>NC_082638.1:53158750-53812500 GCF_002263795.3 Bos taurus
GAAGTTTCAACCAGGCCTTCCTATAATAGGATACTACCTTCCTACAGGAGGCTGGACACTCACCAATAACAAAGAATACTCTTAGGCATCAAAGAACCTAAGGATGAAATCTATAATTCTATTCCCACATGGTCGACATTGATTTCCCCCTTCCCAAGAGTATCTGACAGACAGTTAAAATAGAAGGAAGTTATAACATAGCCCACATACTTCTTACATAATACCTTAAATGTCCAAGCCCAACTACACTACTAAGATGATGACAATACAGGAGTTCCAGCTTCAAATCTGTGTGGCAGTCATCATATAAACATTTTATGAATATTTGAGATGCACCGATAGTACAAATCTATTAAGCCAGAAGCCTTGAGATCTGATTCAAAGAGGAAAACTGTGTACTCCATGTCCTCAGTTTTATGGGACATTCACACGCATTCACACATTTCCACAATCCTCAACCTTTATCTGAAGTCAAAAACTGACATTAAGAGGAATGGTCTATTTACACAGAAGCCAAGCGTAAAAGTCAAAAATGGATCCAGTCTCCTACATACTTCCATGCTCAGTAATGGAACCCCTTGTAAGCATTCCTAAGGGCAACTAGGATAAACAACTCAAAGATGCTTCTCCCAGGATAAGAGAGGTTGATTGAGAAGCTATAAGTGTGCTTAACTTAGAGATAACCCTTAAGATCACATACCATTCCTGTTAACACATCAGAAGATGGACAGCTCTACCAGGTATTTACAGACAATGTCTGCTTCTGCCTAAGGCCAAGCTTATAGATCCAAGTGGCAGGTGGGATAAGGTGTCCATCTCAGGATATCATATGACACCGCCGGTGTTCTCCTTCTCTGGGAAGCTTTAAAAAGACATTGTGGGAAGTACAATATGAGGGAGGAAAACAAGGAAACTGACAAGAGCTGTGTTCTTTCTAAATGTCCCAAATCTCACTTATCATTCCAATTACAATGACAGACTTAACATGCAATCTGAACCATGTCCCAAGCATTGCCAGTTCTAACTTTTTGATGTTGTTCAGTCACTCAGACTTGTCAGACTCTTGTGACTCCATGTACAGCAAGAACCCAGGGCTCACCTGCCATTCAAATCTCTCAGAGTTGTATTCGAACCCATGACCTTTGAGTCAACAATGCTTTTCAGCCATCTCACCCTCTGTCGTTTCCTTCTTCTCCTGTGCTCAATCTTTCCCAGCATCAGTTTCTTCCCAGTGATTTTGCTCTTGGCTTCAAGAGGCTGATATATTGGCTCTTCATGTGCAGCATCAGTCCTTCTGAGAATAATCTGAAATCATTTCCTTCACACTTTATTAGTTTGAACTCCATTCTCAGCATGTCTTCTCTAGCCCTCCTGTTGTAAAGCATCTATATTTTGGCAGTCAGTTCTTGTGTTCCTGCTCACTCCTCCATACATTACTCCTGAAAATCAACTTTGACCATTCAGGCCTTTTTCAATAATCTCTCAGCTTTGTAATATGGTTTTGAGATTGGTCATAGCTTTTCATCCAATGGGCAAGTGCCTTTTTGTTTCATGGCTTCAGTCACATCACGCAGTCATATCAGAGATCAAGAAAGTGAAACCTGTCACTAATTCAATTGTATCTCATTAAAATATCTCAAAATGATGGGGCCAAATTCCATGATCTTATGTTTTGTGTCTGTTTTTGTATTGAGTTTTAATTCAGCTTTTTCAATTTCTCCTTTCACCTTTAGTTCCTAGTGTTTTTCAGCCATTTATATGTTGTCATCTTAAAACTAAGGTTATTCATACTTCTCACAGTAATTTTGTTTCCCACTTCAGATTCTTTCAGCAAGTTACTTTCCATGAAGTACTCTGCACATAAGTCAAATAAGCTGGATGAAAATATATAGCCTTGATGTATTTCCTTCTCCATTTCCTGGAGAAGGAAGTGGCAACCCACTCCAGTGTTCTTGCCTGGAGAATCCCAGGGAAGGGGAAGCCTGGTGGGCTGCCGTCTATGGGGTCACATAGAGTCGGACACGACTGAAGTGACTTAGCATAGCACAGCATTTCCTTCCCTATTTTGTACCAGTTCATTGTTCTTTGTCCAATTCCAACTCCTGTGTCTTGACTTGCCTCCAGCCTTCCGTGGAAACAGGGACAGTAGTCTGGTATTCTTATCTCCTTAAGAATTTTCCACAATTTGTTGTGACCCTCACAGTCAAAGGCCTTCCCTGGTGCAATACATTCGTGTTCAAGGCAAGATAAGATACAAAACTGAAATCTTCACATGTTCAACTAGGGTAAGATACATGTAACTGGAAAAGGTAAGGAAAAGTTCTATAGAGGGTTTAATCACCCAGGACCCTTTGTATCCACTACATTTACTATTCTCACACAACTCCATTGTAGCTTAAGGGTAAGAGAACTAAATTTAGCCCAATTCATAAACTGAACAGATTCCCTGTGTTTGATCCTTTTCAGTTAAAACTATGGGTCCAGTGCAAATCAAACTGGATGTCAAGGCTTTTTAACTTGGGAATCTTAACTGGCTTTATTACTGTGACTGAGACAGATATGGCTACTTCACTGTGGCTAAAGGCTAGCCAAATGGGAAAGGGGATGGAATGAATCCAATTCCCCTTTTGATCACTCAACAGGAGGTCCACAGGCACCAGGTCCCATTCTCTTAACTATCTGTGCTTCTCCAACTGCAGTCAATGATAACACAGGGCCTGCTTGATGCTTGCAGGGCCCTCTCACCAAACACAGGCATTTAAATGGTTGGCTTCCTTGAGATGTCCCTGGGCTAGGTAAAGACACTCTGAGACAGTGTTCCTTCTGCCTTGGCTCCATGGCTGGAGTGAATGCATACCTCTTCCTCCAAAGGGACAAGGAGCCACAGCTCTGCATTGACTAAATCCCATGTCTGGTCCCAACTCACATCATAGCTTCTCCATCAACTTCTCCACACCAGGCTTTTGGATCCAGGGCCCTAGATCAGCAAAACAGAGGCACTTCAGAGAGTTCAGCACCACAAGGGACCATACCATAACAAAGCCATTCTAATCTGGCTATACGAACTCTTCCATATTTTCCCAAGGCAGCTTGAAGCTGCTTCCAGTGCAGCGTGTATGGTGGTGGTGAGATGCCGAGTGGTGAATGTGGAAATTCACAGAAGATCCCAAAGTCAGCACAGAGGTGCACTGGGAGCCTGGAGTGGACACCCTTTCAATGATATGCCTTCCCAGGGTAAGAGGAAGGAGTGAAGTGCCCAAGCAATCTCAAACTCAGTGAGTAACAGGAGCCAGGGGATGGCAGGACCTGTGGAACAATGATTCTGAAAAAAGATACTTAATTCACCCTCCCTCTAATTGTATCACCTGGACTTTGGCACTGCAACCACAGCTAATTTGAGGTACACTTGCTTCACTCATGGACACACCGAACCCCCAAATCCACAGTCTCAGGAGGTCACCTGCACATGTCCGACCCAAATTCAGGCTCCACAGCCAGCTTGCATGAGTCTGAGCATCCCGATGGGAAAGGACAGTGTCCTAGATACTACACGACTCTCCCTTCAGGGCCCACCTCCACACCTCCTCTCCACATATGTTTCTGTCAGTTACGCTCATGGAAGAACCTTCCTCCCCAGGGTACTATTTCAGGGGATCATCCCACACATCTTTGCTGATGATCTGCTGGCACAAAGAGTAAGGTGAACCAGCAACCAAGAATTCCATAATCAATCATTAACTGTGCAGGTCTCAAACCACCACTCCTCAACAATCCTGTTCAATTCTAGGCAGTTTTGGCCTGACAATCAGCTGAGAAAGTTAAGGCTCCTAGTGTCCAGCCTGTGGCAGGGTTCTCCCCGTTTGAAGCCCCAGAATCAGTCGACAGGAGTTGAATGACCTGCCCTATACCCTGCAGAAGACAGGGGAGATGGGTGCGGATCCCACAGGTGGATCATCCACACCCTTGCACACCCACACTCTTCACCCCGGGAGCCATGTTTTACAAACAATGTCAAGGTAACCATACGTAGTGGTCACCGTGCTCAAGAAGTAGGGGTGGTCCTGAAAGGAGAAGATCACCTTGCAGTGGGACCATGGATGGCTCTGCAACTGCACCTGCCAGGGTAGGGAGGAGGGAAAAGTTTCCTGCTCCTCCTCCTCCTCCTCCTGAGCAGTGGACTCCAAGGAGCAGCAGAAAGGATACAGCTATGGCCCAGAAGCAAGGGATGCCCTGCAAAATGGCGCTCCTCCGAGCCAAGTCAGGCTTCCTCCTCTGATGGTTCTTGCTCATGCACCGAAAGTAGGCCCCACAGTTTTTCTCATGCTCAGACCTCAGTTCCACCTTCAGGGTGGCCAGTGCCTGCAATTCATCTTGCCCCGGAAGCTCAGTCGATCTCCCAGGCCTTTCCTGGCCCTGTTCCTCCACCATCTTCTCTTCAGCTCCTGGGAGGACCCCTATTGCTGCTCTTCATCTGCCAGAATTTCCACCTCCTCCATGATGTATTCTACAGGCAGCTGGACCCCCTGCCCAATACCCGCTGCATCTCCATCCACCAGGGGCTCAGTGTCTTCCACCGCCTCCAACCTGAAGAGGGTGGCCTCTTTACCTGGCATTACAACTGGTAGCTCCAAGGTCCCAGCCACGAAAAGCATCAGGAAGGCAGGCCATGGGCCCCAGCACCCTGAACACCAGGGCTTACAACTAAGATGGCCTGGGGCCCCAGGACACTCCTGCATTCCTCTGAACGCCTCTGACGCTCCTCTTGGCCCTGGTCGCGAACCCAGGCTGGGGCAGATACAAAGGGATGGGTCATAATAGCACAACAAGTGGTGCACAAATGCGGATCAGGCTGCAGTAATCCTGTGGGACCCACTAGCTCTTTGGGCACACAGAGTGAGGGGGATGGTAGGGAGGTGGGGCTGGTGTGTGTAGGGTGGACTGAGGCTGAAGAATGGGTTGGCAGACAGCACAGGACATAGTGAAAGGGCCCTGGGGAGATCAGCCAAATAGGCGGGGCACAAGGCTATGAGCCATTCTCTGGCTGCTGGCCCAAATTAGTGCAAAGGCTGAGAGTGTGGTGGGCGGCACCCTTATGGACATGTTCCTAGACCAGACGGCATCTTCGACGGTCCCTGGGCTCCAGCCCACCGATGTGAAATATTCTGCTCCAGGGGGGTAGTGGGTTTTGCATCTGCCACTAGCCCAGGCGCAGTCATTGATCAGGCTCTGGAAATTCCAACCACAGGTTCCTGCTCCACAGTCCAAACAACACACTCCCGTGTCCCTCGGGCCCGTTAATAACTGGGAACTCTCCCTGAGTATCCAAAGGTTAAGCAGGGGCGCCACGTGCCTGGATACTTTTCTCCATGGGATAGAGAACCTGTTGCTGTCCGGATGCTAGAGAAGTAGGGAAAAACCCCACTGTTTGCTACAGTTGATTTTCACTGTTCAGGGACACCAGAGCCTTAGGGTACAGAGCTCAATCTGTGTCTCTTTATCTCTGCTTCTGGTATAGCACTGTTTTGGGCAATCTTTCTATGTGTGTACCAAGGGCTGGTGTCTGTGTGTCTCCGTCTCTCCATGTTGTGCTGTTGCTGTCTGGCACTCTCTGGACACCAGCGCTCATATGAGAAGCTAATCCATGGCGTGAAGGCAAGCTCTTCTCCTTCTTAGTGAGTTGCACCAATGGGAGATCCAATTTTTTTAGTCCACGCGTTCAGATAGTTCTTTCTCAAACTTGAAAGCCAACAGTCGGTGGTCAATGCTGAACTGCAGAAGGGGCTTGGACCTTCCTTCCTTTGCTGGACAGATGTGAATGCTGCACAGGCCTGAGGTGGCTTGGCCACTCTTGGCACAGATTGAGAAATGGGGCATGCTCTCCTGGCATAAGGGAACTCCATGAACATCACTTGAAAACCTGCCAGGCAGACGGTAAGGACAGCTCCCCTTTAAGTTCCACGACCCACCGGTGCCAGAGACATGCATGGCTACCCATTTACCCTATCAAGGCCCTTTCAACTTGTGCCGGTGTCCAGCCCCAGCACCATTCAGGGATACCCTCAGGAAAAATGGTGTCAGCAAGAGAGAAAAGTAAAGGAGAGAAAAAGAGGCTGATATTCCCTGGTTTACACAGAAAGCCAATAAACCCCTTACACAGGACTTGCTGTGTTCACAGAGGCCACAGGCGCCCTCTAAATGGAGCGAAGATGCAGAGCGCCTTCTCTATTGGGTTTTAGATGCCCAGGCAAAAAAGTGAACTCAGAGAGCCTCTGTGCTCACGGGAATCTGCCTGAGAAAAAGAGAGAAAGAGAAAGAAAGAATGTCTCGGGGAGACTCAGCTTAGGTGAAATGGGTCTGCAGCTTTATTTTCAAAAGGGGCTTTTATACCCCGAGTTACACATTTCCAGGAGTGAAAGATACAAAGTCATGCAGAATCAGCTCAACATTCCATCAGTTTTACCTTTAACGAAACCAGGACATTTTCTGCATAACTTTCCCCAAAAAAGGGTCTTATGTTATGTACATTATCTTCTGGCCCTGTGGCCTGTTAACATTTTGTGACTCTTTCTTGATAAAGGTTGGTCAACCAGAAAACCTGATTTCCCTTTATCTTTCCAGTTTGCAGTCCCCCTCAGGAAACAGAGTTACATTCTCATGAAGCAAAGGTGCAGTGGGTTACAACAAAGAAAGTACTTATTAACTCAAGGGTTTTATGTTGCTAATACCAAGGCTACTGCTTGTTTTTCTTGCATACCAACTATACTAGCTAATGCACTTCCGGCTGCACACTGGGTAAAGGACAAGGAAACTTGGCAACAAACATTGGCTCAACAATGCAGTATTATTCTAATAAAGCTTTTTTTTTTTTTTTTAATAACTCGAAGGTTAGGCTTGGGGTGTTGTGAACAATCATGTACGTTAGTTACAAGAGTGTGGATAAAACTGCCAAGCAAGCTTAAATAGTAACAGAGGGGTTAGAATTAAAATGTTCCTTTCAAGCCCAGGAGAACTATTAACTAGAGCCTTAAATTGATTTTCTTCAGAGAAAGGTGGTCGGGGAGAGCCCCCTGTTAATGTCAAAAGAATTGGTGAAAGGCATGATATAATAAACAGTAGACAGACAGATTTTGGTTTCGGGACAGATGGTTTAGCAGGTCCAGGGAATCCCTCGAGTCCTGATCTGCCTTTGCCTGTCAGATCTTCTCCGCATGACCTTTGTCATGGGTGGGATCTCCCGTTGTGGCTCCTGACATCTCTCCTTTTTGTATTTTTTAAAACAGCCAGATGTAACTCAGTCGCGAGCTTCTGAGTACTCTGACAAAGAGTTCTGACAATACAAGGAAGAATAATTATGAGAAGCAGAATTAGAGTGGCCACAGCGGCATAGCTAAAAATCGTAGACAGAATGTTGTTTTCCTGAAATAAGGTTTGAAAATGTATGAAAAATGGTCATTTGCTGCTCCTGTGGCAGTAAAATCCAATCGGGAATGTCCCATGGTCTTTATCTTAGTGTGAAGTTTTCCTAAATCTACACTAATGCTGGAGCTATTCCATATCCCCGAAATATGATTTCTAATTTTCTCCCAGTTATAATCTGTCTCGTTTATTTTCAGGGGTGTTACAAAAATCCACAGGTAGTTGGCATGATAGGACAATGACAATTTTTCTTTAATGCCTGTAATTCAGTCCCAATATGCATTACAACTTCCTCCAGGGCATCTACCTCCATTTCTAGTTTCCTATCTATAACTTCCTGACAAAGCTAAAGAGCCATTTTTAGACATGAATGTGAATGTGAACGTGAAGTCGCTCAGTCGTGTCTGACTCTTTGTGATGCCATGGACTGTAGCCTACCAGGCTCCTCTGTCCATGGGATTTTTCCAGGCAATTTTAGACATAATATTAACATATTGAGCAGTATGCACTTTTTAAGTCAATGATATTGACGCCACAGTGACAGAAGTAATTGCAGTTATTAAAGCTGATATTCTCAAGAAAAGCAAGCTCACAAACCTTCACGATCACATCAAATCTTGTAATCGTTGCAACACAGCAAGACTGCAGTTATCATACCAATAAGTGATTACAGTCACCGGCACTATAAGATAGGGTGGACTTTGCAACACTGCAAAAGAGCAAACATTATATTGAGGGTTCAAACAAGATGAGAGCATACATTGTTCACAAGATACTATGTTAGGTCCACCTGAATAATTTATTTGTATATTAAGTCCTTTGGAGTCATTAGTGAAGAGAAAAACATAGGGAGAGGGTAGGCAAGCTAAAATAAAATAAGTAGACTCATTTTTTGGTCGGGATAGGGTTACATCAATTTGCCAGAGAGCATTAGGCTTAAGGCCTCGGAGATTTACTCCTAACGGTGGATATGGATTAAATAGTGGGCAATTTGAACATAACTTAACTCTTTGTCTAGCTGTTTCTTTTAGGGATATGAAATTCATACCTTAAACCAGCTGCATTTTGATGGTGAATTTTGTGAGAATTTTTGGCTTTGTCCATCTTTTTCTGTAAGTTTAAAGCAATTAATTTAGTCAATGCATCTGCCAAAGCATTTCCTTCATGTAAAGGGCCAGACAAGCCAGAATGGGCTCTAATATGTCCCACAAAATATTTGTTATCTCTGTGTTTAATCTTTTTCTGTAAATCAGATAACAAGGAGAATATGGTAGTTTTTTTTTTTTTTGAATATTAACAGTCCCTATATGAGGAAACAACCCTACAATATATTGGGAGTCAGTCAAAAAATTGAAGGTGTGGTCTCTTAAATGTTGAAGAGCCCAAATAACTGTTCATAACTCAGCTCTCTGGACAGATGTCTCTTCAGTTACCTGAACATGGGATATTTTATCAATAATTGTGTCTGCTTTAACGTTAGAGGAATCATCTGTGAAAACTAAAATTGTCCCTTCTAAAGGTTAAAGTCCAGCAATGGTAGAGACGTCTGCTCCAGTATCTAACAACCCTATTTCATTTCCTTGAATTAAAAGGTCTTTTGAAGGCCTAGAAGCTGTAATTTCCTGAACCCAAAAAGCTAGATCACTAGATCCAAATACTCTGTGGCCTCTAGCTTGAGAAGTCAAGTTTTTTACCTTTCTGATAATAACTTAAAAGCAAAAGCTGTGTTATTCTTTGACCTTTATTAATTTGCACAGTTTTGGTAAGTGGCAAGATCAAAACTTTAATTTCCCCAATATAATCAGAACCTACTACAACAGGCACCAGTGAAATTCCTTGAAAAGACAGCGAGCTACGCCCAAGCACAAATCGTACAATACCCTCAGGTAGGGGGCCAGCCACTCCCGTTGCAATTGGAGTAACCAGCATGTCCGGGGTTAATATTGTTGTTAAAACCCCTTACCATTCCGCTTCTCTCCTAGCCTGGGTGAGGCCCCCCTGAGGGGTTTTCTCCAAGGAGTATGCTCTGCATATTGTGTATGCGTATGCTTTAATAGTTCTGTTGTGCAAAACACTTTTTATCTTCTTCAGCTTTAGACAAGACCTTTGCAGGCTTTGGGAGGCGCAAACGGAAGGTGGCGGCGATCACCTTAAATCAGAAAGTGGTAGATAAGTCTTTAAAGGTTTGTGCAGAGGGGGAGGGGGCTCACCAGGGCGCCTGACTGTAGGGTCCTGTAAGCCCTCTCCTGTTCATCAATGGCAGAAAATATGATCTGCGCAAAAGTGGAGACCCACCACCGACCGCTATAGCCTCCCATATGGGCTGTCTAACAGCCTCATGACAAGGGTCCAGGACATTTCTAATCATGTTTCACAGAGCAAACGCATCTAAAGGAATATTTTCTGGCCTATGCAAAGTATAAAACAAACATAGAAATTTAGACAGTCTTCCTGTGGTTTTTTTAATGCCTCTATTGGCCAACATGTGAAGTAATACTTCAATAAACATTTGTCTATTCTTAGATGCAGAGAAACCTATTTTTCTAGATAATATTCTTATTCATTCTGTACCCTCTTCACCCTGCTGGCAGTTAGGCAGGTACAATCCTAACCGCCCCACATTATGGTCTCAAATTATTTACTCTTCAGATTTATGAGCATGATCTAAAGCATCCTTAATCATATTAAAAAGAGAAAGGGTGTCAGTGGTTACCTTTGCTGGGCAATGCAAAGTGTAATAAATTTTTACCTGTTTCCCTACATTTTCCCAGGTATCTAGGTTATCAGTGCCCTCTTCTGGAAATCAAAGACATTGCTCTTGTACAAATGTAAAAAAAGGATTGAATACTAGCCTTCTTAACTTTAATTCCTCTTTTATTTAACAATTGCAAGATTACTCCTATAAAGGGTTGTTGTTCTTTTGATTTGTTGTTACCCGTGTCAGTGATTTCTGTCTTCAAGGAAAGATTCAACACTACCCACTCTTCCTCACCCTACCTATCTTATGCAAAGTGGTTTGCAGCACCCTAAGTGGAGTCCTAGCCATCCCCAAAACTGGACAATGGGGAGACTTAACTTCAGGTTCCTGTTCTGGGCGCCACTTGCTGGGGTCCAGCCCCAGCAGGATTCAGGGATACCCTCAGCAAGAGAGAAAGTAAAGGAGAGAAAAAGAGGCTGATACTCCTTGGTTTACACAGAAAGGCAATAAAGCCCCTGACACAGCACTTGCTGTGTTCATGGAGGTCACAGGCACCCTCTTGATGGAGCAAAGTTGCAGAGCACCTTCTCGATTGGGTGTTAGAAGCCCGGGCAAAAAGAGAGAACGTAAAGGAGAGAAAAAGAGGCTGATATTCCTTGGTTTACACAGAAAGGCAATAAAGCCCTTGACACAGCACTTGCTGTGTTCATGGAGGTCACAGGCACCCTCTCGATGGAGCGAAGTTGCAGAGCACCTTCTCGATTGGGTGTTAGAAGCCTGGGCAAAAAAGTGAACTCAGAGAGCCTCTGTGCTCTAGGGAATCTGGCTGAGAAAAAGAGAGAGAGAGAAAGAGAGAGAGAGAGGAGAGACAGAATGACACAGGGGAGACCCAGCTTAGGTGAAACGGGTCTTGCAGCTTTATTTTCAAAAGGGGCTTTTATACTCTGAGTTACATATTTCCAGAAGTGAAAGATACAAAGTCATGCAGAATCAGCTCAACATTCCATCAGTTTTACCTTTATCGAAACCAGGACATTTTTTGCAAAGCTTTCACAAACAAGGGTCTCATGTTATGTACATTATCTTCTGGCCCCATGGCCTGTTAACATTTTGTGACTCTTTCTTGATAAATGTTGGTCAACCTGAAAACCTACTTTCCCTTTATCTTTCCAGTCTGTAGTCCCCCTCAGGAAACAGAGTTACATTCTTATGAAGCAAAGGTGCAGTGGGTTACAACAAAGAAAGTACTTATTAACTCAAGGGTCTTATGTTGCTAATACCAAGGCTACTGCTTGTTTTTCTTGCATACCAACTATATTAGCTAATATCCTCCCAGGCGCAAATTGGGTAAAGGACAAGGAAATTTGGGAGGAAACATTGGCTCAACAATGCAGTATTATTCTAATAAAGTTTTTTTTTTTTTTTTTTTACCCAAACATTATGCTTGGGGTGTTGTGAACAATCATGTGCATTAGTTACAAGAGTGTAGATAAACCTGCCAAGGAAGCCAAAATAGTAACAGAGGGGTTAGAATTAAAATGTTCCTTTCAAGCCCAGGAGACTTATTAACTAGAGCCTTACATTGATTTTCTTCAGAGAAAGGTGGTCGGGGAGAGCCCCCTGTTAATGTCAAAATAATTGGTGAAAGGCATAATATAGTAAACAGTAGAGACAGATTTTGGTTTCGGGCAGATGCTTGAGCAGGTCCAGGTAATCCCTCGAGTCCTGATCCACCTTTGCCTGTCAGGTCTTCTCTGCATGACCTTTGCATGCATGGGATCTCCTGAGGTGGTTCACAGCAAATGTGGTTCTGTTCTCCATGTGAGAACACACCCAAGCCTGCCTAGTTGCCCAAGCCTGTGGGGCCAGGAGCAGTAAGAGGATCAAGCTAAGCCACCCATCCTGTAGTCCTGATACCAATATATGTGTTCTGCAAAGAGTTCAATTAGTGATGTTTCAAACTGGAAGACTCTGCAGGTAGCAGGTCCTTATGCTGCACTTCTGGTCCATCACTGAAAGCACACAAAAAAGGCAAACCTTACTCATGCTCATGGCAAGGTCAGGGAAAGTATGCCTGGCACTTCAGAAGGACAGAACGGCCCTTGTAGCCGGGTGGTCAAGGGGTTGTGTGGTCACCCACTTTGGCTTCTTTGTCTGAGGTTGCTGATTGTTCTGTGTCTTGGAATCTTTGAACTCTCACTGGTCGCCCACAGGCACTTTCCTCCTGCCTCTCCTTTCTGCCAGGCATCCTTGGTGCACCATTCTGACTCCACTTAGAACTTGCTTGCTCAGTGGGATAACAGAGATTGGTACCCTGACTTCAGTGCTTTTGCTGGCTGGAGTCTAGGTGGAGTCTTTCCCTATGACGTTCATGCTTTGCTATTCAACTCCCATTACCTGGTTAGGTCACTTCCGACAGCTCATACTCATAAGCGTACTGGCAGGTAGTTCTTTGTGTGCATGTGCATGTACACAGTAACATCCCTGAGAGGAAATTTGCACATATGCAGAAGTACACGCTTTCTTCTCCAGGAACATGAACTTTGGTAAGCACCCAACTTTCTTTGTCCTGGTTATTTTCTTTCACTTGCTCATCTCAGGTTGCACTTCTGACTCTGTAACTTAGCACCAACTGTGTTAGAACCACCCAGACATCACTGATTGACTAAATGCCAAGACTCCCTTTCAGTTGCTCTCATTAGGCCCAGGTAGGTCTTCATACAATCAGGTATATCTGCTTTCCTAACAGCCAAGGTGCCAAAGAAGCCTGTCCCTGGTTGGGCCCAAAGACATCCAAGACAGTCACCTGGAAGGCAGGGTCCCACTGAGTGTCACCTGGTGCAAATCCCCTATGACAAAATCAGAGAATCTGCTCCAGAGAGAGAGAGCCACAATCCTCTCTCAGATGCAGATGCACACCTTTACCCCTCTAGACCCCAGAGCCAGGGGCATGACCCCAGAGGAAAGAAGGATTTCACGTCAGGACTTTCAGCACACACCATGGGGTATCTTTGGCAGGACCGCTATTGCCTAGACCCTGGACCCTGAAAACCAGCAGGCTTCAAATTACCCCCAGGGGCTTCCCCATCTCCCCTCCCCCGAGTTCCCTTGGGACATGCAATAAGCCCACCACCCTGGCTTCCTCCCTGTTCCCTCCCTCACAGGCACAACCCAGCGGAGGGCCACACACGTACACTAGGCCCTGCACTTTCTTTGCCTACCTGCACTGCCAGGGAGGCTGGAAGTGCCTGGAGGCATGCCACACTCACATCCTGTCTCTCCTAGGAGGCCTGTCATTTTGCACAGACAGCCTGCCTTAACTTATCTTCCATTTTGTGTCACATTGTGTCAGTGTGTGCCACTGTCATGGACATAGCATGCTGGCTTTTGGGCTGATCCTGGGCAGTACAGCCCAGGACCTTTCCAGTTCTCCTTACGTGTGTGGAACAAGTCTCCAGTGCAGCAGACAATCTGTGGCTCTTTCTCCTTCAGGTCTCTGCCCTTTTCTGCAGGACCTTAGCCTCCTCACCATCCCAGTCCTGCCATAGCCACATCCACCATTTCCAAAGGCCGGCCCATGTGACCACAGGCTGAGGGCTCCAAAGCCAGTGGTCTCAAAGCCCTACCCCACCTGATTTGTCCTGGGTGAATCCTCAGGCCATGCACCCCCTCTTCCCCGTCCAAACACACACAGCAACATGGTAGAAATGATGAGCTTGTTTTTGTGTTTGGTTTAATTGCAGATTTCTGGAGCCATGGTCTGGAGTTATCACTGGCCATCCTTTCCCCGTTCCCATCCTGTACAGGGTACTGCAGAGATACGGCGACCAACCACCCTTAGACTGGGGACGCCTCGTGCCTCCTCTTTTGGTTGCTTGGCACCTCCTCTCCTGTCTCCTTCATCTCTGTGTCTGCCCTGGGCCAGACACACACACACACACACACACACACACACACACACACACATAAACACAGCCGACACAAGCACACACATGTATACACACAAATGCTCGGCACAGGAACACAAATGCAAACAGGAAACTCATGTGTTTCAGAAGCCCGTGTTCCCTGATTGTGTTTGTGTCTCCGTGCCGAGCATGTGTGTGTATACACGCATGTGCTTATGTCGGCTGTGTTTGTGAGTGTGTGTGGTTGTGTGTGTAGCCCAGGGAAGACACAGAGATGAAGGTGACAGGAGAGGAGGAGCCTAGTTACCATAAGTGGAGGCATGAGGTGTCCCCAGTCTAAGGGTGGGTGGTCTCTGCAATATCAGGGATGTAGTCGGTGGGCACCATGCCCTGCCCTTGTGGCTCCCTGTTCATGTCCTCCACGAGCTCTTTCCTGTTCACCTCCTCCACGAGCTCTTTCATATTTTCCCAAGGTAGCCTGAAGCCGCTTCCAGCGCAGCATGTGTGGTGCTTGTGAGCCACCAAGCGGTGCATGTGGAAATTCACAGAAGAACCCAACGTCAGCACACAGGTGCACTGGGATCCCAGACAGGATGCCCTTTCAATGATAGACCTTCCCAGGTTAAGGGACAGGAATGAAGGGCCCAGGCAATGTCAAACTCAGTGAGCAACAGGAGGCCAGAAGATGGGAGGACCCACAACAGGATGATTCTGAAAAAGATACTTACTTCACCCTGCCTATAGTAGTATCACCTAGGAGTCTTATGCTACAACCACAACTGATTTGAGGTAGACTTGTTTCACTCACGGACACACTGAATGCTCAGGCCCTAGCCTCAGCAGGCGACCTGCTATATGCATGGCCCAAATTCATGCTCCTCAGCCAGCTTGC
Organism: Bos taurus; assembly: GCF_002263795.3. Classification (NCBI taxonomy): domain Eukaryota; kingdom Metazoa; phylum Chordata; class Mammalia; order Artiodactyla; family Bovidae; genus Bos; species Bos taurus. Next base: position 53,173,665 of record NC_082638.1, read on the forward strand.
ATGAGCCTGAGCATCCCCATTTGGGAAAGGACAGTGTCACGACTCCAACATGGCTGTCCCTTCACGGCCCACCTCCAGACCCTTTACCACATGTGTCTCTGTCAGTTACCACTCACGGAAGAATCTTCCCTGCTGGGGTAGTACTTCAGGGGATCACCCTACTCGTCTTAGCTGATTATCTGGTGGCAACACGAGGAATGTCACCTCTGGGCTGACCAGGACCCGAACCTTCCCATGAGCAGCCAAGAACTCCAACATCAAGCATCAACTGTATGCAGGACCAAAACTAGTCCACCTCAACAATCCTGTTTGATTCTGGGCAGTTGTGGCCTGACAACCAGTTGAGAAAATTAAGGTTCCTGGTGACCAGCCTGCAGCTGGGTCCTCCCTGTTCAAAGTCCCAGAACCAATGGACTGGTGTGGAATGATGTGCCCTTTACCCTGAAGAATGACAGGGGAGACAGGTGCGGATCCCGCAGGTGAATCATGCACACCCTTGCACACCCACACTCATCACCCCAGGAGCCACGTTTTATCAGTGATGTCAAGGTAATACTCCTTAATGATCACTGTGTTCAAAAAGTAGGGGTTATACCTAAAGGAAAAGATCAACTTGCTGTGGGACCAGGGATGGCTCGCACCTGTACCTGCTAGGATAGGGAGAAGAGAAAGGTGCAAGCTTCTAGGGACCTCAGCTTGCCTCCCATTAATGAGAGAGTCATTTACTAGGCAGGTTGATAGGGAGTCTAGGGGTCCCCAAAGAGAGAGGGGTCTGGAATTCTCAAGGAGGAAAAAAGGACAAACTTTTTTTCTTTCTCCACATTCCTTAGGATTATATACCAATAATGTATCCTGCCTAAGGACAGTCTTTGGATTCAACCTTCTGTTATTTTAAAAAGTTAATTATGGGAGTATACCTGGTCTTTACAAGGATGTATCTTGCCTGAGGACAGTGTTATCTTAAAATGTAAATTATGGGAGTAGGTCGGAGGAGGTCTTTACAACCTCCAGACATTCTTTGGATTATATAACCTCATTATTAACACTAGCAAGCGGGTACTCTTTCTGCCCCCTTCTGATGCCTATGTCAGAAGCTTTCTCTATCTCCTTTATACTTTAATAAAACTTTACTACACAAAAGCTCTGAGCGATCAAGCCTCGTCTCTGGCCCCGGATTGAATTCTTCTCCTCCGGGGGCCAAGAATCCCGGTGTATTCGCGTGATTCAACAACAACCTTTCATCTTGGGGGCTCGTCCGGGATCCGTCAGGACAAGGTAAGGATGCTTGGAGCTTTAGTTCTTTGTTCTCTTGGCGAACACGTTTTCTGCTGTGCTTTACTAACTCTACCGTGTGCTTGTGTGAATGAATGGCATGCCCTGCGTGAAACAAGTAAGGAGCTCTGCTCTGCGGTTCCACGGTGATCTCATAGGGCTTATGGCAGAAACCTGTCGGGGCGTTATACCGACCTGCCAATGCCAAGAGGCACCCAATGTCTCCTTCGGGAACCGACCAGAAATGGGCAAAGTGTGTGGACCGAACTCTCCTTTCTCGGTCAAACTTTTCGGTCTCTTTGACCATTTCATAACTCCTTGGGAATTAGAAGTACTAACCTAATCTATCGGATCATAGACTTTCAAGGGACTTGTGATATATACTGTTACTGTGTACTGTGGCTTAGGTCCCAAACTTGGATTCGTAGTCAAGAAAGTGTCTAGCCTCGCTAGGAATCGAAAGTTCGGAAGCTAGATGGAGCTCTAGCTCCCAGAACATCTCTGAGGTTAAAGGTTACTCAGATTGGGACTGCGATGGGTTTTTTTTTTTTTCTTTGGTAATGCCGGCTCTTAGTGGATCAGAGGAGGCTGTTATACTGGTGTGGTGATGCTTGGAAAGAACATCTCAGTTTTATGTTCGCGTCGGTCTTATTGTGGTCAAGAAATACTCAGGGTCGTGCACAGGCACTCAGGTGACGAATGTTTCCCACAATGGTCTTAGCTTGGGAGGCATTCCGGAAGGTTACTCTGATTCACCCCGGGTGACATCAGAGACAAGCAAGGTTAAGGGTGAAGAGCTGGACGTCAAGTAGGGATGCTATCAAGTCTACCCCTGGTACATCCCCACCCCATCTCGGTGGTAGAACCGGGAGGGACGAGTACGGCGCCTGCGTCGGTAAGGGACAGACTAAGTCCGACCAGGAAGGAAAAGCTTTTGGTGTAAGGTCTGTCTACACCCCCATCTAGAGCAGGGAGGGACGCCTCCGGTAGAAAAAATGGCGCTGGTCGCTTTTTTCTCTCTTACAGATGGGAGCTAACAATTCCAGCCTCACTCCTTTGAACTGTATCCTGAAAAACTGGGATAGATTTGATCCCCAGGGCTTAAAGAAGACACACCTGGTCTTCCTATGTGATACTGCATGGCCACGGTATCCATTGGAGGACGGCGAACGGTGGCCAGTTGGAGGGTCTCTTAAGTATAACACTGTTCTACAATTAGACAGGTTCTGTAAGGAACAAGGGAAATGGGTAGAAGTAGCATATGTGTTGCCCTTTTTCTCTCTGCGAAATATGCCAGACTTATGTCCTAAGGGTATAGATTTGGGTGTGAAACCTTCAGCTCCCCCCTATCCTCTTCCTTTGCCCCCGTACCTGGGACTCCAAACTGGGATTCAAACTGCCCACATGGAGGTCCAAACAACTCCTGTCTCAGTACGACCTCAGACTACTCTGGTTTCAGTAGAAACTCAGACCATCGAAGTAAGAGATGAGATGGAGGACAGGAGACAAAGAGAAGAAGAAAAACAGGTTTCTCCAATCTATCCCTGAGATCATATGCGCAGAGCAGCCAGAGAGACTGAGGAACAGCCACACAAGCTGTTGTCTCTTTATGAAACACCCACCAGGAGAAATAGTCTGTGAGAGTTAATAAGCCTGTTTCTTATCAAGAAATACAAAGAATCAAGGAGGATCTGGGAGACTATTTAGAGGACCCAGAAAAATATATTAGAGCTTTTAAAGGTGTTACTCTGCTTTATGACCTCACTTGGAAGGATGTGATGTATATCTTGGGACAAACGCTGACTCCTGAGTCAAAGACTGGAGTTTTGGGAAAAGCGGTTGCTTATGGAGATGAGTGGCTTGGTAATGAATCAGTAGGGAAGAGGGAGAACAAGATAGCGGCCCTCCCCACTGGGAATCAGGCAGTCCCAACTATAGAACCAGACTGGGACTACAACACAGCTAAAGGAAGATGGGATCAGAGTCATTTTGTTAGATGTATTCTTGAAGGACTTAGGCAGGCGCGTTCTAAGCCTTTAAACTATGGCAAATTGGCAGATACAGAACAGGAGGAGAAAGAAGCTCCTGGTAAATTCCTAGATAGACTGAGAGAAGGCCTTTGCAGATTCACTGAGATTGATCCCGAAAGTGAAGAGGGAAAAGTGATCTTAAAAGATAGATTTCTTACTCAGTCGGCTCCAGATATCCGCCGTAAGCTATTAAAACAGGCGTATGGACCAAATCAGTCTTTAGATACTCTGTTACAACTGGCTCAGACAGTCTATTATGGTAGGGAATATGAGGAAAAGAAAGAAAGGCAAAAAAAGACAAAGGAAAAGGCGGAAGCCTTCGCCATGGCTATGAAAACCGTTCTTAAACAGCCTGAGAAAAATGCCCAGAGGGGCCCAGGTGAAAAGGGATGGGCTTGCTACTGCTGTGGAAAGGAGGGGCACCTCAAGCGGGATTGCCCTCAGGCATCTAAGCCGCCCCCGGCTCCATGTCCGGTCTGCAAAGGACCACACTGGAAGAGAGACTGCCCCCAGAGGTGTAGGTCTCCAGGGTCGGACTCTCAAGACAATCAGGACTGAAGGTGCCCGGGGGTCCCCACACAAGCTCCTGTCCTAATTACACCTGAGGAACCCCGGGTATTAATAGTTGTGGGGGGCCAATCCGTCGATTTCCTTTTAGATACTGGGGCAACTTATTCTGTGCTTACTGAAGCCCCTGGCCCACTTTCTTCCCGATCCGCTTCCGTAATGGGACTGTCTGGACGAGCCAAAAGATATTATTTCAGTTATTCTTTATCTTGCAACTGGGATTCTGTGCTGTTTTCACACGAGTTTCTGATTGTGCCAGAATCTCCCTCACCCCTTTTGGGAAGGGATATACTGAGCAAGGTCCATGCCTCTGTTTTCATGAATATGGAGCCCTCCCTTTCTCTCCCTTTAGTTGAACAAAATGTAAATCCTAGAGTATGGGCTGATGGAAAATCTGTGGATCGAGCACAAAATGCTATTCCTGTAGTTGTTAAGCTCAAAGACCCACACGTATTTCCACATAAGAAGCAGTATCCACTGAAACCTGAAGTTAAGGAAGGGTTAAAACCCATCATCGAAAATTTAAAGGAGCAGAGACTATTAATTCCCTGTAACAGTCCTTGCAACACTCCTATTTTGGGTATAAAGAAATCGAATGGTAAATGGAGACTAGTTCAAGACTTACGAATAATAAATGAGGCTGTAGTTCCTTTACACCCCGTGGTGCCTAATCCTTATACTCTATTGTCTGAAATTCCTGAACGGGCCAAATATTTCTCAGTAATTGATTTAAAGGATGCCTTCTATTCAGTGCCTTTGGCGGAAGAAAGTCAATTCCTATTTGCCTTTGAAGACCCTACGCAGCCAGCTTCTCAGTTAACCTGGACAGTTTTGCCCCAGGGATTTCGTGACAGTCCTCACTTATTCGGACAAAGTTTGTCACGAGATTTACAAAACTTTAATAGCTCTGAAACAGTGGTGTTACAATATGTAGATGATATTTTGCTCTGTGCTGAGACAGAGGAAGCTTGTTCGCGAGCCTCAGAAGATTTCTTAAACTTTCTGGCAGGCTGTGGTTACAAGGCATCAAGAGAAAAGGCTCAGCTTTGTCAACAATCGGTTAGATATCTGGGCCTAATCATATCAGAAGGAACTAGGGCCATAGGCCCTGAGAGAATTAAACCTATACTAAATCACCCCCTACCTATGACTTTAAGACAATTGAGAGGATTTTGGGGAATCACAGGTTACTGTCGCATTTGGATTCCGGGTTATGGGGAACTTGCTTGGCCTTTATATAAACTTATAGCTGAAACTCAGCAGGCCCAAACTGACAAACTGGTTTGGTCTCCAGAAACTCAAAAGGCTTTTAAGGTGCTTCAGACTGCTCTCCTGCAAGCTCCAGCTCTGAGCTTGCCCACAGGGTCAGAATTTAATTTGTTTGTCACTGAAAGAAAAGGTGTGGCATTGGGAGTTTTGACACAACCCCGAGGGCCTCACCAGCAACCTATTGCTTATCTAAGCAGAGAATTAGTTGTAGTTTCTTTTGGGTGGCCCCACTGCCTAAGAGTAATTGGGGCAGCGGCTTTATTAGCACCTGAAGCTTTAAAAATAATTAATGGACGAAACCTTACTGTACTGACTTCTCATGATGTGAGTGGAATCTTAAATTCTAAGGTTAATATTTGGATGACAGACAGTAGGCTTCTTAAGTATCAGTCATTGTTGTTAGAAGGACCAGTAACTAAGCTTAAAGTTTGTGGAAATTTAAATCCTGCCACTTTCCTTCCTGAGAAGGAAAATGAAACACCTGATCACGATTGTTCTCAATTCCTAACTTTAAACTATGCAGCTCGGGAGATCTAAAGGATACCCCATTAGACAATCCTGACATGGAAATATTTACAGATGGCAGTTCTTTTGTTCAGGATGGAAAGCGTAAAGCGGGTTATGCCGTGGTGACTGCTGAACAGGTTTTAGAAGCAAAATCTCTCCCCCAGGAAACTAGTGCTCAGTTAGCGGAGCTTGTGGCCCTGACCCGAGCTCTAGAGTTAAGCAAAGGGCAGCGGATGAGCCTGATAATCTATGTGAGTCTACTTCTGCTGACTCCAAATATCCTGAGTCTGCCATTGGATCCTCAAGACAATGTCTTCTTGTCCTGGGCTCACTCCTATGCTGCATTCCACAATCCGTCTAACTGCTGGGTCTGCGGAGCGCTCCCCTCTTTGTCAGTGGAAGGCTTCCCGTGGTGGACATCCCCACTTCAAGATAAAGACTTTCTCCAAGTCTGTGAATACCTTCGACAACAATCACGTGCGATGCCTCTTCTTCATCTGATGACATCTACTAACCCTAAAATGGACTGGTGCAACACTTTGTACTCTAACTATGGACATAATGTGACTTTTAATTTTGATTATACATTGTCTCGGTTCAATGACTATTTTGCTACATATAAGGAAAATAGGTCTAGATCTAATGGTTTTTTACCTGACATTTATCAAATATGGGATGAGGTTACATGGCTAACTCCTGAAAAAGGACATTTAATATCTACTGCCTCTATATGCTGGGAACAAACAGAGCCATCCCCAAAAGTTAGCCAACAACTTAATTACAATGATTGGAAACAAATGGGATATTTGTCTCAGGAAACATGCAATGTAATCATTCCCGTGTTTTCCAATCCCAGTTCAGGTTCTCCCTTTGTCTGGCCAGGCACGAATTGGGACTGGATATCTCAGTCACGCTGGCTTGCTCCAAACGGGACTTATTGGATATGTGGCTCTTACCTATGGGCATGGCTCCCCCCTGGTTGGATAGGGAGGTGCACCCTGGGTCTAGCCTTTACTCATGGCTTTATATTTTCAGAGCTTCCAGAAAAGCCTGCTAATTTACCCCACCTTAGAACTCGGTGGGCAAGGTCTGTATTTTATTGGTATGATTATTTGGCTGCAGCGTTTGTTCCCTCTTTGGGAACTACAGATGTTATGTTACGAGTGGATGCTTTGACTAATTTTACTCAACAGGCATTACAGGATTCTCAAAAGGCTATTTCAGCTCTTAATGCTGAACAAGCACAAATTAGAAAGGTGGTTTTACAAAACAGATTGGCTCTAGATATTCTGCCAGCTGCACAAGGAGGAACTTGTGCCATTATTCATACCCAATACTGTACATATATACCTGATATGAGCACGAATGTTACTCATTTTACTAACCACATGAACAAGATGATTAGGGCCATGGACACTCCTGAAGCCTCAATTGCTTCACTTTGGAAAACGTTAACTAATTCCCCATGGTGGACAACTATCTTAATTACAATAATTCTGGTTGTTTTGTTCTTGCTGTTTGCTCCCTGCATCTGTAATTGTATAACTGGATTTGTTTCTAGCCGCATGAAAGCTTTTAAGTTACAAATGGTTGCTCAAACTCCTGCTACTGCTGTAGCTTCCTCCAGCTACTATTTGGGGCCCCTGGATCAGATATCCTCAATATGAGGATTAGGAGAATATGTTGCCTCACCAATTTAGGGACAGCGCCCCTTATCAGCTTGGAAGCAGTTATGGAACGAGAACGACGCCCCTTTTCCCTAGGCAACATAATTCTCCTAAAAGAAAAGGGGGGAATGAGAGAGTCATTTCCTAGGCAGGTTGATAGGGAGTCTAGGGGTCCCCAAAGAGAGAGGGGTCTGGAATTCTCAAGGAGGAAAAAAGGACAAACTTTTTTTCTTTCTCCACATTCCTTAGGATTATATACCAATAATGTATCCTGCCTAAGGACAGTCTTTGGATTCAACCTTCTGTTATTTTAAAAAGTTAATTATGGGAGTATACCTGGTCTTTACAAGGATGTATCTTGCCTGAGGACAGTGTTATCTTAAAATGTAAATTATGGGAGTAGGTCGGAGGAGGTCTTTACAACCTCCAGACATTCTTTGGATTATATAACCTCATAATTAACACTAGCAAGCGGGTACTCTTTCTGCCCCCTTCTGATGCCTATGTCAGAAGCTTTCTCTATCTCCTTTATACTTTAATAAAACTTTACTACACAAAAGCTCTGAGCGATCAAGCCTCGTCTCTGGCCCCGGATTGAATTCTTCTCCTCCGGGGGCCAAGAATCCCGGTGTATTCGCATGATTCAACAACAACCTTTCATTAACAGCTTCCACGAAGCATCTCCAAACTCTCACAGTGTAGGAACATGGATAACATGATCCTCCCACTCCCCACCAAGTCCCATACCCACCCATCTTCAGTCTCCCTCACTGACCTGCAAATTGATCAGGTAGCTGAGAAAGTCTTTATCTTGGTCGCTGATGATGACAGAAACTTGAGGGTGGTTCATAATCTGCTTTAGGTTAAGGAGCCATATTAGCCACATACTAGGCCAAGAAGAGCCAGGAACATCAGCCCTAGTCTGGGGTGGAAGGACACTGGAACAGGCATCGTCAAGGATGCTGGAATTCTCAAGGAGGAAAAAAGGACAAACTTTTTTGTGGCTTGCCCAGCCACCACGGTTGTCCTCAGGCCCTGCCATACCATCAGGCACGCTCATGGCTCTGGGTTCCTTGTGGTGTTCTGTATCTGAGGTGGTCTGCATTCCCCAAGAAGGGGCTGTTTCTGATCCCTACTCTTCTCCAGACTTGTGTATGCTGAGTAGTGGCATGTCATTGCTTACGTGGTCAAACAACTTGCAGTCGTTGTAACAAATCATGTCCGAAAGCAAAGGAGTTGGTGTGTGTTTGTGTATGTTTATGTGTGTGTGTGTGTGTGACTCCCATGTCAGTTATTTTTGGGATCATCCACATTTATAATAACTGTCTGCTGAGGCTGCTCTGGGGTACTGACTCTGGTCATTCCTGACTTAGAGGCTTCGGAGCTGCTCCTCCTCAGATGCAGGCCTGAAGTAGACACACAAAGTCATGACTGCAACACTCACAGGTGAGGCCCTGCCTGAACTCTACTCAGCTGTGCCTTTGGAGCCTGCCAATTGCCCAGTACCACACTTCCTTCAGGGTCCACCAGCACGCATCCTGCGCCCTCGCCCCCACCCATCCTCCTGCTCCTGCCCCTGCACCTCCTCCTCCTCCTGAGCAGCAGACCCCAAGGAGCAGCAGAAAGGATACCACTTTGACCCAGAAGCCAGGGATGCCCTGGATAATGGCACTCCTCTGAGCCAAGTCACACTTCCTCCTCTGATGGCTCTTGCACATGAACTAAACTTAGGCCCTGCAGTTTTTCTCATGGTCAGAGCTCAGTTCCACTTGCAGGGTGGCCAGAGCCCGAAGCGCATCTAGCGCCAGAAGTTCATTCAGGCCTCCCGGCCGTTGCTGGCCTTGTTCCTCTAATATCTTCTCATCCAAGTCTTGGGAGGACCCCTGTTGCTGCTTCTCATCAGCCAAAACCTCCACCTCCTCCATGATGTCTTCCACAAGCAGCTGGAACATCCGCCTGATCTGCGCCATGTCTCTGTCCACCAGGGCAGAGGTCCTGTCCAGCAGGTCCCCTGCTGCCTCCACACTGAAGAGAGTGGCATCTTCGCCTGGTGTGACAACTGGTGGCTGCAAGGTCGCAGCCATGCACAGCATCACAAGGGCAGGCTTCAGGGCCCCATCCCCATGAGCACCCGGGCTCACAATTAAGAAGGTCTGGGGTCCCAGGACACTCCGACATTCCTCTGACCACCTCTCATGCTCTTCTTGGCCCTGACCATGACCCCAGGCTGGGTCAGATATGAAAGGATGGGACATAAGAGCACCAAAGCAAGTGGTGTGCAATGGCGGCCCAGGCTGCAAAAAACCTGTGGGGCCAACTTGCTTTTTAGGGGTGGGGAGTGAGAGGCATGGTCGGGAGGCAGTGGCTGGTGTGTCTGTGGTGGACTGAGGCTGAAGAAAGGGGTGGTGGTCAGCCCAGGGCGGGGTGAACAGGCTCTGGTACATCAGCCAAACAGGCACTGCCCTAGGCTGTGAGCCACGCACATGCTGCTGGCCCAAATCTAGACCAATGGCTGAGAGGGTACTGGACGGCACCCTTATGGACATGCCCCTAGACCGGAGGACATCTTCCGCGGTTCCTGGGCTCCAGCTCCACCACGTGGCCAGATTCTGCTTTAGGGAGATAGCAGATTTTGCATCTGCCGCTACCCCAGGTGCTGTCATTGACCTGCATTTGGAAATTTCAACCACGGGTTCCTGCTCCGCAATCTGAACAACACACTCCTGTGTCCCACAGGACCTTCAATAACCGAGAGCTCTCCCTGAGTATCCAAATGATAGACAGGGGCTCCAAGTGGCTGGATACTTTTCTCCATGGGACAGAGTACCTGTTGCTGTCCAGATGCTAGCGGAGTGGGGAAAAACCCGACGGTTTGCAACAGTTGATCCCCATTGTTCAGGGACACCAGAGCCTTAGGGTACAGAGCTCACTCTGTGTCTCTTTATCTCTGCTTCTGGCATAGCACTGTTTTGGGCAATCCTTCTATGTATGTACCAGGGCTGGTGTATATGAGTCTCTGTCTCTTTAAGTGGTGCTGTTCCCCTTTGCCACTGTCTGGACACCAGCACTCATACAAGAAGCTTATCCTTGCCGTGAAGGCAAGCCCTTCTCCTCCTGAGTGATTTGCACTAACCTGAGATCAGACTTTTTTTTTTTTTTTTTTAATGTATTTAAGAAAACAAGAGCTGCTTCTTGGAAAAACAAAATCAGAAACACTGATACAACTGTGGCAATCTAATAAGGGGAAGAGGAGGTTAATTCCAGTACTAGAAATGAGAAATGGAATGTGGTTCTGAAACGATAATGTTCAAATCTGAGTGGAATTACTTTTGTTTCAGGAAAGATCCAGTCAAGCAAAACCCTGGGGAATGAAAAGGAAGGAAAGAAAGAGGAAGAGAGTCAGGGGAAGAAAGGAAGAAAAGGAAAGGAAGGGAGAAAGATAGAAAAGGAAATGTCTCAACAGATATTGTAAACTTCCCAATAAAACAATTCTCTTTAAAATCTAAAAACAGAAATAGAAATTCATTAAGCCATATCCTCATTGCCCTTGATGGTACTAAGAACAAGAAAACCCATTTACACATCAGTGTTTAGAATTTGTGGCAAACACAATACGATTATGAAAAAAAAAATAGAAATATGCCATGTTATTTGTAAAAATATGGACAGCAGAAATATTTTTGTAAAAAACATTTTATTTCTATAAATAGTAATTTTACTTAGAATGTTTTGGCAACATTAATAAAACAATAAATTTTACCTGAAAGAACAAGCAAAGTAGACAAGGAATTCACAAAGGGCAATAACAAAATTGTGATCTTGACAGATATTCAATACATTTGTAAACAAAACAAAGTGTCATTGCCTGAAAAAAATACAGAGGTATCAACAGAAAAACAGAGGAAGCTCCTGAAAGAACTCAACTCACTATTAACTATATTTTATTTGCAGACACAGAAACTGACTCAAGCTAATTCTAAGAAGCAAAGCCCTGATGTTATTATCTCTTCTCAGTGTGTGTGTGTGTGTGTGTGTGTGTGTGTGTGTGTGTGTGTGTGTGTGTAAAGTAGGAAATTTAGGCTGGAGAGGTAAGCAGAGAGTAGAGACTTAAAGTGCCTTTAAGGAGGAGGAGGAAATGGAGAGGGTTGAGGATTTCATTGTGTGATTTGAACAGCACTGGTGAAGCTCAAACAAGGGAGGTAGCAAGCCATGCAGGCCTAGGGGAAGAGCATTTCCAGAAGAACAGCAGTTGCAAAGTTTTTGGATTGGGAAGAAATGTATTTGCTTAAGGAAAAGCAAGGCCAGTGTTGTCAAAAACAGGGCACCAGTGGGGAAAATAGTAGAGTAAAACGACAGAGAATGGAAGAGAGGAAGTAGTCAGGGACCATATCACTGGGACCTTTTTATTTGGCAATAAATACAACTTGTACTCCTTAGGAGCATACTTCAGAGCAAACAACAGTAACTGTGTTCAAAATACTAAGCAACAATAAAAACATATGAAGAAAACATTTCATATTTTTACTATAGAAATAGAATAAAGGAGATAAGAATGCAATGGTCTGTACATTTATTTATACATAGAGTTTTCACCTGAGACCAGGACACACATAAACACACACACACACACACACACACACACACACACACACACTTTATACACCTAAAAGTGGTTTAAGCTGACACTTTGCAAAGTGCTTTGGCCCAAGAAAATTAACTGGAAAGGCCTAGTAATATATTCAAAGTGCAAACCAATCAATCAAGCATTGAATAAATAAATACAATCTACTTGTATTTGAATTTACACTCAAGAAATTACCTAAAATGGAGACAATAGGCTTACTCTAGCTTAGTCATCTGTAGTCCTTCCTCTTCCGTTCTGAGATGGATGCTAATACCTTGGTGATTACCACTTTCCAGGGTTCTGTGAAAGCTTAGAGCATTTAAATAAATTGTGGAGGGGGAAAAATAGTGGGGAGAGACAAAGAGGAGGAGAAAGGAAGAGGAAATGGAGAGATTTCTCCTGGCATAGGTATACAGCCAGGATCCCAGTTTCCTTGAATGGTGCACAGAGATTGCTAGGTAACTGTGCCAGAAGTGGAGAAAGTATGGCATTCAACTCCAGGAGGAGACTCAACTCCAGGAACACACAGAGGAAGCCAAGTGTGCTGATGTTCAGGAACCAATATTTAGAGGGTACCCTGCAGGTCTGTGAAAGAGCTCTTGGAGACCGCAAGAAAAAAGGTTTCCACAAGTATAATCACAGACTAGATAGCTGGATAGAGTAGCGGAAGGATAATAATTCTATGACGTGATAATTACACAAATAAATGAGACAATTCCTGCACATCAGACGGTGTCAAGTAAGACTGAAAATCAGTATTAGTTTGATAAAATGGGAAATTACCCACACAAAGAATTAGCTGTTAACTGCAATACATTCGTGTTCAAGGCAAGATAAGATACAAAACTGAAATCTTCACATGTTCAACTAGGGTAAGATACATGTAACTGGAAAAGGTAAGGAAAAGTTCTATAGAGGGTTTAATCACCCTGGACCCTCTGTATCCACTACATTTACTATTCTCACACAACTCCATTGTAGCTTAAGGGTAAGAGAACTAAATTTAGCCCAATTCATAAACTGAACAGATTCCCTGTGTTTGATCCTTTTCAGTTAAAACTATGGGTCCAGTACAAATCAAACTGGATGTCAAGGCTTTTTTACTTGGGAATCTTAACTTGCTTTACTTTTGTGACTGAGACAGATATGGCTACTTCACTGTGACTAAAGGCTAGCCAAATGGGAAAGGGGATGGAATGAATCAAATTCCCCTTTTGATCACTCAACAGGAGGTCCACAGGAACCAGGTCCCATTCTCTTAACTATCTCCGCTTCCCCAACTGCAGTCAATGATAACACAGGGCCTGCTTGATGCTTGCAGGGGCCTCTCACCAAACACAGGCATTTAAATGGTTGGCTTCCTTGAGATGTCCCTGGGCTAGGTAAAGACACTCTGAGACAGTGTTCCTTCTGCCTTGGCTCCATGCCTGGAGGGAATGCATACCTCTTCCTCCAATGGGACAAGAAGCCACAGCTCTCCACTGACTAAATCCCATGTCTGGTCCCAACTCACATCATAGCTTCTCCATCAACTTCTCCACACCAGGCTTTTGGAGCCAGGTTATCTTAGATCAGCACAACAGAGGCACTTCGGAGAGTTCAGCAGCACAAGGGAACATACAATAACAAAGCCATTCCAATCTGTCTATATAGTTAATATTGAGATAGTCAAGGCATGAAAACAGTTGAAAATTACGTTGCTAAAACACTCTACAGATTATACGTATAGCAGAGCTTTCAAACTTACAAATAACATGAAATACCAAAATAGGCTGTTACTTTTCCTTTCGCCACCTCTCTCGTTCTCTCTCTCTCTCACACACACACACGCACACATACTTTTTAGTGCTAAGACAACTGTATGAAAAACAGGTAATATATTTTTAAATAACATCTCAATATTCAAACAAAACTATACTTCATGTATTTAAAACAAAAACACATAAATTACGCATTGGTTTCTCTGTATTTATTATTGAATAATGCTATAGTTGAATTTTTTGTTTTTAATGGAGTTTATAACTTTGAAATACTTGCTTCAGACTTACTTAAAGTAGACTTAACCGGGTTTTTTTGACCTCCTACTTTTAGATTTGGGGGGTGATGGTTCAGAATCAGATGCGTTCACAGTAATGGATGCTACTTCCACCAATCCTGGTTGAAGGGGTTCCAGTGATACCTGAATAACAACTTTTGTTTCAGGAGGTAATCCTTCTAGCTGCTTAGGCTTCTTAAACATTTGATGACACTGGGTCTTGTGCTCCCTTTTCTCTTTACAAGTTAAAAATTGTAGCCGACATTTGGAACACTGGTGAAAACGCTTTGCCCAGTGCTGTTTATAATGACATATGTATAGTGCTTCAGTTTTAAAAATTTGGAGACAAAAGGGGCAAAGTAAATTCTTAGTGTTACCATGGTATGCTCTGAAATGTGCATCCACATCTGCAAAGAATGATGATCTGTAACTGCAAACCTGGCATACATAGGGCATTTCACCAGGCTTATGATTATCTTTCATGTGCTGTAAGAGAATCTGATCTGCCTCAAAGGACAATTCACAGATTTTACAGACTGTGCAGGGCTCCTGGGAAGTGTGGACACTTTCAATATGACACTGCAGCTGGAAGGGCGTAGGAAACTGGCGGTGGCAGTGCTGGCAGGTGGTGTGGTATTTCCAGCTGTCACCTCTCAGCCTCTCAAGTTCCAAATGGTGCTTCATGTGATTCATAAACTCAACATTTTTTAGAACCTTCAAGCAGCTGTGGCATTTAAAGGCTGTGTGAGTTTTTGGTTCTGGCTGCCCATCTCCTATATGCTGTCCATAGTAGAAGTCACGAAGTAACACAATCAGATTGCCTTCTGTGGGATCAGCAAACTTATTTTGACTTGATACACTTGGAAAGTCAGTTTTTGTCAATACATTTCCCCCTACAGGACTTACAGGCTTGCAATGAACATTGTCCTTTGGAAAAGCTGTTGGACAAGGTTCTCCACTCTGAACATGGCTTAATGAGTTATGAACACTGTCTGGTGTGCTTTGCTGAGTAGTCACTGTATGAAAAGTACCTGAAAGGGACAAAGCTAAAGAATGTTCTCCTATAACTCCATCACTGAGTGTAGGCCTTTTGGGACTTGTGCTATTTGTTTCAGAAGTGGAAAGTCGCTTTGATACACGAGGACTTTTATCCATATCTCCTGCAGAAACTGCTGTTTCTACTGGATGCTGCAATGAACTTGTGAAGGTAATCAAAGGAGAACATAACTCTGAAAAGCTATTAGGCATTATTTGTGGTGAAATATTTTTAGAATCCGCTTTGGACAAAGGCTCAATAATAATAGGACTATCTGTTGATCTTGATTCAGAGACAGAAAGTGGCAAGACAGTCTTTGCTTCTGATGTAGGAGTCACATGACTAACAGGCTGTAATTTCTGAGCATTATCTTTCCTGAAGTGACCATACCTATTTCTCCTTGAACAAGAACCTGGGGTAACTCTGTTCAGTATGTTTGAAATGACTGGTTTTGAATTTGAGGTCATCCCAACAAAGATCACATCATCATCCTCATGTACATGTTCCACTCCAACCAAGATGAGTTCAGCATCTTCATCATTTACTAGTTTGGTTTCTCCCTCGCTTTTCTGTGGTTCTGGCTCTTGTTCTTCTTCACATGACATCCATGGTGGTTCCATATTTTAAATACTTTTTTGTTCTTGGAGGGTGTGACCACAAGTCCCAGTGCTTCCTTTAAATAAACTGCCACCTAGGTATAAATATACTACATATTAGTTAAGTACAGAAAAATGTGCTATTTGGTTATCTCCAAAACTCTATGGTAGTTATAAACACCCTTATCTTACAAATAAAGATACTGAGCATCAAAGAGACTAAATGAAAGATGAATAACCTATGACTACAAGTCTACATGACTCAAGAATAATAGCTTTGTTCCATGTTGATTTTAATCTCTTCTAAGTAAAAAAAAAAGAAAGAAAAAGAAAAAACCGAATACCACCACTGATCATTAGGAGAAATCACATGTAAAGCACGAGTATTTTTACAACTGCACTATTGTACAGTGTTTAGAAACATGGACTTTGGAGTCAAAGAAGATTAAGCTGGAATTCTAAGTTAATCACACACCAGCTGCATCTTTTTGGGCAAATTTATAACTTTTAAATGTGTTTCCGCAGCTTAAAGACAAACATGCTTATTTCTTAGACTTAAGGTTAAGCTCTTTTTAAAAAGTGTCAGCTATTTAATGGCATCTTGTTTTGTAGTAAAATTGGAAAAAAAGTTATCTTAAATGCACATTACAACTGATTCACACATACTAATTTCATAAATGTTAATACAGAAAATAGGTAGCAAATTCAAATATAAAGTATCTATACACAGTTAACAAACAGCATAATTCAATGTCAAGCACTTAACACAGGCCTAGAAAATTGAGAATGAACTCTCTTGATAATCTCACCCCCAAAGCCACACTTATACATCCTAAATTTCTTCCTCTAATCCTGACTAAACTTAAATCCAACAATGCTTCATCCTTCATTCCACATTTCTCTTCCCCACATATCAGGCAAAGTCATGACAGTATTTCACTAATACCAATATCAGACAGAGACATCAAACACACACACACACACACACACACACACACACAACGGATATTCTGTATGAATACAGATGCAAGAGTCCTCAACAAAATACTTGCAAACAAAACCTAACAACATATAAAAAAGATTATATACCATGATCACGTGGGATTTATGGAGGTATGCAAAGTTGGTTCATTATATGAAAGTCAATCGACATTATGCCATTTTAACACAATAAAGGACAAAAAACACATCTGCCTGCAGAAAAAGCATTTCCCTGAATCTAGCACCTTTTCATAATAGGGGTTAAAGTAAACCACTTAATAACTAAGAACAGAAGAGAACTTTCTCAAAGGGTACCTGTAAACGACCCACAGCTAAATCATACTTAATAATGAAACACTGAAAGCTTTCCCTATAAGATTGGGAACAACATAAGGAAGTCTATTCCACACTTTGGTTCAATATTATACTGGCAGTTCTATAACCAGAGCAATCAGGTAAGAAAAAGGAATTGTTGTTGTTGCTTAAAACAAACAAACAAACAAACAAAAAAACAGCCTTCAGAATGGAAAGGAAAAAGTCAAAGTATATTGGAGATACCATACTTTTATATATAGAAAATCCCAAAGAAACCACAGGTATTAGAATTAATAAAAAGCTTGAAGAATATAAGATAAATATTTTAAAAGTCAATCACATTTCTATACAGTAGCAACAAATGTTCTGAAAATGAAGTCAAGTAAACACTTGACTCTACATTAGCATTAAAAATAATACTTAGGATGTCAGAAAGAGAAAGACAAATATCATATGGTATCACTTACATGTGGACTATAAACTATAACACAAATGAACTTATCTGTGAAACAGAAACAGACTCACAGACATAGTGAGCAGACTATGTGATTACCAAGAGAGGAAGGGTGGGGGAGGCATAGATTGGGAGCTGGTGACTAGCAGATGCAAACTATAATGTTAATATATAGAATAGATAAAAAAAGATCCTACTGTGTAGCACAAGGAACTATATTCATAATTTGTGATAAACAGTAATGGGAAAGGATATGAAAAAAATTGTTCGTGCATGTGTGTGTGTTTACATATGAAGGAAAGGAAAGGTAAAAGGAAGGAAAGGAAAGGAAAACTCTTGGCAAGTATGTACAGAAACTGGACCTTGTGTGTTATGGATAGATTTTAAAATGGTGCAACTGCTACAGAAAACAGTCTAAAGCCTCCTCAAAAAATTAAAAATAGAACTACCACATGATTCATCAATTCCACTTCTGAATATAAATTCAAAAGAAGTTAACATGGGGTCTTGAGATATTTGCATAGCCATGCTCAAAGCAGCACTAATCACAACAACTAAGAGGTGGAAGCATCTAAACATCTATCAAATGTGATACATACATATAATGGAATATTATTAAGCCATATAAAGGAAATTCTGCCCCAAGCTACAACTTCATGATCACTTAAGACATCAAGCCAAAGGAAATAAGCCAGTCATAAAAAAGACAAAAGTGTATGTTTCCACTTATACGAAATATCTAATATAGTCAAGCAATAGAAAGGAACAAAGTGGAATGATGGAGTCCAGGGTCCATGGAAACAGGGAAGAAAAGAGGAGTTGTTGTTTAATGGGACAGGTGATGGGTACAGAGTTTCAATTTTGCAAGATGAAAAGGTGTAGAGATCTATTTCATAGCAATGTGATAAGGAATTCCATGATATTTCAGAGGTTAGGACTCCAAACTTTCCTATTAGGGGCCTGGGTATGATTCTCAACCAGGAAACTGTCATTTAAGCTGCATAGAACAGCTAAAAAAATGACAACAACAACAACAAAACAACACTGTGACTCTGTGTGTGTGTGTGTGTGTGTGTGTGTACTTGTGTGAGTTGCTCAGTCGTGTATGACTCATTGTGTCCCCATGGACTGTAGCCCACCAGGCTCCTTTGTCGATGGGATTCTCCAGGCAAGAATACTGGAGTGGGCTGCCATTTCTTTCTCCAAAAAGGCTGATGAAATTGTGTGAAATACTTAGCACGTAAAAATGGTTAAACTGGTAAAAATTTAAGTTAGATGTTTGGTTTTTTTACAACAATTAAAAAAAAAAATCTAACAACCAGGAAAATAATTTGAATGGACTTTTCACCAAATATGATATGCAAATGGCCAACAATCACAAAAAATACTGCTTAACATGATTGAAAGTGAAAGAAAGTGAAGTCACTCAGTCATGTCCGACTCTTTGCGACCCCATGGATGGTAGCCTATAACGCTCCTCCATCCATGGGATTTTCCAGGCAAGAATGCTGGAGTGGATTGTCATTTCCTTCTCCAGAGGATCTTCCCAACCCAGGAATCGAACCCAGGTCTCCTGCATTGCAGGCAGACATCTTACCTTCTGAGCCACCAAGGAAGCCCGTAACAAAATGTAAATCAGTCTCAGTGAGATACTACTTCACACCTATTAGGTTGCTGCTGCTGCTAAGTCGCTTCAGTCCTGTCTGACTCTGTGCGACCCCATAGACGGCAGCCCACCAGGCTCCCCTGTCCCTGGGATTCTCCAGGTAAGAACACTTGAGTGGGTTGTCATTTCCTTCTCCGATGCATGAAAGTGAAAAGTGAAAGTGAAGTCGCTCAGCCGTGTCTGACTCTTAGTGACCCCATGGACTGTAGCCCACCAGGCTACTCCATCCATGGGATTTTCCAGGCAAGAGTACTGGAGTGGGATGCCATTGCCTTCTCCTACCATTAGGTTGGCTGTAATCAAAAAGAGGAATAATAACAAGTGCTGCAGAGGATGTGGAGAAAAGGAATCTTCATATATTGTTGATGTAATTGCTGTAAAATAGTACAATCACTTTGGAAAAGTGGTTTGTCAGTACCTCAAAAATTAATATAGAGTAGCCATATGATCCAGAAATTTCACTCTTTTGTATATATCCATAAAAAATGAAAATGTTGAGTCCATGCAAAAACAGTGTTCACAGCAACATTATTCACAATAGCCACAAAGAATACACCATCCAAATATTATCCATTAGTTGATGAATGGATAAATAAATGGTGGTATATGCTCACAATGGACTACAGGTAAGCCACATACCATATTGATATACCATATTCAGCCATAAAAAAAAAAAATGTGCTGCTATACAGCCAAGAAATGGATGAATCTTGAAAATACACAAACTAGGGGACTTTCCTGGAGATCCAGTGTTTAAGACTCTGCACAGGTTCCATCCCTGGGCTAGGAACTAAGATCCCACATGCCACATAGCTAGATAAATAAATATTTGAAAAGAAAACATGGCATCTGAATAAAGCCAGACACAAAGGTCACACATTGTATCTGGAAGAACTTTACATAGAAGAGAAGCAGGAAAGACAAGCATTCTATAATCCAAATGAAACATTTTTTTTCCCCAGGGAGGAGGAAATGAACTGCTCTAATATAGGCTGCCAATAAATTAAATAAAATAACAACCTCAGGCTCTACTACAAAGCCACAATCATCAAGACAATATGGTACTGGCACAGAGACAGAAATATAGATCAATGGAAAAAAAACCAGAAAGCCCAGAGGTAAACCCACACACCTATGGACACCTTATCTTTGACAAAGGAGGCAAGAATATACAATGGAGAAAAGACGATCTCTTTAACAAGTGGTGCTGGAAAACTTGTCAATCACTTGTAAAAGAATGAAAGCAGAACACTTTTTGGAGAAGGCAATGGCACCTGACTCCAGTACTCTTGCCTGGAAAATACCATGGACAGAGGAGCCTGGAAGACTGCAGTTCATGGGGTCGCTAAGGGTCAGCCATGACTGAGTGATTTCACTTTCACTTTTCACTTTCATGCACTGGAGAAGAAAATGGCAACCAACTCCAGTGTTCTTGCCTGGAGAATCCCAGGGCCTGTGGAGCTTGGTGGGCTGCCGTCTATGGGGTCGCACAGAGTCGGACACGACTGAAGTGACTTAGCAGCAGTAGCAGAACACTTTTTAACACCATACACAAAAATAAACTCAAAATGGATTAAAGATCTAAACATAAGACCAGAAATTATAAAACTCCTAGAGGAGAACATAGGCAAAACACTCTCCGACATACATCACAGCAGGATCCTCTATGACTCACCTCCTAGAGTATTGGAAATAACAGCAAAAATAAACAAATGGGACCTAATTAAACGTAAAAGCTTCTGCACCACAAAGGAACTATTAGGAAGGTAAAAAGACAGGCTTCAGAATGGGAGAAAATAATAGCAAATGTAGCAACTGAAAAACAGCTAATCTCAAAAATATACAAGCAACTCCTGCAGCTCAATTCCAGAAAAATAAACAACCCAATCAAAAATGGGCCAAAGAACTAAATATACATTTCTCCAAAGAAGACATACAGATGGCTAACAAACACATGAAAAAATGCTCAACAATCACTCATTATCAGAGAAATGCAAATCAAAATCCACAATGAGGTACCATGTTATGCCAGTCAGAATGACTGCAATTCAAAAGTCTACAAGCAATACATGCTGGAGAGGGTGTGGAGAAAAGGGAACCCTCCTACACTATTGATGGGAATGCAAATTAATACAGCCACTATGGAGAACAGTGTGGAGATTCCTTAAAAAAAATAAGAAAAAAAAAAAACCTGGAAATAGAACTGCCATACAACCCAGTGATCCCACTGCTGGGCACACACACTGAGGAAACCAGAATTGAAAGAGACATGTGTACCCCAATGTTCATCGCAGCACTGTTTCTAATAGCCAGGACATGGAAGCAGCCTAGATGACCATCAGCAGATGAATGAATCAGAAAGCCATGGTACGTATAAACAATGGAGTATTACTCAGCCATTTAAAAGAATACATTTGAATCAGTTCTAATGAGGTGAATTAAACTGGAGCCTATTATAAAGACTGAAGTAAGCCAGAAAGAAAAACACCAATACAGTATACTAACACATATATATGGAATTTAGAATGATGTAACAACAACACTGTATGCAAGACAGCAAAAGAGACACAGATGTATAGTGTTTTGGACTGTGTGGGAGAGGGAGGGGAGAATGATTTGGGAGAATGGCATTAAAACATGTATAATATCATATTCGAAATGAATCACCAGTCCAGGTTGAATGCAGGATACAGGAGGCTTGGGGCTGCTGCACTGGGATGACCCAGAGGAATGGTATGGGGTGGGAGGTGGGAGGAGGGTTCAGGATGGGGAATACGTGTACACCCATGACGGGTTCATGTTGATATGGCAAAACCAATACAATATTGTAAATTTAAAATAATAATAATAATAATAAAATTTTTTAAAAATAAAAAAAAATAAAAATTGACCACTGAGTTAAACATTTGGAATTCACTGGTGACCTTGACAAGAGTGGATTTAAAGGAAAATGAGAGAAATGGAGATAAAAAATTCTACAAACAACTCTGCAGAAGTCCATAATAAGAAAACATAAAATAAAAAAAAGCAGAAGCAGGATGTGTCACAAAAGACAAATTTTTAATGAGAGGTGACATTATAGTCAGTCTGTTTGCTGATGGGAACCGTCCAGAGAAACAGAAAACTTAATCCAGGACAAAGAAGAGACTTGCTAGAATATCACTGAATAAACAAGAATTGAGTAGAAAATGGCAACCCACACCAGTACTCTTGCCTGGAAAATCCCATGGACGGAGGAGCCTGGTAGGCCACAGTCCTGGGGTTTTCGAAGAGTCAGACAGGGCTAAGAGACTTCACTTTCACTTTTCACTCTCAGGAATTGGAGAAGGAAATGCCAACCCACTCCAGTGTTCTTGCCTGGAGAATCCCAGGGCTGGGGGACCCTGGTGGGCTGCTGTCTATGGGATTGCACAGAGTCAGACATGACTGAAGTGACTTAGCAGCAGAAGCAGCAGCACACAAGAAGTGAACACAAGCCAAATAATTTGCTCACAGTAACAAGACTGAGATCATATGCAGAAAGGCTGTCATGGTGGATTAATGGGTATGGTCACCAGCCTTCAAGATGACCCTGTGAATCACATGTCCTGATATTCCCACCCCTATGTAGTTCTCTCTCAAACTATCACAGGGTTGACCTGTGAGACTAAGCAAATACAGAAGTGAAGATGTGTAACGTCTGAAAAAAGACTGCACTTTATCATGGATGCAAGTTCTTTCCTGAATCACTCATTCTGGGAAAAGACAGCAGCCTCCACACGAGCAGCCCCTTGGAGAGGCCCACAGAAGGAGGAACTGAGGCCTCATGAGTACAGCCAAGTAAGAGAACTTACATTCAATAAGGCAAGTTTTCAGAGGTTGCCAAACCAGATAAAAGCTTGACTACCACCTCAGGAGGGACCCTGAGGCTAAACTACCCAACTGGATTCTAGACCAATAGATATCAAGTGTAAGTTTTTTCAAACTATTCAATTTTGAGATAATATGTACAACACAAACAGTTCGAGGTATAATATCATTCACATCATACTTACACACAGAAGAGTTCTCCTATAAATATGGTAAAACTTAAAAAACACAAAACAAACCAAAACACCTAAAAACAGGAGTTGCCTGGCAGTCCAGTGGTTTGATTAGGACTCAGCCCTCTCACTGCCAGGATCCTGTGTTCGATCCCTGGTTGGGGAACTAATATCCTATGAAGCCACATGTTGTGACCAAAACCAAACATGCTGTCAAGTTCAAAGCTGTACCAGCAATAGATAACTATGCAACAGAGCTGTAGGCACAAGTTGCTGGGCATAAAGCTACCTATCATCTTGTTTACTGGCATGAAATGAACTCAGATGCTCCCCCACCCCCATCCAGTGGAGTTCAATTACTTAATGAAATAAAGCTCTTACAGGTGCAAAAATGAGCAAGTAATCCCATGTAAACATGTTAAATCACAACACATTTTCTTTGAATGAACCACTTTATTCATTTGGCCGTGCTGCTTGGCTTGTGGGGTCCCAGTTCCCTGACCAGAAGTTAAATCCAGACCACTGCAGTGAAAGCCAAGAATCCTAATCTCCAGGCCACAAGGGAATTCCCATACCTTCATTACTTTGCTTTTGTAGCTAAAACCTTAGGATATGTGCATTGCCCCATTTTAGCCTCACCAAGTGGTAGGAGTCAGCTCTACACAGCTTAAAACCCATGGTGCTCTTACTTTTTTTTTCCTTTCAAGAATGCAGGAGAAAGCAAGCCAGTAGCCTCCCTGCCTGCTTTTAATGTTTCAACTCAGAGAGCTTCAGAGTGACCTGAAACCATGATTGCCCTGAAGTCACCACCCGCAATCAGGGTCAGCTAATCCCCAGGAGAACTCTCTCTCCACAGCAACATGTCAGCCCATGAATGAAAGGAGAAAAACGGAAGGCAAGAAAGACACAACTTTGTTCCTTATTGTAAAAATGTCTGTCACCTTACCTCAGGGGCACATTGAAAACCTGAGTGCCCTTCCCAGGCAGGAGAAGGTCACATCCTGGGGTCGGGCAGAGGGAAAGGTCAGGGTGAGTCACCTCTTCCTGAAACATTCTATCCCCCAGGCCCTACCTGGTCCTACCCTACAGATGCTGACCAGGTGTCTCACACTCAACCAGAGCAAGTGATTGAACTCCTCTTCCCTGAGCTTCTTCCTCCCACCTCCCTTCTCTCAGTAACAAACAAACAAACAAACAAACAAATACCTCATCTGCCACCTTTCCGAACCAAAGGCCTGAATCTCGGGGCCCCCAGGGACAGGGGCAGCCCTGGAGTCCGAGGAGAGGCAGAGCAAACAGGAAAACGACCAAAGCGCCGCGGCAGTGGAGAGGCCACTAGATTGATTTTTTTTTTTTTGCTGTGCCCGCCTGACTGTGTCTGGTTGCAGAACCGGGTTGGGCCCGAGTCATAAACCCGCGTGAAGATTTGTATATGTGTGTGTGTTTAAATATATTAAGTTCCACAGGAGACCTGGGAGGGGCGGGGGGCTGGGGGCATGACAGGCCCTTTCCGCGAGCTGGCTTGTCCCACCCCTAGGACAGGAAGGCTGCTGGAGAGCTGCTCCCACCCAGACTAGAGAGGGGAGAGGGCGAAAGGGGCCTGGGGCCTGTAGGCCCGGCCTCAAGCTCCCTTGGCCCTCAGAGGCCGTCCCGCCGAGCAAGGCCCCGCCAGATTGGGGATCTGAGAAACCCTTCCCTGGGCACTCTGGCACCGCTTTGGCCGCACCAGGCCCCAGTCCTTACCGGTCCCCGTGGGCGGCGATGCCAGAACTGCCGGCAGCTCACCTGCACCTAAACAGTCCCTGGGTTAAGTCTGAGGAGGCAGGCCCGAGGGAACAATGCCTCCTCAGGCCTGGGACGCCGCTTCAACTGCCGGCGTGTCCGCTGCCAAGGACGATTGGTTGCCAGGTGTTGACGCCTGCAATCGGATTGGCCGCTAGGCCGAGTTCCGCGCATGCGCGCGCGGTGGCCCCCTCTGGAGGCAACTGCTGGGGGCGTAGTCAGGCTGAACCTGAATCTGAAGTGTCTTGGGTCTGTCAAGATTGCGCAGCTCACCAAAGGGGAAAAAAGAAAATAGATTGCACAGTCGCCAGGGCACAGGGCTGAGAACGACCTCCGAGTCTACCAGGGGACTTCAATGATGGTGTCTAGCACTCACAGCCCTCAGGGGTGACCTGCCCCTTGCTTAAGAAACTTGACCTTGACCGTACACCTGGATCTTGAAGCCCCTTCTCTTGGAATTCCATTTTGCTCAATGCAGGGCAGCCTGCCCCCGATTTTGCACAGCTAGAGTGAGCTGAGCCGAGAAGACAACGGCAACCCACTCCAGTACTCTTGCCTGGAAAATCCCATGGACGGAGGAGCCTGGTAGGCTGCAGCGCATGCGGTCGCTAAGAGTCGGGCACGACTGAGCGATTTCACTTTCACTTTTCACTTTCATGCATTGGAGAAGGGAAGGGCAACCCACTCCAGTATTCCTGCCTGGAGAATCCCAGGGACAGAGGAGCCTAGTGGGCTGCTGTCTATGGGGTCGCACAGAGTCAGACGGGACTGAAGCGACTTAGCAGCAGCCTAGTGAGCTGAGAATGAGCTTTACTTCTTTTTCTTTTTCTTTTTTTTTAATTTTAGAGCCTACACTTTTTAATGGCTGAGGAAAACCGAAAAGCGTATTATTTTCTGACGTGAAAATTGTGTGAAGTTCAATTTTTGGTGTCCTTAAAGTTGAAACAGGGACTTGCCAGTTCCTTTGGTTATTGTCTATGACTGAAAACTTGATCAATCGTCAAAGATCATATTCGCAAAGCCTAAAATAGTTCTTTTTGGGCCCTTTACAGAGTCTTTTTAAAATGCTCTGTTCTGCTGGAAGTCTCCTAGTAGTCATATGGGGGAATAAAGTCTTGGTTTTGTTACAATATTTTCTTCTCTATTATATTCATTTTTCATTCTTTATTAATTGCATTCCTTCTTATCGCTATAAGTTTGTTCTGTTGCGCATCTTTACAACTTTTTGAGATAGTTATTTGTAACTCTCATTTCTCTTATATGTAATGCTATAAGTTTACTTTAATTTGTTGTTGTTGTTGTTCAGTCTGTCAATCATGTAGGACTCTTTGCAACCCCATGCACTGCACGCAGCACACCAGGCTTCGCTGTCCTTCACTATCTCCTGGGGTTTGCTCAGACTCGTGTCCATTTAGTTGGTGATACTATCCAACCATCTTATCCTTTGCTGCCCACTTCTTCCTGCCCTCAGTCTTTCCCAGCATCAAGGTCTTTTCCAATGAGTTGGCTTTTCACATCAGGTGGCCAAACTATTGGATCTTCAGCTTCAGCATCAGTCCTTCCAGTGAATATTCAGAGTTGATTTCCTTTACGATTGACTGCTGAATCTTGCTGTCCAAGGGACTCTCAAGAGTCTTCGCCAACACCACAGATCAAGAGCATCAATTCTTTGGCACTCAGCCTTCTTTATGATCCAACTGTCACATCCATACATGACTGCTGGAAAAACCATAGCTGTGACCAGATGGACTTTGTCAGCAAAGTAATGTCTCTGTGTTTTAATATGCTGTCCAGCTTTGTCATAGCTTTTCTTCCA
Organism: Bos taurus; assembly: GCF_002263795.3. Classification (NCBI taxonomy): domain Eukaryota; kingdom Metazoa; phylum Chordata; class Mammalia; order Artiodactyla; family Bovidae; genus Bos; species Bos taurus. Next base: position 53,200,304 of record NC_082638.1, read on the forward strand.
AGGAGCAAATATCTTTTAATTCTGTGGCTGCAGTCACCACCCACAATCATTTTGGACCCCAGGAAAATAAAGTCTGTCACTGTTTCCATCGTTTCTCCATACAACTTTAACTGTGTCTCACAATTTTTGCTGCATAGTTTGTTCATTATCATTCACTTCAAGTATATCTTAATATTCTCTTCTTAAGACAAAGATTATATATTGTATGGGCTTCCCTGGTACCTCAACTGGGAAAGAACTTTCCAGCCAATGCAGGAGACACAAGAGGCCTGGGTTCGATCCTGGGTCAGGAAGATTCCCCTGGAGAAAATAATGGCAATCTGCTCCAGTAGTCTTGCCTGAAAATTCCATGGAGATATATATTATGGATTAATGTAGTTAGTGATATTTTCCAAATGAATGGCATTTTAAAAGATGTTTCTTTGTCAATTTCTCATGATTGCATATGGTCAGATCACACAATATAAATATTATTGATCCTTTGTATTTGAAGATTTCAATTCAGTTAAGTGTACCATACTTTAGATTTCCATTCCAGTGAAGTCAAAATGAAGAGGGTGTGATGTAGACAAAATACTTGCAATGTCTAAAATATATATCTGTGAAATGACCTCCATTAAGCCTCACAATTATTCCAGCATCTTTCAGTAGGGTACCTTTAACTAAGTTCCAGGTTTTATGCAAATTTTACCAGCTTTTCCAAAAATGTTCTTTTCCAGTTTCATATTCCCATACAGGATACTGAACTGCATGAGGATATATAGCCAAAAGCTACAGATACCTCCCTTAGTTTACTCTGGTCTATAGCAGTTTCCTAAACTTTCCTTGCTTTACATGACTTTTGACAATTCTCAGGAGTCCTTCAGGGACAGGCATTTTGCACAATGACTCTCAATATGGGTTTGATATGTTTCTCCTGGTTGCACTGGGGTTTATATATTTTTAGAACTATACCTCCAAGGCAAAATATCTTTCTTATCACTTCCCATCAAGGATTCATACTATCAATATGACTTACCACTAGTTCCTCTGCTATAAAGTTATCTCCTTCCCTCTGACATATTCTGTTCTTTAGAAACAAGTCACTAAACCCAGCCTACACTTGGGGAGGGGCATGGACTCTCATCTTGAGGAAAATATCTAAGAGAAACACAAGTTACTGAGTATACAAATTAATTGAAACTCATTTATAAGGAAGATCTGGTTCTTCTAGCCATATCTTTTCATTTTAAATTAATTTAATTAAAGTAAAGTAAAGATTTAAGAGGTTTCCCAGGTGGTGCTAGTGGTAAAGAACTTGCCTCCCAATGCAGGAGATGTAAAAGACACCCAGGTTCAGGAAGATCCCCTGGAAAGGGAAATGGCGACCCCTGCCCATATTATTGCCTGGGTAATCCCATGGAGAGAGGAGCCTGGCAGGCTACACTGATGAGGTCACAAAGAGTCAGACAGGACTGAAGCTGCTGAACACACACAAAGATTTAATACCTCAGTCACACTAGCTACATTTTAACATCTCCAAAGTGGCATATTAGACAAGGACATAGAAAACATATTCATTGAGAATTCCCTAGTGATCTGGTTGTTAGGGCTTTGTGCTTCCACTGCAGGGAGCAGAGATTCCATCCCTGGTTGAAGATCTAAATCCCTTAATCCTCACAGCAAAGCCAAAAAAAAAAAAAATCCTACCAGGTGAACACTCCATCTGAAAATTCAGATAAAGGATATAAACAGGTAACCTCAGAGAAGAGAAACATACGCATTTATATATGTGAAAAGCTTGTTGTCCTTATTAGGGCATACATGTAACAATTATTTAAAAGTTTTCTATTGCTGCAGAAACTTCTGGGAATAGCACTGACTTAGATCATTGTTTTGCCAACCTTTCTTCTTTTCAAATGTAATGCACATTAACACATGAAACTGCTTTATCTCCATCTCAAAAATTTTCTGTTTTCAATATCATTCAGCTTAAGTATTTTATTTTTCCCATAACAATTTCTCTCAGGACCAGTAAGTTATTCAGGTTCAGAAGCAGGAGTAGGAGGAGCCTAAACCACAATATTAAAGAAGCTTGTGAGTTACAGATGGAGAAGGTAATGGCACCCCACTCCAGTACTCTTGCCTGGAAAACCCCATGCTCAGAGGAGCCTGGTAGGCTGCAGTCCATGGGATCCCTAAGAATCTGACATGACTGAGCGACTTCACTTTCACTTTTCTCTTTCATGCATTGGAGAAGGAAATGGCAACCCACTCCAGTGTTCCCAAGGATGGGGGAACCTGGTGGGCTGTGCGACCTATGGGGTTGCACAGAGTCAAACACGACTGAAGTGACTTAGAAGCAGTAGTGAATTACAGAGGTGCCACTTTTGCACTTTGGGTTCCTGGCAATCCTTAATCTATCCTCAGCCTGGGTGAAGTTATATTGCTTCATTTTCAAACTTTGGGAGTTATTTCCTCCGTATTTATCTTTCTAGGCTTTTGTTTGGCCATGCCATGGAACCTGTGGGATCTTAGTTCCATAACCAGGGTGTTGAACCCTGGCCATTGGCAGTGAAAGCATCAAGTCCTAACCACTGAACCACCAGGGAATTCTCATATCTTTTTCTTTCTTTCTTTCAAATATTTATTCATTTACTTGGCTGTGCTTGGTTTTAGTTCCAGCACAAGGACTCTTCAGTCTTCACTGTAGCATGTGGGAGGCAGGATTTTTAACTGTCACATGCAGTATTTCTAGCAGCAGTATGTGGGATCTAATGCCCTGACCAGGGAATGAATTTGGACTCCCTAATTGGGGAGCACTGAGTCTTACTACTGGACTACAGAGATGTCCTTCCCATGGTCAAACCCAGGTCTCCCACATTACAAGTGAATTCCTTACTGTCTGAGCCACTGTAGCTTTGACTATAACAACTTTGGTCAGCAGAGTGATGCCTTTGCTTTTTTTTTGATGCTATCTATGTTTGTCATAGCTTTTCTTCCAAGGAGCTAGCTACTTTTAATTTTGTGGTTACATTCACCATCCACAGTGATTTTGGAGTTCAAGAAAATAAGATCTGCTGTTATTTTCACTTTTTCTCCATTTGTTTGCCATGAAGTGATGGGACCAGATGTCACAATGTTCATTTTTTGAATATTGAGTTTTAAGCCTGCCTTTTCACTCTCCTCTTTCCCTGTCATCAAGAGGATCTTCATTTTCTGTTATTAGTGTGGCAGCATCTGCATGTCTGAGGTTGTCGCTATTTCTCCCAGAAATCTTGATTCCAGATTGTGCTTCATCCAGCCCAGCATTTTTAATGATGTACTCTGCATATAAGTTAAATAAGTAGGGCAACAGTACACAATCTTGACATACTCCTTTCCCTATTCAGAACCAGTCTCTTGTTCCATGTCCAGTTCTAACTGTTGCTTCTTGACCTGCATACAGATTTCTCAAAAGGCATGTCAGATGGTCTGGTATTCCCATCTCTTTAAGAATTTTCCAGAGTTTGTTGTGGTCCACACAGTCAAAGGTCTCATCACTTCATGGCAAATAGACGAGGAAACAAAGAATCAGTGACAGACTTTATTTTCTTGAGCTCCAAAATCACTGCAGATGGTGACTGCAGCCACGAATTTAAAAGATGCTTGCTCCTTGGAATAAAAGCTGTGACAAACCTAGATGGCATATTAAAAAGCAGAGACATTACTTTGCCAACAAAGGTCAGTGGAGTCAAGGCTATGGTTCTTCCACTAGTCATGTATGGATGTGAGAGTTGGACCATAAAGAAGCCTGAGCACCAAAGACTGGACACTTTTGAACTGTGATGTTGGACAAGACTCTTGAGAGTCCCTTGGACTGGAAGGAGATCCAACCAGTCAATCCTAAGGGAAATCAACCCTGAATATTCAGTGGAAGAACTGATGCTGAATGTCCAATACTTTGGCCTCCTGATGGGAAGAGTCAACTCATTGGGAAAAAAAAAAAAAACCAAACAAACCTGATACTGGGAACTATTGAAGGCAGGAGCAGAAGGTGTGACAGAGGACACGATGGTTGGATGGCATCAGCAACCCAACGGAACGAGTTTGAGCAAGCTTCGGGAAATGGTGATGGACAGGGAAGCCTGGCATACTGAAGTTCATAGGGTCACAGGGAGTCAGACACGACTGAGAAACTGAACAACAAAAGCCAGGCAGGGTCTCTATGTACAGCTGGCTGAACCTCAATAGGGCTTTTTTGAATTTCTGGAGGTGGGTAGAACTTAATTTTTAGCCAGATCCCTTGCTGCAACACGTCTGGAATATTTTGTGTTTGTAGTCAATCTTCTTTGTAGTTTTTCTGGGTGACACTTGGGAGTCAGTGTTCCTCACAATGATGGATGCTGTCTCTCTCAGTCCCAGCTGAACTGAAGTTTGGATCATGACCTCTGTTTCAGGAGGCAACCCTCACAATTGCTCTGGCTTTTTGAAAGACTGATGATTCTTTGTTTGGTGCTCCGTCTTTTCCTTCATTTTCAAACACTGTAGCCAGCACTTGGAATATGGAAAGACCCTCTTATTTCAGTGCCTCCAAGTGTGATTTATGAAGGATGTCACCAGTTTGAAAATTTCGAATCAAAACAGACAAAGCAAATTGTTCATGTTTCCATGCCATATTCTAAAACGTACCTCTACATTGGCCAAGGCTGACAGTCTGTAATTGCAAACACGGCACACAAAGGGCATTTTGCCAGGTTTGTGACTGTCCTTCATGTGCTATAAGAGAACCTGATCTGTTTTGAAGGACAATTCACAGATATAACAGACCGTGGAGGGCTCCCGGGAAGCATGGACACTTTCAATGTGACACTGCAACTGGAACAGGGTGGGAAACTGGTGGTGGCAGTGCTGGCAGGTAGTGTGGATTTCCCAGCTGTCACCCTTCTGCCTCTCCAGGTCCAGATGGTTCCTCACATGGGTCATAAACTTGACATTTTTTAGAACTCTCAAGCAACTGAGGCATTTAAAGACTGTGTGAGTCTTCTGTTCTGACTGCCCATCTCTTGTATGCTGTCCATAGTAAAAGTCATCAAGTAACATGATCAGATTTCCTTTCATGGGATCAACAGTCTTGCTCTGACTTGCAAGAGTCAAAAAGTCCGTTTTCTCCAGCCCATCCAACTACATGTTCTGTCTGGATCCATAAGACTGAAGCATGCCTGGTCATTTGCATGAGTCTGTGAAAATGATGCCCCGCGGTGAACATGGCTCGGTGAGGTCAGGAGACCTTCCAAGGTCATAATCGTGTCCTTTGTAGGAGAAATACCTACAGGGGCCATGGTGGAGGCAGGTCCCCCTGGGATTCCATTGCTGAGTTTGGGTCTTTTGGGATTCCCACTGTTACATTTTACATCTGAAGTGGGACATTGCTTTGAATTAAGAGGACTTTCATCCTTGCCTGCTATTGAGAGACTAGTCCAGATAGACAATGAGGCCGCAGAGAGAGCAATTCTGAATTGTGAAGCACAGCTTCCAGAGAGCTCGTTTTATAATCAGGTTTAGATGAAGGCTCGAAAATAACAGGACTGTTTTTTCCTCCCCATTCAGACTGAGAAGCTAATGATACAGCCACTGGTTCTGATGCTGGGGTCCTGAGATTTGCAGGTTGCAATGTGCAGGAGGGATCTGGACTCATGTGGCCCTTCTTTCTTCTTGAAGATGCATCCCTGGTCACTCTGTTCAAAATGTTAGAAATGACTGGCTTTGAACTTGAAATCACTCTGACAAAGAGAGTTTCAGCATCCTCATTGACATGCTGCACTCCAACAAAGATGACCTCAGCATCATCATTATCCTCATCTCTGGGTTTGGACCCTGCGGTCTTTGTCTCGGGTTGTGGTCATGCTTGTGCTTCCTCACATAGGAAGAGATGGGCCATTTTACAATCACTTTTGGCTTCAAGTGGCCCCTTCCAGTGTTTTTTCCACCTAAAGGCAACCACAGAACAAGGTCATCCCCTCTGATCTCAGGTGTCACTTTCTGTGGTTTCAGTTAACCCTCAGTTGTTCACTGAAAATATTAAATGGAAAACTCCAGAAATACATAACTCATAAGTTTTAAATTGCATGTCATTCTGAGGAGTAGGATTGGAATCTCACACCATCCTGCTTCCTCCTGCCCAGAAATGTGAATCGAACTTAGTCCTGCACATCTCACCCATTTGTCACTCGGTTACCACAATGACTGTTGAGATGTCACAGAGCTTGTGACCAAGTCACCCTTATTTTACTCAATAATGGCCCCAAACCGTAAGTGGAGTGATGTTGGTTATTTAGACATGCCAGAGAGAATCCTTTAAGTGCTACCTTTAAGTGAAAAGATCAAAGTTCTCAATTTGATATAAAAAGAAAAAAAAGTATGCTGAGGTTGCTAATATCTGTGGTGAATGTGAAGCAGAGAAAAGAAATCTGGGTTAGTTTTGCTGTCAAACTGCAAACTGCAAAAGGTATGGCCACAGAGCATAGTGCATAGTTAGGGTGAAAAAAAAATCACGAAATTAGTTCAGTAATATATTTTACATAGAGACTACATTCACAAAACTGTTATAAAAATATGTTGTTATAATTGTTCTATGTTATTATTACACCTTCCCTGGTGGCTCAGATGGTAAAGTGTCTGCTACTATTCAGGAGACCTGGGTTCCATCCCTGGAGAAGGAAATGGCAACCCAATCCAGAATTCTTGCCTGGGAAATCCCATCACAGAGGAGCATAGTAAGCTGCAGTCCATCAGGTTGCAAAGAGTTGGACACGACTGAGCAACTTCACTTTCACTTTCCTGTTATTATTAGGAAGTTGCCAATCTCTTACTGTTCTTTTATAAAATAAACTGCATCACAGGTATGTTTGTATAGAAAAACCATTGTGTATATAGGGTTTGATACTATGTGTGGTTACAGATGTCCACTGGGGGTCTTGGAACTTATTCTCTGCAGATAAGTGGTGATGATTATATTTCTTCCAAAAGACAAAATTAGTACCTGATTTAATCATCAGCTGAAACATTGAGATAACTATTAACACCCTTAGACATAAGGAAACATCTCAAACTCAGTTAAGTGACATGATCATTTTAAACTTCCTTCTCCAGACCCTACTTTTGCCTTGTCTCCCCATAGTGGCCCCAGTGCTCCTGTTAAACTCTACAGGAGAGCTGGTAGGCACCACTTTGCTTATAGATCTCCAATCTCACTCAGAAATGCTGACCAACATAAAATGTCCAAAAAAGCCCCCAGCTGTCCCTTGGGGGTGCCCCTCACTCCCTCCATTCTCTGAGTCCAGAAGGCACCAGACTCTATACATGGATCAAAAATATATAAAAAAAAAAATTCCAGAAAGTTCTCATAGCAAAACTTGAACCTGCCTCATGCTGGCAACTATATATACATATACATACACACACATACATACATACATACAAAATACATACATATGCATATATACACATACATGTATATGCATATACATATGTGTATATATATAGCATGTACATTGTACTTGAAACTATTTACACAGCATTGGCATTGTATTAGGTATTACAAGGAATGTGGAGATGATTTAAAGCATGTGGGAGCATCCCCTTAAGTTACGTGCAAAGACTATACCATTTTATATAAGGAACTTGAGCATCCATGGATTCTGGTATCTGTGGGTGCAGGGTTCCCAGACCCAATCTCCCAAGGGTACCAAGGAGAGAGGACAGGGCCTTCTCAGGACTTCTGCTACTCCCCCTGCCTTGGACACTGTCTCAAGTACTGTCACCCAACTCCTGACCTGCTTCAGTCCACAGTTTCTCTGCCAGGCTTCCCTGACCCTGATGTCAGAAATCACAGCCTCCCCCAACTCACATGCCATATTCAACTCCAGAGCTATTGGGTTGCTGTATTGTTGTTTCTAGAACAAGTTCTGGTGTCTGTCAGTGCTACATGTCTGCTGCATAAATAAACAGTAGCTGTTATGAATACAATCTTTATCTGTACCACAGGCTTGACCCACTAATTCCTGGCTCCCCAGGTTCTTACACTTGATCTTAGCAAAGAAGCTGACAAGCAATTTCTCCAAGCATTTAATGAATTCCAAATCTTAATGAATTAAAAGTATCATGCAAGGGAGAAAGTCAGCCAGTATGTAGTTGGATGCTGACAGGGGCAGTAGTGGTCATTGAAATAAAAGGTTTGTAACACAATTTCTCTCCATATAATACATTTGTTGATAGCTTCCATGCTGTTAACACGTTTCATTGACATTAAGGGACATTCTACAGTTTACATTTGACCATTTCTGATACCAGATCACATTTCACCAGCAGCATATTATAGTTTGTTTGGTTGTGTATAAATGATAGCCCTAGCGGTAAAGGTCTCTCCTGACAATGCAAAAGATGTAAGAGATGCAGGTTCCATCTCTGGGTCAGGACGACCCCCTGGAGGAGGGCATGGCAACCCACTGCAGTATTCCTGCCTGAAGAATCCTATGGACAGAGGAGCCAGGTGGGCTACAGTCCATAGCGTTGCTGCTGCTGCTGCTGCTACTAAGTGGCTTCAGTCGTGTCCGACTCTGTGTGACCCCAGAGACAGCAGCCCACCAGGCTCCACTGTCCCTGGGATTCTCCAGGCAAGAACACGAGTGGGTTGCCATTTCCTTCTCCAATGCATGAAAGTGAAAAGTCAAAGTGAAGTCGCTCAGTCGTGCCCGACTCCCAGCGACCCCATGGACTGCAGCCCACCAGGGTCCTCCGTCCATGAGATTTTCCAGGCAAGAGTACTGGAGTGGGGTGCCATTGCCTTCTCCAAGTCCATAGTGTTGCAAGGAGTCAAACATTACTGAAGCAACTGAACACACACACATACATATGTATATATGTGTATATTTTATAGTGGTATGAAAAATAATTCTGTGGGACTTCCCTGGTGATCCAGTATTTAAGACTCCTCACTTCCAGGCCAGGGTCATGGCTTCAATCCCTGTCAGAGACCTATGATCCCACATGCCACTGGGTGTGGCAGAAAAAAAAAAAAAAAGAAAAGGAATAATGCTGCATTTTACAGCTGATGTCATCTTAGATTTAATGGAAATTTCTGTTTTTCATAAGCAGAATCCAGCCTACTAAATTCATGTCACAAGTCACTAATGGGATGCTAGCTGCATTATATAGGCAAATGGTTTAAACAGGAATTTACAAATTGGCTTGCTTCCTGTTTGCTTTTTCTCCCAACCAGCAAGCTAAGAATGATTTTTAGGTTTTAGTTTTTTTTTTTTTTTAACTTTTAAAAATATATTTAATATTTTTACATTTTTTTAATTTGGGGGCAAACAAAGGAATATTTTGCGATATGTGAAAATTATAGGATATCTAAATTTCAGTGTCACAAATAAAGTTTTATTGGAACACAGCCATGATCATTTGCTGCTGCTGCTGCTGCTAAGTCACTTCAGTCGTGTCCGACTCTGTGTGGCCCCATAGACAGCAGCCCACCAGGTTCCCCTGTCCCTGGGATTCTCCAGGCAAGAACACTGGAGTGGGTACCCGAGGCTATTTCACTCTGCTAATGGCAGAGACTGCATTGGCGCTTAATGCCCGTTTACTCTCTAGGCCTTTACAGAGCAATTTTGCACACTCATGGCTGTAGAGAACAAAATGAAGCATTCCAAACCCCATGGCTCACCAGCTCCTGAAGTCCAGTTGACTCAGTGCAGCTAAACACTTCTTATTCTGAGTCCCACTGGAGGATGAAGCTGGAGTATCTCTGTCTCCACGCCCCAGAAAGATTTCTCTGGAAATATCAGCACTGCTTCCTGTGTCCAGTGTCCATGAAACTCCTACCTGGCTCTCCAAAAGCCTTTTCTCAGTGAGGCTGGATCAGGAGATTCCAAGCCTTTGAAAGCCCATTCTAATCCAATTCATAGTATCCAAATGGTGCTCCAATCAGGTTTCTGAGCCAGTTTTTCCCCATGGGATCTTTCAACTAGAAACCTTTCTACTAAATTGTTAATGAGAGGAAAGAATGTGGGTGCGGCTGCAGGGCCCCACCCAGGGGCTGTTTTCCAGGTCTCAGGGTGGTGAGAGTCCCCACTTCCCTCTCTGGCATCCAGAGGCCCACCATCTTATCTCCAGTTTATCTGCATCTTTAGTTATTTGGGATTCAATAGCTTAAGGGCAGGGGAAGGTGGTCCACATAGCTATTCCAACAGAGCTCGGGCTGGTATCAGGAATGGAAAAATCAGGGGTTCACCTCCAATACCAGAAAATTCTCCAGCTGCAAACAGCAAACCCCTGTCCTCTTCTGGGAGCAAGGGTGGTGGGTTGGGGGCGGGTGGGCATGGTGAGGAGAGCAGAAAGCAAGCTTACTCCCAAATGATCTGCACTTGAAGACTCAGCACCTGCTGGATTTCAGGGGTCCTCACTGTGGATCTTCATGCTGAACCCCAGGAGCTTTTTCTAGGCAGGGGCTCATGCTTTCTTAAACCAGGTCAGGGGTGTCAGGTCACACCCTGGTCCCCATCCTTCTGCCTTCCTCACTCACTCCCCGTCTTCTCTCTCCTTCCCCTTTGCACCACCAAGATTATATCTCAAGCTTTCCTTCCCACTGCCTTTACAACCCTGTGCACACAGATACATAGAGGGAGGGAGGGTTTCAGAGTAGAAATATGTGTATTTCCATTCCTTATAAGGTAACAGAGTCACTGAATTAGAACAAAAATGAACTTCACTGATGAACGTGATCTCAAGTGTTGTAACCAGATATAACATCAAAAACACTGTTCTTATCAAATCAACATGTGTTCACCTTAAATTTACACAATATGTGTCCATTACATCTCAATGAAGCAGGGGAAAAAAATACAGAACCGACCATTAGAAAGAGCTCGTTTTAGACTCTTTTAAGACGGTTGATGGTGAGTGCTGTGCCTAGTTGCTCAGTTGTGTCTGACTTCTTGCGACCCCATAGACTGTAGCCAGCCAGGCTCCTCTATCCATGGACTTCTCCAGGCAAAAATGCTGGATTGCCTTGCCATGGCCTTCTGCAATGTTGGTGAGTATCAAAACCCAAGGCTAGGGACTTCCCTCGTGGTCCATGGGTTGAGAATCTGCCTTCCAATGTAGGGAATGTGCGTTTAATACATGGTGGTTAAGATCCCATATACCAGAGGGCAGTAGAAAGGACAAAAGATCCTGCATGCCATGACTAAGACTCGAGGCAGCCAAATAAATGAATAAATATATATATATTTTTGAACTCTATGCTCTTTACATTCTTCTGGATGTATTTGTAAGCATGATATTAACAGTTTTATTTATTTATGGATACACCATGAGACTTCCTGCAGGATCTTAGTTTCCTGACCGGGGACTGAACCCAGATCACCAGAGTGATAGCATTGAGCAGTAAACGCTGGCTTGCCAGGGAATTCCTAGTTTGATTACTTAAAGGGTTTATTTTTATTGTATGCCCAAAGGTACATCCTTTGCTGTGTTTACACTTACAATAAAAACATTTTGGATGTCAATTTTAAAATGTTTGCAAAAACTTAGGGGAAAGGAAGGAAAATGTTGACTACATATTTATGCTTCTAGGCTTCCCTAATGGCTCAGACAGTAAAAAGTCTGCCTGCAGTAGAGGAGACCGGAGTTTGATCCCTGGTTCAGGAAGATCTCCTGGAGAAGGGAATGGCTATCCACTTCAGTATGCTTGCCTCGAGAATTCCATGGATAGAGGAGCCTGGGGAACTACTATCCATGGGTTTGCAAAGAGTCAAACACAACTGGATGACTAACACTTTCATTTTCATATGCTTCTAAAGATTGTTCAAATCTCAGAATCACCTGGGACATTATTAAACATAGAGATTCCAGGGCTGCATATCATACCTAAGAAACTAAAATTGCCTGAGGAGGGGGCCTGGGCATCTGAAAGTTCAATGTTTGCCTCACTTGATTCTGATGTGACGTGAGTCCCAGGGTGTAAAATCATCCAATACTTTGGGAAAGATTGATCTCTGGTGGTTCAGCAGTTAAGAATCCACCTGTTAATGCAGAAGACCTGGTTTCAATGAAAGGGTTGGAAAGATCTCCTGGAGGAAGAAATGGCAACCCAGTCCAGTATTCTTGCCTGGGAAATACCATGGACAGAGGGGCCTGGCAGGCTACAGTCTATGGGGTCACAAAAGACTCAGACACAACTTAGCAACTAAACCACAACAGTGAAAGTGAAAGTTCCTCAGTCGTGTCTGACCCTTCCTGACCCCATGGACTATATACAGTCCATGGAATCGTCCAGGCTAGAATACTGGACTGGGTAGCCTTTCCTGTCTCCAGGGGATTTTCCCAACCCAGGGATCAAACTCAGGTCTCCCACATTGCAGGCAGATTCTTTACCAGCTGAGGCACAAGGGGAACCCAAACAACAGTAAAAACATGCTTAAAATATCCAAGAATCTACTCCTTCAGGAGACCCTGAGGGTTGAGGGTCAGGAATTAATTTTTTCTTCATGTGACACACTGAGCACCTGCCTTGGGAGAAGCGTGTTATTGGTAATTCAATAAACCAATCAGATGTTGTACCTTGAGCTGGGAGCTTCATCCTCCCCACCACTCTTCAGAGATTCTAGGACCTCCACACTCTGTCCTGGGGCTTCTGGATGTCCTTCGTACTAAAGGAAGTTAGGGTATAAGCAAAGCTCAGAGATCTGGATCCAAACTTCTCAGTTTGGGCCACACTTGCAAATCTCCTGGGCTGTGCTTTGTAACCCTCAGTGAATCTAAGGATTTCCCTACGTGTCTTGTGTAAAAACATATTCTCGTCCAACAGTTGTGAGTGGGGCCTGAGAGTCTTGCGTTTCTCACAAACTCCAGGTGTTGCCCAGGCTGCTTAAGGTGTCCATATTAAACAGTGAGTACTAGAGAGTTTTGAAAAGTACTGATTGATTTTGAAAAGTTCTGGTTGATTTTGCCGATCTTACTCCATACCCACAGAATAAGTATCTCCAGGAATGGGACCAGGGAGTCAACGTTACTAAGCGTCTCAGATATTTGTAAGGAGCAGGTAGGGTGCACCGTGAAGCTACACCACAATGTGTAGCCAGGCACATCACCCTACCATCAACCCTGTTTTGGGCTTCATTGTGTCCTACAAAATCCATATGTTGAGGGGACTTTCCCAATGATCCAGTGGCTAAAGCTCTCCACTCCCAGTGCAGGGGGCTGGACTTCAGTCCCTGGTCAGGGAACTAGATCCCACGTGCTGCCAGGAAGTCCAAAGACCCCACATGCCACAACTAACAATTGGTGCCATCAAATAAATTAATTCATTTAAAAAATTATCTGTAGAAGTCCTATCCCCCTACACTTTGGAATGTGACTATATTTGTAGATGATATTCTTAACAAGGTAGTTAAACTCAACGAAGGCACTAGGGTAAGCCCTAGTCCAATCTGATGGTTCTCTACATAAAAAGAGAGAGCAGAATTCCCTGCAAGGCCAGTGGTTAGGGCTCAGAATTTTCACGGCCAAGGGCCCCATTTCAATCCCTGGACTGGAAACTAAGACCCAGAAGTGAAGCAGCATGGCCAGAAAAAAAAAAAAAAAAAAGGAAATTAGGACACACAAGACATCAAGGATGCATGGACATAAAGGGACAGGAGGACACAAGAATGCAGCTGTTTGTGCATCAGGGAAAGAGATCTCCTGAGAAACCACACTGTCAACACCTTGATCCTGGACTTCTAGCCTCCAGAACTGGGAGAAAACAATTTCCTGTTGTTTAGGTCTCTTGTATATCTTGTGGCCACCTTAGTACATTAATGCGTTCTTTAGATCAGGAGTCCCTGGAGAGGGCTCACCTCAAGGACAGGTGGGGAGTATGCAGGTGATGACTCAGCTCCCAGGTGACTTCTAAACATCAACAAATGCCCACCCACCCAGATTTTCCAGGACACAGCCTGCTCCTGTGGACCCCTTCTTGCAGACCACTGCTGCTAAAAGTCCCCACCCAACTCTCGTTCTGGCCCCAACTTTCTTTACTTCTCTCCTAGACTGTGAGGGACAGAGCCTTGAGAACAGAGCAAGGCCTGTGCTCAAACCATCCTGGTTGTGAAGGGGAGTATGTGTTTTAACAAAAAATAAAAAAAAAAAAAAAGGAAGAAAACCCATAGCTGTCTAGCATAAGCTTAACACTGGATGTACAGAAAAGCCTTCACATGTTATGTTAGGAAGAAGCAGAGGACATGATTTCAACCTTTTCTTCAGGGAAGGTTTCCAGGAAGGAGGACAGCATGCTTTCTGTAGATGGGTTGAGAGCAGATGAATTTATTGGAAGGCCTTTGGGTCTGTAGCCAGGAAAGGAATATGAGTGGGGAGGGGGTATGTCGTCCTTCAGTTCTCTCTACCTCCAGAAGTTTCTATGATATGGGCCATGGTCACAGGGCTCCCAGAGATCAGGGAGAGAGGGATGTTTTGTGACTTTACCCAAGCCTCACCCATAGAAGGCTGCCTCTCAGCAGCCAACGTCAGACTTCTGGGCCATCTGCCAGGCTCAAGAAATGACCTACTAGGAACTCTCTGGTAGTCCTGGAGTGGTTAGGACTCTGCACTTTCACTGCTGAGGGCAGGGATTCTATACATAGTTGGGGAACTAAGATCCTGCAAGCTGCACTGGCTGGCCAACAATAGAAAACAAACAAACAAACAAACAAAAGACAGACATGACCTTTCCCACCTTTCCTTCCATAGACAACCCCAAGGCTGAGTCCAGTTCAGGTCCATTGCTGTGGTCAAGGAGGAAGCTCCCTTGGGCTTGTGGCTGTGGAGTGACATGTGGTCAGCCTGAGCATCCACCAACAGGGCTGGGCATCTCACACCAACTGAGAACCTGGTACCCAGTAGGAGGTCAGGCCCTCAGGACACATGCTGGTGCCTGCTGACTACAGATCAGGGCTGTGTGAGAAGTGGACTCTACAAGGTGGCCAGAAGGCACACCTTTCAGGAGAG
Organism: Bos taurus; assembly: GCF_002263795.3. NCBI lineage: Eukaryota > Metazoa > Chordata > Mammalia > Artiodactyla > Bovidae > Bos > Bos taurus. Next base: position 53,215,310 of record NC_082638.1, read on the forward strand.
CACTAATCCAGGTGGCCAGACTCTTCCCACTTCCTCCGTCTCTAGGGGAGAACTTGGCGCTTCCATTGTTCTCACAAATGTTTTCCTCTTCTACTCCCCCTGGAACAGCTTTATCTCAAGAAATTGTTGTTGTTCATTTGCCCAGTTGTATCTGCAACTCCATGGACCACAGTGTGCCAGACCTCCCTGTCCCTCACCATTTCCTGAAGTTTGCCCAAGTTCGTGTCCATTGCATTGGTGATGCAATCCAGCCATCTCATTCTCTGTCACCCTTTCTCCTTCAGGCCATCTCCACATAGCCAACAGCAGTCCTCTCCCAGGATGGCACTCTAAATCCTGTGTCCAGCTTCCAGACCCCATGCACACTGGTTGAGCTGCATTGCAGTTTGGGCCATATAGAGCCACGACACACATTATCTGTGTAACTTTTGCTCTATATAAATAATATTTCATCAGCTGTCTTACCTTGCTTCCTTTCAGTCCAAAGCAATTTACCCTTTACTGAAGGGGCTTGCCTCATTCTGGAAATCTCTTCCCTGCTTCTCCATCTCCCACCACAAGGCTCAGGTTTTGTTTTGCTTCCTCTTATACTTCTTTTCCCATCTTAATTCCTTCCCACCCAGGTATGTCTGAAACCCACATGGAACACTCTGGGGACTAGGGTCTTCTGCTAGTATTTATCTGATGCTCTGGGACAACTATTGACCATGTAGAAGTGTTACTTCTGATCTATACATTGAGAGAGGTGCATTTCATATCCTTCTACATTTCTGCCTTCTTTGAACTTCTCAGTGTTTCCTGGAAAGCTCTATTATTCTTTTTCCTTGACAGCAAAACATGAAACATTAGTGGACATGAATTACTCTGTTTGATGGGACGTTGCTTACGTACACACGTAACTGGTATTACTTTGACTTCCAACATGCAATCAAGCACATTTGTTGTTGTTGTTGTTTTCCCCCTAGAAAATTTCTCTTAATGATAAATTGTCATCAGCATGAAGAAATGCAGAACATTCCACATAAAATATAATAGCATAACTGGGCTCAAAAAGTCAGCACTTGAATATATCTAGCTATATTTTGAATGTTCCTGACATTTTCCCAGAGTACCGATGTCTGATTTCAAATCTCAAAGCTTAATTCCATTCAGCGAGTCTCAAGGGTCAGAGACTGCCATGGGCATAATTTAATTCCTGTAGAATAAGTTGGCAAGTTCATACTTGACTTCACTACTTGGTACTTGACTACTTGATAAAGAGAGAAAACAACAATAACAACAATGACCAAAAAATAAACAAACAAAAAAACACAGAAATGTGTAGTTAGTGATTCAGTCATAACAGGTACACATAAATTGATGTATAGACTATACAATCATCTATATCTGCTTAATTGTTTCTGCTAATGACTTGGACACTGTGAATCACACACAAACCATTGAAAAAGAAAAGTAATTTTGGAAAATTCTTAGAGAAAAGAACATCAGAATTCCTTACCTGTCTCCTGGGAAATGTGTACGCTATTAAATTTGCAACAGTTAGACCTGGACACGGGACAATGAAGTGATTCAAAATCGGGAAAGGAATAAGTCAAAGCTATCTAGTGTTGCCCTGGTTATTTGACTTCTGTGCAGAGGACCTCATGAAAAAATAAAATCCTAGATGAATCTCAAGCTAGACACAAAATTTATGTGGGCGATATGATAACTTAGTTATCCAGATGACAACACCCAAATGACAGAAGAATAATAGGAATTAAGGCGCCTCTTGATGAAGGTATTATCTGTTTCAAGTACAGACATCTGAAATGACATAGTCCTTCATAAAAGATGAAATTCTCAGTTTCACATTTGAAAATCTAGATGTATCTTCCAGAATGTGAAATATAAAATTCTCTATTAGTCACATATACAAATCTGGGGACAATTTTTCCAACTTGAAATGTGGAATTCTCTGTACATCTCACATGAAAGTATACATACAATATTTTCTTATTAAAATGTGGAATTTTTCACATTAGAGATATGAAAATCAGGATGCAGATTCTTTGACAGGAAATATGAAAATGTCTATTTCACATATCAAAATATGGTCACAGGATTTCTCACATGAGATATGGAATTTTTTCATATTTTTCATTTGAAAATCTTTGTGCTGTCTTTCCTTCATGAAATATTGAATACTGTCTACTTCACATTTGAAAAAAGTGCATTCATTCTCCTACAAGAAATGTAGAATTTTCCCACAGATTTTCATGCTTGAGCTCTGAAATTCTGTATATTTCCATCAAGAAAGCTTGAATGACGGTCTTCTGATATGAGACTTGGAATTCTGTGTATTTCACATTTAACAATCTGGGGAGAAATGTTCTCATATGAAATATGAAATCTCGACTATTCACATATGAAACTTTTTCTAGATTTGTACACATGAAACCTATATGCAGGTTAGGAAAAAACAGTTAGAACTGGACATGGAACAACAGACTGGTTCCAATTAGGAAAAGGAGGATCGCAAGCCTATATATTGTCACCCTGCTTATTTAAATTACATGCAGAGTGCATCATGTGAAACAGTGGGCTGGAAGAAGTGCAAGCTGGAATCAAGATTTCCAGGAGAAATATCAATAACCTCAGATATACAGATGACACCACCCTTATGGCAGAGAAGAGGAACTAAAAAGCCTCTAGAAGAAAGTGAAAGAGGAGAGTGAAAAAGTTGGCTTAAAGCTCAACATTAAGACAACGAAGATCATCGCATCTGGTTCCATCACTTCATGGGAAATAGATGGTGAAACAGTGGAAACAGTGTCAGACTTTATTTTTGGGGGCTGCAAAATCACTGCAGATGATGACTGCAGCCATGAAATTAAAAGACGTTTACTCCTTGGAAGAAAAGTTATGACCAAGCTAGATAGCATATTCAAAAGCAGAGACATTACTTTGCCAAGAAAGGTTCGTCTAGTCAAGGCTATGGTTTTTCCAGTCTTCATATATGGATGTGAGAGTTGGACTGTGAAGATTGCTGAGCACTGAAGAATTGATGCTTTTGATCTGTGGTGTTGGAGAAGACTCTTGAGAGTCCCTTGGACTGCAAGGGGATCCAACCAGTGCATTTGGAAGGAGATCAGCCCTGGGATTTCTTTGGAAGGACTGATGCTACAGCTGAAACTCTAGTACTTTGGCCACCTCATGGGAAGAGTTGACTCATTGGAAAAGACTCTGATGATGGGAGAGATTGGGGACAGAAGGAAAAGGGGATGACAGAGTATGAGACGGTTGGACGGCATCACTGACTCGATGGAAGTGAGTTAGAATGAACTCCGGGAGATGGTGATGGATAGGGAAGCCTGGCATACTGCAATTCATGGGGTCGCAAAGAGTCAGACATGACTGAGTGACTGAACTAAACTGAACTGAGCTGTACACATGAAATAGGGAATTTTCAATGAATCAGAAATTGATATCTGAGCTAAAACATCAAATAGGTACAGCTATATTTCATGTATTTCCTGAATAACAGAAAGAGTTCTCTGTATTTCTTTGAAAAAAGTCTGGGTGACGATTTCTCTGCATGAAATAGGGGATTAGCATATTTTACAGGTGCAAAATCAAAACGCTTATGATTATACAGTGGAAGTGATAAATAGATTCAGGGGATTCTATCTGATAGACAGAGTGCCTGAAGACCTATGGGTGGAGGTGTGACATTGTACAGTAATCAGGGATAAAGACCATTCCCATATAAAAGAAATGCAAAATAACAAAGTGATAAGGCCTTACAAAGATCTGAAAAGACCAAAGACGCTAAACAAAAACGAGAAAATGAAAACAATACCCATTTGAATGCAGAGTCCCAAAGAATAGCAAGGAGAGATTAAACCTTCCTCAGTTATCAATACCAGTTCATAGAGGAAATAAATAGAATGGGAAATCCTACAGATCTCTTCGAGAAAATCAGAGATACCAAGGGCAAATTTCATGCAAAGAGGGGCACAATAAAGGACAGAAATGGTACGGATGTAACAGAAGCAGAAGCTATTAAGAAGAGGAGGGAAGAATACACAGATGAAATATGCACAAAAGATCTGCATGATCCAGTTAAGCACAATGGTGTGATCACTCACCTAGAGCCAGACGTCCTGGAATGCAAAGTCAAGTCGGACTTTAGAAGCATAACTACAAACAAAGCTCGTGGAGGTGGTGGAATTCAGTTGAGCTCTTTCAAATTCTAAAAGATGATGTTGTGAGTGTGCTGCCCTCTATATGCCAGCAGATTTGGAAGACACAGCTGTGGCCAGACCACTGGAAAAGTTCAGTTTTCATTCCAACCGCAATAAAAGGCAATCCATCGAGTGTGCAAACTACTACTTAACTTCACTCATCTCACACATTCGCAAAGTACTGCTCAAAATTCCCAAAGCCAGGCTTCAATAGAATGTGAACCATGAGCTTCCAGATGTTCAAGCTGGATTTAGAAAGGTCAGAAGAACCTGAGATCAAATTACCAACACCCATTGGGTTATCAAAAAAGCCAGAGGAGGAGGAGCCAATATGGCGGAGGAGTAGGACGGGGAGAACACTTTCTCCCCCACAAATTCATTAAAAGAGCATTTAAACGTCGAGTAAATTCCACAAAACAATTTCTGAATGCCGGCAGAGGACATCAGGCACCCAGAAAAGCAATCCAACTCTTCGAAAGGAGGTAGGAAAAAATATAAAAGACAAAAAAAGAGACAAAAGAGGGAGGGACGGAGTTCCGTCCCGGGAAGGGAGTCTTAAAAAGAGAGAAGTTTCCAAACACCAGGAAACCTTCTCACTGCCGAATCTGTGCCGAGCTTTGGAAGCACAGAGGGCAACATAACAGGAAGAAAAAATAAATAAACAATTAAAACTCGAAGATTGCGAGTCCTACGGTAACTCCCCCAGCGGAGAAGCACGGTAGACGCCTGCACGCGCCATTAACAAGCGGGGCTGGACAGGGAGGTGCAGCACGGGCTGCATCGCTTAGAGTAAGAATCTGGCCTGAATACCCTGAGCACTATCTGAGCAAAATAATTTGGGCGAGCAAACCAGACTGTGGGATATCTACAACGTGAAAAGCCAGCCCCAACCTAAGACACCGCCAGGCCCGCGCACGGAACAAAGAATTGATCAGAGATAGCCGGCTGCAGACCTTCCCCCTCTGGTGACAGGCAGCCAGAGCCGGAAGGGGGCAATCGCAGCCCCAGAGAGACATTATCTATAAAACTGTAAGCAGGCTTCTTTGCTAACTAAAACTTCTTGGGGGTCTGGACGGTTAACATCTGCCTGAGAAGGTGCGCCGGTTTTATACCCAGATAACCGAGTGGCGGGGAGGCGATAAGTCGCAGCATTGGCGCTCACCAAACACCTCATCACTTGAGCTGCTCATTCCAAACTCATTCTATGAGGCTACCATCACCCTAATACCAAAACCTGACAAAGATCCCACAAAAAAAAAGAAAACTACAGGCCAATATCACTGATGAACATAGATGCAAAAATCCTAAACAAAATTCTAGCAATCAGAATTCAACAACATATTAAAAAGATCATACACCATGACCAAGTGGGCTTTATCCCAGGGATGCAAGGATTCTTCAATATCCGCAAATCAATCAATGTAATACACCACATTAACAAATTGAAAAACAAAAACCATATGATTATCTCAAAAGATGCAGAGAAAGCCTTTGACAAAATTCAACACCCATTTATGATAAAAACTCTCCAGAAAGCAGGAATAGAAGGAACATACCTCAACATAATAAAAGCTATATATGACAAACCCACAGCGAACATTATCCTCAATGGTGAAAAATTGAAAGCATTTCCTCTAAAGTCAGGAACAAGACAAGGGTGCCCTCTTTCACCATTACTATTCAACATAGTTTTGGAAGTTTTGGCCACAGCAATCAGAGCAGAAAAAGACATAAAAGGAATCCAAATTGGAAAAGAAGAAGTAAAACTCTCACTATTTGCAGATGACATGATCCTCTACATAGAAAACCCTAAAGACTCCACCAGAAAATTACTGGAACTAATCAATGATTATAGTAAAGTTGCAGGATATAAAATCAACACACAGAAATCCCTTGCATTCCTATACACTAATAATGAGAAAACAGAAAGAGAAATTAAGGTAACAATTCCATTCACCATTGCAACGGAAAGAATAAAATACTTAGGAATATATCTACCTAAAGAAACTAAAGACCTATATATAGAAAACTATAAAACACTGGTGAAAGAAATCAAAGAGGACACTAATAGATGGAGAAATATACCATGTTCATGGATTGGAAGAATCAATATAGTGAAAATGAGTATACTACCCAAAGCAATTTATAGATTCAATGCAATCCCTATCAAGCTGCCAACAGTATTCTTCACAGAGCTAGAACAAATAATTTCACAATTTATATGGAAATACAAAAAAACTCAAATAGGCAAAGCGATCTTGAGAAAGAAGAATGGAACTGGAGGAATCAACCTACCTGACTTCAGGCTCTACTACAAAGCCACAGTTATCAAGACAGTATGGTACTGGCACAAAGACAGAAATATAGATCAATGGAACAAAATAGAAAGCCCAGAGATAAATCCACGCACATATGGACACCTTATCTTTGACAAAGGAGGCAAGAATATACAATGGATTAAAGACAATCTCTTTAACAAGTGGTGCTGGGAAATCTGGTCAACCACTTGTAAAAGAATGAAACTAGAACACTTTCTAACACCATATACAAAAATAAACTCAAAATGGATTCAAGATCTCAACGTAAGACCAGAAACTATAAAACTCCTAGAGGAGAACATAGGCAAAACACTCTCTGACATACATCACAGCAGGATCCTCTATGACCCACCTCCTAGAATATTGGAAATCAAAGCAAAAATAAACAAATGGGACCTAATTAAACTTAAAAGCTTCTGCACATCAAAGGAAACTATTAGCAAGGTAAAAAGACAGCCTTCAAAATGGGAGAAAATAATAGCAAATGAAGCAACCGACAAACAACTAATCTCAAAAATATACAAGCAACTCCTCCAGCTCAACTCCAGAAAAATAAATGACCCAATCAAAAAATGGGCCAAAGAACTAAATAGACATTTCTCCAAAGAAGACATACAGATGGCTAACAAACACATGAAAAGATGCTCAACATCACTCATTATCAGAGAAATGCAAATCAAAACCACTATGAGATACCATTTCACACCAGTCAGAATGGCTGCGATCCAAAAGTCTACAAATAATAAATGCTGGAGAGGGTGTGGAGAAAAGGGAACCCTCTTACACTGTTGGTGGGAATGCAAACTAGTACAGCCACTATGGAGAACAGTGTGGAGATTCCTTAAACAACTGGAAATAGAACTGTCTTATGATCCAGCAATCCCACTGCTGGGCATACACACGGAGGAAACCAGAAGGGAAAGAGACACGTGTACCCCAATGTTCATCGCAGCACTGTTTATAATAGCCAGGACATGGAAACAACCTAGATGTCCATCAGCAGATGAATGGATAAGAAAGCTGTGGTAAATATACACAATGGAGTATTACTCAGCCATTAAAAAGAATACATTTGAATCAGTTCTAATGAGGTGGATGAAACTGGAGCCTATTATACAGAGTGAAGTAAGCCAGAAGGACAAACACCAATACAGTATACTAATGCATATATACGGAATTTAGAAAGATGGTTACGATAACCCTGTATACGAGACAGCAAAAGAGACACTGATGTATAGAAAAGGCTTATGGACTCCGTGGGAGAGGGAGAGGGTGGCAAGATTTGGGAGAATGGCATTGAAATATGTGAAATGTCATATATGAAATGAGATGCCAGTCCAGGTTCAATGCGCGATGCTGGATGCTTGGGACTGGTGCACTGGGATGACCCAGAGGGATGGTATCGGGAGGGAGGAGGGAGGAGGGTTCAGGATGGATTTTCTTTTAAAAATAAATAAAAAAATAAATAAAATAAAATATTTGATACAAAAAAAAAAAAAGAAAAAAAAAAAGCCAGAGAGCACCAAAAAAACATCTACTCCTTTTTGACTATGCCAAAGACTTGTTTGTGTAGATCACAACAAAACATTTTAAATTCTTCTAAACATGGGACTACTAGAGTATGTTATATGCCTCCTGATAAATCTGTATGCAGCTCAAGAAGCAACAGTCAGAAAAGGAAATGGAACAACAGACAGGTTCTGAGTTGGGAAAGGAATATTTCAAGGCTGTACTGTCAACCTCTTTATTGAACTTACATGAAGAGTTCATCACACAAAATGCCAGACTGAATGCAACAGGGTTTGGAATCAACTTTGCTGGGAGAAATATCAATAACATCAGATATGCAGATGACACGATTCATGTGGCAGAACATGGAAAGAACTACGGAGTCTCTTGAGGAAAGTAAAAGAGGAGAGTGATTAAGGTGACTTAAAACTCAACATTCAAAATGAGATTCATGGCATCTGGTCCCATCACTTCGTGACATAAAGATGGGAAACCAATGGAAACAGTGAGAAACTATTTGGGGGGAGCAGGTTCCAAAATCACTGAAGATGGTGACTCTGTTCAGGAAATTAAAATATGCTTTCTCCTTAGAAGAAAAGTTACAACCAGGCTGGACAGCACATTATAAAGCAGACAAAGGTCAGTCTAGTCAAAGCTATGTAAAGAGATGAGAATTGGACCTAAAGAATCTTGACCTCCAAGGAACCGATGCTATTGATATGTGGTGTTAGAGAAAACACTTGAGAGTCCCTTGGACTGCAAGGAAATGAAAGGAGTCAATTCTAAAGGAAATCAGTTCAGAATATTGATTGGAAGGGCTGATGCTGGAACTGGATCCTGGATATTTTGGCCACCTGAAATGAAAGGCTGACTCATTGGGAAAGAACCTGATGCTGAGAAAGATTGAAGGCTGGAGGAGAGGGTGACGACAGAAGATGAAATGCATGGTGGCATCAGGGAATCAGTGGTTATGGGTTTGAGCAGGCTCTATGAGTTGGTGATTGACAGGGAAGCCTGTCATGCTGCAATCCATGGGATCAGGAAGAGTCGGACTTAATGATACTCACCAAACTTACTTAGGTTCTCAGCGAAATGAAAATGGTAAAGAACTCTCTTACCCATCAATTGATAATCCTCACAGATTCCTAATGCCCCCTAAGATTTTTAACTGTTTCTTCAGAGATTCAGCAAGGATGGCCATTCTTTCCATTATATGGGTAAATATCCCCTAGGAAATAATGGAAGGGGCATAATTTACAGAAAGTTGTAGAAGAAAGTACACACATCAGCAAGTCAGCATGACCTTGTCAAAAACTTATAGTATGATCCTTTAATCCTTCACACTGATTTCCTTCTGAAACCTGATGATAGGACCTCACCAATCCTGAGGAATGGTCATTGCAAAGGGATGTTATCTAGAACAATTTCTGCCTATTACTTTAGTGATGACACAAAGCAGGCACATTATGGTAATCATGCCTCCGTTAACCTCCCCTAACCAAGACAATAGGCTGCACTAGCCATTGGGGAGCTTACAGGATCACAAGGTCTCCTGTAAATGGTTGGAGCCACCTGGGCCTTTCCCACAGAGGGTTTGCAGGTATGATGAGGTCCCCTTTCCATGGCAAAAATTCTTATCTATGGCCACCAGTCTTACTGCCAGTCCTCTGGATTTGTGAGAACCCCACAAGACCAACTCTAGCTTGCAAAGTATACATCTGCTTAAAAAACAAACAAAAGGATAAAATCCAGTCCAAACTGAAGTGCCTAAGGATAATCAAATGGTCCTCAGTTCTATGAAGGGCCATTAGGGCCACAAAAGCACGGGTCCAGGCAAGTTCATTGTTAACACCTGCAGCCCTTCAAAGGACGTGTCCTGGTAATGGATAAAGATTGTAGATTGTAAGTCCTCTACCAATTTGAGAAATTGTGTCAACAAGACCTCTGAACCTCCCATCGTAGCTAAGCCTAAAAGACGGAATATGTGCATATCAGGCCCAAGGCACATTCAACTGGGAATATTTGGAGGTAACAGTACCAGATATAGGACACTATAGAGAAGGTGTACACAAAAATGAAATAAGAAAAAAAAAAAAAGCCTTTTGTGCCAGTTTCAGACTGAAAATGTGCATTTCCCAGATGCCCAAGTGAACAGGATTCAAGTCAGTAGTAACACTCAACGTAGCCACATGTCAATGCAGATTCCCACTAGGTAACTTCAGAAGCTTCTGTGCAGGCCTGTCTTCAGCCTCTGCTTTCCATTCATAAATTGTGTTCATTCAATCAGCAGACAGTATGAAATATAGGCAATGGGTAGGCACTCAAGGAAGATGATGAAGACTGTAAGAACAAAGTATCTTTCCAGGGTAAGGGACAGACAACACCACAGGTTGGTGATAAGATGGAGGAAGTTGGAGAGGAGAATGGAGGGCAGATTTCAGATCTAGCTTCTGGACATTTAGGGTGATGGCAGCTGCCCCAGACCTGGCTGCAGACCTTGAGGAGATACTTCCAAATGTAATAAATTAATGTGGTCTCTGTCCTCTATGAGCTTTTACAACCTTAAAGCCTCAGCCTATGATACTATACCAAGTAGAGAGTCATAGCTCAGAAATTCAAGATATTAATTTAGGAAGGGTGTGTGAGACTTGAAGGAGATGTGTTCTATCAGACATGTTCTAACATTTAGCATAATTAACTGGGCTTGAGCCAGGACTTACTTATATGCATGTAGACTGCTATCTTCGGAAAATTCCCATTATGAGATCATATAACCTGATATCTGGGATTTCACTTTCTTGGTGAGTACTTCTCCACTTATGAAAAAGGAAGATAGCACTAGTTTAGAAGGTACATCTTTGTATTAGGACTTTTCTATCAATTTCCCAACTCTACCAATTGTTCTAGGTAACTTCCTGACAGTAGGAAATATGGACAACTATATAGTATCTCCTCCTGCCATACTAGAGGCACTATAGTAAGTGTAAAGACGGATAACACACAAAAGTACATTTACAGCTCATGATTCTTTGCTAATTTTCTTTTCAGTTGATGTATCCATAGGTGTGAGTGGGGTATTAAAGTCCCCTATTATAATTGTGGTACTGTGAATTCCCCCTTTCCTACTTCCTTGCATTTGCCTTGCATCTTGAGGTGCTCCTAAATGGCACAATGGACTAGTTACACCTAATTGTTATATATAGGCATTACACTCATTAGGAATGGAATCATGTTTTTTTCCAGTGCAATCCTGAGCCCACATCTTGGTCCCTGCACAAAAGCAGGCTGTATCCTTCCCATGTTCAAGCCCTGAGAAACATTCCTGAGCCCACATCTCTGTCACTGCACTGAACTAGGCTGGGTCCAGCACTTGCTCAAACCCCTGGAAAATACTCATGAGTCCACATCTCGGTCACTGCACTGAACCAGTCTAGGTTCTGCCCTAGTTAGTCCCCTGACACATACCTCTGAACCAACATCTCGGGCTCTGCCCTGAAGCAGGCTGGTCCTTCCCATGTTCAAGCCCCGACAAATGCTCCTGAGCCAAACTCTTGGTCACTGCACTGAACTAGGCTCTGTCCTACACTTGTTCATGACCCCGGCAAACACTGCTGCGCCCAAATCTCATGCCCTGCACATGATCCAGTCTGTGTCTTGCCCTTGTTAGATTCCCCCAACACATACACCTGAGCCCACATCTCAGTCCCCGCACTGAAGCAGGCTGAGTCCTGCCTTTGTTCAAGCCTCCGGCAAACAACCGTGAGCCCACAACTCGCTCCCTGCCCCTGAAATTAGGTCTGTCTTGCTCTTGTTCAATCCCCCAGAAAACACTCCTGATCCCACATCTCACTCCCTGCCCTGAACCCGCCAGGGTCCTGCCCTTGTTCAAGACCCCGACAAATACTCCTGAACCTACATCTTGGTTCATGCACTGAACCAGTCTAGGTCATGCCCTTGTTAGATCCACCAACACATACTGCTGAGCGCACATCTCAGTCCCTGCACTACACTAGGCTGGGTCCTGCCCTTGTTTAAGACCCCAACAAACACTCCTGTATCCATATCACATCCCCGGCCCTGAACCAGTCTAGGTCATGCCCTTGTTAGATCCCCCAACACATACTCCTGAACCCACATCTCGGTCCCTGCACAAAAGCAGTCTGGGTCCTGCCCTTGTTGAAGACCCTGACAAACACTCCTGAGCCTGCATCTCAGTCCCTACACTGAACTAGGCTGGGTCCTTCCCTTGTTCAAACCCCCGACAAACATTCCAGAGCCAACATCTCTGTCCATGCACTGAACCAGGATGGTTCCTGCTTTTGTTCAAGCCCCAGGCAAACAATCCTGAGCCGACACCTAGCTCCCTGCCCCTGAACTAAGGTGTGTCCTCCCCTTGTTCAACTCCCTGCCCCCCAGGAAACACCCCTGATCCAACATCTCACTCCCTGCACTGAAGCCACCTGGGTCCTACCCTTGTTCAAAACCCTGACAAATACTCTGGAACCCACATGTCAGTCCCTGAACTGAAGCAGATGAGTCCTTGCCCATGTTCAAGCCACAACAAATACTCCTGAGCCCACATATCACTCACTACAATGAACTAGGCTGGGTCCTACACGTGTTGAAGACCCTGACAAACACTCCTGAGCCCACATCTCAGTCCCTGCACTGAACTAGGCTGGGTCCTTCCCTTGTTCAAACCCCCGACAAACATTCCAGAGCCAACATCTCTGTCCATGCACTGAACCAGGATGGTTCCTGCTTTTGTTCAAGCCCCAGGCAAACAATCCTGAGCCAACACCTAGCTCCCTGACCCTGAACTAAGGTGTGTCCTCCCCTTGTTCAACTCCCTGCCCCCCAGGAAACACCCCTGATCCCACATCTCACTCCCTGCACTGAAGCCACCTGGGTCCTACCCTTGTTCAAAACCCTGACAAATACTCTGGAACCCACATGTCAGTCCCTGAACTGAAGCAGATGAGTCCTTGCCCATGTTCAAGCCACAACAAATACTCCTGAGCCCACATATCACTCACTACAATGAACTAGGCTGGGTCCTACACTTGTTCAAGACCCTGACAAACACTCCTGAGCCCACATCTCGGTCACTGCACTGAACGAATCTGCTGCTACCACTGCTAAGTCTCTTTAGTTGTGTCCGACCCTGTGCGACCCCATACATGGCAGCCCACCAGGCTCCCCCATCCTGGGATTCTCAAGACAAGAACACTAGAGTGGGTTGCCATTTCCTTTTCCAATGCATGAGAGTGAAAAATGAAAGTGAAGTCCGTCAGTCGTGTCCAACTCTTAGTGACCCTGTGGACTGTAGCCCACCAGGCTCCTCCATCCATGGGATTTTCCAGGCAAGAGTACTGGAGTGGGGTGCCATTGACTTCTCCGACTGAACGAGTCTAGGTCCTGCCATTGTTCGATTCCCCAACACATACTCCTGAACCCACTTCTCGGTTTCAGCACTGAACTAGGCTGGGTCCTGACCTTGTTCAAACCCCCAACAAACACTCCTGAGCGTGCATCGCAGTCCATGCACTGGGTCCTGCCCATGTTCAAATCCCCGACAAACACTCCTGAGCCAACATCTCCATCCCTGCACTGAATCAGGATGGTTTCTGCCTTTGTTCAAGCCCTGACAAACAATCCTGAGCCAACAACTCGCTCCCTGCCCCTGAACTAAGGTGAGTCCTCCCCTTGTTCAAACCCCCAGAAACACTACTGAGCCCTCATCTCACGCACAGCACTGAACCAGGCTGGGTCCAGACCTTGTCAAAACCCCCGGCAAAAACTCCTAAGCCCACATCTCAGTCCCTGCACTAAAATAGGCTGGGTCAAGCCCTTGTTCAAACCCCTGACAAACACTCTTGAGCCTGCATCACCGTCCCTGCACTGAACTAGGCTGTGTCCTGCACTTGTTCAAGACTCTGACAAACACTCCTGAGCCAACATCTTGGTTCCTGCACTGAACCAGGATAGTTCCAGCATTTGTTCAAGTCCCGGCAAACAATCCTGAGCTGACAACTCTCTCCCTGCCACTGAAGTAAGGTGTGTCCTCCCCTTGACCAATACCCCAGGCAACACTACGATCCCATATCTCACTCACTGCACTGAAGTTCGCTGGTCCCTGCCCTCATGCAAATCCCTGACAAACACTCCTGAGCCAACATCTCCATCCCTGCACTGAACTAGAATGGTTTCTACTTTGTTCAAGCCCCAAGAAAAACATCCTGAGCTGACAACTCGCTGCCTGCCCCTGAACTAAGGTGTGTCCTCCCCTTTTTCAATCCCTCTGGAAACACTCCTGTACCCGCATCTCACGCCCTGCCTTGAAGCCGCCCGGTTCCTGCCCTTATTCAAGACTTTGATAAATGCTCCTGAAACCACATTTTGGTCCCTGCACTGAAGCAGGTGGGTCCTGCCCACGTTGAAGGTCTAACAAACACTTCTGAGCCCATATCTCGCTCTCTACACTGAACTGGGCTGAGTCCTACACTTGTTCAGATTAGATCAGTCGCTCAGTCGTGTCCGGCTCTTTGCGAACCCATGAATCTCAGTATGCCAGGCCTCCCTGTCGAACACCAACACCCGGAGTTCACTGAGACTCACGTCCATCCAGTCAGTGATGCCATCCAGCCATCTCATCCTCTGTGGTCCCCTTCTCCTCCTGCTCCAATCCCTCCAAGCATCAGAGTCTTTTCCAATGAGTCAACTCTTCGCATGAGGTGGCCAAAGGACTGGAATTTCAGCTTTAGCATCATTCTTCCAAAGAAATTCCAGGGCTGATTTCCTTCAGAATGGACTGGTTGGATCTCCTTGCAGTCCAAGGGACTCTCAAGAGTCTTCTCCAACACCACAGTTCAAAAGCATCAATTCTTTGGCGCTCAGGCTTCTTCACAGTCCAACTCTCACATCCATACATGACTACAGGAAAAACCATAGCCTTGACTAGACGAAATTTTGTTGGCAATATAATGTCTCCGCTTTTGAATATGCTATTTAGGTTGGTCATAACTTTCCTTCCAAGGAGTAAGCGTCTTTTAATATCGTGGCTGCAGTCACCATCTGCAGTGATTTGGAGCCCAGAAAAATAATGTTTGCCTCTGTTTCCACTGTTTCTTCATCTATTTCCCATGAAGTGATGGGGCTGGAGGCCATGATCTTCGTTTTCTGAATGTTGAGCTTTAAGCCAACTTTTTCACTCTCCACTTTTACTTTCATCAAGAGTCTTTTCAGTTTCTCTTCACTTTCTGCCACAAGGCTGGTGCCATCTGCATATCTGAGGTTATTAATATTTCTCCTGGCAATCTTGATTCCAGCTTGTGTTTCTTCCAGTCCAGCGTTTCTCATGATGTACTCTGCATGTAAGTTAAATAAACAGTGTGACGATATACAGCCTTCGCATATTCCTTTTCCTATTTGGAACCAGTCTGTTGTTCCATGTGCAGTTCTAACTGTTGCTTCCTGACCTGCATACACATTTCTCAAGAGGCAGATCAGGTGGTCTGGTATTCCCATCTCTTTCAGAATTTTCCACAGTTTATTGTGATCCACACAGTTGTTCAAGACCCTGACAAACACTCCTGTGCCAATATCTTGTTCCCTGCACTGAACTAGGCTGGGTTCAGCACTTTCTGAAGTCCCCTGCAAATACCTCTGAGCCAACATCCTGGTCCCTGCACTGAAGCAGACGGGGTCCTGCCCTTTTTGAAACCCCTGACAAACACTCCTGAGCCCACACATCAGAAACTGCACTGAACCAGGCCAGAAACTACACATGTTCAAGCCCCCAACCAACTGTTCTGGGCCTGCATCTGACTCAAAGGCTGGTTTCTGGTCTTATTTAAGCCCGCAGCAAGCAATCCTGAGCCCACAAATCGCTCCCTGTCCCTGATCTAAGGTGTGTGCTCCCCTTGTTCAATCCACCAGGAAACACTACTGAGCCTGCATCTCACTCACTGCCCTGAACAAGGGTGGGTCCCGCCAAAGTTCAAGCCATGACAAATACTGTTGTGCCAACATCCCAGTCTCTGCACCAAACCAGCTGTTTCCTGCCCATATCAACCATGGCAAACACTCCTAAGACCACATCTTGGTTCCTGCACTGATAGCGGCTGAGATCCTGGCCATATTCAAGCCTAGACAAACACTCCTGACCCCATTTCTCGCCCCTGAACTGAACTAGGCTGTGTCCTACACATGTTCAAGACCCTGACAAACACTTCTTGGCCTTCATCTGACTCTCAGGCTGATCTCCCTCACTACACTGAACTAGGCTGGGTCCAGCACTTGCTGAAACCCGTGGGAAACACTCCTGAGCCCATATCTGGGTCCCTTCTCTGAACCAGGCCAGGTCCTGCCCTTGTTCAAGCACTCAAAAAACACTCCTGAGCCCACATCTCGATCCCTGCACTGATCGCGGCTGGATCCACCCCTTGTTCATCCCAACAGACACTCCTGAGGCCACATCTCAGTCGCTCCAATGAACCAGGCTGGGTCCTACCTTTGTTCAAGCCCCCAACAAACACTCTTGAGCCCACATCTCAGTCCTTGCACTGAATCAGGTGGGTCCTGCCCATATTCAAGCTCTTTGTAGAATGCATATATCATATATCAGGACTATAGGATGGCTGGCTTAGCTTGGTCCTCTTGCTGCTTCAGGCCCCACAGGCTTGTGTGATAGGGCAGGTTGAGATGTGTTCTCACATGGAGAACAGTACCACTTTGAAAGGGCCTCAATAGGGTAAATGGCAGACGTGCATGTCTCCGACACCGGTGAGTCATGGAACTTAAGGGGAACTGTCTTTAGAGTCTCCCTGGCAGGCATTCGAACAAGGTTCAGGGAGTTCCCTCATGCCAGCAGAGCGGGCCCCATTTCTCCCTCTGTGCAAAGTGTGGCCAAGCCACCTCAGGCCTGTGCAGTGTTCACATCTGTCCAGCGAGGGAGGGAGGGTCGCACGTCCAATTCTGCAGTTCAGCAGTGACCGCCCACTGTTGGCTCTCAAGGTTGAGAAAGCACTCTCCGAACGTGTGGACTAAAACCGTCTAATCTCCCATTGCTGCAACTCAGTCAGGACGCGAAGGGCTTGCAAAGGATAAGCGTCTTTTCTGAGAGCTGCTGTCCAGAGAGTGGCAGACGGCAACAGCACTACTTAGAGAGACAGAGACACACAGACATCAGTGCCTGGTACACACACAGAAGGATTGTCCAGAACAGTGCTATGCCGGAAGCAAAGATAGAGAGACAAAGAGCGAGCTCTGCACCCTAAGCCTCTGGCCTCCCTGAACAGTGGAGATCAATGGTAGCAAATGTTGCGGTTTTTCCCTACTCCCCTAGTATCAGGACAGCAACAGGCTCTCTGTCCCATGAAGAAAAGTATCCAGCCACTTGGCACCCCTGCATATCCTTTGGATAGTCAGGGAGAGCTCCCAGCTATTGCCTGTCCCAGGGGACACAGGAGGGTATTGTTTGGATTGTGGAGCAGGAACCCGTGGTTGGAATTTCCAGGGCCAGGTCAATGACAGCACCTGGGGCTACCCCAGCCACATGCAAAACCCTCTACAATCCTGGTGCAGAATCTGGCCATGTGGGGGCACTGGAGCACAGGAACCGCAGAAGATGCCCTCCGGTCTAGGGGCATGTCCATAAGGGTGCCGCCCACTACCCTCTCCGCCCTTGGTCTAGATTTGGGCAAGGAGCCTGTGCTTGGCTCACAGCCTAGGCTCCTGCCTGTTTTCCGCTGATGTCCCAGGGCCCGTTCACCCTGGCCTGGGCTGTCCGGCACCCCTTTCCTTGGCCTCACGCCACCCCCAACACACCACTCCCCACCTCCCGACCATCCCCCTCACTCCCCGCCCCCAAAGAGCTAGTGGGTCCCACAGGTTCACTGCAGCCTGGGCCACCATTATGCACCATTCTCTGTGCTGTTATATCGTGTCCCTTCACATCTGCCCCAGCTTGGGCCAAGAGGAGCGTGAGAGGTGATCAAAGGAAGGTGGGAGCGTCCTGGGACCCTTAGCTGTGAGCCCCAGTACTCAGGGAGAAGCCCCCACCCCTCATCCCACGACCTGCCATCCTGATGCTGTGCGCAGCTGGAACCTTGCAACCACCAGTTGTCACGCCAAGTGAAGAGGCCATCCTCTTTAGGGTGGAGGCAGTGCAAGACAGCCAGACCCTGGTGGACGGAGACGTGGCAGGGATCCGGCGGGAGTTCCGGCTGCTTGCAGAAGACATCATGGAAGAGGTGGAGGTTGTGGCAGATGAGGAGCAGAAACAGTGGTCCTCCCAGGAGCTGGAGGAGAAGACGGTGGAGGAGCAGGGCCAGGACAGGCCGGGAGGTCCGAGTGAGCACCAGGCGCTAGATGTCCTGAAGGCACTGGCCGCCCTGCAGGTGGAACTGAGCTCTGAGTGTGAGCAAAACCACAGGGCCTACCATCAGAGGAGGAAGCATCACTTGGCTTGGGGGAGTGCCATCATCCAGGGCATCCCTGGCTTCTGGGCCAAAACTGTATCCTTTCCGCTGCTCCTTTGGGTCCACTGCTCATGAGGAGGAGGAGAAGGGGCAGGAGCAGGAGGAGGGGGAGGGGGTGAGGGCACAGGAAGGGCGCTGGAGGCCCCTGAAGAAAATGTGGTCCTGGGCAATTGGCAAGCTCCAAAGGCCCAGCAGAGTAGGGTCTGGGCAGGGCTACAGATGTACGTGTTGCAGCCATGCCTTTGAGTGTCTCCTTCAGGCCTGCATCTGAGGAGGAGCAGCACCTGAGGCCTCCAAGTCAGGAATGACCAGAGATGGTACACAAGAGCAGCATCTGCACAGCTATTGCTGTAAATGCGGGTGATCCTGGCATATAGCTGAGACATGTGAGTCATTCACATACACACACAACACACACACACGTACACACACACACACACACACACACAACCCCTTTGCTTTCAAACACGGATTGTCACAGGACTGCAAATCTGACCATGTAAGCAGTGACATGCCACTAGCAAGCATACACAGGTCTGGAGGAGAACAGTAGCTGTCAGAAACCAGTCCCTGCTCGGAGAATGCAGACCACCTCAGACGCACACCACCACAAGGGGCCCAGAGCCATGAGCGTGTCTGATGGTATGGCAAAGCCTGATGACATCAGGGGTGGCCAGGTAACAGGCAGTGCCCAGCTCCTTGCAGATGCCTTTTCCAATATCTTTGTTCCACCCCAGACTAGGACTGATGCTCCTGGCTCTTCTTGGCCTGGCATGTAGCTCCCTGAATGGCTCCTTGACCTAAAGCAGATTATGAGCCACCCTCAAGTTTCCGTCATAATCAGCGACCGAGATCAAGACTTTCTCGACTACATGATCGACTTGAAGATCAGTGAGGAAGACTGAGGAAGGATGGGTATGGGACCTGGCAGGGAGTGGGAAGATCCTGTTAGCCATGTTCCTGCACTGTGAGACTTTGGAGAGGAGTCATGGACGCTGTTAATGCCTGCCTGGGAGGCAAGCTGAGGCCCCTAGAAGTTTGCACCTTTTCCCTCCTCCCTATCCTGGCAGGTGCAGGTGCGGAGCCATCTGCAGTCCCACTGCAAGCTGATCTTTTCCTTTCAGGACAACCCCTACTTCTTGAAGACCATGATCATTAAGGAGTATTACCTTGACATCACTGGTAACACGTGGCTCCCAGGGTGATGAGTGTGGGTGTGCAAGCATGTAGATGATCCACCTGTGGAGTCCACCCCAGTCTCCCCTGTCTTTCCGCAGGGAACAGGGCATGTCATTCCACTCCAGTCCACTGGTTCTGGGACTTTGAATGGGCATCCCCCAGCCACAGTCTGGACACCAGGAGCCTTAATTTTCTCAACTGGCTGTCAGGCCACAATGGCCCAGAATTGAACACGATTGCTGATGTGGGGTTGCTTTGGGCCTGCACACAGGTGATGATTAATGTTGGAGTTCTTGGCTGCTCATGGGAGGGTTCAGGGCCTGGTCAGCCCTGGGTTGACCTTGCTCGTGTTGCCAGCAGCTCATCAGCAATGACATGTGGGACAATCCCCTGAAGTACTACCTCGGGGAGGATGATTCTTCCATCAGAGATAACTGACAGAAACACATGTGGTGAGGCGGTCAGGAGATAGGCCCTGAGGGACAGCCTTATCGTAGCTGGGACACTATCCTTTCCCAAATGGGGATGCATTTGGGATGCATCTCTCCTAGGATGCAAAACCACAGGCATCCTAGGAGAGACAGGATTTGAGTGTGGCATGCCTCCAGGCACTTCCAGCCTGCCTCCCTGGCAGTGCAGAAAGGCGAGGAAAGCACAGGTGGTTGTACATGTTTGACCCTGTGCCCGGATGAGCCTGTGAGGGAGGGAATGGAGTGAGCAAGGAGTAATTGCATGTCCCAAAGGACCTCAGGAGAGTGGGAGACAGGGAAGCCCCTGGGGGCAGTTTGGGGCCTGCTGGTTTTCAGGGTCCAGGGTCTAGGCAATAGCAGTCCTGCCAAAGATACGCCATGGTGGGTGCTGAAAGTCCTGACGTGAAGTTCTTCTTTCCTCTGGGGTCTTGCCACTGGCTTTGGGGGCCTGAGGGGCAAAAGTGTGCGTCTGCATCTGAGAGAATTCGAGCAGTCTCGCTGAAGCAAAATCTCCGATTTTGTCATAGGGGACCTGAAACCAGGTGATGCTCAGAGGGAAGCTGCGTTCCAGGTGACCGTCTTGGATGCTCCTGGGCCCAAATGGAGGCTGGCTTCCTTGGCATGTGGGCTGTGTAGGCAAGCAGAGATGTGTGACTGTAGGGAGTCCTACCTGGGCCTAATGAGAGCAACTGGAAGAGAGTCTTGACATCTAGCAAATCACTGTGGCCTTGGTGGTTCAAGCCGTCTTGGTGCCTTTGAGATAGAAAAGCTGCTTTCCGCCCAAGGGAGGCATGAGCTGTGGGCCCACAAAGGGAAGGTTTTGCAGGGCATCATCTGTTTGGGGACTCCATGTGCATGGGTAGTGTTAAACAGAAGGGAGGACGTGTAGGAATGCCACCTTACCTTTATGGCCTCAGGTTCCAATCTTTGTATCTGAAGAGACCCTGTATCCATGTGCACCTTTCTCACAACATTGGATAAGACCCAGGCCTATCACAGTCTCTTGGGGCTCTTGGAGGCTCAGGCGTCTCTTTGGCCTTTTCCTGCTACATGGAGATAGCCCTTGGGGGCACATGTAGACAGGTGCACACATAAAGCTACACAGATAGGAAGAACAGAAGGCCTCACTCAGAATGTTGTTGTCCATAAAGGGTGGTAGGCTAGCAAGAGGGGCACAACATTGACAAGGAATGACCTAGATAGGTGCACACCGAGAGAGAGGTTCTCCAAGTCAGCTGAGCCCAAAGGTCCTTGTTTTCTGTCCCCACATGGATCAGGCCAATGTGACTGGTACTGTGAAGCTGTCCAAGGTGATGGGAGAATGCAGAACGCAGGCGCATGTCATACAGCTGTTCATGGCAAGTGCTTCCAACCCTGCTTGCTGCTCTGCAGGTCGGTCCGTGTCACTGGCAAATGCCAAGATTTTGTAACCTTTGAGGATAAGTCACAAAGTTAGATGGAGAAGGCAATGGCACCCTACTCCAGTACTCTTGCCTGGCAATTCCCATGGACAGAGGAGCCTGGTAGGCTGCAGTCCATGGGGTCACAAAGAGTCGGACATGACTAAGCGACTTCCCTCTCACTTTTCACTTTCATGCGTTGGAGAAGGAAATGGCAACCCACTCCAGTGTTCTTGCCTGGAGAATCCCAGGACGGGGGAGCCTGGTGGGCTGCTGTCTATGGGGTCACACAGACTCAGACTTGACTGAAGTGACTTAGCAGCAGTAGCAGCACAGAGTTAGAAGTGCAAGGTGACATGATTAATTAACAAGCGAAAGGAAACAACCAGGAAAAGAAAGTTACTTTTTGTTTGTGAGCACAAAGGTACTTACCAAAATTCATATTCCTAGAGAAGAAAGCTTGTAGTTTTGCACGTGTGCGTTTCCTCTCAGGGATGTTACTGTGTACACGCACATGTGTGTGCACACATGGGCATAGAAGTCCCTGCCAGTGTGCTTGTGAGTATGAGCTTCCGGAATTGACCTAGCCAGGTGATGGAAGTTGGATAGCAAAAACATGAAGGTGTTAGAGAAAGGTACATATGCTCTGGCCAGCAGAAGCACTGAAGCCAGGGATTCGATCCCCGTTATCTCACTGAGCAAACACGTTCTAAGTGGGATCACAGGGGTGCACCCAGGATGTCTGGCAGAAAGTAGAGGCAGGAAAAAAGAGCCTGGGGAATGTGCAGAGAAAAGTCCACTATATCTGCAGTTTATGAAAAGTAGAAATGTACCAGGAAGGAGAAACCGTACTTAATTAATTGAGATATCTAGCTAAGGAGATTTCCAGCCAAACAGCCAAAAGTGCTTCCTGGTTTCTTCTTGCTGCCTATAGTAAAATATAAAGGGAAATTAAAAATATATATATTTAAGAGAAAATATTAAAAAATAAGACAGAACTTGCTGAATTGGAAATTTTCCAGTCTTTTAACATGACAGAGGATGCTAAAATTAATGGCTCTCAAACAAGGTTCTATCCAGGGCATTGAGATAAGGTGGTCTAAATATAACATTTTATAACACCTATACATCAATTCTTATTTATTTATTTATTTTTAATAAACGTGGTCTAAAGATGAGTGAGTGTAAAATTCTTTGTTAAGCCTCAGAAAGCTGGAAGGGGATGCTTCATGGCATTATTTAGGCAGGCCAATGCCTTCCAAAGAGTTCAGGGGTGTCACTCAGAGACATTTCAGTCACACAATAAGACTTGTACCAAGTTTCAGGGTGTTATCCCTCAGCTATCTCAGCAGAAAACCGAGACAGAGTAGGCCTTATTATGAAGACATGTGTGATGGTGGCTTTGGAGTGGAGTGCTTTACCATGAAAACCAGTAAGATTATCAGGAGACACACCAAGTTTTTAAGATAACATATTTAAGTTCAGCTTGGACTGAAAGGACCAGCAATAGTACAAAATAAGAGAGCTCTGAACTTCTACCTTTGACAAGCAGGAAGCAGGCTAGGGAGACTGTTTCACTGTAACCATATACTACCCACCTTTCCTGCAATGGAATCATGTCAGAGGGCAGAATTAAAAATTCAGAGACTGAAGCCTAGGAAGTTTCCAGGCCTTAAATCCTAATCAAAGGACTGCCAACAAGAACCCGTGGGATTTCAGAACTGCTACTGTTGACTCCCATCTCCCCTCCTCTTTCTGGAACAGGAGTGCCCATGAAGGTTATCTATGCCTGACCCAGCACTGTATGTTGGCTGTGAAAGTGAGCAGATTAACTCATCTCTTTTGTTCACAAATCATCAGGTCTAGAGGAACTACACGTGTATAATTTGAACTGATGTGTTGGAGATGACTTGAGAGTCTCCTGGACAGCAAGGAGATCAAAATAGTCAATCCTAAAGTAAAGCAGTCCTGAATATTCATTGGAAGGACTGATGCTGAAGCTGCAGCTCCAATACTTTGGCAACCTGATTCTAAGAACTGACGCATTAGAAAAGACCCTGATGCGGGAAAGATTGAAGGCCGGGGAAGGGGACAGCAGAGGATGAGATGGTTGGATGGCATCACCAGCTCAATGGACTTGAGTTTGAGCATGCCTCTGGAGTTGATGGTGGACAGGAAACCCTGGTGTGCGGCAGTCCATCAGGTCGCGGTCCATATCTGGACTTGACTTCGATGACAAGGTCCTGAACTTCAAGTTAATGCTATAATGGATAAATTATTTGAAAGCATTTGCAGGAAAATGCATTTTGGACATACAAGTATGTAAACAATTTGTGGCCATGGGTGTACCATGTGGTTTTAAAGTATGTCCACAAATCCTTTCCTTCAAGGGTGGTCCTTATACTCCCCTTTACATGTAGGCTGGACTTAGTGGCTCACTTCTAATGTTAGAATATTGTAGAAATGAAAATGAAGTGTCTGACTATGACTCTTTAAGTCACAAAAGGCACTGCAGCCTCCTTGCTCATCCTCTTGGATCACTCATTCTGGAAGCCAGCTTAGTCGTATCTTGAGAACACTCAGGTAGCCCAGTAGAGAGGCCCATGGGAAAGAACTGAGGCTTTCTCCCAACAGCCAGCAAGGAAACTGGTTTCAACAGCTATGTGAGTAAGCCATCTTGGAAGGAAATCCACCAGCCCATGTCAAGGCTTCAGATGACGACAATCTCATGAAACCCTGAGCCAGAACCCTCAACTGAATTACTCCTGGATTCCCAACTTTCAGCAGCAGTATGAGATAATATTGTTTTAAGCTGTTGCTTTGGGATACTTTGTTATGCAGCAGTAGTTCGTTAATGCACTGCCAACTTTGTCTCATGTCTTTATACCGGGGCGCCTGTCCATTTAGTCCAATCTAAGCTAGATTCTGCTACTTCAGTTTAGAAAACATACTTCACCCTTGATCTGACCACCCTCAGATCAGATCAAATTCTTTATCACTCACCTCAATATCTTATCAGTCTTGCCTAGCCTCAGCAATGATCGTCTCAGTTGAGCCAGAATCCACCAGCACCCTTATGGTCATCTTAATAAGTTTCCATCCACTGACACCCACTCTGTTGTTGTTCATTGCTTTTCAGTCTCCCAGTCTCTCTTTGCTATCACATGGACCCACCCTGTTCCTTAGCTATAAGTCCCAGCTGTGTCCCTGCTGGAGTCAGGCTTAAGCTCACTCTCTCTCCCGTATTATAAGACCCCCGCTGTAGTACTCTTACCTTGAATAACATTTTTCTTACCACCTTTAGGAAGTGTTATGAATCATTTGTTTAACATTTCCAGGTTCTGTTAGTAGGGATTATTCTCAAAGGAATAGTTCTATACCTTTACTTTTTATACTATATTCCTTAGGGGAACAAATTTCTAGAATTAAAACATTTCATGTTTTTACCATACAAACAGAAAATATCGTTTAAAATACATTTATATATCTTTAAAAAATGTAGTAATCTGAAAAGGATGTGTATATAGACATGCCAGTGTATATACACACATACCCTCAGACCTCCAAGGAAAACTTAATTCTCAGTAAACTATAAATTAAAACATTCACCTGCAAGTAGTGAAATCTTTGGAATTAATGTGCCAAAAAATCATAGAGAATGAGATTTTAATTTAAAAAATGTATACATAAAACCATTTGGGATTCAGACAAAATAGGTTATTTAAGTAAAGATAGGTCAAGCCCTAAACCATCTAGTAAAAAAAAAAGAAAAAAGAAAGAAAGAAAGGAAATAATCTCATGTAATAACCTATAATGAAAAATAACCTAAAAAATAGACATGTATATGCATAACTAAATCACTCTGATATACATCTGAAACACAACATTGTAAATCAAATATATTTCCATAAAATTTGTAAAGAAAGCTTTTACAATGTACGATTATAAAGAAAAAATCCTAAAGAAAGTAGAAGGTATATATGAATTGAAACAAAAATAGAAAACAACAAAAATAAAACTTGTTGGGATAATAAAACAAGAGCTGCTTCTTCGAAAAAAAAAAATCAGAAACATTGATACAACTGTAGCCAATCTAATAAGGGGAAGAGGAGGTTAATTCCAATACTAGAAATGAATGACACATGGAATGGGATTTTGAGATGGTAATATTCAACACTGAGTGGAATTACTTTTGTTTCAGGAAAGGTCAAGTCAAGCCAAAACTGGGAAAAGAAAGGGAAGGAAAGAAAGAGGAAGACAGTCATGGGAAGAAAGGAAGAAAAGGAAAGTAAGGGAGAAAGAAAGAAAAGTAAATGTCTCAACAGATGTTGTAAATATCCAATGAAATAATTCTCTTTAAAATCTAAAAACAGAAACAGAAATTTATTAAGCCATATCCTCATTGCCTTTGATGGTACTAAGAACCAGAAAACCCATTTACACATCACTGTTTAGAATTTCTGGACACCACAATAAGATTGTTTAAAGAAAAGAAACAAACAAAAAAAATGCTATGTTATTTGTAAAAAGATGGACAGCAGAAATAATTTTTAAAAAAACATTTTATTTTTATAAATAGTAATTTTACTGACAATGTTTTGGCAACATTAATAAAACAATAAATTTTACCTGAAAGAACAAGCAAAGTAGACAAGGAAATTCACCAAAAGCAATAACAAAATAGTCATCTTGACAGATATTCAATACATTTGTAAAAAAAAAACAAAGTGCCGTTGCCTGAAAAAAATATAGAGATATCAAAAGAAAAAGAGAGGAAGCTCCTGAAAGAACTCAACTCAGTATTAACTGTCTTTGTTCTGCAGGCACAGAAACTTACTCAAGTTAATTTTACGAAGCAAAGCCCTGATGTTATTATCTCTTTTCAGGTTTTGTGTGTGTGTGTGTGTGAAAATCTAGGAACTTTAGGCTGGACAGGGAAGACGAGTGTAGAGACTTAAAGTGTCTTTAAGGAGGAGAAGGAAAAGGAGAGGTGTGAGGATTTCATTGTGTGGTTTGAACAGCATTGGGGAAGCTCAAACAAGGGATGTAGCAATGTTCTTCTTCTGGGAAGAGCATTCCCAGAAGAAGAGCATTTGCAAAGTCTTTGGATTGGGAAGAAATGGAATTTGCTTAGGGAAAGCAAGGCCAGTGTTGTCAAAAACAGGGCAGCAGTGGGGAAAATAGTAGAGTAGAATGACAGAGAATGGAAGAGAGGAAGTAGTCAGGGACCATATCACTGGAAACTTTTCATTTGGCAATAAATACAACTTGTACTCTTTAGGAGCATACTACAGAGCAAACAACAGTAACAGTATTGATAATCCTAAGCAACAATAAAAACATATAAATAAAACATTTCATATTTACTATAGAAATAGAATAAAGGAGATAAGAATGCAATAGTCTGCACATTTATACATAGAGTTTTCACCTGAGACCAGAAGACAAACACACACACACACACACACACACACACACACACACTCGTTATACAACTAAAAGAAGTTTAAGCTGACACTTAGCAAAGTGCTTTGGCCCAAGCGAACTAACTGGAAAGGCCTGGTAAAATATTCAAAGTGCAAACCAATCAATCAAGCATTGAGTAAATAAATACAATTTACTTGTATTTGAATTTACACTCAGGAAATTACCTAAAATGGAGACAAGAGACTCACTACAGCTTAGTCATCTGTAGTCCTTTCTCTTTTGTTCTGAGAGGGATGGTAACCCCTTGGTGATTATCACTTTCTAGCATTTTGTGAAAGCTTAGAGGATTTAAATGAATTGTGGGGAGGGGCAGAAAGAGTGGGGAGAGACAAAGAGGAGGAGAAAGGAAGAGGAAATGGAGAGATTTCTCTTGACATAGGT
This sequence comes from Bos taurus, assembly GCF_002263795.3. Lineage (NCBI taxonomy): Eukaryota > Metazoa > Chordata > Mammalia > Artiodactyla > Bovidae > Bos > Bos taurus. The sequence continues at coordinate 53,242,758 of NC_082638.1, forward strand.
CTACAGCCAAGATTCCAGGTTCCTTGAATGGTGCACAGAGATTCTAGATATCTGTGCCAGAAGTGGAGAAGGTATGGCATTCAACTCCAGGAGGAGACTCAACTCCAGGAACCCACAGAGGAAGCCAAGTGTGCTGATGTTCAGGAACCAATACTTAGAGGGTACACCACAGGTCTGTGAAAGAGCCCTTGGAGATCACACAAAAAAAGGTTTCCACAAGTATAATCACAGACTAGGTAGTTGGATACAGTAGAGGAAGGATGATAACTCTATGACCTGATAATTACTGAAATAAATGAGAAAATTCCTGCACATCAGACTGTGTCAAGTAAGATGGAAACCCAGTATTAGTTTGATAAAATGGGAAATTACACAAAGAATTAGCTGTTAACTTTAATACATTCCTGCCCAAGGCAAGATAAGATACAAAAGTGAAATTGTCACGTTAAACTAGGGTAAAACACATGTAACTGGAAAAGGTAAGGAAAAGTTCTATAGAGGGTTTAATCACCCTGGACCCTTTGTATCCACTACATTTACTCTTCTTGGACAACTCCTTTGTAGCTTAAGGGAAAGAGAACTAAACTTAGCTCAATTCATAAACTGAAAAGATTCCCTGTGTTTGATCCTTTTCAGTTAAACCTATGGGTCCAGTACAAATCAAACTGGATGTCAAGGCTTTTTTCTTTGGGAATCTTAACTTGCTTTACTATTGTGATGGAGACGGATAGGGCTACTTCACTTTGACTAAAGGCCAGCCAAATGGGAAAGGAGATGGAATGAATCAAATTCCCCTTTTGATCACTCAACAGGAGGTCCACAGGCACCAGGCCTCATTCTATTAACTATCTCTGCTTCTCCAACTGCAGTCAATGATATACAGGGCCTGCTTGATCCTTGCAAGTGCCTCTCACCTAACAGGCATTTTAGTGGTTGGCTTCCTTGACATGTCCCTGGGCTAGGTTAAGACACTCTGAGACAGTGTTCTTTCTGCCTTGGCTCCATGCCTGGAGTGCATGCATGCCTCTTCCTCAACTGGGACAAGAAGCCACAGCTCTCCACTAACTAAATCCCGTGTCTGGTCCAAACTCACATCATAGTTTCTCCATCAACTTCTCCACATCAGGCTTTCGGAACCATTTTATCTTAGAACAGCACAACAGAGGCACTTCGGAGAGTTCAGCAGCACACAGGACCATACCATAACAAAGCCATTCCAATCTGGCTATATAGTTAATACTGAGATCTTCAAAGCATGAAAACAGTTGAAAATTTCATTGCTAAACACTCTACAGATTATATGTATAGTGGAGAAGGCAATGGCACCCCACTCCAGTACTCTTGTGGGAAAAATCCTACAGATGGAGGAGCCTGGTGGGCTGAAGTCCATGGGGTTGCTAAGAGTCGGGCACGATGGAGTGACTTCACATTCACTTTTCATTTTCATACATTCGAGAAGGAAATGGCAACCCACTCCAGTGTTCTTGCCTGGAGAATCCCAGGGACAGGGTATCTTGGTGGGCTGCTGTCTATGGGGTCGCACAGAGTCGAACATGACTGAAGCAACTTAGCAGCAGCAGTAGCAGCAGCAGCAGAGCTTTCGAACTTGCAAATAACATGAAATACCAAAATACGTTGTTACTTTTCCTTTCTCCACCTCTCTCTCTCTCTCTCTCACACACACACACATAATTTTTACATGTTAAAACACTTATATGAAAAACAGGTACTATATTTTTAAATAACATCTCAATATTTAAACAAAGCTGTACTTCATGTATTTAAAACAAAAACACATAAATTACACATTGGTTGCCCTATATTTGATATTATTGAATAATTCTAAAATTTGAATTTTTTGTTTTTAATGGGGGTTTTAACTTTGACTGAAATACTTGCTTCAGACTTACTGAAAGTAGAATTAACGGGGTTTTTTTTTTTTTTTTTTGGCCTCCTACTTTTAGATTTGGGAGATGATGGTTCAGAATCAGATGTGTTCACAGTATTGGATGCTACTTCCACCAATCCTGTTGAAGGGGTTCCGGTGATACCTGAAAAAAAACTCTTGTTTCAGGAGGTAATCCTTCTAGATGCTTAGGCTTCTTAAACATTTGATGACACTGGGTCTTGTGCTGTCTTTTCTCTTTAAAAGTTAAAAAGTGTAGCCTACATTTGGAACACTGATGAAAACTTTTCCCAGTGCTGTCTATAATGACATATGTATGGTGTTGCAGTTTTAAAAATTTGGAGACAAAACGGGCAAAGTAAACTCTTAATGTTACCATGGTATGCTCTGAAATGTGCATCCACATCTGCAAAGAATGATGATCTGTAACTGCAAACCTGGCATACATAGGGCATTTCACCAGGCTTATGATTATCTTTCATGTGCTGTTAGAGAACCTGATCTGTCTCAAAGGACAATTCACAGATTTTACAGACTGTGCAGGGCTCCTGGGAAGTGTGGACACTTTCAATGTGACACTACAGCTGGAAGGGAGTAGCAAACTGGCAGTTGCAGTGCTGGCAGGTGGTGTGGTATTTCCAGCTGTCACCTCTCTGCCTCTCAAGCTCCAAATGGTGCTTCATGTGATTCATAAACTTGACATTTTTTAGAACTTTCAAGCAGCTGAGGCATTTAAAGGCTGTGTGAGTTTGCGGTTCTGGCTGCCCATCTCCTATATGCTGTCCATAGTAGAAGTCACAGAGTAACACAATCAGATTGCCTTCTGTGGGATCAACAATCTTGTTTTGACTTGCTACACTTGGAAAGTCAATTTTTGTCAGTCCATTTGACCCTAAAGGGTTTATAGGTTTGCAATGGACATTGTCCTTTAGAAAATGTGTTGGATAAGATTCTCCATTCTGAACATGGCTTAATGAGGTATGAACACTGTCTGGTGTGCTTTGCTGAGTAGTCACTCTTTGAAAAATATCTGGAGGGCACAAAGCTAAAGAATGTTCTCCTATAATTCCATCACTGAGTTTAGGCCTTTTGGGACTTGTGCTATTTGTTTCAGAAGTGGAAAGTCACTTTGATACATGAGGACTTTTATCCATAGCTCCTGCATAACTGCTGTTTCTACTGGATGCTGCAATGAACTTGTGAAGGTAATCAAAGGAGAACATAACTCTGAAAAGCTATTAGGCACTATTTGTGGTGAAATATTTTTAGAATCTGCTTTGGACAAAGGCTCAATAATAATAGGACTATCTGTTGATCTTGATTCAGAGACAGAAAGTGGCAAGACAGTCTTTGCTTCTGATGCAGGAGTCACATGATTAACAGGCTGTAATTTCTGAGCATTATCTTTCCTGAAGTGACCATACTTTTTTCTCCTTGAACAAGAATCTGGGGTAACTCTGTTCAGTATGTTTGAAATGACTGGTTTTTGGATTTGAGGTCATCCCCACAAAGATCACATCAGCATCTTCATTTACGTGTTCCGCTCCAAAAAGATCAGTTCAGCGTGTTCATCATCTACTTATTTGGCTTCTCCCTTGCTTTTCTGTGGTTCTGGCTCTTGTTCTTTTTCACGTAACATACATGGTCGTTCCATATTTTAAGTACTTTTTTTTTTATTCTTGGAGGATGTGGCCACAACTCCCAGTGCTTCCTTGAAATAAACTGCCACCTAAGTATAAATATACTACATATTATTTAAGTACAGAAAAATGTGCTATTTGTTTGTCTCCAAAACTCTAAGGTAGTTATAAACACCCTTATCTTACAGATAAAGACATTTAGCATCAAAGAGACTAAATGACAGCTGAAAAACCTATGGCTACAAGTCTACATGACTCGAGAATCGTAGCTTTGTCCCATGTTGATTTTAATATTTTCTATTTAAAGAAAGAAAGAAAGAAAAAAAAAACCACCACTGATCATTAGGTGAAATCACATGTAAAGGACAATTTTTTTACAAAAGCACTATTTTACAGTGTTTAGAAATATGGACTTTGGAGTCAAAGAAGATTAAACTGGAATTCTAAGTTAACCACACACCAGCTGCATCTTTTTCAGCAAATGTATAATTTTTAAATGCGTTTCCGTATCTTAAAGACAAACAAGCTTATTTCCTAGACTTAAGGTTAACAACTCCTTTTTTTAAAGCATCAGCTATTCAATGGCATCTTGTTTTGTAGGAAAACTGAAAAAAAAAAAAAAAAAAACCCTTATCTTAAATGCACATGACAACTGATTCACAAATAATAATTTCATAAATATTAATACAGAAAATAGGGCACAAATTCAAAGTATATAGTATCTCTACATAGTTAACAAACAGCATAATTCGATGTCAAGCACTTAACACAGGCCTAGGAAATTGAGAATGAACTCTCTTGATAATCTCACCCCAAATCCACACTGATACATCCTAAATTTCTCCCTCTAATCCTGACTAAACTTAAATCCAACAATGCTTTATCCTTCACTCCACATGTCTCTTCCCCATATAGCAGGCAAAATGAGGTCAGTATTTCTCTAATACCAAGATCAGACAGAGACATCACACACAGACACACAACCAATGTCCCTTATGAATACAGATGCAAGAGTCCTCAACAAAACACTGGCAAAAAAAACCCTAACAACATATAAAAAAAGGTTATATGCCATGATCACGTGGGATTTATGCAGGTATGCAAAGTTGGTTCATTATATGAAAGTCAATCGACATTATGCCATTTTAATACAATAAAGAACAAAAAACATATCTGCCTGCAGAAAAAGCATTTCCCTGAGTGTAGCACCTATCCATAATAGGGGTTAAAAACACTTAATAACTAAGAAGAGAAGAGTACTTTCTCAATCAAAGGGTACCTGTAAAAGACCCACAGCTAACATCATATTTAATAATGAAAAACTGAGAGCTTTCCCCCTAAGATTGGGAACAACACGAGGAAGTCTATCCCACACTTTGGCTCAATATTATACTGGCAGTTCTATAACCAGAGCAATCAGGTAAGCAAAGGAATTATTGTTTTTGTTGTTTAAAAAAAAAAAAAGCCTTCAGAATGGAAAGGAAAAAGTCAAAGTATATTGGAGATAACATACTTTTATATATAGAAAATCCTGAAGAAACCACAAGTATTAGAAGTAATAAAAAGCTTGCAGAATACAAGATAAATATTTAAAAAATCAAGCAGATTTCTATACAATAGAAATAGCAACAAACATTTTGAAAATGAAATTAAGTAAACACTTGACTGTACACTAGCATTAAAAAGAATACTTAGGATGTCAGAAAGAGAAGGACAAATATCATATGGTATCACTTACATGTGGACTCCATAATATGATACAAACGAACTTATCTATGAAACAGAAACAGACTGAGAGACATAGAGAGTAGACTATGTGATTACCAAGAGGGGAAGGGTGGGGGAGGCATAGATTGGGAGCTGGTGATGAGCAGATGCAAACTATAATGTTAATATATAGAATAGATAAACAAGATCCTACTGTATAGCACAAGGAAATATATTCATAGTTTGTGATAAATAATGATGGAAAAGGATATGGAAAATATTGTGTGGGCATGTGTGCATATTTACATATGAAGGAAAGGAAAGGTAAAAGGAAAGAAAGGAAAGGACAACTCTTGGCAAGCACGTACAGAAAGTGGATCCTTGTGTGTTATGGGTAGATTTTAAAATGGTGCAACTGCTACAGAAACCAGTATAAAGGCTCCTCAGTAAATTAAAAATAGAACTACCATATGATTCAGCAATTCCACTTCTGGATATAAATTAAAAAGAAGTTAACATGGGGTCTTGAGATATTTGCACAGCCATGCTCAAAGCAGCGCTAATCACAACATCTAAGAGTTGGGAGCATCTAAACGTCCATCAAATGTGATATATACATACAATGGAATATTATTTAGCCATATAAAGGAAATTTTGCCACATGCCACAACATGCATGATTCTTCAAGACATCACCTAGAGGAGAACATAGGCCAAACACTCGCTGACATACATCACAGCAGGATCCTCTATGACCCACATCCCAGAATATTGGAAGTCAAAGCAAAAATAAACAAATGGGACCTAATTAAACTTAAAAGCTTCAGCACAACAAAGGAAACTATAAGCAAGGTGAAAAGGCAGCCTTCAGAATGGGAGAAAATAATAGCACATGAAGAAACTGACAAACAACTAATCTCAAAAATATACAAGCAACTCCTACAGCTCAATTCCAGAAAAATAAATGACCCAATCAAAAAATGGGCCAAAGAACTAAATAGACATTTCTCCAAAGAAGACATACAAATGGCTAACAAACACATGAAAAGATACTCAACATCACTCATTATCAAAGAAATGCAAATCAAAACCACTGTAAGGGACATTTTCACTCCAGTCAGAATGGCTGTCATCCAAGTTTACAAGCAATAAATGCTGGAGAGGGTGTGGAGAAAAGGGAACCCTCTTACACTGTTGCTGGGAATGCACACTAGTACAGCCACTATGGAGAACAGTGTGGAGATTCCTTAAAAAACTCGAAACAGAACTGCCATATGACCAGCAATTGCACTGCTGGGCATACACACTGAGGAAAACAAAATTGAAAGAGGCATGTACCCCAATGCTCATTGCAACACTATTTCTAATAGCCAGGTCATGGAAGCAACCTAGATGTCCATCAGCAGATGAATGGATAAGAAAGCTGTGGTATATATACCCAATGGAGTATTACTCAGCCATTAAAAAGAATACACTTGCACCAGTTCTAATGAGGTGGATGCAACTGGAGCCTATTATACAGAGTGAAGTAAGCCAGAAAGTAAAAGCACCAATACAGTATACTAACACATATATATGGGATTTCAAAAGATGTAACCATAACCCTGTATACGAGACAGCAAAAGAGACAAAGATGTATAGAACAGTCTTTTGGACTCTGTGGGAGGGGAAGAGGGTGGAATGATTTGGGAGAATGGCATTGAAACATGTATAATATCGTATATGAAACGAGTCGCCAGTCCAGGTTTGATGCATGATACTGGATACTTGGGGCTGGTGCACTGGGACAACCCAGAGGGATGGTATGGGGAGGGAGGAGGGAGGAGAGTTTAGGATTGGGAACATATGTATACCTGTGGTGGATTCATTTTGATATATGGCAAAACCAATACATTATTGTTGTTAAAAAATAAATAAAAAATAAATTCACTTAAAAAATTAAACATCCAGCCAAAGGAATTAAGCCAGTCATAAAAAAAGACAAACACTGTAAGTTTCCACTTATATGAAATATCTAACATAGTCAAGCAATAGAAAGGAACAAAGTAGAATGATGGAGTCCAGGATCTAGGGAAACAGGGAAGAAAAGAGGAGTTGTTGTTTAATGGGACATGTGATGGGTATAGTTTCAATTTTGCAAGATGAAAAGGTGTAAAGATATGTTTCTTAACAATATGATAAGGAATTCCATGATAGTTCAGAGGTTAGGACTCCACGCTTTCCTATCAGGGGCCTGGGTAGGGTTCTCAACCAGGAAACTGTCATTCAAGCTGCATAGCACAGCGAAAACTATGACAACAACAATAAAACAACACTGTAACTGTGTGTGTGTGTGTGTGTGTGTGTGTGTGTGTGTGTGTGTGTATTAGTTGCTCAGTCATGTATGAGTCTTTGCTTTCACATGGACTGTTGCCCATCAGGCTCCTTTGTCCATGGGGTTCTCCAGGCAAAAATACTGGAGTGGGTTGCCATTTCTTTCTCCAAAAAGGCTGATGAAAGTATGTGAAATACTTAGCATGTAAAAATGGTTAAAATGGTGAAAATTTAAGTTAGATTTTTTTTTTTTACAACAATTAAAAACTTTTAACAACCAGGAAAAGAACTTGAATAGACATTTCACCAAAAATACTGCTTAACATGATTGAAAGTGAAAGAAATTAAGTTGCTCAGTCCTGTCCGACTCTTTGCGACCCCATGGACTGTCGCCTATCAGGCTCCTCCATCCATGGGATTTTCCAGGCAAGAGTGCTGGGGTGGATTGTCATTTCCTTCTCCAGGGGATCTTCCTGACCCAGGAATCAAACCCAGGTCTCCTGCATTGCAGGCAGACACTTTACCTTCTGAGCCACCAGGGAAGCCCTTAGCAAAATGTAAATCAGTTTCATTGAAATACTACTTCACACACATTAGCTTGGCTATAATCAAAACCAGGAAAAATAACAAGTGCTGCAGAGGATGTGGAGAAAACGAATCTTCATATATTGTTGAAAAATGTTGAAAATATACTGCTGAAATATATTGTTGAAAATATATTGCTCTAAAATGGTACAACCACTTTGGTTTGTCAGTACCTCAAAAATTAAATATATAGTAGCCATATGATCCAGAAATCTCACTCTTTTGTATATATATATATAAAAAAAAATCCCTGAAACTATTAAGTCCATTCAAAAACAGTGTTCCCAACAGCATTACTCACAAGAGCCACAAAGAATACACCATCCAAATATTATCTATTAATTGATGAATGGATAAAAAATCGTGGTAATTGTTCACAATGGAGTTCATGTAAGCCATATACCATATTGATGTACCATATACAGCCATTAAAAAAATGCATTGCTATACAGCCAAGAAGTGGATGAATCTTGAAAATACACAAACTAGGGGTCTTCCCTGGAAATGTTTAAGTGTTTAAGACTATGCACAGTTTCCATCCCTGGGCAGGGAACTAAGATCCCACATGCCACATAGCTAAATATATAAATATTTTAAAAGAAACTGTGACATCTGTATAAAGCCAGACACAGAGGTCACACATTGCATGTGGAAGAACTGTAGGTAGAAAAGAAGCAGGAAAGAGAAGCATTCTGTAACGCAAATGAAACATTTTTTTCCAGGGAGGAGGAAATGCACTGCTCTGATAAAGGCTGTCAATAAATTAAATAAAATAACAACTAAAAATTGACCACTGAGTTAAACATTTGGAATTCACTGTTGACTTTGACAAGAGTGAATTTAAAGGAAAATGAGAGACCTGGAGATAACAGATTCTACAAACAACTCTGCAGAAGTCTAGCATAAGCAAATATGAAATAAAAAAAGCATAGGCGATGTGTCACCAAAGGACAGATTTTTAATGAGAGGTAAGATTATAGTCATTCTGTTTGCTGATGGAAACCATCCAGAGAAACAGAAAACTTAATCCAGGACAAAGAAGAGACTTGCTAGAATATCACTGAATAAACAAGAATTGAGGTGGCAAGAATACACAGAAGAACTGTACAAAAACAGATCTTCATGACCCAGATAATTAGGGTGGTGTGATCACTGACCAAGAGCCAGATATCCTGGAATGTGAAATGAAGTGGGCCGTAGAAAGCATCACTATGAGAACAGCTAATGGAGGTGATGGAATTCCATTTGAGCTATTTCAAATCCTGAAAGATGATGCTGTGAAAGGTTTCACTCAATATGCCAGCAAGTTTGGAAAACTCAGCAGTGGCCAAAGGACTGAAAAGGGTCAGTTTTCATTCCAATTTCAAAGAAAGGCAATGCTAAAGAATGCTCAAACTACTGCACAATTACACTCATCTCACATGCTAGTAAAGTAATGCTCAAAATTCTCCAAGTCAGGGTTCAGTAATATGTGAACCGTGAACTTCCTGATGTTCAAGCTGGTTTTAGAAAAGGCAGAGGACCCAGAGATCTAGTTGGCAACATCCGCTAGATCATGAAAAAAACAAGAGTTCCAGAAAAATACATTTATTTCTACTTGATTGACTATGCCAAAGTCTTTGACTGTGTGGATCACAATAAACTGTGGAAAATTCTGAAAGAGATGGGAATACCAGACCACCCGACCTGCCTCTTGAGAAATCTGTATGCAGGTCAGGAAGCAACAGTTAGAACTCATCATGGAACAACAGACTGGTTCCAAATAGCAAAAGAGTAAGTCAAGGCTGCATATTGTCACCCTGCTTATTTAACTTCTATGCAGTGTGATATCATGAGAAACTCTGGAGTGGAAGAAGCAAAAGCTGGAATCAAGATTGCAGGGAAAATTATCAATAACCTCAGATATGCAGATGATACCACCCTTATGGCAGAAAGTGAAGAGGAGCTAAAAAGCCTCTTGATGCAAGTGAAAGTGGAGAGAGAAAAAGTTGACTTAAAGCTCAACATTCAGAAAATGAAGATCATGCCATCCGGTCCCATGTACTTCATGGCAAATAAATGGGGAAACAGTGGAAGCAGTGTCAGATTTATTTTTGGGGGATGCAAAAGCACTGCAGATGGTGACTGCAGCCATGAAATTAAAAGACACTTACTCCTTGGAAGGAAAGTTATGTCCAACCTAGATAGCATATTCAAAAGCAGAGACATTACTTTGCCAAGAAAGGTCCATCTAGTCAAGGCTATGGTTTTTCCTGTGGTCCTGTATGGATGTGAGAGTGGGACTGTGAAGAAGGCTGACCACTGAAGAATTGATGCTTTTGATCTGTGGTGTTGGAGAAGACTCTTGAGAGTCCCTTGGAAATAGATCCAACAAGTCCATTCTGTAGGAGATGAGTCCTGGGAATTCTTTGGAAGGAATGATGCTGAAGCTGAAACTCCAGTACTTTGGCCACCTCATCCAGAGTTGACTCATTGGAAAAGACTCTGATGCTGGGAGGGATTGGGGGCAGGAGGAAAAGGGGACGACAGAGGATGAGATTGCTGGATGGCGTTACTGACTCGATGAACCTGTCCGAGTAAACTCCGGGAGTTGGTGATGGACAGGGAGGCCTGGCGTACTGCTATTCATGGGGTCACAAAGAGTTGGACATGACTGAGCGACCGAGCTGAACTGACCCTTAGAAAATGGCCAGGTATGGCATGCCAACAAACAAACAAACAAACAAACAACAACAACAACAAAAACGGGCGCAAACCACATGTCAGGAAGGAAACATCAACAGGTAAATACTTAGTCAATGCTTAGAAAAAAGCCTCTGGAAATGTGCCTCATTTGCTCTATTATCAGTGAATTGAAAACTTAAACTGCAAGGCAGTATCACTAATGGGAAACCAAAAAGGCCATTATCCAAAAGTCTACAGACAAGAAAGAGTAGAGCAATGTTAGTAAAGGGGAACCCTGTATGCCATTGGTGGGAGGTAAGGTAAGTGCTCAGAGACTTTATAAGCATGGCTGCCAAAGTACCTAGGAATCACAAAATGATGTAGATGATGTCATATGTCAGCTCCACTTCCAGAGTATTTGAGCAATCAACAGATCGTGAAAAACACACACAACACCACCACTTCCACAAACATACCCTGGATCAGCTGTCACAATGCCCAAGAGATGAAAGGAAAGAGAATCGCTGGCTTCAAATTAAAAGAGAAACATATGGGACATAGAGACACAATAAATATGAGTCTGACATTATGAAAATCCAAAAAAAAAAAAAAAAAAGCCATTTGCAGGAATATGCAGAAACCTAGAGCGAATCACAGTAAGTAAAGAAAGGCAGATTAAAGAGATATTACAACATATGCCTTCCAGAAGGGATTAAAAAACATATTGATGGGATGAGTACCCAAGGAAAAGTGAAATGGACTTACACTCCTGGTAAGAAAATTACAGTTGGCAAAGGGTTTTGGTGGGTGAGAGGCCAACAGGTGAAGGCTGGAATAGACTTATACCCACAAATACCTATGCAGTTCATAATCCACATGGACCTCCTGTATCAAGAGATATGTACTCAATAGATTCCAAAAGATACCTCTGACAATAACCAGAGCTAAATTCCTCCAAGTGTCTATGGAAAGGAAGGTGGAACTGTTTCTATGCAACAACTACAACGGTATTAATAGTCTTAAAAAATATATAGCTTCGCTTAAAAAAAAAAAAAAAAGATCAAAGAGTAAACAACCAAAACTTTTGGTGACTACCTGTGTCTCATTTTACTCTCATTTACAACCAGACTTGGGAATAACACAGAGGCTGCTGTTACCATGGGTACAAGAGGAGGGAATGAAGAAATGCTGTCACCTTGTGGACATTTTCTCTAACAGCAACCTTAAAATGCTTGCTGATGGCCACAATATTCACAAGGGTGCTGAGCTCTAACTGATATCCACCCTTAACAAATTTTCAGGGTTCACAGAGGGGAAAATAAGTAAAGTAAACTTGGGAGAAGCTAACAGGAAGAGGATATGAACAGCTAAACATAATTCCGTGTTTCTTTAAAAAAGCACATGACACATAGGGTGAATTCTAAGAGATACAGACATCTAAACTCTGAGGACATTATCACCTCCGCCTGAGCATGGAAAAGGGCCACTGTCAAATCCTGGACATGGCATCAATGGCAGAGTAGGAGTAGTACAGTGGACGCTTTAAGGTAATGCTTTAATGGACCTGGTAAGAGCCACTATGGACATGACTAGAAAGGTGCACTCCCATGAAAGAAAAATAAATAAATAAAGAGGTCATGACAGCATGGTAAATCAGATCCTCTCCTGCAGTATTTCAGACATGAACAGATTTCAAACACCACACACCCCAAACTAGATCCTGCTGCATCATTCAGAACATCAAAGCAATGAAAGGTAAGACAGTGTACTTGGATAGAGGAATGGATAAAGAAGTGTGATATAGGTCTGGAATGAAGCTTTAATCAGGACTGAAATTTGAAAGTAGGCCCTCTTCACCGATAGAGAGAAATCCAGAGATCATCACACTAAATGAAGGAACATTTCAAGAAATATCATGGGATACATTGGAGTGGTGGGATACAGAAATCCACTGCAGTGTGTGCCCACACAAATGTGATGTGGACACCCAAACTGGCAAGAAACTTATGGTAGCCAAGGACCTTGGTGGATGGAAGGGATAAATCTGGAACTTGGTATTAATTTCTTCCCACAGATACATATTAAATACAAAATCCGTATAAACCTATTGCAGCAAGAGTGGTAGACAAAACAATTTCTAATAATATGTAGGGAAAAGCAAGCACCGCTGAATACATAATGTCATCTCAGTGTTTCAGAACAAGAATCTGTACATGTAAAACCAACTCATCCTTGTCTTCAACTTAAAGAAAATATGAGCACTTACTTCAAAGATCCAAAAGTGAGGATACATCAGGTTTCATGGCATCCTTTGGCTCATTCTGCTCTAATGTACTCCCAGGCCTGACAAAAACTCTCAGACATCACAGGCCATCCTAAAAAGGAGCAAATAATAAAGCCTTGCAGCATAGAGTTTTCTCTGTAACAGCAGCCTTAAAACTATCACTGATGGACATCTGATATACAAAAGGTCCTATTGCTGGACTTGATACGACACCTACCCTTGAACATGACAGTAGTCACTCATCAAAAAAAAAAAAAAAAAAATAAGTGAAACAGAAATACAGGACACTCCTAAGAAGAAAATATCAACATTTAAATACAGCTCAAACTGCTTGGAAAAAAAAAAAAAAACAGACACTTCATATTCCAAAGGCTTCTGAGCTTTAAATATATGTCTTTAGAGGAGAACGTAGACAAAATTCTCTCTGACATACATCACAGCAGGATCCTCCATGACCCACCTTCCAGAATATTGGAAATAAAAGCAAAAATAAACAAATGGGACCTAATTAAACTTAAAAGCTTCTGTACAACAAAAGAACTATAAGCCAGGTGAAAACGCAGCCTTCAGAATGGGAAAAAAAATAATAGCAAATGAAGCAACTGACAAACTAAACTCAAAAATATACAAGCAACTCCTACAGCTCAATTCCAAAAAATAAATGACCCAATAAAAAAATGGGCCAAAGAACTAAATAGACATATCTCCAAAGACATACAGATGGCTATGAAACACATGAAAAGATGCTCAGCATCACTCATTATCGGATAAATGCAAATCAAAACCACAATGAGGTACCACTTCACACCAGTCAGAATGGCTGCGATCCAAACGTCTACAAGTAGTAAATGCTTGAGAGGATGTGGAGAAAAGGGAACCCTTTTACACTGTTGGTGGGAATGTAAACTAGTACGGCCACTATGGAAAACACTGTGGAGATTCCTTAAAAAAAAAAAAAAAAAACTAGAAATAGGACTGCCATATGACCTAGCAATCCCGCTGCTGGGCATACACACTGAGGAAACCAGAAGGGAAAGAGACACGTGTACTCCAATGTTCATCGCAGCACAGTTTCTCATATCCAGGACATGGAAGCAACATAGATGTCCACCAACAGATGAATGGATAAGAAAGCTGTGGCATATATACACAATGGAGTATTACTCAGCCATTAAAAAGAATACATCTGAAGCAGTTCTAATGAGGTGAATGAAAGTGGAGCCTATTATGCAGAATGAAGTAAGCCAGAAAGAAAAACACCAATACAGTATACTAACACATATATATATGGAATTTAGAAAGATGGTAATGACAACCCTGTATGCGAGATAGGTAAAGAGACACAGATGTATGGAACAATCTTTTGGACCCTGTGGGAGAGGGAGTGGGGGATGATTTGCGAGAATGGCATTAAAACATGTATAATATCATATTAGAAATGAATCGCCAGTCCAGGTTCCATGCAGGATAAGAGAAGCTTGGGGCTGGTGCACTGAGATGACCCAGAAGGATGGTATGGCTAAGGAGGTAGGAGGGGGTTCAGGATGGGGAAAATGTGTACACCTGTGGTGGATGCATGTTGATGTATGGCGAACAACTACAATAGTGTAAAGTAAAAAATAATAAGAATAAAATAAATAAATACATAAATACAGAAATGAAAACAAAAAACCAAAATTGCTAACTCTTTTGTGTGGATGAAAAATGTCAAACAGCACACCATATCTGGAAGAAAATACCAACAGGTAAATACAGTTCTCAGTATTTATTTAAAAGCACATAAAATACACTCATTATAGTGAATTACTAAGAACTCTTTTAGCTTCACCTTTTTGTGATCCCGGAGACCATAGCCCAACAAGTTCCTCTGTCCTTGCAATTTTCCAGGCAAGAATTCTGGAGTGAGTTGCCATTTCCTCCTCCAGGGGATCTTCCCAAATCACATCTCCTTTGACTCCTGCCTTTGCTGAAAGATTCTTAACAACAGTGCCACCTGAGAAGCCCAGTGTATTACATAGATAATCCAACTATGCTAATGAGTTATCACCTCTGAGTAGTGAAAAAGTACCAAATACTATACAGAGAAGACATGGTAGAGAAACATTGTTAAAGGGGAATCTTTATGGTACTAGTGAGATATATTTGGTAGGAGTCATTATGAATGTCACTACTAAGTGCCCTTTATTTTTTTTTAATTTAATTTTATTTTTCAATTTTACAATATTGTACTGGTTTTGCCAAATATTGAAATGAATTTGCCACAGGTATATATATGTGTTCCCCATCCTGAACCCTCCTCCCTCCTCCCTCCTCCCTCCCCATACCACCCCTCTGGGTCGTCCCAGTGCACTATCCCCAAGCATCCAGTATTGTGCATCGAACCTGGACTGGTAACTCATTTCATACATTATATTTTACATGTTTCAATGCCAGTCTCCCAAATCTTCCCACCCTCACCCTCTCCCACAGAATCCAGAAGACTGTTCTATACATCTGTGTCTCTTTTGCTGTCTCCTATACAGGGTTACTGTTAACATCTTTCTAAATTCCTTATATATGCATTAGTAAACTGTATTGGTGTTTTTCTTTCTGACATACTTCACTCTGTATAATAGGCTCCAGTTTCAACCACCTCATTAGAACTGAATCAAATGTATGATTTTTAATGGCTGAGTAATACTCCATTTTGTATATGTGCCACAGCTTTCTTATCCATTCATCTGCTGATGGACATCTAGGTTGTTTCCATGTCCTGGCTATTATAAACACTCCTGCTATGAACATTGAGGTACACGTCCCTCTTTCCCTTCTGGTTTCCTGAGTGTGTATGGTGAGCAGTGGGATTGCTGGATCATAAGACAGTTCTATTTCCAGTTTTTTAAGGAATCTCCACACTGTTCTCCATAGTGGCTGTACTAGTTTGCCTTCCCACCAACAGTGTAAGAGGGTTCCCTTTTCTCCACACCCTCTCCAGCATTTATTTCTTGTAGGTGTTTGGATCGCAGCCATTCTGACTGGTGTGAAATGGAACCTCATAGTGGTTTTGATTTGCATTTCTCTGATAATGAGTGATGTTGAGCATCTTTTCATGTGTTTGTTAGCCATCTGTATGTCTTCTTTGGAGAAATGTCTATTTAGTTCTTTGGCCCATGTTTTTATTGGGTCATTTATTTTTCTGGAATTGAGCTGTAGGAATTGCTTGTATATTTTTGAGATTAGTTGTTTGTCAGTTGCTTCATTTGCTATTATTTTCTCCCATTCTGAAGGCTGTCTTTTCACTTTGCTTATAGTTTCCTTTGTTGTGCAGAAGCTTTAGAATTTAATTAGGTCACATTTGTTTATTTTTGCTTTTATTTCCAATATTCAGGGAGCTGGGTCATAGAGGATCCTGCTGTGATGTATGTCGGAGAGTGTTTTGCCTATGTTCGCCTCTAGGAGTTTTATAGTTTCTGGTGTTACATTTAGATCTTTAATCCATTTTGAGTTTATTTTTGTGTATGGTGTTAGAAAGTGTTCTAGTTTCATAGTTTTACAAGTGGTTTACCAGTTTTCCGAGCAGCACTTGTTAAAGAGATTCTCCTTAATCCATTGTATATTCTTGCCTCCTTTGTCAAAGATAAGGTGTCCATATGTGCGTGGATTTATCTCTGGGCTTTCTATTTTGTTCCATTGATCTATAATTCTGTCTTTGTGCCAGTACCATACTGTCTTGATGAGTGTGGCTTTGTAATAGAGACTGAAGTCAGGTAGGTTGATTCCTCCAGTTCCATTCTCTTTCTCAAGATAGCTTTGGCTATTCGAGGTTTTTTTTTTTTTTTGCATTTCCATACAAATTGTGAAATTATTTGTTCTAGCTCTGTGCAGAATACGGTTGGTAGCTTGATAGGGATTGCATTGAATCTATAAATTGCTTTGGGTAGTATAGTCATTTTCACTATATTGATTCTTCCAATCCATGAACATGGTATATTCCCCCATCTATTAGTGTCCCCTTTGATTTCCTTCACCAATGTTTTATAGTTTTCTATATATAGGTCTTTAGTTTATTTAGCTAGATATATTCCTAAGTATTTTATTCTTTCCGTTGCAATGGTAAATGGAATTTTTTCCTTAATTTCTCTTTCTGTTTTCTCATTATTAGTGTATAGGAATGCAAGGGATTTCTGTGTGTTGATTTTATATCCTGCAACTTTACTGTAATCATTGATTAGTTCTAGTAATTTTCTGGTGGAGTCTTTAGAGTTTTCTATGTAGAAGATCATGTCATCTGCAAATAGTGAAGAGTTTTACCTCTTCTTTTCCATTTGGATTCCTTTTATTTCTTTTTCTCCTCTGATTGCTGTGGCCAAAACTTCCAAAACTCTGTTGATTATTAATGGTGAAAGTGGGCCCCCTTGTCTTGTTCCTGACTTTAGAGGAAATGCTTTCACTTTTCACCATTGAGGATAATGTTTGCTGAAGCGTTTGTCTTATATAGCTTTTATTATGTTGAGGTATGTTCCTTCTATTCTTGCTTTCTGGAGAGTTTTTATCATAAATGGATGTTGAATTTTGTCAAAGGCTTTCTCTGCATCTTTTGAGATAATCATATGGTTTTTGTTTTTCAATTTGTTAATGTGGTGTATTATATTGATTGATTTGAGGATATTGAAGAATCCTTGCATCCCTGGGATAAAGCCCACTTGGTCATGATGTATGATCTTTTTAATGTGTTGTTGGATTCTGATTGCTGGAATTTGTCTTTTCAAGAATACGAGAGACTGAGCATATGACCTGGCAGCTCCACTCCTAAGAGTATGTATTAAAACAAAACAAAACAGATTCATTTTGATATTTGGCAAAACTAATACAATTATGTAAAGTTTAAAAATAAAATAAAATTGGAAGAATAAAAAAAAATAATAAATAAATAAAACAAAACAAAACAGATTTTGAAAAAAAACATGTAACTCAACCATGTACTGCAGGGAGATCAACAACATCCTATAATGGCACCACACTCCGGTACTCTTGCCTGGAAAATCCCATGGACGGAGGAGCCTGGTAGGCTGCAGGGCATGGAGTCGCGAAGAGTCAGACAGGACTGAGCGACTTCCTTTTCACTTTCTACTTTCATGCATTGGAGAGGAAATGGGAACCCACTCCAGCGTTCTTGCCTGGAGAATCCCAGGGATGGGGGAGCCTGGTGGGCTGCCGTCTTGGGGTCTCACAGAGTAGGACACAATGAAGCTGCTTAGCAGCAGCATGAGCATGCATGAAAAATCAGGCTTCCCTTGTGGCTCAGCTGGTAAAGAATCCAGCTACAAAGCAGGAGACATGGTTTCGACCCCTGGGTGGGAAGATCCCCTGGAGAAGGAAAAGGCTACCTACTCCAGTATTCTGGCCATGGGCTGTATAATCCATGTGGTCGCAAAGAGTCGGACATGACTGAGTGACTTTCACTACCACTACTATACCTGAAAATCAAGAAACTGATGCAGCCACTATTGAAAACAGTAAGCAGGTCTTTTATAATAATTATAATTATTTTTCCTTAAGGGTAATTGCTTTTCAGAGTTTTGTTGCTTTCTTTCAAACCTCAACATGAATCAGCCATATGTATACATATATTCCTTCCTTTTGAACTACCTGCCCATTATCTCCTTCCTTGGTATAGAGTTTTTTAATACTCTAAAAATACAGTTACTATATGATCCAACAATAACACTTCTGGGCATATATCCATTAAGATGAAAACTCCTATCAGAAAAGTGATATGCACAACAGTGTTTATAGTAGCACAATGTACAGTAGCAAAGACATGCAAACGACCTTAAGGCATTTAAATATGTGAGTGGATAAAGACAGATATATTATGCATACAATGGAATATTATCCATAAGAAAGAACGAAATAATGCTATTTTTTCCAACATGGATGGACCTAGAGATGATCATACTAAATAAGTCAGAGAAAGACAAGAGGAGCTTAGGTGGGTTCAGCTCACCTTGACACATCCTTTGGACCTCAGTTGATGGGAGATCTTCATCTTTTCGTCCTGGGTATCTAGACTCAGCTGTTCCAAGAATGATGCTAAAACTGAAACTCCAGTGCTCTAGAGCCTTCCCAGTCACCTTAGTAATTTTGAAGACTTGCAGTGGTCGACTTCAGAGCCCCTGAGTACCCCTATATATACCCTTCCCCAGGTGGCCACACCCTTACACTTTATGAGGTCAGCAAGCCACTTGCACAGCCAATGGAGGCCCTGGTGAGCCTTGACCTCACAAAGCCTCATCCTGACACCTCTAGGGGAGTATGGGGAGCAAGTCAGAAAGCGTTGACCTCTCCCGATTCTTTTAACCACACCCTCTAGCTTCCTAGAGTTTTGGGCCACCTTTAAAATTTCTTATTTTACATGTTCTTTGTCCAGAAGCTTAAAAGGGAAAATTTACATAACTTTTTTTGTAGTAAAACTCCTGCATGACTGAATAGAAAATAAACACGGAATTATAAAATGACAATTGAGAAATATTTGGAAGACAGCTGACAAATGACTCATTTACCTCATTTATGCAGAGTCCAAACTTAAAATAAGAAAAGATGAAAAACCCAATAGAAGAGAATTGTGAAATAAACAATAATTAAAAAAAAAAAAAAAACATACAAATTACCCTCCCCCGAAAAAAGGAAAATTACCAAAAATCAGGAAGAAATGTCATACCTACCTGGTAATAAAATAAATGCAAACGAAAACAATAATGGATTATGATTTCTCACCATGAAAACTGCCAAAGTTCAATGACAAAGTTGAAATATACCAAATTTTTCCTCCAAATGGATGATGACAAATTGGAAAAGGAGTGTTTCAGCAGTGTTGTGAGCGCATAGTGTGACGCAACTTTCTGAAGGACAATATGACATTATCTAGTAAATTTATAAATACATAGAGCCACTTGGCAAGACCCTGTTTGGAATGTCCATTTCAGAAATATTTCTGCAATTTCACCTAGATTATATATCTAATGCTCATTGAAAAAATAATTTTTTCCCCCATCATCCTAGATAATTTCTTTGGTATACTTCCCCACACTGTCTTTCCCCATGCAACCCCTGTTCTCAGTTCTGTTATTGTAGATTACATCTGCTTCTTTTAGAACATCCTTTAAATGGAGCCTAGAGTATGTACACATATACACATGTAGTTGCTTAACAATGTTGTGTTACATTCTGCCGTACACAAATCACACTAGGTGTACAAGTGTATAAACATAACCTCTTTCATTTAATTTTCTTCTAAATTTAGGTCATCACAGAGCATGGAGGGCAGTTCCCTGTGCTACACAGATAGTTCCCATTAGTTATCAAGGCATTATTTTCAAAAATATGCAAATGGCTACGTAGCCCAGTATCAAAAACAAACAAACAAACAAAAAACACCTTCGTAACAAAACAGGCAGATCTAAATAGTCATTTCCCAAAAGAAATCATACAGATGATGAAAAAACACTTGAAAAGAGGCTACGTTCAGGTTAGACACTCAGTCGGGTCTGACTCTTTGCGACCCTATGGACTTCAGTACTCCAGGCCTCGCTGTCCATCACCAACTCCCGGAGTCTTCCAAACTTAGGTCCATTGAGGCAGTGAAGCCATTCAACTATCTCATCCACTGTCGTCCCCTTCTCTGTCTGCCCTCCATCTTTCCCAGCATCAGGGTCTTTTCAAATGAGTCAGCTCTTCACATCAGGTGGCCAAAATATTGGAGTTTCAGCTTAAACATCAATCCTTCCAATGAACACCAGGACTGATCTCCTTTATAATGGACTGATTGGAACTCTCTGGAGCCCATGGGACTCTCAAGAGTCTTCTCCAACACCACAGTTCAAAATTATCACTTCTTCAGTGCTCAGCTTTCTTTACAGTTAAACTCTCACATCCATACAGGACTACTAGAAAAAAACATAGCCTTGACTAGATGGACCATCGTTGGCATAGTAATGTCTCTGCTTTTTAATAAGTTGTCTAGGTTGATCATAACTTTCCTTTCAAGGAGTAAGTGTCTTTTAATTTCATGGTTTCAGTCATCACCTGCAGTGATTTTCAAGCCCCCCAAAATAAAGTCAGCCACTGTTTCTGCCATTTCCCCATCTATTTGCCATAAAGTGATGAGACCATGATCTTCATTGTCTGAATGTTGAGCTTTAAGCCAACTTTTTCTCTCTTCTTCCACTTTCATCCAGAAGCTCTTTAATTCTTCTTCACTTTCTGCCTGCAGAAAGGGTGGTGTCGCCTGCATATGTGAGGTTATTGATATTTCTCCCAGCAAACTTGATTCCAGCTTGTGCTTCCTCCAGCACAGGGTTTCTCATGATGTACTCCACATATGAGTTAAATAAACACGACAACAATATACAACCTTGATGTGCTCCTTTCCCACTTTGGAACCAGTTTGCTGTTTCATGTCCAGTTTTCACTCTTGCTTCTTGACCTGCATACAGATTTGTCAAGAGGCAGGTTAGGTAGTCTGGTATTTCCATCTCTTTGAGAATTTCCTACAGTTTATTGTTATTCACACACTCAAAGGCTTTGGCATAGTCAATAAAGAATAAATAGATGTTTTTCTGGAATTCTCTTGCTTTTTCACGATCTGACAGATGTTGGCAATTTGATCTCTTGTTCCTCTGCCTTTGTTGAAACCTCCTTGAACATCTGGAAGTTCATGGTTCACGTATAGCTGAAGCCTGGCTTGGAGAATTTTGAGCACTACTTTACTAGTGTGTGAGATGAGTGTAATTGTTCTGTAATTTGAGCGTTCTTTGACATTGCCTTTCTTTAGGATTGGAAGGAAAACTAATGTTTTCCAGTCCTGTGGCCACTGATGAGTTTTCCAGATTTACTGGCATATTGAGTGCAGAACTTTCCAGCAGCATCTTTGAGAATTTGAAATAGCTCAACTGGAATTCCATCACCTCCACTAGCTTTGTTTGTAGTGTGGCTTCCAAAGGCCCACTGGACTTCATATTCCTGGATGTCTGTCTCTAGGTGAGTGATCAGACCATTGTGATTAAATGGGTCTTGAAGATATTTTTGGTACAGTTCTCCTCTTAGTGTTTTCTGCTTCTGTTAGGTCCATATCATTTCTGTCGTTTATTGAGCCCATCTTTGCATGAAATGTTCCCTTGGTATCTCTAATTTTCTTGAAGAGATCTCTAGTCTTTTCCATTCTTTATTTCCTTCTATTTCTTTGCACTGATCACTGAGGAAGGCTTTCTTATCTCTACTTGCTATTCTTTGGAACTCTGCATTCAAATGGATATAGCTTTTCCTTCTTCCTTTGCTTTTGGCTTCTCTTCTTTTCACAGCTATTTGTAAGGCCTTCTCAGACAGCCATTTTACTTCTTTGCATTTCTTTTTCTTGTCTTGGGGATGGTCTTGGTTCCTGTCTCCTGTACAGTGTCATGAACCTCCATCCATAGTTCATCATCACTATTCATTAGAGAAATACAAATCAAAACTACAATGTGGTATTCCTTCACACCAGGCTGAATAGATAGCAACTAAAATTCTACAAGCAATAATTCCTGGAGAGAATGTGGGAAAAAAGGGAACAATCTTGCACTGTTAGTGGGCATGTAAATTGGTACTGCTACTATGGTGAAGAGTATTGCTGCTCCTTTAAAAACTAAAACATATAATCACCTTATGACCTACTCCTGGACATTTTTTCTGGAAAAAACCTTAAAACCAAAAGATTGATGCACCCTAATGTTCATTACAGTATTATTTCCTGGAGGCACGACATGCAACATTTTTTAATTATAGAAAAAACGGAAAAAAGGAAAAAAAGAATAAAAAAAGTATAAAGCAAGCAGTCTCTAAAGATGTGGTCAAATTACTCAGTCTTTGTAAAAGGAAAATCTTCAGTATAAGTAAACAAAGCAAGAACCACATATCAGAACCAAGTTATATGTTAAAATTCAAATAACAGAAAGTATTTTATAGTGAAAGAACTAACACACCCTGATATTTTATCTCTCCAGCTCAGGAACTCAGAATTACTTTTTTTTGTTTTTAAATAAATTTTATTTTATTTTACAATATTGTATTAGTTTTGCCAAATATCAAAATGAATCCGCCACAAGTATACCTGTGTTCCCCATCCTGAACCCTCCTCCCTCCTCCCTCCCCATACCCTCCCTCTGGGTTGTCCCAGTGCACCAGACCCAAGCATCCAGTATCATGCACTGAACCTGGACTAGCAACTCATTTCATACATGATATTATACATGTTTCAATGCCATTCTCCCAAATCTTCCCACCCTCTCCCTCTCCCACAGAGTCCATAAGACTGATCTATACATCAGTGTCTCTTTTGCTGTCTCGTACACAGGGTTATTGTTACCATGTTTCTAAATTCCATATATGTGTGTTAGTATACTGTATTGGTGTTTTTCTTTCTGGCTTACTTCACTCTGTATAATAGGTTCCAGTTTCATCCATCTCATTAGAACTGATTCAAATGTATTCTTTTTAATGGCTCAGTAATACTCCATTGTGTATATGTACCACAGCTTTCTTATCCATTCATCTGCTGATGGGCATCTAGGTTGCTTCCATGTCCTGGCTATTATAAACAGTGCTGCGATGAACATTGGGGTACATGTGTCTCTTTCCCTCTGGTTTCCTCAGTGTGTATGCTGAGCAGTGGGTTTGCTGGATCATAAGGCAGTTCTATTTCCAGTTGTTTAAGGAATATCCACACTGTTTTCCATAGTGGCTGTACTAGTTTGCATTCCAACCAACAGTGTAAGAGGGTTCCCTTTTCTCCACACCGTCTCCAGCATTTATTGCTTGTAGACTTTTGGATCACAGCCATTCTGAGTGGTGTGAAATGGTACCTCAGAGTGGTTTTGATTTGCATTTGTCTGATAATGAGTGATGTTGAGCATCTTTTCATGTGTTTGTTAGCCATCTGTATGTCTTCTTTGGAGAAATGTCTATTTAAGGAACTCAGAATTCTGAGCGAGTAGTAAATGAGATCATGGGCGATTTCTTTCTTTCTTTCTTTTTTTTTCTAGGAAATTAACATTTTCTGTTATGATCATGTATGAATTTTTTAATAAAGTTATAAAGTATATTTTTTAATATGTGAATAATGCATCTGGATTTTATAAATTTCATTCATAAGCATTCTTCTATTTCTCCATGAGATGGCAGTATAACCACAGTAAATATTTCTTCATACACATTTATATATATGAGTGAATACATTCGGATTTTATAAATTACATTCATTATCATTTTTCTATTTCTGCTTGAGAGGGCATCATATGCATCCGTTCAGTTCAGTTCAGTCGTTCAGTGGTGTCCGACTCTTTGGAACCCATGAATCGCAGCACGCCAGTCCTCCCTGTCCATCACCAACTCCCAGAGTTCGCTCAGACCCACGTCCATTGAGTCAGTGATGCCATTCAACCATCTCATCCTCTGTCGTCCCCTTCTCCTCCTGCCTCCCATCCCTCCCAGCATCAGAGTCTTTTCCAATGAGTCAATTCTTCGCATGAGGTGGCCAAAGTACTGGAGTTTCAGTTTTCGCATCATTTCTTCCAAAGTAATCCCAGGGCTGGTCTCTTTCAGAATGGACTGTTTGGATCTCCTTGCAGTTCAAGGGACTCTCAAGAGTCTTCTCCAACACCAGAGTTCAAAAGCATCAATTCTTCGGCGCTCAGCTTTCTTCACAGTCCAACTCTCACATCCATACTTGACCACTGGAAAAACCATAGTCTTGACTAGATGGATTTTTGGTGGCAAAGTAATGTTTCTGCTTTTCAATATGCTATCTAGATTTGGTCATAACTTTTCTTCCAAGGAGTAAGCGTCTTTTAATTTCTTGGCTGCAGTCATCATTTGCAGTGATTTTGGAGCCACCAAAAATAAAGTCTGACACTGTTTCCACTGTTTCCCCATCTATTTCCCATGAAGTGATGGGACCGAATGACATGATCTTCATTTTCTGAATGTTGAGTTTTAAGCCAACTTTTTCCCTCTCCTCTGTCACCTTCATCAAGAGCATAGTAAACATTTATTCATACGCACATATACATATAAGAGTATACATCAACATTTTATGAATTACATTCATAAGTATTCTATGTCGAAACATAAGCACAATGAATATTTTTTCATACCCACATATACTCTGGAGAGTCTCTTGGATTGCAAGGAAATCAATTCAGTCAATCCTTAAGGGTATTACTGTTGGATATACACTGGAAGGACTGATGCTGAAACGTCAATACTTTGGCTACCTTATCTGAAGAACTGACTCATTGGAAAGGCCCCTGATGCTGAGAAAGATTGAAAGCAAGAGGAGAAGCAGACAACAGAGGATGAGATCATTGGTTCACATCACCCACTCGGTGCATCTGAGTTTAAGCAGGCTTGGGTAGTAGGTAATTGGACAGGGAAGCATGGCATGCCACAGTTCATGGAGTCGAAAAGAGTTGGACTCGACTGGGCAAATTAAGTGAAGTGACAGATACATATAAAATCCTTATACAGACTCAAAATGGACATACTATACCAAGAGTGATTTATAAGCACTTTTTAATAATATATTTTAGAAAATAACCATAGATGAATAGCTCTATGTATGGTTAAAAAGATACAGGAATATGTACAGTTACAACAATAAGGCCATTTGAGTCAACATGCAAGGTCTGAGAGCTGATCATACTAAATGAAGTGAGGCACACAGGGAAACATATATACCAAATAATATCATAATATCCAAATGTGGAATCTAAGATATGACACAAATGAACATATGTATGAATCAGAAAGACACTCATAGACATAGAGAATAGACTTACAGCTTCAGGGCAGAGAGAATTGGGGGAGAAATGGAGTAAGAGACTCGGGTTAAGAGATAGAAAACAAATTATATGGAATGGATTGACAAATTCCTACTCTAGAGCACAGAGGACTACATTCAGTATCCAATTATAAATCATAATGAAATGTGATTTAAAAAGGCATATATATATATATATATATATATATATATATATGTATATAAATCATATATATATAAATTATATATATATGTCTTCCCTGGCAGTCCAGAGGTTAAGACTGCAGATTTCCACTGCAAGGGATGCAGGTTCAAACCCTGGTCAGGGAACTAATTCCACTTGCTGCACAGTTAAGCCAAAAAAAAAAAAAACAAGAGAGAGAGATTAAATAAAAGAATGCGTGTGTGTGTATATATATATATGTATCTCCACACTCAACGTATACATATGTAAATATATGTCTATAACTGAATCACTTTGCTGTAAAGCAGAAATTAACACAAAATTATAAATGGACTATACTTCAGTTCAAAAGTAGCATGACTGAGGAAAGAAAAGATTGCTATATTTCATTGTGTGTAAAGTTAGTATCCAAAGAAAATTGCTGTATACAAACACGGCTGACTACTTAATGGCAGGCTTGCTGAGATACTTAAGGAGACACATATTGAAATGCACCAAGGAAAAAGATTGATTGTTGATTGGAAAGAGGGATGGACAAATGGATAGATAGGTGACAAAGAAAGTATGATAAATCGGTTACAAAACCAGGCTTCTATGTATGCTGTGTAAAAGAGACACACCTGAAACCAAGGGGCATATACAGAGTGAAAGTGAAGGGCTGAGAAAAGGTATTTCATGCAAAATGTGAGCAACAGGAATCAGGAGTAGCAATACTCATATCAGACAAAATAGACTTTGAAATAAAGGGTGTGGAAAGAGACAAAAAAAGGCCACTACATAATGGTCAAAGGATCAATCCAAGAAGAAGATATAACAATTATAAATATATATGCACCCAACATAGGAGCACTCAATACGTAAGGCAAATGCTAACAAGTATGAAAGGGGAAATTAAAAACAACACAATAATAGTGGGAGACCTTAAGACCCTACACACACCTATGGATAGATCAACCAAACAGAAAATTAGCAAGGAAACACAAACTTTAAGTGATACAATGGATCAGTTAGACCTAATTGATTTCAAAAGAACGTTTCACGCCAAAGCAATGAATTTCACCTTTTTCTCAAGTGCACATGGAACATTCTCCAGGATAGATCACATACTGGGCCACAAATCTAGCCTTGGTAAACTGAAAACAAAAATCAAAATCATTTCAAGCATCTCTTCTGATCACAAAGCAGTAAGATTGAATGTCAACTACAGGGGGAAAGAAACCATGACAAATAGAAACATATGGAGGGTAAACAACGTGCTTCTGAATGACCGACATATAACAGAAGAAATCAGAAATGAAATGCAAATATGCATAGAAACAAATGAAAATGAAAACACAACACATACAAATAGCTGTGAAAAGAAGAGAAGAGAAAAGCAAAGGAGAAAAGGAAAGATATAAACATCTGAATGCAGAGTTCCAAAGAAAAGCAAGAAGAGAAAAGAAAGCCTTTTTTCAGCGATCAATGCAAAGAAATAGAGGAAAATAACAGAATGGGAAAGACTAGCGATTTCTTCAAGAAAATAAGAGATACCAAAAGAACATTTCATGCAAACATTGGCTCGATAAAGGACACAAATGGTATGGACCTAACAGAAGCACAAGATATTAAGAAGAGATAGCAAGAATACACAGAAGAACTGTACAAAAAAGATCTTCATGACCCAGATAATCACGATGGTATGATCACTGACCTAGAGCCAGACACCCTGGAATGTGAAGTCAAGTGGGCTTTAGAAAGCATCACTACGAACAAAGAGAGTGGAGGTGATGGAATTCCAGTTGAGCTATTCCAAATCCTGAAAGATGATGCTGTGAAAGTGCTGCAGTCAATATGCCAGCAAATTTGGAAAACTCAGCAGTGGCCACAGGACTGGAAAAGGTGAGTTTTCATTCCAATCTGAAAGAAAGGCAATGCCAAGGAATGCTCAAACTACAGCAAAATTGCTTTCATCTCACACGCTAGTAAAATAATGCTCAAAATTCTCCAAGCCAGGCTTCAGTAATATGGGAACCATGAACATCCTGATGTTCAAGCTGGTTTTAGAAAAGGCAGAGGAACCAGAGACCAAATTGCCAACATCTGCTGGATCATGGAAAAAGCAAGAGAGTTCCAGAAAAACCTCTATTTCTGCTTTATTGACTATGCCAAAGCCTTTGACTGTGTGGATCACAATAAACTGTGGAAAATTCTGAGAGAGATGGGAATCCCAGACCACCTGATCTGCCTGTTGAGAAATTTGTATGCAGGTCAGGAAGCAACAGCTGGATCTGGACATGGAACAACTGACTGATTTTAAATAGAAAAAGGAAAAAAATAAATAGAAAAAGGAGAACGTCAAGGCTTTATATTGTCACCCTGTTTATTTAACTTCTATGCAGAGTAAATCATGAGAAACGATGGACTGGAAGAAACACAAGCTGGAATCAAGATTGCCGGGAGAAATATCAATAACCTCAGATATGCAGATGACACCACCCTTACGGCAGAAAGTGAAGAGGAACTCAAAAGCCTCTTGATGAAAGTGAAAGTGGAGAGTGAAAAGGTTGGCTTAAAGCTCAACATTCAGAAAACGAAGATCATGGCATCCGGTCCCATCACGTCATGGGAAATAGATAGGGAAACAGTGGAAACAATGTTAGACTTTATTTTTTGGGCTCCAAAATCACTGCAGATGGTTACTGCAGCCATCAAATTAAAAGACACTTACTCCTTGAAAGGAAAGTTATGACTAACCTAGAGAGCATATTCAAAAGCAGAGACATTCCTTTACCAAAAACATTCGTCTAGTCAAGGCTATGGTTTTTCCTGTGGTCATGTATGGATGTGAGAGTTGGACTGTGAAGAAGCCTGAGTGCCGAAGAATTGATGCTTTTGAACTGTGGTGTTGGAGAAGACTCTTGAGAGTCCCTTGGACTGCAAGGAAATCCAACCAGTGCATTCTGAAAGAGATCAGCCCTTGGATTTCTTTGGAAGGAATGATGCTAAAGCTGAAGCTCAAGTACTTTGGCCACCTCATGCGAAGACTTGACTCATTGGAAAAGTCTCTGATACTGGGAGGGATTGGGGGCAGGAGGAGAAGGGGAAGACATAGGATGAGATGGCTGGATGGCATCACTGACTCCTTGGGCGTGAGTCTCAGTGAAATCCGGGAGTTGGTGATGGACAGGAAGACCTGGCATGCTGCGATTCATAGGGTCGCAAAGAGTTGGACATGTCTCAGCGACTGATCTGATCTGATCTGATCTGAAGGGAAAGGTTCATAGAAATACAAACTTACCCTAAGAAACAAGAGAAACCTCAAATAAATGACCTAACTTTACACCCAAATCAACTAGAAAAAGAAGAAGTGAAGAATCCCAGGGTTAGAAGAAGGAAAATGTAATAATAACAATTAGGTGGTATACTCGTTTTCACTATATTGATTCTTCCAATCCATGAACATGTTATATTTCTCCATCTATTAGTGTCCACTTTGATATGTTTCACCAGTGTTTTATAGTTTTCTATGTATAGGTCTTTAGTTTCTCTAGGTAGATACATTCCTAAGTATTTTATTCTTTCCATTGCAATGGTGAATGGAATTGTTTCCTTAATTTCTCTTTCTGTTTTCTCCTTATTAGTGTATAGGAATGCAAGGGATTTCTGTGTGTTGATTTTATATCCTGCAACTTTACTGTAATCATTGATTAGTTCTAGTAATTTTCTGGTGGAGTCTTTAGAGTTTTCTATGTAGAGGATCATGTCATCTGCAAATAGTGAGAGTGTTACTTCTTCTTTTTAATTTGGATTCCTTTTATTTCTTTTTCTGCTGTGATTGCTGTGGCCAAAACTTGAAAAACTATGTTGAATAGTAATGGTGAAAGGGGGCACCCTTGTCTTGTTCCTGACTTTAGAGGAAATGCTTTCAATTTTTCACCATTGAGGATAATGTTTGCTGTGGTTTTGTCATATATAGCTTTTATTATGTTGAGGTATATTCCTTCTATTCCTTCTTTCTGGAGAGTTTTTATCATAAATGGATGTTGAATTTTGTCAAAGGCTTTCTCTGCATCTTTTGAGATAATCATATGGTTTTTATTTTTCAATTTGTTAATGTGGTGTATTATATTGATTGATTTGAGGATATTGAAGAATCCTTGCATCCCTGGGATAAAGCCCACTTGGTCATGGTGTATGATCTTTTTAATGTGTTGTTGGATTCTGATTGCTAGAATTTTGTTAAGGATTTTTGTATCTATGTTCATCAGTGATATTGGCCTGTAGTTTTCTTTTTTTGTGGGATCTTTGTCAGGTTTTGGTATTAGGGTGATGGTGGCCTCATAGAATGAGTTTGGAAGTTTACCTCCCTCTACAACTACCCAAAGCAACTTATAGATTCAATGCAATCCCTATCAAGCTACCAACGGTATTCTTCACAGAGCTAGATAAATAATTAAACAATTTGTATGGAAATACAAAAAAAAAAAAAAAAAAAAACTCAAGTACCCAAAGCTATCTTGAGAAAGAAGAATGGAACTGGAGGAATCAACCTACCTGACTTCAGGCTCTACTACAAAGCCACAGTTATCAAGACAGTATGGTTCTGGCACAAAGACAGAAATATAGATCAATGGAACAAAATAGAAAGCCCAGAGATAAATCCATGCATATATGGACACCGTATCTTTGACAAAGGAGTCTATAATATATAACGGATTAAAGACAATCTCTTTAACAAGTGGTGCTGGGAAATCTGGTCAACCACTTGTAAAAGAATGAAACTAGAACACTTCTAACACCATACACAAAAATAAACTCAAAATGGATTATAGATCTAAACATAAGACCAGAAACTATAAAACTCCTAGAGGAGAACGTAGGCAAAACACTCTCTGACATACATCACAGCAGGATCCTCTATGACCCACCTTCCAGAATATTGGAAATAAAAGCAAAAATAAAAAAATGGGACCTAACTAAACTTAAAAGCTTCTGCACATCAAAGAAAACTATTAGCAAGGTGAAAAGGCAGCCTTCAGAATGGCAGAAAATAATAGCAAATGAAGCAACTGACAAACAACTAATCTCAAAAATATACAGCAACTCTTACAGCTCAACTCCAGAAAAATAAATGACCCAATCAAAAAATGGGCCAAAGAACTAAATAGACATTTCTCCAAAGAAGACATACAGATGGCTAACAAACACATGAAAAGATGCTCAACATCACTCATTATCAGAGAAATGCAAATCAAAACAACTATGACGTACCATTTCACACGACTCACAATGGCTGTGATCCAAAAGTTTACAAGCAATAAATGCTGGAGAGGGTGTGGAGAAAAGGGAACCCTCTTACACTGTTGCTGGGAATGCAAACTAGTACAGCCACTATGGAGAACAGTGTGGAGATTCCTTAAACAACTGGAAATAGAACTGTCTTATGATCCAGCAATCCCACTGCTAGGCATACACACCGAGGAAACCAGAATTGAAAGAGACACATGTACCCCAATGTTCATAGCAACACTGTTTATAATAACCAGGACATGGAAGCAACCTAGATGCCCATCAGCAGATGAATGGATAAGAAAGCTGTGGTACATATACACAATGGAGCATTACTCAGCCATTAAAAAGAATAAATTTGAATCAGTTTTAATGAGGTGGATGAAACTGGAGCCTATTATACAGAGTGAAGTAAGCCAGAAAGAAAAACACCAATACAGTGTACTAAAGCATATATATGAAATTTAGAAAGATGCTAACAATAACCCTGTGTATGAGACAGCAAAAGAGACACTAATATATAGAATAGTCTCATGGACTCTGTTTCAGAGAGAGAGGGTGGGAAGATTTGGGAGAATGGCATTGAAACATGTATAATATCATGTATGAAATGAGTTGCCAGTCCAGGTTCGATGCAGGATACTGGATGCTTTGGGCTAGTGCACTGGGATGACCCAGAGGGATGGTATCGGGAGGGAGGAGCGAGGAGGGTTCAGGATGGGAAACACAGGTATACCTGTGGCGGATTCATTTTGATATTTGGCAAAACTAATACAATTTGTAAAGTTTAAAATAAAATAAAATTAAAAAAAAAAAACAATTAGGGCAGAAATACATGAAAAAAAGCAAAGGAAACTATAGCAAAACTCAGCAAAATAAACGCTGGTTCTTTGAGAAGATAAATAAAATAGACAATCCATTAGCAAAACTCATCAAGAAAGAAAGGGGAGATAATCAAATCAACAAAATTTGAAAGGAAAATGGATTAATCACAGCAGACAACACAGTAGTACAAAGGATCATAAAAGACTACTATCAGCAGCTATAGGACAATAAAATGGACAACTTGGAAGAAATGAACAAATTCCTAGAAAAGTATAACAATCCAAAACTGAACCAGGAAGAAATAGATAATCCCAACATACCCATCACAAGCATGGAAAGCAAAACTGTAATCAAAAATCTTCCATCGAACAAAAACGAAGCTCAGGACCAGATGACTTATTCACCCTCATGGTTACCCTGGACAGCTGGAGAGAACAAGAGAGGGAGCACAGAAAGCCACTTGTTTGGGGAAGAGCGTGAAGATGGATAGGAACGATAGTTTCAGGAAAAGTGTGACCAGAGAAGGGCTATGTGCCAGGCCAGTAGAGGGCAGGGGGTCTTATGGGGCGGTGTCAATGGGCAAGAGGAGCTTGGATGGGTGCAACTCACTTTGACACTTTTGTGGACCTCAGTTGACAGGAGGTCTTCATCTTTTCCTCCTGGTTGCCTGACGTCAGCTGTTCCATAAGTGCTCTAGAGCCTTGTGGCTTCTGAGTCTCTTTAGTCATTTTGAAGACTCCCAGTGGTCTGCTCCAGAGCCCCTGAGCACACCTCTATATACCCCTCCCTAGGGTCCACAGCATTATGCTTTATGAGATCAGCAACTCACTTCCCCAGCCAATGGTGGCCCTGGCTGAGAATTGACATCACAAAGCGCAATCCTGATACCTCTAGGTTAGAATAGGGGGCAACTCAGATGATTTGATGGGGGGGGGGGCGGGGAATGCATCATTTTTAATGGCCCTTAGGAGCCCTCCAAACTCACCTGTCATCCTCATCTCTCTAAGTCAACTCTGTTGTGTCACAAGGCAGGGAGCATGTGTCTCCTCCAAACCTTGACCCACAGCCACAGTACCGAGGCTTTGATTCTGTTCTCTCCCACATTTCACCATCATCTAGATTGTAATATCTTGCCTAAAGTACCTCCATGATAATTAGGCTGTATTGAAGTGTCTGTGGAAATGAGAATCATCCCACTTTCCTCCTACAGTTCAGTTCAGTCTCTCAGTCGTGTCTGACTCTTTGAGAGGTGGTCTTAAAGCACTTTCAAGACCATTTAATTCTGGGCCACCTCCCAGAAGCTTTTTCCATCCCACCTCCTTTGCTCTAGATTCCATTCAGACACTGCTGTCTTCAGACTGTGAGACTGCACTGAATACACTTGCCCTTTCTCCACATGGAGCTGTCTTGCTTCAAGTCTTGGACTCATGGTCACCTCACTATGTGTAAAAAAAATGGTTCCCCAAAGACGTGCACATGAATGTTCATAGTCAAAAAGTTGAGATGAACAAGATGGCAGAGTGGTAGTTGCAGGAGGAATACACCTCTCTCCTTGGACACATCAGGAATACATCTTCAGACACAGAAGTGCTTGCAGAACACCAGCTGAGAGCTGACAGGAGTACCTGACCAGTGGAAAAGAATGTATAGAACCACAAAACTTGGTAGGATGAAGGAACTAGGGGGAAAAACAGGAGTGTTAATAGGTCTGAACCTGCCCTTGGTGGGTGGGAGAATTGAAGTAGGTTTCCACTCCCCACATTGGAGTAATTGTTTGGATCAGAGGAGAAACAGTTAAGGCTGAGAATGAATCAGCTGATCTGTGGCAGCCTACACCAATACATACAATGTATGACATAGCAGAATCCATTGGTTTTTGTCCCCTTAAGAGTGTAGCATTCGTTAAACATTTGAAAATCCATCAGGATAAAGCAACTTACTAAAGAACTGAAAATGATGACACAGTAGGGTCATCTCGATAAATGCTGAAAAATAATTTGATAAAATCTAATATCCCTGGGTTGGGAAGATTCCCTGAAGTAGGGATTGGCTACCCACTTCAGTATTCTTAGGCTTTTCTGGCAGCTCAGCTCTTAAAGAAAGTGCCTGGCATCTCAGAGATCTGGGTCCATCCTTGGGTTGGGAAGATCCCCTGGAGGAGAGCATGGCAACCCATTCCAGTATTCTGGCCTGGAGAATCCCCAAGGCCAGAGGAGCCTGTTCGGCCTACACTTCATGGGGTTGCAAAAAGCTGGACACAACTCTGTGACTGAGCACTTTCTGTATAAAATATTTTAGCAAACTAGAAATAGAAGTAGAAATAGAAATAGAATTGGAGGAGGCAATGGCACCCCACTCCAGTACTTTTGCCTAGAAAATCCCATGGATGGAGGAGCCTGGTAGGCTGCAGTCCATGGGGTCGCTAAGAGTCAGACACGACTGAATGACTTCACTTTCACTTTTCACTTTCATGCATTGGAGAAGGAAATGGCAACCCACTCCAGTGTTCTTGCCTGGAAAATCCCAGGGACTGGAAGCCTGGTGGGCTGCCGTCTATGGGGTCACACAGAGTTGGACAGGACTGAAGCGACTTAGCAGCAGCAGAAATAGAAGACTTCCTCAACCTTATGAAAGTGCTACACTATCACTAACATCACACTTTATGGTAGAACACTGAGTGTTTTACTTCTAAAATCACAATCAACAGAAAGATGTCCACTCTCATTATATTGAATTTCTGTCCGTGAAGTCATATTAGGAAATGATTGAAAAGCTATCCAGTTTGGAAAAGAAGAATAAAGCTGTTTTTATCTGTTGGTGACATCTATGTAGAATATCCAATGAAATCTACAGGAACAGAATACCTAAAACTAAGAATTAATTTAAGCAATGTCACAAGATATACAGATGATATATAAAATTTAATTAATTGCTTTTCTATATAGTAGGCCAATTTAAAATTAAAATAAAAAATAATAACAGTCACATTGAAGTAAGAAAAACTTAAGAATCAGACAGAATATATGAAACACACCAATGCAAAAATGGACAAAAGATTTGAACAGGAAATTCACTAGATAATGATATACAGATGGCAAGTAAGCATGCAGGGCACACCGAAAGTATGGCTCTCATGAGAGACAGAGAAGAACAAGTGTGATGAGGAAGTGAAAATATTTGAACATTCATGCACTGCTTATGGGAATACAAAATAGTACACCATGGTGGAAAACAGTTTGGAAGTTCCTTCAAAAGTTAAACATTGGGTTACCATATGTCCCAGCAATCCCTTTCTTAGGTTTATACCAGCAAGTATGAAAAAAAAAAAAAAAAAACCAAAGAAGTGCACATGAATGTTCATAACAGTCTTATTTCTAGTAGTCCAAACGTTGAGATGAACAAAATGGCAGAACAGTAGCTGGAATTGTAGTACATTTCACTCCACGGATACATCAAGGACACACCTTCAGACACAGAAGTGTGTGCAGAACATCAACTGAGAGCTGACAGGAGTACCTGACCAGAGGAAAATAATAAATAGAACCACAAAACTCGGTAGGGTGAAGGAACTAGGGGTGGGGGGAACAGGAATATTAACAGGCCTGGACCTGCCCTCGGTGGGTGGGAGAACTCTAAGTCGGTGTCCGACCCCCACCTGGGGTCAACTGTCTGGATCAGAGGAGAACTATTTTAGGCTGAGAGTGAAACAGTTGATCTGTGGGAGCCTAAATGGAATGAGAATCAGACAGTCCTTGCCACAGTCATACACACCCCAGACAGGGACACAGGTCCCATAGAAGGGACAGCAGTTGGGATCTGGATTTTGCAGATTGTGGAGCAATCCCAGGGGAAGGGCTGCTATTGACTGCAGAGAGACGGACTGATGGGATGTGAGGAAGGAGATCGGGTTGGAAATGCTTGTGGAGGAACACCAGGCCCCATGGAAGCAAGGGGATCCTACTGGGTCAATCATAGTGGGTGGAGCCCTCACCATAGTCTCTTTCTCCCCATACACCAGCATAGGCAGCTGAACAATAGAGAGGCTGGCCAATCAAGTGCCTGACTTACTGATCTGCAGACTAGGACCCCACCCAGGGGCCCCATCTATGTGCCTGATGCTCCAAACAACAGAGAAGTACCCCAGGCAAGGGAGCCCTCTAAGTGCCTGAAAGAGTGGAGCTATGGAGGAAGAGTGGCAAAAGAGGCCTCCTTATCACCAGCTACAAGAGGCTGGTGAAAAGACTCTGATAGGGTCAAAACTTCTGCGGCAGAGGAGGTCATTGTCCCTGCACAGTTATCGCTACCACGGTCCCCAGAAATCAAGAAGCTATGCCAAGTTCATGCTCAATGCTCGCTGGGGCGGAGCTGCTACAGGCCAAAAAAGTCTTGTGTCTATGGATACCTGGTCACTTCGGTTCAGTTCAGTTCAGATCAGTTCAGTTCAGTCGCTCATTCCTGTCCCACTCTTCGCGACCCCATGAATCGCAGCACGCCAGGACTCCCTGCCCATCACCACCTCCCGGAGTTCACCCAGATCCACGTCCATAGAGTCAGTGACGGCATCCAGCCATCTCATGCTCTGCTGTCCCCTTCTCCTTCTGCCCCCAATTCCTCCCAGCATCAGAGTCTTTTCCAATGAGTCAACTCTTCTCAAGAGGTGGCCAAAGTACTGGAGTTACAGCTTCAGCATCATTCCCCCAAAGAAATCCCAGGGCTCAATTGCTTCAGAATGGACTGGTTGGATCTCCTTGCAGTCCAAGGGACTCTCAAGAGTCTTCTCCAACACCACAGTTCAAAAGCATCAATCCTTAGGCGCTCAGCCTTCTTCACAGTCCAACTCTCACATCCATACATGACCGCAGGAAAACCCATAGCCTTGACTAGACGGACCTTTGTTGGCAAAGTAATGTCTTTGCTTTTGAATATGCTATCTATATTGGTCATAACTTTCCTTCCAAGGAGTAAGTGTCTTTTAATTTCATGGCTGCAGTCACCATCTGCAGTGATTTTGGAGCCCCCCAAAATAAAGCCTGACACTGTATCCATTGTTTCCCCATCTATTTCCCATGAGGTGATGGGACCGGATGCCATGAACTTCGTTTTCTGAATGTTGAGCTTGAAGCCAACTTTTTCACTCTCCACTTTCACCTTCCTCAGGAGGCTTTTTAGTTCCTCTTCACTTTGTGCCATAGGGCGGTGTCATCTGCGTATCTGAGGTTACTGATATTTCTCCCAGCAATCTTGATTCCCCCTTGTGTGTCTTCCAGTCCAGGGTTTCTCATGATGTACTCTGCATAGAAGTTACATAAGCAGGGTGATAATATACAGCTTTGACGTACTGCTTTTCCTAATTGGAACCAGTCTGTTGTTCCACGTCCAGTTCTAACTGTTGCTTACTGACCTTCATAGAGGTTTCTCAAGAGGCAGGTCAAGTGGTCTGGTATTCCCATCTCTTTCAGAATTTTCCACAGTTTATTGTGATCCACACAGTCAAATGCTTTGGCATAGTCAATAAAGCAGGAATGGAGGTTTTTCAGGAACTCTCTTGCCTTTTCCATGATCCAGCAGATGTTGGCAATTTGATCTCTGGTTCCTCTGCCTTTTCTAAAACCAGTTGGAACATCAGGAAGTTCACAGTTCATGTATTGCTGAAGCCTGGCCTGGAGAATTTTGAGCATTACTTTACTAGCATGTGAGGTGAGTGTAACTGTGCAGTACTTTGAGTATTCTTTGGCATTGCCTTTCTTTGGGATTTGAATGAAAACTGACCGTTCCAGTCCTGTGGACACAGGCTGAGTTTTCCAAATTTGCTGGCATATTGAGTGCAATACTTTCACAGCATCCTCTTTCAGGATCTGAAATAGCTCAACTGGAATTTCATCACTTCCTCTAGCTTTGTTCGTAGTGCTGCTTTCTAAGGCCCACTTGATTTCACATTCCAGGATGTCTGGCTCTAGGTCGGTGATCACATCATCGTGATTATCTGGATCATGAAGATGTTGATTGTTTAGTTCTTCTGTGTATTCTTGTCATCTCTTCTTAGTATCTTCTGCTTCTGTTAGGTCCATGCCATTTCTGTCCTTTATCGAGCCCATCTTTGCATGAAATGTCCCTTTGGTATCTCTAATTTTCTTGAAGAGATCTCTAGTCTTTCCCATTCTGTTGTTTTCCTCTATTTCTTTGCATTGATCACTGAGGAAGGCTTTCTTATCTCTTCCTGCTATTCTTTGGAACTCTGCATTCAGATGCGTATATCTTTCCTTTTCTCCTTTGCTTTTCCCTTCTCTTCTTTTCACAGCGATTTCTAAGGGGTCCCCAGACAGCCATTTTGCTTTTTTGCATTTCTTGTCCATGGAGATTGTCTTGATCCCTGTCTCCTGTACAATGGCATGAGCCTCATTCCATAGTTCATCAGGCACTCTATCTAACAGGTCTAGGCTCATAAATCTGTTTCTCACTTTCACTGTATAATCATAAGGGATTTGATTTAGGTCATACCTGAATGGTCTAGTGGTTTGTCCTACTTTCTTCAATTTCAGTCTCAATTTGGTAATAAGGAGTTCATGATCTGAGTCACAGTCAGCTCCTGGTCTTGTTCTTGTTGACTGTATAGAGCTTCTCCATCTTTGGCTGCAAAGAATATAATCAATCTGATTTCGGTGTTGACCATATGGTGATGTCCATGTGTAAAGTCTTCTCTTGTGTTGTTGGAAAAGGGTCTTTGCTATGACCAGTGCATTTTCTTGGCAAAACTCTATTAGTCTTTGCCCTGCTGCATTCCGTATTCCAAGGCCAAATTTGCCTGTTACTGCAGGTGTTTCTTGACTTCCTATTTTTGCATTCCAGTCCCCTACAATGAAAAGGACACCTTTTTTGGGTATAGTTCCATAAGGACTTGTAGGTCTTCATAGAACCGTTCATCTTCAGCTTCTTCAGCATTACTGGTTGGGGTCTAGACTTGGATTACTGTAATATTGAATGGTTTGCCTTGGAAACGAACAGAGATCATTCTGTCGTTTTTGAGATTGCATCCAAGTACTGCATTTCGGAATCTTTTGTTGACCATGATGGCTACTCCATTTCTTCTGGGGGATTCCTGCCTGCAGTAGTAGATATAATGCTCATCTGAATTAAATTCACCCATTCCAGTCCATTTTAGTTCGCTGATTCCTAGAATGTCTACATTCACTCTTGCCATCTCTTGTTTGACCACTTCCAATTTGCCTTGATTCATGGACCTGACATTCCAGGTTCCTATGCAATATTGCTCTTTACAGCATCAGACCTTGCTTCTGTCACCAGTCACAACTGCAACTGGGTATTGTTTTTGCTTTGGCTCCATCCCTTCATTCTTTCTGGAGTTATTTCTCCACTGATATCCAGTAGCATATTGGGTCCCTACTGACCTGGGGAGTTCCCCTTTCAGTATCCTATCATTTTGCCTTTTGATACTGTTCATGGGGTTTTCAAGGCAAGAATACTGAAGTGGATTGCCATTCCCTTCTCCAGCGGACCACCTTCTGTCAGATCTCTCCACCATGACCCGCCCGTCTTGGGTTGCCCCAGGGGCATGGCTTAGTTTCTTTGAGTTAGACAAGGCTGTGGTCCTAGTGTGATTAGATGGACTAGTTTTTTTGTATGGTTTCAGTGTGTCTGCCTTCTGATGCCCTCTTACAACACATACCAACTTACTTGGATTTCTCTTACCTTGGATGTGGGGTATCACTTCACGGCTGCTCCATTAAAGCGCAGCCACTGCTCCTTAACTTGGAAGAGGGGTATTTCCTCACTGCCGCCCTTAGTGTCCAACTGCTTGTGACATTGTAGACTGTGGCTTGCCAGGCTTCTTTCTCAGGGAAGGGGCTTCTACATGCAAAAATTCTGGTACATATGGGCCAGTACTGGTTGACATACCCTTCTAGAGCACTATATGTCCTGCTGCCCTAGCCACCAACTCCTCTGAGTCCCTGATGCAGCCAGAACCACTATGACCCAAGCAGTTGCATCTCCACATCTGGCCCCCTCACAGGGGCAAACCCAAGTCCTCCAGGACAGTCTCAAGAGCAAACCCCAGTGGATGATTCACATTCAGAAGTGGGAATAAAACCACAATTGCAACCCAGGGGCAGTGTTGTTAAGGAAGAAGACCCAAAACCTTCCTACCACCTGTACAAGCTGCAGATTAAATCCACATAGCTGTGAAAAGAAGAGAAGAGAAAAGCAAAGGAGAAAAGGAAAGATATAAGCATCTGAATGCAGAGTTCCAAGGAAGAGCAAGAAGAGATAAGAAAGCCTTCCTCAGGGAGCAATGCATAGAAAAGGAGGAAAACAACAGAATGGGAAAGACTAGAGATCACTTCAAGAAAATTAGAGATATCAAGGGGGGATTTCATGCAAAGATGGGCTCGATAAAGGACGGAAATGGTATCGACCTAACAGAAGCAGAACATATTAAGAAGAGATGGCAAGAATACACAGAAGAACTGTACAAAAAAGATATTCACGACCCAGATAATCACGATGGTGTGGTCACTGAACTAGAGCCACACCTTGTGGAATATAAAGTCAAGTGGGGCTTAGAAAGCAGCATTACGAACAAAGCTAGTGGAGGTGATGGAATTCCAGTTGAGCTATTTCAAATCTCAAAGGATGATGCTGTGAAAGTGCTGCACTCAATATGCCAGCAAATTTGGAAAACTCAACAGTGGCCACAGGACTGGAAAAGCTGAGTTTTCATTCCAATCCCAAAGAAAGGCAATGCCAAAGAATGCTCAAACTACCTCAGAATTGCACACACCTCACACACTAGTAAGGTAATGCTCAAAATTCTCCAAGCCAGGCTTCAGCAATACATGAACTATGAACTTCCTGATGTTCAAGCTGGTTTTAGAAAAGGCAGAGGAACCAGAGACCAAATTGCCAACATCTGCTGGATCATGGAAAAGCAAGAGAGTTCCCGAAAAACCTCTATTTCTGCTTTATTGCCTATGCCACAGCCTTTGCCTGTGTGGATCACAATAAACTGTTGAAAATTCTGAAAGAGATGGGAATACCAGACCACCTGACCTGCCTCTTGAGAAACCTCTATGCAGGTCAGGAAGCCACAGTTAAAACTGGATATGGAACAACAGACTGGTTCCAATTAGGAAAAGGAGTACGTCAAGGCTGTATGTTCTCACCCTGCTGATTTAACTTCTATGCAGAGTACATCATGAGAAACCCTGGACTGGAAGAAACACAAGATGGAAAGAAGATTGCCGGGAGAAATGTCAATAGCCTCATATAGGCAGATGACACCACCCTTATGGCAGAAAGTGAAGAGGAACTGAAAAGTCTCTTGATGAAATGAAAGTGGAGAGTGAAAATTAAGATCATGGCATCCGGTCCCATGTACTTCATGGGAAATAGATGGGGAAACAGTGGAAAGAGTGTCAGATTCCCCCCCACCCTGGGGGGGGGGGGGGCGGGGCGGTGTTGGTGGGGCAGGGCTCCAAAATCACTGCAGATGATGACTGCAGGTATGAAATTAAAAGACACTTACTTCTTGGAAGGAAAATTATGACCAACCTAGATAGCATATTCAAAAGCAGAGACATTACTTTGCCAACAAAGGTCCGTCTAGTCAAAGCTATGGTTTTTCCTGTGGTCATGTATAGATGTGAGAGTTGGACGGTGAGGAAGGCTGAACACTGAAGAATTCATGCTTTTGAACTGTGGTGTTGGAGAAGACTCTTGAGAGTCCCATGGACTCCAAGGAGATCCAACCAGTCCATTCTGAAGGAGATCAGCCCTGGGATTTCTTTGGAAGGAATGATGCTAAAGCTGAAACTCCAGTACTTTGGCCCCCTCATGCAAAGAGTTGACTCATTGGAAAAGACCCTGATGCTGGGAGGGATTCGGGGCAGGAGAAGGGGACGACAGAGGATGAGATGGCTGGATGGCATCACTGACTCGATGGACGTGAGTCTGAGTGAACTCCGGGAGTTGGTGATGGACTGGAGGCCTGGCGTGCTGCGATTCATGGGGTCGCGAAGAGTCGGACACGACTGAGCGACTGAACTGAACTGAATAATATATAAAAAGACACTGATAACTGCCACAAAAGGAAACGTCCTAGTTCCGATAGTTGTGAACATTGGAGACAAAAAAACGTATAGGAGTAGGACCGGATTAGAATGAGCTCCCCCCAAATCAGGTTCAGAGTTCAGCACAGTTTTGGAGGGCATCCTAGGGAGGTGAGGTGGACTGCAATTTTAGCGGGTGAAAGGACTCTGAGAGCAATGACTAAAGAAAAACCTGTATTATTCTCATGTTTTGACTTGCTCTGTAGATTCTTTAGGATTTTTGTTTGTGTGGTTGGTTTCAATTCCTTCCCCTCGCCCACGGTGTAGTTGCCAATTTCATTGGCACTATGAAATCTAATGAAGCTTTTGAGCCTTATTTTTCTTCGGTCACATTTGTATTGCTGTTATAAATCTCTGTCTCTATATACAGCTTTTGAAATTCTGTGGAGTTTCCTTTTCTCTCTCTCTCTCTCTTTTTCGTTTTTTACCTATTATTATTTTTTCTACATTTATTATTTGTTTACTTTTCCTACTGTTCTTTTCCCCTTGCAGTTAATCTTTAATGTATATAAATCTTTTCAGTTCAGTTCAGTTCAGTGGCTCAGTTGTGCCCGACTCCTTGTGACCCCATGAACCACAGCACGCCAGGCCTCCCTGTCCATCACGAACCCCCGGAGTCCAACCAAACCCATATCCATCGAGCTGATGATGCCATCCAACCATCTCATTCTCTGTTGTTCGCTTCTCCTCCTGCTCTCAATCTTTCCCAGCATCAGGGCCTTTTCCAAAGAGTCAGCTCTTCGCATCAGGTGGCCAAAGTATAGGAATTTCAGCTTCAACATCAGTCCTTCCAATGAACACCCAGGACTGAACTCCCTTAGAATGGACTGGTTGGATTTACTTGCAGTCCAAGGGACTCTCAAGAGTCATCTGTATCTCTATTTAACTCTGCATATGTATTTTTTCCTTTCTTTCCTTTTCTCTCAATATATTTGTTAGTTTTATTTTCATTTTTTTATTCTCCAATTGGCACCTTGCTCTAGTTTTGTTTCCCAGTTTGTGCTTCAGGTGGTTCTATTCTGGTATGTATGTGTATATATATATAATTTTTTTTTTCCTTTGTTCACCAGGTCAATCAATCTATTGTACTTAATTTTGCTGGAATGTTTTGATTTTGCTGGTGGGTGTATATGTACATGTGTCTATTCAGTCATACTTTTTACTCTTGTGATAAACCTCTGCTTCTACATTGGATTTTTACAGTTCTTTGGAGGATTCCTTGTTTTCCCATTTATTTTTGATTTTTTAATTATTTTCTATTTTTATTGTTTTAAATTTTAGTTTTTTAAACCTATTATATTTATTCCATTGTTTGCCTTTCCT
Source organism: Bos taurus (assembly GCF_002263795.3). NCBI lineage: Eukaryota > Metazoa > Chordata > Mammalia > Artiodactyla > Bovidae > Bos > Bos taurus. Next base: position 53,286,412 of record NC_082638.1, read on the forward strand.
CTGTTCTTGTCCCCTTGCAGTTAAACTTTAAACAAACCTTGTTCATCTACCTCTATTGAAACTTCCATATCTATTCTTTCTTTCTTTTCTTTCCTTCCTTTCCTCTCAACATTTTGTTAGTTTTATTTTCAGTGCTTTCATTCCCACTTGGGACTTTGCTTTAGATTTCTTTTCCAGCTTGTGCACTCGTTAGTTTTGTGCTTAACTGGTAGATACCATTTTTGGTTTCCGTTGTTTGCTAGGTCAGTCTATTGTAGTTTATTTTTGTTGAACTGTTTGGATTTTGCTGATGGTTGTATATGTGTATATTCCCATATATTGGAATATATGTGTATATTCCTTTATTTTAATTATTATTTGTGTGACAGTGTAACTGCCATTTGTCAGGGGTTCCCCTTTGGTTTCTCTCTTTTTTTTTTTTTTTTTTTGATATTTATTTTAATCTAAATTAATGCCATAACAAACCACCTGTTGTAACGGTGTTCCTGGTCAATGATCCAGCCCCGAGCATTTGGAGTGGGAGCACTGACTCCAAGACCCTATACAACCGGAGAACTCCTAACCTTAGGGAGTATCAATTACTGAGAACTCACTCACGCAAACTAAACCACTTGAATACAAGACCTAGAATCACCTAACCACCAATCAGGACAACCTAACCACCAATCAGGACAACCCAACCCAGTGTAGGACACCTCATCCAAACAGCAAATAGGACAAAAATAGAAACCCAGTCGTCAGCAGACAGGATTACCCTTCTCAATCAGCCCTGCACATCAGAAGGAAAAGAAAAAAAAAAAAAAAAACTCAGCACCAATCTCACCCAATGCAAAGCTTACACAAACCATTGGACCAAACTTAGGAGTGCAGAAACTAAAAGGAAGAAAGAATGCAAATTTGAAGGCTGGCAAAAGGAGACCTCAAACACAATAAGACCTTTTTAAAAATGAAGAAATGACAAAGAAATGCTGCAGAAACAAAGGAACAAACTGGACACACAGAAATTTAAACAAATGAAGAGGAAATAGGCAAACTGCCTGAAAAACTATTCAGAATAATGATAGTAAAGATGATCAAAAACTTTGAAAATGACATGGAGACAATGCAAGAATCAATGAGCAAACCCGTAGTTGAATTGAAGAATAAGCAAAAAATAAATTGAAAAATAAATAGAGAGACAAACAACAATTACTTAAATTAAAAATACTCTAGAAAGAATCAGGAGCAGGGTATCTGAACCAGAAAATGGATCAGTGTGTTGAAAGACAAAATGGTGGAAACAACTGCGGAAGGGCAGAATAAAGTCAAAAGAATGAAAAGAACTGAGGATAGTCTCAGAGACCTCTTGGACAATGTTAAATGCACCAAGATTCAAATTATAGGGGTCCCAGAAGAAGAGAGAAAAATAAAGGGTATGAGAAAAGTTTAGAGGAGATTATACTTGAAAAACCCCCAACATGGAAAAGGAAATAGTCAATCAAGTCCAAGAGGTGCCAAGAGTCCCATTTGTGATAAACCCAAGGAGAAACAGCCCTAGACATATACTAAGCAAACTAAGGAAGATGAAACACAAAGAAAGAATATTAAAAGTAGCAAGTTTAAAGTAAGAAGTAACATCCAATGGAAACCCCATATGTTTCACAGCTGATCTTTCAACAGAAACTCTGCAGGCCAGAAGAGAATGGCATGGCATATTTAAAGCACTGAAAGAGAAAAATCTACAGCCAAGATTACTGTACTTGGCAAGGATCTCCTTCAAAATTGATGGAGAAATCAAAGCTTTTCAGATGAGCCAAAGGTAAGAGAATACTTTATCACAAAACCAGCTTTAAAACAAATGGTAAAGGGACTTATGTAGTCAAGAAATACAAGAGAAGAAAAAAGAAATACAAGAGAACAAAACCGACCCCAAACATTTAAGAAAATGGCAATAAGAGCACTGCTGCTGCTGCTGCTAAGTCGCTTCAGTCCTGTCCGACTCTGTGCGACCCCATAGACGGCAGACCACCAGGCTCCCCCGTCCCTGGGATTCTCCAGGCAAGAACACTGGAGGGGGTTGCCATTTCCTTCTCCAATGCATGCAAGTGAAAAGTGAAAGGGAAGTCGCTCTGTCCTGTAGAACTCTGTGTGACCCCATGGACTGCAGCCTACCAGGCTCCTCCGTCCATGGGATTTTCCAGGCAAGAGTACTGGAGTGGGGTGCCATTGCCTTCTCCGAATAGGAGCACATATGTCAATAATTATTCTAAATATAAATGGATTAAATGTTCCAACCAAAAATCCCAGACTGGCTAAATGGATACATAAACAAGACCTCGGGGTGGGGGCGTGGTCCTAAGATGGCAGAGGAATAAGATGGGGAGACCCCATTCTCCCCAACACATTCATCAAATGATCATTTGAACGCTGAGCAACTTCCACAAAACAATTTCTGAATGCTGGCAGAGGACACCAGGTACCCAGATAGGCTGCTCATTGTCTTTGAAAGGAGACCAAAGATTGAGCAAATACCAAAGCAGAACTAGCCGGCTGTCTCCAGGCCCCTCCCCCAACAAGAGGCAGACAGCCATGTGTGTGGCAGCCAGAACCAGAAGGCAAGGGGGCGACCTCAGCCTCAGAGACCGGCATTCTCCACCAAACTGTGAGCAGGCTGCCAGTTTCTAACCATGTCTTCCTGGAGTCCTGGATGGTTGACATCTGCCAGGAGAGTTGCAGCTTGAGATCAGCTCCGCAGAGGAGATACATGATACACCTGAGGCAGTGTTCTCATGGCACACCCAGGAAACTGAGCGGCCTGGACCCAGTAGGTAATTAAGATGCATGGCCCACTTGGGACAGTGCGTTGGCCAAGCACCTGGTCGCCTGAGCTGCTGGGACCTGGGAAGGGCACAAAACGCACGTGCATCTGAGTCTGTGACTTTGCGGTGTACCTAAAACCCTGAACCTTAGCAGCTTAGACCTGGGAATTGCAGGAAATGCAGGGCCCACATTGGGCAGTACCCCTGAAGAGCAATCTGGAACCTGAGCAGTGTACACGTGGAAAACACACACCACCATGATCTTGGGAAAGCCCAGTGTGTTCCATACACTGCAAGCACTTTCCCAAAATACACACCAACATTATTTGTTTGCAGTGTTCCTCCCTCCCTACAACTCAACTGAACAAGTGAGCCGAAATAAGTGACCACCTTTGCCCCCTTGTGCCAGGGCAGAAATTAGACACTAAAGAGACTTGCAAAGAGAGAAAGCCAAAATAAATAAAGAAAAGGGAACCCCTCTGGGAGTGAGAGGTGCAACAGATTAAAACCCTGTAGTTAATATTGACTAAGCATAGGAAGGGGCTTATAGATCTTGTAAAGAAATGCAAGCTGGAACAAGGAATTATCTGAAACTCAACTGAACCCACACTGCCCACAATGGCCCAGAGAAATTCCTAGATACAGTTTTTCTATTATCAACCTTCTAATTTTTAAAAAATTATTTATTATTTTTTCCTTCTTACTTTTTTTTTTTTAAATTTTACAATACTGTATTGGTTTTGCCATACATCCACATGAATCTGTCATGGGTGTACACGTGTTCCCCATCCTGAACCCCCCTCCCACTCCCTCCCTGTACCATCCATCTGGGTCATCCCAGTACACCAACCCCAAGCATCCTGTAACCTGCATCAAACCTGGGCTGGCGATTCGTTTCTTATATGATATTATACATGTTTCAATGCCATTCTCCCAACCTCCTCCTCTCCCACAGAGTCCAAAAGACTGTTCTATACATCTGTGTCTCTTTTGCTGTCTCACATCCAGGGTTATCGTTACCATCTTTCTAAATTCCATAGACATGTGTTAGTATACTGTATTGGTGTGGGTTTTTTTTTTTTTTTTTTCCTTTCTTTCTTTCTGGCTTACTTCACTCGAGATAATAGGCTCCAGTTTCATCCACCTCATTAGAACTGATTCAAATGTATTCTTTTTAATGGCTGAGTAATACTCCACTGTGTATACGTACCACAGCTTTCTTATCCATTCGTCTGCTGATGGACATCTAGGTTGCTTCCATGTCCTGGCTATTAGAAACAGTGCTGTGATGAACATTGTGGTATACGTGTCTCTTTCAATTCTGGTTTCCTTGGTGTGTATGCCCAGCAGTGGGATTGCTGGGTCATAATTAATCCTTTAATTTTCAATTTTACAACCTATTACCTTGCAAAATATGACCCTATTTTTAAAGCATATTTCATATTTTTAAATATATTTTGTGATTGATTGTGTTTTGTATTTTTAATATTGTATTTCAGAGAGTCTACCCTCTCCTCTAGATTTTTTTTTTTACTTAAATTAATTTACTTGTTTTAACTGGAGGCTAATTACTTTACAAAATTGTAGTGGTTGTTGCCATACATTGACATGAATCAGCCATGGGTGTATCAGTTCAGTTCAGTTCAGTTGCTCAGTTGTGCCTGACTATTTGCGACCCCACGCGCTGCAGCATGCCAGGCCTCCCTGTACATCAACAACTGCTGGAGTCTACCCAAACCCATGTCCATGGAGTCGGTGATTCCATCCAAACATCTCCTCTGCTGTCCTCTTCTGCCCTCAGTCTTTCCCTGAATCAGGGTCTTTTCAAATGAATCAGGTGGCCAAAATATTGAAGATTCAGCTTCAAAATCAGTCCTTCAAATGAACACCCAGGACTGATCTCCTTTGGGATGGACTGGTTGGGTCTCCTTGCAGTCCAAGGGACTCTCAAGAGTCTTCTCCAACGCCACAGTTTAAAATCATTTATTCTCGGGAGCTCTGCTTTCTTTATAGTTGAACTCTCATATCCATACATGACCATGGGAAAAACCATAAGCTTGACTAGATGGACCTTTGTTGACGAAGTAATGTCTCTGCGTTTCAATATACTGTCTAGGTTGGTCATAACTTTCTTTCCAAGGTGTAAGTGTCTTATAATTTCATGGCTGCAATCACCATCTGCAATGATTTTGGACCCCTCCCTCCTCTCAAAGTATGACGTCAGCCACTGTTTCCCCATCTATTTGCCATAAAGTGATGGGACTGAATGCCATTATCTTAGCTTTGTGAATGTTGAGCTTTAAGCCAATCTTTTCAATCTGCTCATTCTCTTTCATCAAGAGGCTCTTTAGTTCTTCTTCACTTTCTGTCAAAAGGTGGTGTCATCTGCATATCTGAGTTATTGATATTTCTTCCGGCAAACTTGATTCCAGATTGTACTTCCTCCAGCCCAGCGTCTCACATGATGTACTCTGCATATAAGTTAAGTAAGCAGGGTGACAATATACAGCCTTGACCCACTCCTTTTCCTATTTGGAACCAGTCTGTTATTCCATGTTCAGTTGTAACTGTTCCTTCCTGACCTGCATACAGGTTTCTCAAGCGGCAGGTTACGTGGTCTGCTAATATATACCATGGGTGTATACCCATGGATGTATGTGCGTGCCTAATCCCGAACCCCCTCCAATCTCCCTCCCCATCTCATTCCTCAGGATTGTCCCAGTGCACTGGCCCTTGGCACCCTGTCTCATGCACCAAACCTGGACTGGCCTTCTATTTCACATATGGTAATATGCATGCTCCGCTTCTATTCTCCCAAATCATCCCACCCCTAGCTTCTTCCATAGAGTCCAAAAGTCTGCTATTTATATCCATGCCTCTTTTGCTCTCTCACATGTAGGGTCCTCATTACTATCTTTCTAAATTTTATACATATATATATATATAATATATATATTGTGTATGGATACCGTATAATATATATATATATATATATATATAATATATAATATAATTTATAATATAATATATAATATAATATATAATGTATAAAATAGTGTATGGATGTTTTTCTTTCTGACTTGCATCACTCTGTATCATAGGATCCAGTTTCATTCACCTCATTAGAACTGATTCAAATGCACTCTTTTAAATAGCTGAGTAATATTCCATTCTGTATATGTACCAAAGCTTTACTATCCATTCATCTGCTCATGGATATCTAGGTAGCTTCCATGTCCTAAACATGAAAACACTGCTATGATGTTGAACATTGGGGTAGACGTGTCTCTTTCAATTCTGGTTTCCTCAGTGTGTATGCCCAGCAGTGGGTTTCCTGGGTCACATGACAGTACTAGTTCCAGCTTTTTAAGGAATCTACACAGCGTCCCCCATACTGGCTGTACTAGTTTGCATTGCCTCCAACACTGTAAGAGGATTCCCTTTCTTCTGCAGTCTGTTCAGTATGTATTGTTTGTCGACGTTTTGATAACAGCCATTCTGACAGGTGTGAGATGGTATAACATTGTGGCTTGATGACCATTTCTGTGATAATGAGTGATGTTGAGCATCTTTTCATGTGTTTCTTACCCATCTGTATGTCTTCTTTGGAGAACTGTCTGTTGAGTTCTTCAGCCTAATTTTTGATTGGGCCATTAATATTTTCTGGTATTGAGTTGCATGAGCTTCTTGTATATTTTTGAGTTTCACTTAGTCAATTGCTTCATTTACTATCATTTTCTCCCGTTCTGATGACTGTCTTTTCACCTTCCTTGTTTCCTTCATTGTTCAGGAGCTTTTAAATTTGATTCGTTCCGTTGGTTTATTTTTGCTTTTATTTACATTACTCTGGGAGGTGAGTCATAGAAGGTCCTGCTGTGATTTATGTCAGAGACTGTTCTGTCTATATTTTCCTCTAGAAGTTTTACAGTTTCTGGTCTTTCATTTAGATCTTTAATCCATATTTAGCTTATTTTTGTGTATCATTAGAAAGTATTCTGGAGTCATTATTTTACAGGTGGTTGGCCAGCTTTTCCAGTGCCACTTGTTAAAGAGATCGGTCTTTTCTCCATTGTATATTCCTGAGTCCTTTGTCAAAGATAAAGTGACCATAGGTGTGTGGATTTATCTCTGGGCTTTCTATTTTGTTCCATTGGTCTATATTTCTGTCTTGGTGTCAGTAACATATTGTCTTGATAACTGTAGCTTTGTACTATAGTCTGCAGTCATGCAGGTTGATTCCTTCAGTTCCATTCTTCTTTCTCAAGATTGCTTTGGCTATTCGAGGTTTCCCCCCCCCCCCCCTTCATACAAACTGTGCAATGATTTGTCCTAGTTCTCTGAAAAACACTTTTGGTAGGTTGATAATTACTTTAAATGTAAACAGATTAAATGTTCCAACCAAAAGACACAGACTGATTGAATGGATACAAAAACATGACCCATATATATATGCTGTCAACCAGAAACCACCTTCAGATGCAAGGACACATATAGACTGAAATTGAGAGGATGGAAAAATACATTCTATGCAAATGGAAAGCAAAAGAAAGCTGGAATATTAATCCTGATATCAGACAGGCCTTAAAATAAGAATACTATAAAAAATAAGGAAAGACACTACACTACGATAAAAGGATCAATCCAAGAGGGAGACATAACAGTTGTAAACATCTATGCACTGAACACTTTATTGCCGAATTTTACCTTAAATTGAAGAAACTAGCGAAAATGACTAGATGATTCAGGTATGAACTAAATCAAATCCCTTATGTTTATACAGTGGAAGTGACAAATAGATTCAAGACAGAATATTGAAGATTCAAGACAGAATCAAGATAGACAGAATGCCTGAAGAACTATCGATGGAGTTTTGTGACAGTGTACAGGAGGCAGTGATCAAGACCATACCCAAGAAACACAAATGCCAAAAGTCAAAATGGTTCTCTGAGGAGGCCTTCCAAATAGCTGAGAAACGAAAAGAAGCAAAAGACAAAGGAGAGAGGGAAATATATACCCATTTGAATGAAGAGTTCCAAAGAATTTCAAGTAGAGATAAGAAAGCCTTCCTCAGCAATCAACAAAAAGAACAGAGGGAAACAATAGAATGGGAAAGACTAGAGATCACGTCAAGGAAATTAGAGATACTAAGGGAGCATTTCATGGAAAGATGGGCACAATAATGGACAGAAGTGGTACGGACATAAGAGAAGCAAAAGATATTAAGAATTGATGGCAACAATGCACAGAAGAATTATACAAAAAAGATCTTCATGATGCAGATAACCAGGATAGTGTGATCACTCACCTAGAGCCAGACATCCTGGAATGTGAAGCCAAGTGGATCTTAGGAAGCAAAGCTAGTGGAAGTTATGGAATTCCAGTTGAGCTATTTGAAATCCTAAAAGACGATGTTGTGAAAGTACCACGCAATACGCCGGCAAAGTTTCAAAGCTTGGCAGTGGCCACCGGACTGGAAAACGTCAGTTTTCATCCCAGTCTCAAAGGAAGGTAATGCCAAAGAATGCTCAAACAACCACACAGTTGCACTCATCTCACGTGCTAGTAGAGTAATGCTCAAAATTCTCCAAGCCAGGCTTCAACAGTATGTGAACTGTGAACTTCCAGATGTTGAAAGTGGACTTAGAATAGGCAGAGGAACCAGAGATCAAATTGCCAACATCCACTGGATCATGGAAAAAGCAAGAGTTCCAGGAAAAACATATATTTCTGCTTTATTCAATATGCCAAAACCTCTGAGTGTGTGGGTCAAAATAAACTGTGGAAAATTCTAAAAGAGATGGGAGTACCAGGCCACCTGACTTGCCTCCTGAGAAATCTGTGTGCAGGTCAAGAAGCATCAGTTAGAACTGGACATGAAACAACAGACTGGTTGCAAGTCGGGAAAGGAGTATAGCAAGGCTGTATTTCATCACCCTGCTGTTTAACTTACAAGCAAAGGACATCATGCTAAATGCCAGGCTGGATGAAGCACAAACTGGAATCAAGATTGCAAGAGAAATATCAGTAATCCCATATATGCAGATAACACCACCCTTATGGCAGAAAGTGAGGACCTAAAGAGCCTCTTGATGAAAGTGAAAGAGGAGAGTGAAAAAGTTGGCTTAAAACTCAACATTCAGAAAACTAATATCATGGCATCCAGGCACATCCCTTCATGGCAAGTAGATCAGGAAACAATGGAAATAGTGCCAGACTGTTTTTCGCAGTTGGGGAGGCAAATCACTACAGATGTTGATTGCAGCCATGAAATTCAAAGGTGCTTGCTCCTTGGAAGTCACGCTATGACTTACTTAGAAAGCATTAAAAAGCAGAGACATTATTTTACCAACAATCAACCAATGTGTCAAAGCAATCCTTTTTGCAATAGTCATGTACTGATGTGAGAGTTGGAGGAGAAGGAAAGCTGAGTGCCTAAGAATTGATCCTTTGGAACTGTGGTGTTGGAGAAAACTCTTGAGGATATCAAAGCAGTCAATCCCAAGAAAATCAGTCCTGAACATACATTGAGATGACTGAAGCTCCAATACTTTGGCAACCTGATGCAAAGAAGTAACTCATTTGAAAAGACCCTGATGCTGGAAAAGATCGAAGGCCAGAAGAGAAGGGGACGATAGAAGACGAGATAGTTGGATGGCATCCTCAATGCACATGAGTTTTAGCAAGCTCTGGAAGTTGGTGATGGACAGGGACAGGGAAGCCTGGTGTGATGTTTTACCATAAAGTATGATGTTAGTTATACAGTGTATTACCATCATCAGGTTGAGGAAGTTTTCTATTTCTAGTTTGCTAAGAGCTTTTATACAGAATGTGTTCAGTCACTCAGATCTGCCCAGCTCTTTGCGACCCCATGGAGTTTAAACCCAAATGGTTCCTCTGGTTGAGGATTCTCCAGGCAAGAATATTGAAGTTGGTTGCCGTGCCCTCTGCCAGGGCATCGTCCCAACCCTGGAATAGATATCAGACTTTATCAAATTATTTTTCAGCGTTTTTTGAGATGACCCTACTGTGTTTTATTTTTTGTCCTTTAGTACTTTGAATTACACTGATTGATTTTCAAATGTTTAACCAATCCTGCATTCTTAGGGGACAAAAAGTAATAGATTATGCTGCGTTGTCTTTGTACATATTGGCATGGTCTGCGCTTCACTCTGAACACTTTCTGTTGCTACGTCTTCAAGTGCACAATTTTCTCCTGCTGTCCTGTATAATCTGTCATTTATTCTATCGACTGTGTTTGCCATCTGACGTTACAGTTTTCCTATCTACAAGATGGAATTGGTCTACTTTATTATTTGCATGTCTCTACTTAATTTTACAAAATGCAAAAAACACAGTCATTCCAATATTCTAATGTCTCTGTCGGCAATGTCTTAAATCTATGCCGCTTCTGGGTCAGTTTGATTTCTCAAGGGAAATTTAATATGATTTTTTCTTACCTTAGTGAGATTAAATATCTTTTTAATGTGGTTAGTGTATAGTCCCATATCTTTCTTGTCAAATGGCTGCTCATGTCTTTTAAACATCTCTGAATAAAGTGAATGTCCAGTAGTACATCTTTCTTAGAAACTGTGGGCTCGTGTGTTTTTCACATTTTTCTATCATTCTTTAGGTTCTTTGTTATAAAATTTTAACAGCCATCTTTTGGGTTTGTTTATGGTGCTTTTTTTTTTTTTTTTCCTACCTCTTAAAATTTTAAGCAGTGTCATGCATCCAGGGTGAATAAGGAACCAGTGTACACCAGGAAGTGAGCACTTCACAGGAAATCCAGGAAGTCCCACTAAGACAAAAAACTGTGTACCCCAGGGCACACCTCAGGCTGGCTGACCCTGCTTGTCAATTAGGAACACAAGGACTGAGATGAAGCCGACACCTCATTCCCCTTTCCTCCAGAGGCAAGCACCTCAGTGAGAGACCTTGGGAACCAGACGGGGATACATGATTACACAGTGTTCCTTCCAGGAAGCTGGAATCTTGTCGTAGCTCTTCATGGAAATGAATTCCAGCATGGTCTCAATGGTGACGTAAGCAGCAATGGAGGTACCAGCTGGCAAACAAGATGAGAAAAGAGATTTGTAAGGGCACATGTTGAGAAAGCCCTTTCCAGACGAGGCTCAAACAATCTGAGCAAGCACCGCCCCTTCGGGGGAATACTAATCACTCAAAGGTCGTCATTTCTTTCTTGGGATGCCTCATCCCCATCACCCTGTAGAAACCCAAACTTGGGTATTACACCTAACGAGGTGAGCATGAGTCCTAGATTTGAAACTAGACAGCTCCAAGTGGACCAATAGCAAAAATATTCAGTGCATTCTCACAGCCTGAAGACAGGGGTTTCAGACTGGAAACTAGAAAAGTGAGGACACCTATGTGCAAACTGAGCAAAGGAAGTGGGATGGAAAAGATTCCTGGTAGGTGGTCCAGAATTAAATGGTGCTCAAAGTGCTTTAAGAACACCTTATAGGAGGAAAGTAGAATGATTCTCTTTTCCACAGATACTTCGATAGAACCTAATTATCATGGAGGAATTTTAGGCAGGATATGAAAAACTAGATAATGGTGAAATGTGAGAGAGAAAAGAATGAAAGCCTGAATACTGTGGCTGTGGGCCAAGGTTTGGAGGAGATCCAGTCTCCCTGCCATGTGGCCCTTCATGTAGACTTAGAGAGATGAGGATGGCAGGTGAGTTTGGAGGGTTCCTAAGGCCATTAAAAATGCTACCTTTCCCCCACCAAATCATCTGAGTTGCTCTCCATCCTCCCCTAGAATTGACAGGATCGGGCTTTGTGATGTGAAGGCCCACTCAGGGCCACCATTGGCTGGGGAAATGAGTTGCTGACCTCATAAAGCATAAGGCTGTGGCCCCCTGGGAGGGGTATGCATAGGGCTGCTCAGGGGCTCTGGAGCAGACCACTGTGAGTCTTCAAAATGACTAAGGTGACTGGGAAGCCACAAGGCTCTAGAGAAGTTGTGGAACAGCAGACTCTAGATACCCAGGAGGAAAAGATGAAAAGCTCCTGTCAACAGATGTCCAAAGAAGTGTCAAGGTGAGCTGAACCCATGCAAGGTCCCTTTGCCCATTGAGACCGCCGCATAAGACCCCTCCCCTTGTCCTTGCCAGGCCCTTACCCCTTCTCCTCCCACACCCCTTCTCCTGAAGCCATTGTTCCCATCCATCTTCGCCCTCTTCCCCAAACAAACCGCCACTCTGTACTCCCTTTCTTTGTTTTCTCCAGGTGGCCAGGGTAACCATGAGGGTGAATAAGCCATCTGGTCCTGAGCTTATTTTTTCTTGTGGTTGGAAGCTTTTTGATTGCAGTTTTGCCTTCTATGTTCGTGATGGGTCTGTTGAGATTATCTATTTCTTCCTGGTTCAGTTTTGGAAGGTTATACTTTTCTGAGTATTTGTCCATTTCTTCTAAGTTGTCCATTTTATTGTCATATAGCTGCTGATAGTAGTCTCAGGATCTTTTCTATTTCTGTGTTGTCTGTTGTGATTTTTCCCTTTTCATTTTAATTTGTTGAATTGATTCTTCTCCCTTTCTTTCTTGATGAATCTGGCTAATGGCTTGTCTTTTTTTTTTTTTTTTCTTTTTTAATCTTCTTAAAGAACTGTCTTCCTTTCGCTGATGTTTGTAACAGTTTCCTTTCTTTTTCACTTATTTCTTCCCTAATTTTTATGATTTCTTTCCTTCTGCTAACCCCGGGGTTCTTCATTTCTTCTTTTTCTCATTGCTTTAGCTGGGACGTTAGGTCATTTATTTGAGGTTTCTCTTGTTTCTTCAGATAAGCTTGTATTTTTATGAATCTTCCCCTTAGCACTGCTTTCTGAATCCCATTGGTTTTCATTTCATTTTCATTCATATCGTGTTTTCATTTTTGTTTGTATCTATGCATATTTTCATTTCTTTTCTGATTTCTTCTGTTATATGTTGGTTATTCAGAAGTGTGTTGTTCAGCCTCCATATGCTTGTATTTTTAATAGTTTTATTTTTCCTGCTGTTGTAGGTTGTTTAGTCGCTCAGTCGTTTCCGACTCTTGTGGCCCCATGGACTGTAGCCTGCCAAACTCCTCTGTCCGTGGAACTCTCCAGGCCAGAATACTGGAGTTGGTTGCCATTTCCTTCTCCAGAGAATCTTCCCAACTCAGGAATCGAACCTGGGTCTCCTGCATTGCAGGCAGATTCTTTGCTGACTGAGCTACAACATCTAATCTTACTGCATTGTGATCAGAAATGATGCTTGAAATGATTTCATTTTTGTTTTCTTTTTCTAATTTACCAGGGCTAGATTTATGCAATCTATCCTGGAAATGTGCCATGTGCACTTGAGAAAAAGGTGAGATTCATTGTTTTGGGGTGAAGTGTCCTATAGATATCAATTAGGTATAACCGGTCCATTGTATCATTTGAAGTTTGTGTTTCCTTGCTGATTTTCTGCTCGGTTGATCTATACATACATGTAACTGGGATATGAAAGTCTCCGACTATTACTACATTACTTTTAATTTCCCCTTTCAAATTTGTTAGCATTTGCCTTATGTACTGCGGTACTCCTATGTTGGGTACATAGGTATTTATAGAAGAAAAGGAGAGAGATAAACATCTGAATGCAGAGTTCCAAAGAAAAGCAAGAAGAGATAAGAAAGCCTTCTTCAGCGGTCAATGCAAAGAAATAGAGGAAAACAACAGAATAGGAAAGACTAGGGAATCTCTTCAAGAAAATCAGAGATACCAAAGGAACCTTTCATGCAAACCTTGGCTCGATAAAGGACAGAAATGGTATGGACCTAACAGAAGCAGAAGATATTAAGAAGAGATGGCAAGAATACACAGAAGAACTGTACAAAAAAGATATTCATGACCCAGTTAATCATTATGGTGTGTTCACTGACCTAGAGCCAGACATCCTGGAACGTGAAGTCAAGTGGGCCTTAGAAAGCAGCACTACGAACAAAAATAGTGGAGGTAATGGAATTCCAGTTGAGCTATTCCAAATCCTGAAAGACGATGCTGTGAAAGTGCTGCACTCAATATGCCAGCAAATTTGGAAAACTCAGCAGTGGCCACAGGACTGGAAAAGGTGAGTTTTCATTCCAATCCCAAAGAAAGGCAATGCCAAAGAATGCTCAAACTACCACACATTTGCACTCATCTCACACACTAGTAAAGTAATGCTCAAAATTCTCCAAGCCAGGCTTCAGTAATATGGGAACCATGAACTTCCTGCTGTTCAAGCTGGTTTTAGAAAAGGCAGAGGAACCAGAGATCAGATTGCCAACATCCGCTGGATCATGGAAAAAGCAAGAGTGTTCCAGAAAAGCATCTATTTCTGCTTCATTGACTATGCCAAAGCCTTTGCCTGTGTGGATCCCAATAAACTGTGGAAACTTCTGAAAGAGATGGGAATACCAGACCACCTGATCTGCCTCTTGAGAAATTTGTATGCAGGTCAGGAAGCAACAGTTAGAACTGGACATGGAACAACAGACTGGTTCCATATAGGAAAAGGAGTCCGTCAAGGCTGTATATTGTCAACCTGTTTATTTAACTTACATGCAGAGTACATCATGAGAAACGCTAGGCTGGAAGAAATACAAGCTGGAATCAAGATTGCCGGGAGAAATATCAATAACCTCAGATATGCAGATGACACCACCCTTATCGCAGAAAGTGAAGAGGAGCTAAAAAGCCTCTTGATGAAGGTGAAAGTGGAGAGTGAAAAAGTTGGCTTAAAGCTCAACATTCAGAAATCGAAGATCATGGCATCTGGTCCCATCACTTCATGGGAAATAGATGGGGTGACAGTGGAAACAGTGTCAGACTTTGTTTTTCTGGGCTCCAAAATCACTGCAGATGGTGACTGCAGTCATGCAATTAAAAGACGCTTACTCCTTGGAAGGAAAGTTATAACTAACCTAGATAGCATATTCAAAAACAGAGACATTCCTTTACCAACAAAGGTCCATCTAGTCAAGGCTATGGTTTTTCCTATGGTCATATATGGATGTGAGAGTTGGACTGTGAAGAATGCTGAGCGCCTAAGGATTGATGCTTTTGAACTGTGGTGTTGGAGAAGACTCTTGAGAGTCCCTTGGACTGCAAGGAGATCCAAGCTGTCCATTCTGAAGGAGATGAGCCCTGGGATTTCTTTGGAAGAATGATGTTAAAGCTGAAACTCCAGTACTTTGGCCACCTCTTGAGAAGGATTGACTCATTGAAAAAGTCTCTGATGCTGGAAGGGATTGGGCGCAAGAGGAGAAGGGGACGACACAGGATGAGATGGCTGGATGGCTTCACTGACTCGATGAACGTGAGTCTCAGTGACTTCCAGGAGTTGGTGATCTACAGGGAGGCCTGGCGTGCTGCGATTCCTGGGGTTGCGAAGAGTCAGAAACAACTGAGCGACTGATCTGATCTGATCTGATATCTTCTTCTTGTATTGATGCTTTGATCATTATGTAGTGGCCTTCACTTTCTCATTTCACAGGCTTTATTTCAGTCTATTTTATCTGATATGAATATAGCTACTCCTGCATTCTTTCGGTCTCCACTTGCATGAAATACCTTTTCCCAGCACTCCACATTCAAGCTATATGTGTACCTTGGCTTCAGGTGGTTCTCTTGTAGAGAGCATATAAAGGAGTCTGGTTTGGTAACCATTTTACAATACTTCCTTTGTCACCTATCTATCCATTTGTCCATCCCTCTTTCCAACGCACAGTCGATCTTTTTCCTTGTTGCTTTTGTTTTAAATTGCAGACATCAGTATGTGTCTCCTTAGATATTTCAGCAAGCCTGCCATTAAGTAGTGAGCCGAATTTGTTTACAGCAATTTTCTTTGGATACTAATTTTAGATACAATGATATATAGCAATATTTTCTTTTCACAGTCACGTTACTTTTTAACTGAAGTATAGTTGATTTACAACATTGTGTGAATGTCTGTTTTACAGAAAAGTGATTCAGTTATGCAAATATATACATGTAAATGCATTGTGTGTACACACACACACACACACATATACACATTCTTTTATTTAATCTTTATGTATGTATGCATTTATTTATTTATTTAATTTTTTTTACTACACTGTAGTGTGTGTGATTAGTTCTATAACCAGGATTTGAACATGTATCCACTGCAGTGCAAGTGTGGAATCTTTACTGCTGGACTGCCAGGGTTCCCCCATATATATTTGTTTTCATTATAAGTTATCATGGGGTACTGAATATATTTCTCTGTGTTCTACAGTAGAAACTTGTCAATCCATTCCATGTACTCTAGTTTATATCTCCTCCCCCCAATCTCTTAGTCCATTGCTCCCCCAATTCTCTCTGCCTTGGAAGCCTCAAGTCTGTTATATATGTCCATGAGCTTGCATCTGTTGCATACACATGTTCATTTGTGTCATATCTTAGATTCTACATTTGAATGATATAATTTGGTATTTGTCTTTCTCTGTGTGCCTTATTTCATTTAGTATGATTATCTCTCGGGCCATGCATGTTGACTCAAATGGCCTTATTTTTGTAGCTGTACATTTTCTTGTATCCTTCTAACTATACATAGAATTATTCATCTGTGATTAATTTCCTGTATATATTTTTTAAATGAGTGTAGTACACCACTCTTGGTATAGTACATCCATTTTGAGTCTGTATTAGGATTTTATATGGATATGTCAGTCACTTCAATTCAATTGCTCAGTTGTGTCCGATGGTTTGGAACCCCATGGATTGTAGCATGCCCCGCTTTCCCTGTCAATCACTAACTCCGTGAGCTTGTGTCTCCTTCCTTCTCAGCTTTATTATAGTTCGTATTTCTTGTTTGACGAATCTGTACAGAGTTTCCTTTGTTGTGGCTGTACTGATTCTCGCTCCCTTACATCGATACACAGAGGCAGTCAGCAGTGTTTATTTTCTCTGACCTGCTCTCAGAAGTGTGTACGACATCACTCTTGCTAAGTCGGTCCCTGTAGATTATGTATGTGACAGGTATTTGTGGGAATCCATGAATTTCAGCCTACCAATATAAGCCTTCCAGGGAGTTCCATTTTACCTCGGTTGGGGTACTCACTACCAGCAATATTGTCTGTCCTATGTGAAACGTAAATTCTGTAACACAACTCTCATCTGCCCTTCTTCAGTGACTCTGATTATCACAATTGTCTGTACCTCTGACAAGGTCATTCTTTCCTTGTTTCAATGCTTGAGTCATATTCCGTCATGAACCCCTACCCCATTCCTTTATCTGTTCATCTCTCGTCCCTGTGTACTTCCTTTAATTTCATCTCTGGGCATTGGGAATCCTGCTGCAGTGCATCCTCTTGGGCATGTGGTTTTCAAAGTCTGTGTATTTCTGAAGTATCATAGGAGTGGAGAAGCCCTGTCATATTTTCTTTTTTTTTTTTTTATAAAGCCACGTGGACAGTGATTCTTATACTGGCTCCTCCCGCTGATATACCCTCACTACTATAAAAGGATCCCGCTGACTAATGTTAATCTACCATTTCTGGCCTGGTCTGTTTTCCACGGTGGCCTTTTTCACTGGTCAGAGTTGATATCTTGTGGCAGTTTGTATCTCTGATAAGAAACCTTGTGGAGTACTATTCATGGGCTTTTTGCTTTTAGAAAGCACTTTGAGTTGTATTTTCCTGTTGATACTTTCTTCCTGAGAGTGTTCCAGTTGTGTGTGTGTGTGTGTTTATTTATTTAATTTTGGGTGTGTGACCTTGACATGTTCAAGGGTGGGTGTCCTGTCGAGTCCAGAGGCCTTGTGAATATCAGATGTCCATCAGCGATAGTTTTGATGCTGCAGTTGCAGAGAAAATCTTCCATGCTGAAGGGTTTCTTTATTCTGTCCTATTTTAGGATGGTCTGTGCCGCCTGAGAGTTTTACTCAGGCCTGGTTGTATATTAAAGTAGAAAGAGCCAGAGGATGCCGGCAAACCTGGTGACTGCTCACACTTGGTGACTGCTCACACTTGGATTTTATTTTAAGTAAAAGTCAATCCTTGATTGACAAGGACACGTTTGTTTTACTTGTACAGATTCTTGTTCCATGGGACTGAGAATACTAGATATTCAGCTGTGCTTGTTTTCACCTACATGTTATTAGAACGAGTCTCATCTACCACTCTTGCTGAACTAGGTTTGCATGGATTCTGTATGTTATATGTATCTCTGGGAAGAAATTAGTACCAATTTCCAGATGTATCCCTTCCATGCAACCAGGGTCCTCTGCTACCCATAAATTTCATGCCAGGTTGGATGCTCACATCACCTTTGTGCGGGTGCTAACTGCTCTGGATTTTTGTATAGCAATTGTCCGTTGCATCCCATAATGTTTCTTGAGTCGACTCTCCTTCACTCAGTGTGATGATCTCTGGGTTGATCTCTCTCTCTGAAGACGGCCTATGTTCATATTTCAATGCTTGATTCAAAAATCATTCTAGACCTGTATCATGTTTGTTTATCCATTGCTCTCTCCAGGTATGCTAACTTTGCTTTCATCTCTTCAATGTTCTGAATGGTGCCACAGGAGGTTTGGGGTGTGTTGTGTGCAAAATCTCTTCATTTCTGAAATATTCCAGGAGAGGATCTGATTAATCAAACTGTCTCTACCTCTTTTTTTATTTATTTATTTCTCTCTCATGGGAGTGCACTTTTCTAGTCATGCTCATATGACTCTTACCAAGTCTATCCCACCAGTACTCTAAACTGTCCACTGTAGTAATGTTACTCTACCATTGATACCATGTCCAGCTTTTGACACATGGTCTTGTTCCATGCTCATGCAGAGGTGATAATGTCCTCACAACTTCGATGTTTATGTCTCTCAGAATTCAACCCAATGTGCAAATTGCCATGTGCTTTCTTAGATAAACATGGAATTGTGTTTACCTGTTCACATGCTCTTCCTGTTAGCTTCTCCTGTGTTTACGTTATTTTTCCCCTTAGGTGAGCTCTGGTAATTTGTCATGGGTGGGTATCAGTTGGAGCTCAGCACCCTTGTGAATAGTGTGTCCATCAGCAAGCATTTTAAGGTTACTGTTAGAAAAAAATGTCCACAAGACGCCAGCATTTCTTCATGCCCTGCTCTTGTTGCTCTGGTAACAGAAGCCTCTGTGGTTATCCCAGACCTGCTTGTAAATGAGAGTAAAATAAGAAAGAGGAAGCCACCCAAAGCTTTTGTCTCTTGAGCCTTTAAGATTTTTTACTATAAGTAAAGTTTTATTTCTTACTTAAGACTATTTACTCCATTGTAATTATTGCAGGTACACAGTTTCTCCTTCCCTTCCACAGACAACTGGAGGTATTCTGCTGCAGTTATTGTCACCTATTTTTTTCAGAATCTGAAAAAATCAACAGAATCTGTTGAGGACATGTCTCTTGATACAGGAGGTCTGTGTGGATTATGAATTGCATAGGTATTCAGGGCAATAAGTCTATTGCAGCCTTCACCTTTCAGCTTCTTACGCATTGACACCATTTGCTAACTGTAAGTTTCTTACCAGGAGTGTAAGTACATTTCACTTTTGTTTGGATACTAATGTTAACCTACATTTGTCAGGGGCTTGAACAAGAGAAGGACCCAGCCTGGTTCATGGCAGGGACAGAGATGCTGACTCAGGAGTATTTGTTGGGGGTTTGAACAAGGTCAGGACTCATCCTGGTTCAGTGCAGGGACCGAATTGCAGGATCAGGAGTGTTTCTCGGGGCTTAAACATTGGGAGCACCCAGCCTGCTTTTGTGCAGGGATCCTTATGTGCGTTCAGGATTATGTGTTGGGAGACTAACGAGGGCAGAACCTAGATTCGTTCAGTGCAGTGACAGAGAGGTGTGATCAGGAGTATTTTCAGCAGCCCTGCTAAAAGGCAGAAACCAGAGACTTTAATATCCCACTTACATGTATGTATAGATCAACCGAGCAGAATATCAGCAAGGAAACACAAACTTCAAGTGATACAATGGACCGGTTAGACCTAATGGATATCTATAGGACACTTCACCCCAAAACAATGAATCTCACCTTTTTCTCAAGTGCACATGGAACATTTCCAGGATAGATTGCATAAATCTAGCCTTGATAAATTAGAAAAAGAAAACAAAAATGAAATCATTTCAAGCATCGTTTCTGATCACAATGCAGTAAGATTAGATGTTGTAGCTCAGTCAGCAAAGAATCTGCCTGCAATGCAGGAGACCCAGGTTCGATTCCTGAGTTGGGAAGATTCTCTGGAGAAGGAAATGGCAACCAACTCCAGTATTCTGGCCTGGAGAGTTCCACAGACAGAGGAGTTTGGCAGGCTACAGTCCATGGGGCCACAAGAGTCGGAAACAACTGAGCGACTAAACAACCTACAACAGCAGGAAAAATAAAACTATTAAAAATACAAACATATGGAGGCTGAACAACACACTTCTGAATAACCAACATATAACAGAAGAAATCAGAAAAGAAATGAAAATATGCATAGATACAAACAAAAATGAAAACACGATATGAATGAAAATGAAATGAAAACCAATGGGATTCAGAAAGCAGTGCTAAGGGGAAGATTCATAAAAATACAAGCTTATCTGAAGAAACAAGAGAAACCTCAAATAAATGACCTAACGTCCCAGCTAAAGCAATGAGAAAAAGAAGAAATGAAGAACCCCGGGGTTAGCAGAAGGAAAGAAATCATAAAAATTAGGGAAGAAATAAGTGAAAAAGAAAGGAAACTGTTACAAAAATCAGTGAAAGGAAAAGACAGTTCTTTAAGAAGAATAAAAAAAAAAAAAAAGACAAGCCATTAGCCAGATTCATCAAGAAAGAAAGGGAGAAGAATCAATTCAACAAGTTAGAAATGAAAATGGAAAAATCACAACAGACGACACAGAAATAGAAAGGATCCTGAGACTACTATCAGCAGCTATATGACAATAAAATGGACAACTTAGAAGAAATGGACAAATACTCAGAAAAGTATAACCTTCCAAAACTGAACCAGGAAGAAATAGATAATCTCAACAGACCCATCACGAAAACAGAAGGCAAAACTGCAATCAAAAAGCTTCCAACCACAAGAAAAACTAAGCTCAGGACCAGATGGCTTATTCACCCTCCTGGTTACCCTGGCCACCTGGAGAAAACAAAAAAAGGGAGTACAGAGTGGCGGTTTGTTTGGGGAAGAGGGTGAAGATGGATGGGAACAATGGCTTCAGGAGAAGGGGTGTGGGAGGAGAAGGGGTAAGGGCCTGGCAAGGACAAGGGGAGGTGTCTTATGGGGCGGTCTCAATGGACAAGAGGACCTTGCATGGGTTCAGCTCACCTTGACACTTCTTTGGACATCTGTTGACAGGAGCTTTTCATCTTTTCCTCCTGGGTATCTAGAGTCTGCTGTTCCACAACTTCTCTAGAGCCTTGTGGCTTCCCAGTCACCTTAGTCATTTTGAAGACTCACAGTGGTCTGCTCCAGAGCCCCTGAGCAGCCCTATGTATACCCCTCCCAGGGGGCCACAGCCTTATGCTTTCTGAGGTCAGCAACTCATAAAGTTGCTGCCACCAGCCAATGGTGGCCCTGGGTGGGCCTTCACATCACAAAGCCCGATCCTGTCAACTCTAGGGGAGGATGGAGAGCAGCTCAGATGATTTGGTGGGGGAAAGGTAGCATTTTTAATGGCCTTAGGAGCCCTCCAAACTCACCTGCCATCCTCATCTCTCTAAGTCTACATGAAGGGCCACATGGCAGGGAGACTGGGTCTCCTCCAAACCTTGGCCCACAGCCACAGTATTCAGGCTTTCATTCTTTTCTCTCTCACATTTCACCATTATCTAGTTTTTCATATCCTGCCTAAAATTCCTCCATGATAATTAGGTTCTATCGAAGTATCTGTGGAAAAGAGAATCATTCTACTTTCCTCCTATAAGGTGTTCTTAAAGCACTTTGAGCACCATTTAATTCTGGACCACCTACCAGGAATCTTTTCCATCCCACTTCCTTTGCTCAGTTTGCACATAGGTGTCCTCACTTTTCTAGTTTCCAGTCTGAAACCCCTGTCTTCAGGCTGTGAGAATGCACTGAATATTTTTGCTATTGGTCCACTTGGAGCTGTCTAGTTTCAAATCTAGGACTCATGCTCACCTCGTTAGGTGTAATACCCAAGTTTGGGTTTCTACAGGGTGATGGGGATGAGGCATCCCAAGAAAGAAATGACGACCTTTGAGTGATTAGTATTCCCCCGAAGGGGCGGTGCTTGCTCAGAGTTGTGTGAGCCTCGTCTGGAAAGGGCTTTCTCAACATGTGCCCTTACAAATCTCTTTTCTCATCTTGTTTGCCAGCTGGTACCTCCATTGCTGCTTACGTCACCATTGAGACCATGCTGGAATTCATTTCCATGAAGAGCTACGACAAGATTCCAGCTTCCTGAAAGAAACACTGTGTAATCATGTATCCCCACCTAGTTCCCAAGGTCTCTCATTGAGGTGGTTGCCTCTGGAGGAAAGGGGAATGAGGTGTCGGCTTCATCTCAGTCCTTGTGTTCCTAATTGACAAGCAGGGTCAGCCAGCGTGAGGTGTGCCCTGGTGTACACAGTTTTTTGTCTTAGTGGGACTTCCTGGATTTCCTGTGAAGCGCTCACTTCCTGGTGTTCACTGGTTCCTTATTCACCCTGGATGCATGACACTGCTTAAAATTTTAAGAGGTAGAAAAAAAAAAAAGCACCATAAACAAACCCAAAAAATGACTGTTAAAATTTTATAACAAAGAACCTAAAGAATGATAGAAAAATGTGAAAAACACACGAGCCAACAGTTTCTAAGAAAGATGTACTACTGGACATTCACTTTATTAAGAGATGTTTAAAAGACATGAGCAGACATTTGACAAGAAAGATATGGGACTATACACTAACCACATTAAAAATATATTTAATCTCACTAAGGTAAGGAAAAATCATATTAAATTTCCCTTGAGAAATCAAACTGACCCAGAAGCGGCATAGATTTAAGACATTGCAGACAGAGACATTAAAATATTGGAATGACTGTGTTTTGCATTTTGTAAAATTAAGTAGAGACATGCAAATAATAAAGTAGACCAATTCCATCTTGTAGATAGGAAAACTGTAGCGTCAGATGGCAAACACAGTCGATGGAATAAATGACAGATTAGACAGGACAGCAGGAGAAAATTGTGCACTTGAAGACGTAGCAACAGAAAGTGTTCAGAGTGAAGCGCAGACTATGCCAATATATACAAAGACAACGCAGCATAATCTGTTACTTTTTGTCCCCTAAGAATGCAGGATTGGTTAAACATTTGAAAATCAATCAGTGTAATTTAAAGTACTAAAGGACAAAAAATAAAACACAGTAGGGTCATCTCAAAAAACGCTGAAAAATAATTTGATAAAGTCTAATATCTATTCCAGGGTTGGGAAGATGCCCTGGCGGAGGGCATGGCAACCATCTCCAGTATTCTTGCCTGGAGAATCCTCAACCAGAGGAACCGTTTGGGTTTAAACTCCATGGGGTCGCAAAGAGCTGGACAGATCTGAGTGACTGAACACATTCTGTATAAAAACTCTTAGCAAACTAGAAATAGAAAACTTCCTCAACCTGATGATGGTAATAAACTGTGTAACTAACATCATACTTTATGGTAAAACATCGCACCAGGCTTCCTTGTCCCTGTCCATCACCAACTTCCGGAGCTTGGTAAAACTCATGTGCATTGAGGATGCCATCCAACTATCTCGTCTTCTATCGTCACCTTCTCTTCTGGCCTTCGATCTTTTCCAGCATCAGGGTCTTTTCAAATGAGTTACTTCTTTGCATCAGGTTGCCAAAGTATTGGAGCTTCAGTCATCTCAATGTATGTTCAGGACTGATTTTCTTGGGATTGACTGCTTTGATATCCTCAAGAGTTTTCTCCAACACCACAGTTCCAAAGGATCAATTCTTAGGCACTCAGCTTTCCTTCTCCTCCAACTCTCACATCAGTACATGACTATTGCAAAAAGGATTGCTTTGACACATTGGTTGATTGTTGGTAAAATAATGTCTCTGTTTTTTAATGCTTTCTAAGTAAGTCATAGCGTGACTTCCAAGGAGCAAGCACCTTTGAATTTCATGGCTGCAATCAACATCTGTAGTGATTTGCCTGCCCAACTGCGAAAAACAGTCTGGCACTGTTTCCTGATCTATTTGCCATGAAGGGATGTGCCTGGATGCCATGATATTAGTTTTCTGAATGTTGAGTTTTAAGCCAACTTTTTCACTCTCCTCTTTCACTTTCATCAAGAGGCTCATTAGGTCCTCACTTTCTGCCATAAGGGTGGTGTTATCTGCATATATGAGATTACTGATAGTTCTCTTGACAATCTTGATTCCAGCTTGTGCTTCATCCAGCCTGGCATTTAGCATGATGTCCTTTGCTTATAAGTTAAATAGCAGGGTGATGAAATACAGCCTTGATATACTCCTTTCCCGACTTGCAACCAGTCTGTTGTTTCATGTCCAGTTCTAACTGATGCTTCTTGACCTGCACACAGATTTCTCAGGAGGCAAGTCAGGTGGCCTGGTACTCCCATCTCTTTTAGAATTTTCCACAGTTTATTTTGACCCACACACTCAGAGGTTTTGGCATATTGAATAAAGCAGAAATATATGTTTTTCCTGGAACTCTTGCTTTTTCCATGATCCAGTGGATGTTGGCAATTTGATCTCTGGTTCCTCTGACTATTCTAAGTCCACTTTTAACATCTGGAAGTTCACAGTTCACATACTGTTGAAGCCTGGTTTGGAGAATTTTGAGCATTACTCTACTAGCACGTGAGATGAGTGCAACTGTGTGGTTGTTTGAGCATTCTTTGGCATTACCTTCCTTTGAGACTGGGATGAAAACTGACGTTTTCCAGTCCGGTGGCCACTGCCAAGCTTTGAAACTTTGCCGGCGTATTGCGTGGTACTTTCACAACATCGTCTTTTAGGATTTCAAATAGCTCAACTGGAATTCCATAACTTCCACTAGCTTTGCTTCCTAAGATCCACTTGGCTTCACATTCCAGGATGTCTGGCTCTAGGTGAGTGATCACACTATCCTGGTTATCTGCATCATGAAGATCTTTTTTGTATAATTCTTCTGTGCATTGTTGCCATCAATTCTTAATATCTTTTGCTTCTCTTATGTCCATACCATTTCTGTCCATTATTGTGCCCATCTTTCCATGAAATGCTCCCTTAGTATCTCTAATTTCCTTGACGTGATCTCTAGTCTTTCCCATTCTATTGTTTCCCTCTGTTCTTTTTGTTGATTGCTGAGGAAGGCTTTCTTATCTCTACTTGCAATTCTTTGGAACTCTTCATTCAAATGGGTATATATTTCCCTCTCTCCTTTGTCTTTTGCTTCCTTTCGTTTCTCAGCTATTTGGAAGGCCTCCTCAGAGAACCATTTTGACTTTTGGCATTTGTGTTTCTTGGGTATGGTCTTGATCACTGCCTCCTGTACACTGTCACAAAACTCCATCGATAGTTCTTCAGGCATTCTGTCTATCTTGATTCTGTCTTGAATCTTCAATATTCTGTCTTGAATCTATTTGTCACTTCCACTGTATAAACATAAGGGATTTGATTTAGTTCATACCTGAATCATCTAGTCATTTTCGCTAGTTTCTTCAATTTAAGGTAAAATTCGGCAATAAAGTGTTCAGTGCATAGATGTTTACAACTGTTATGTCTCCCTCTTGGATTGATCCTTTTATCATAGTGTAGTGTCTTTCCTTATTTTTTATAGTATTCTTATTTTAAGGCCTGTCTGATATCAGGATTAATATTCCAGCTTTCTTTTGCTTTCCATTTGCATAGAATGTATTTTTCCATCCTCTCAATTTCAGTCTATATGTGTCCTTGCATCTGAAGGTGGTTTCTGGTTGACAGCATATATATATGGGTCATGTTTTTGTATCCATTCAATCAGTCTGTGTCTTTTGGTTGGAACATTTAATCTGTTTACATTTAAAGTAATTATCAACCTACCAAAAGTGTTTTTCAGAGAACTAGAACAAATCATTGCACAGTTTGTATGAAGGGGGGGGGAAAAAAAAAACAAACAAACCTCGAATAGCCAAAGCAATCTTGAGAAAGAAGAATGGAACTGAAGGAATCAACCTGCATGACTTCAGGCTATAGTACAAAGCTACAATTATCAAGACAGTATGTTACTGACACCAAGACAGAAATATAGATCAATGGAACAAAATAGAAAGCCCAGAGATAAATCCACGCACCTATGGTCACTTTATCTTCGACAAAGGACTCAGGAATATACAATGGAGAAAAGACCGATATCTTTAACAAGTGGCACTGGAAAAACTGGCCAACCACCTGTAAAATAATGATTCTAGAATACTTTCTAATGATACACAAAAATAAACTAATTATGGATTAAAGATCTAAATGAAAGACCAGAAACTGTAAAACTTCTGGAGGAAAATATAGACAGAACAGTCTCTGACATAAATCACAGCAGGACCTTCTATGACTCACCTCCCAGAGTAATGTAAATAAAAGCAAAAATAAACCAACGGAACGAATCAAATTTAAAAGCTCCTGAACAATGAAGGAAACAAGGAAGGTGAAAAGACAGTCATCAGAACGGGAGAAAATGATAGTAAATGAAGCAATTGACTAAGTGAAACTCAAAAATATACAAGAAGCTCATGCAACTCAATACCAGAAAAAATTAATGGCCCAATCAAAAATTAGGCTGAAGAACTCAACAGACAGTTCTCCAAAGAAGACATACAGATGGTTAAGAAACACATGAAAAGATGCTCAACATCACTCATTATCACAGAAATGGACATCAAGCCACAATGTTATACCATCTCACACCTGTCAGAATGGCTGTTATCAAAACGTCGACAAAAAATACATGCTGTACAGACTGCAGAAGAAAGGGAATCCTCTTACAGTGTTGGAGGCAATGCAAACTAATACAGCCAGTATGGGGGACGCTGTGTAGATTCCTTAAAAAGCTGGAACTAGTACTGTCATGTGACCCAAGAAACCCACTGCTGGGCATACACACTGAGGAAACCAGAACTGAAAGAGACATGTCTACCCCAATGTTCATCATCACAGCAGTGTTTTCATGTTTAGGACATGGAAGCTACCTAGATATCCATGAGCAGATGAGTGGATAGTAAAGCTTTGGTACATATACAGAATGGAATATTACTCAGCTACTTAAAAGAGTGCATTTGAATCACTTCTAATGAGGTGAATGAAACTGGATCCTATGATACAGAGTGATGCAAGGCAGAAAGGAAAACATCCATACACTATATTAACATATATATATATATATATATATATATATATATATATATATATATATATATATAATTTAGAAAGATAGTAATGAGGACCCTACATGTGAGAGAGCAAAAGAGTCACAGATATAAATAGCAGACTTTTGGATTCTATGGAAGAAGCTAGGGGTGGGATGATTTGGGAGAATAGAAGTGGAACATGCATATTACCATATGTGAAATAGAAGACCAGTCCAGGTTTGGTACATGAGACAGGGTGCCAAGGGCCAGTGCACTGGGACAATCCTGAGGAATGAGATGGGGAGGGAGATGGGAGGGGGTTCAGGATTAGGCACCCATATACATCCATGGGTATACACCCATGGTACATATTAGCAGACCACGTAACCTGCCGCTTGAGAAACCTGTATGCAGGTCAGGAAGGAACAGTTACAATTGAACATGGAATAACAGACTGGTTCCAAATAGGAAAAGGAGTGGGTCAAGGCTGTATATTGTCACCCTGCTTACTTAACTTATATGCAGAGTACATCATGAGAAACGCTGGGCTGGAGGAAGTACAATCTGGAATCAAGTTTGCTGGAAGAAATATCAATAACTCAGATATGCAGATGACACCACTTTTTGACAGAAAGTGAAGAAGAACTAAAGAGCCTCTTTTGTTATTATTTTCTCCCATTCTGAAGGCTGTTTTTTCACCTTGCTTATAGTTTCCTTCGTTGTGCAAAAGATTTTAAGTTTAATTAGGTTACATTTGTTAATTTTTGCTTTTATGTCCATTACTCTGGGAGGTGGGTCATAGAGGGTCCTGCTTTGATTTATATCAGAGTGTGTTTTGCCTATGTTTTCCTCTAGGAGTTTTATAGTTTCTGGTCTTACATTTAGATCTGTAAGCCATTTTGAGTTTATTTTTGTGTATGGTGTTAGAAAGTGTTCTAGTTTCATTCTTTTGCAAGTGGTTGACCAGTTTTCCAAGCACCAATTGTTAAAGAGATGGTCTTTTCTCCATTGTATATTCTTGCATCTTTTGTCAAAGATAAGGTGTCCATAGGTGCATGGATTCATCTCTGGCTTTCTATTTTGTTCCATTGATCTATGTTTCTGTCTTTGTGCCAGAACCACACTGTCTTGATGACTGTAGCTTTGTAGTATAGTCTGAAATCAGGCAGGTTGATTCCTCCAGTTCCATTCTTCTTTCTCAAGATTGCTTTGGCTATTCAAGGTTTTTTTGTATTTCCATACAAATTGTGAAATTATTTGTTCTAGTTCTCTGAAAAATACCATTGATAGCTTGATAGGGATTGCATTGAATTTACAGATTGCTTTGGGTAGAATACTCATTTTCACTATATTGAGTCTTCTGATTCATGAACATGGTATATTTCTCCATCTAATAGTGTCCTCTTTGATTTCTTTCATCAGTGTTTTATAGTTTTCTGTACAGAGGTGTTAATCTCAAAAATATACAAGCAGCTCATGCAGCTCAATACCAGAAAAATAAACGACCCAATCAAAAAAATGGGCCAAAGAACTAAATAGGCGTGTCTCCAAAGAAGACATACAGATGGCTAACAAACACATGAAAAGATGCTCAACAACACTCGGTATCAGAGAAATTAAAATCAAAACCACAATGAGGTACCATATTACACCGGTCAGAATGGCTGCTATCAAAAAGTCTGCAAACAGTAAATGCTGGAGAGGGTGTGGAGTACAAGGAACTATATTACACTATTGGTGGGAATGCATACTAGTACAGCCACTGTGGAGAAGAGTGTGGAAATTTCTTAAAAAACTGGAAATATGACCCAGCAATCCCACCGCTGGACATACACACAAAGTAAACCAGAATTGAAAGAGACACATGTACCCCAATGTTCATCGCACCACTGTTTATAATAGCCAGGACATGGAAGCAACCTAGATGTCCCTCAGCAGATGAATGGATAAGAAAGCTGTGGTACATACACACAATGGAATATTACTCAGCCATTAAACAGAATGCATTTGAATCAGTTCTGATGAGGTGGGTGAAACTAGAGCTTATTATACAGAGTGAAGTAAGTCAGAGAGAAAAATACCAATACAGTATATTAATGCATATATATGGAATTTAGAAAGATGGTAACAATGACCCTATATATGAGACAGCTAAAGAGACGCAGAGAAAAAGAACAGACTTTGGACTCTGTGGGAGAAGGCAAGAGTGGGATGATTTGAGAGAATACCATTGAAACATGTATATTACCATATGTGAAATAGATCTTCAGTCCAGGTTTGATGCATGAGATAGGGCGCTCAGGGCCAGTGCATTGGGATGACCCTGAGGGATGGGACGGGGAAGGAGGTGGGAGGGGGATTCAGGATGGGGGACACATGTACACCCATGGTTGATTCATGTCAATGTATGGCAAAAACCACTCCAGTATTGTAAAGTAATGAGCCTCCAATTAAAATAAATAAATTAATTTTTTTTAATTCAAAAAAAAAAAAAAAAAAAGAGCCTCTTGATGAAAGAGAAAGAGCAGATTGAAAAGATTGGCTTAAAGCTCAACATTCACAAAGCTAAGATAATGGCATTCAGTCCCATCACTTCATGGCAAATAGATGGGGAAACAGTGGCTGACGTCATACTTTGAGAGGAGGAAGGGGGTCCAAAATCATTGCAGATGGTGATTGCAGCCATGAAATTATAAGACACTTACACCTTGGAAGGAAAGTTATGACCAACCTAGACAGTAAATTGAAATGCAGAGACATTACTTCGTCAACAAAGGTCCATCTAGTCAAGGTTATGGTTTTTCCCATGGTCATGTATGGATATGAGAGTTCAACTATAAAGAAAGCAGAGCACCTGAGAATAAATGATTTTAAACTGTGGCGTTGGAGAAGACTCTTGAGAGTCCCTTGGACTGCAAGGAGACCCAACCAGTCCATCCCAAAGGAGATCAGTCCTGGGTGTTCATTTGAAGGACTGATTTTGAAGCTGAATCTTCAATATTTTGGCCACCTGATGTGAAGAGCTGATTCATTTGAAAAGACCCTGATTCAGGGAAAGACTGAGGGCAGAAGAGGACAGCAGAGGAGATGTTTGGATGTCCGACTCAATGGACATGGGTTTGGGTAGACTCCAGCCGTTGTTGATGGACACGGAGGCCTGGCATGCTGCAGCGTGTGGGGTCGCAAATAGTCGGGCACAACTGAGCAACTGAACTGAACTGAACTGATACATCCATGGTTGATTCATGTCAATGTATGGCAACAACCACTACAATTTTGTAAAGTAATTAGCCTCTAATTAAAACAAGTAAATAAATTTAAGTAAAAAAAAAAAAATCTTGAGTAGAGGGTAGACTCTCTGAAATACAATATTAAAAATACAAAACACAATCAGTCACAAAATATATTTAACAAATATGAAATATGCTTTAAAAATAGGGTCATATTTTGCAAGGTAATAGGTTGTAAAATTGAAAATTAAAGGATTAATTATGACCCAGCAATCCCACTGCTGGGCATACACACCAAGGAAACCAGAATTGAAAGAGAAACATGTACCACAATGTTCATCACAGCACTGATTCTAATAGCCAGGACATGGAAGCAACCTAGATGTCCATCAGCAGACAAATGGATAAGAAAGCTGTGGTACATATACACAGTGGAGTATTACTCAGCCATTAAAAAGAATACATTTGAATCAGTTCTAATGAGGTGGATGAAACTGGAGCCTATTATATCGAGTGAAGTAAGCCAGAAAGAAAGAAAGAAAAAAAAAAAAAAAAAAAACCCACACCAATACAGTATACTAACACATGTCTATGGAATTTAGAAAGATGGTAACGATAACCCTGTATGTGAGACAGCAAAAGAGACACAGATGTATAGAACAGTCTTTTGGACTCTGTGGGAGAGGAAGAGGGTTGGATGATTTGGGAGAATGGCATTGAAACATGTATAATATCATATAAGAAATGAATCGTCAGTCCAGGTTTGATGCAGGTTACAGGATGCTTGGGGTTGGTGTACTGGGATGACCCAGAAGTATGGTACAGGGAGGGAGTGGGAGGGGGGTTCAGGATGGGTAACACGTGTACACCCATGACAGATTCATGTGGATGTATGGCAAAACCAATACAATATTGTAAAATTAAAAAAAAAAAAGTAAGAAGGAAAAAATAATAAATAATTTTAATCAATTAGAAGGTTGATAATAGAAAAACTATATCTAGGAATTTCTCTGGAGCCGTTGTGGGCAGTGTGGGTTCAGTTGAGTTTCAGATAATTCCTTGTTCCAGCTTGCATTTCTTTACAAGATCTATAAGCCCCTTCCTATGCTTAGTCAATATTAACTACAGGGTTTTAATCCGTTGCACCTCTCACTCCCAGAGGGGTTCCCTTTTCTTTATTTATTTTGGCTTTCTCTCTTTGCAAGTCTCTTTAGTGTCTAATTTCTGCCCTGGCACAAGGGGGCAAAGGTGGTCACTTATTTCGGCTCACTTGTTCAGTTGAGTTGTGGGGAGGGAGGAACACTGCAAACAAATAATGTTGATGTGTATTTTGGGAAAGTGCTTGCAGTGTATGGAACACACTGGGCTTTCCCAAGATCATGGTGGTGTGTGCTTTCCACGTGTACACTGCTCAGCTTCCAGATTGCTCTTCAGGGGTACTGCCCAATGTGGGCCCTGCATTTCCTGCAATTCCCAGGTCTAAGCTGCTCAGGTTCAGGTTTTCAGGTACACCGCAAAGTCACAGACTCAGATGCACGTGCGTTTTGTGCCCTTCCCAGGTCCCAGCAGCTCAGGCGACCAGGTGCTTGGCCAACGCACTGTCCCAAGTGGGCCATGCATCTTAATTACCTACTGGGTCCAGGCCGCTCAGTTTCCTGGGTGTGCCATGAGAACACTGCCTCAGGTGTATCATGTATCTCCTCTGGGGTGCTGATCTCAAGCTGCAACTTTCCTGGCAGATGTCAACCGTCCAGGACTCCAGGAAGACATGGTTAGAAACTGGCAGCCTGCTCACAGTTTGGTGGAGAATGCCGGTCTCTGAGGCTGAGGCCGCCCCTTGCCTTCTGATTCTGGCTGCCACACACATGGCTGTCTGCCTCTTGTTGGGGGAGGGGCCTGGAGACAGCCGGCTAGTTCTGCTTTGGTATTTGCTCAATCCTTTGTTCTCCTTTCAAAGACAATGAGCAGCCTATCTGGGTACCTGGTGTCCTCTGCCAGCATTCAGAAATTGTTTTGTGGAAGTTGCTCAGCGTTCAAATGATCATTTGATGAATGTGTTGGGGAGAATGGGGTCTCCCCATCTTATTCCTCTGCCATCTTAGGACCACGCCCCCACCCCGAGGTCTTGTTTATGTATCCATTTAGCCAGTCTGGGCTTTTTGGTTGGAACATTTAATCCATTTATATTTAGAATAATTATTGACATATGTGCTCCTATTCGGAGAAGGCAATGGCACCCCACTCCAGTACTCTTGCCTGGAAAATCCCATGGACGGAGGAGCCTGGTAGGCTGCAGTCCATGGGGTCACACAGAGTTCGACAGGACAGAGCGACTTCCCTTTCACTTTTCACTTGCATGCATTGAGGAAGGAAATGGCAACCCCCTCCAGTGTTCTTGCCTGGAGAATCCCAGGCACCGGGGAGCCTGGTGGGCTGCCGTCTATGGGGTCGCACAGAGTCAGACAGGACTGAAGCGACTTAGCAGCAGCAGCAGCAGTGCTCCTATTGCCATTTTCTTAATTTTTGGGGGTCGATTTTGTCGATCTTTTTTCTTCTCTTATATTTCTTGACTATATAAGTCCCTTTACCATTTGTTGTAAAGCTGGTTTTGTGGTAAAGAATTCTCTTACCTTTGGCTCATCTGAAAATCTTTGATTTCTCCATCAATTTTGAAGGAGATCCTTGCCAAGTACAGTAATCTTGGCTGTAGATTTTTCTCTTTCAGTGCTTTAAATATGCCATGCCATTCTCTTCTGGCCTGCAGAGTTTCTGTTGAAAGATCAGCGTGAAACATATGGGGTTTCCATTGGATGTTACTTGTTACTTTTAACTTGCTACTTTTAATATTCTTTCTTTGTGTTTCATCTTCCTTAGTTTGCTTAGTATATGTCTAGGGCTGTTTCTCCTTGGGTTTATCACAAATGGGACTCTTGGCACCTCTTGGACTTGATTGACTATTTCCTTTTCCATGTTGGGGGTTTTTCAAGTATAATCTCCTCTAAACTTTTCTCATACCCTTTATTTTTCTCTCTTCTTCTGGGACCCCTATAATTTGAATCTTGGTGCATTTAATATTGTCCAAGAGGTCTCTGAGACTATCCTCAGTTCTTTCCATTCTTTGGACTTTATTCTGCCCTTCCGCAGTTGTTTCCACCATTTTGTCTTTCAACACACTGATCCATTTTCTGGTTCAGATACCCTGCTCTTGATTCTTTCTAGAGTATTTTTAATTTCAGTAATTGTTGTTTGTCTCTCTATTTATTTTTCAATTTATTTTTTGCT
The DNA here is from genome assembly GCF_002263795.3 of Bos taurus. NCBI lineage: Eukaryota > Metazoa > Chordata > Mammalia > Artiodactyla > Bovidae > Bos > Bos taurus. Next base: position 53,320,063 of record NC_082638.1, read on the forward strand.
TATTCTTCAATTCAACTACGGGTTTGCTCATTGATTCTTGCATTGTCTCCATGTCATTTTCAAAGTTTTTGATCATCTTTACTATCATTATTCTGAATAGTTTTTCAGGCAGCTTGCCTATTTCCTCTTCATTTGTTTAAATTTCTGTGTGTCTAGTTTGTTCCTTTGTTTGTGCAGCATTTCTTTGTCATTTCTTCCTTTTTAAAAAGATCTTATTGTGTTTGAGGTCTCCTTTTGCCAGCCTTCAAATTTGCATTCTTTCTTCCTTTTAGTTTCTGCACTCCTAAATTTGGTCCAATGGTTTGTGTAAGCTTTGCATTGGTTGAGATTGGTGCTGAGTTTTTTTTTTTTTTTTCTTTTCCTTCTGATGCACAGGGTTGATTGAGAAGGATAATCCTGTCTGCTGATGACTGGGTTTCTATTTTTGTCCTATTTGCTGTTTGGATGAGGTGTCCTACACTGGGTTGGGTTGTCCTGATTGGTGGTTGGGTGATTCTAAGTCTTGTATTCAAGTGGTTTAGTTTGCATGAGTGAGTTCTCAGTAATTGATACTCCCTAAGGTTAGGAGTTCTCCGGTTGTATAGGGTCTTGGAGTCAGTGCTCCCACTCCAAATGCTCAGGGCTGGATCATTGGCCAGGAACACCGTTACAACAGGTGGTTTGTTATGGTATTAAGTTAGATTAAAATAAATATCCAAAAAAAAAAAAAAAGAGAGAAACCAAAGGTGAACCCCTGACAAATGGCAGCTACACTGTCACACAAATAACAATTAAAATAAAGGAATATACACATATATTCCAATATATGGAAATATACACATATACAACCATCAGCAAAATCCAAACAGTTCAACAAAAATAAACTACAATAGACTGACCTAGCAAACAACGGAAACCAAAAATGATATCTACCAGTTAAGCACAAAACTAACGAGTGCAAGTGCACAAGCTGGAAAAGAAATCTAAAGCAAAGTCCCAAGTGGGGATGAAAGCACTGAAAATAAAACTAACAAAATGTTGAGAGGAAAGGAAGGAAAGAAAAGAAAGAAAGAATAGACATGCGAGGTTCAACAGAGGTAGGTGAACAAGGTTTGTTTAAAGTTTAACTGCAAGGGGACAAGAACAGAGGAAAGGCAAACAATGGAATAAATATAATAGGTTTAAAAAATTAAAATTTAAAACAATTAAAATAGAAAATAATAAAAAAATCAAAAATAACTGGGAAAGCCAGGAATCCTCCAAAGAACTGTAAAAATCCAATGTAGAAGCAGAGGTTTATCACAAGAGTAAAAAGTATGACTGAATATACACATGTACATATACACCCACAAGCAAAATCAAAACATTCCAGCAAAATAAAGTACAATAGATTGATTGACCTGGTGAACAAAGGAAAAAAAAATATATATATCTATATATATATCTATATATATCTATATCTATATATATATCTATATATATATATATCTATATCTATATATCTATATATCTATATATCTATATATATCTATATCTATCTATCTATCTATCTATCTATATATATACATATATATATATACATATATATACCAGAATAGAACCACCTGAAGCACAAACTGGGAAACAAAACTAGAGCAAGGTGCCAATTGGAGAATAAAAGAATGAAAATAAAACTAACAAATATATTGAGAGAAAAGGAAAGAAAGGAAAAAATACGTATGCAGAGTTAAATAGAGGTACAGATGACTGTTGAGAGTCCCTTGACTGCAAGTAAATCCAACCAGTCCATTCTAAGGGAGATCAGTCCTGGGTGTTCATTGGAAGGACTGATGTTGAAGCTGAAATTCCTATACTTTGGCCACCTGATGTGAAGAGCTGACTCATTGGAAAAGGCCCTGATGCTGGGAAAGATTGAGAGCAGGAGGAGAAGCGAACAACAGAGGATGAGATGGTTGGATGGCATCATCAGCTCGATGGACATGGGTTTGGTTGGACTCCAGGGGTTGGTGATGGACAGGGAGGCCTGGCGTGCTGTGGTTCATGGGGTCACAAGGAGTCAGGCACAACTGAGTCACTGAACTGAATTGAACTGAACTGAAAAGATTTATATACATTAAAGATTAACTGCAAGTGGAAAAGAACAGTAGGGAAAGTAAACAAATAATAAATGTAGAGAAAATAATAATAGGTTTAAAAAATGAAAGAGAGAGAGAGAGAGAGAAAAGGAAACGCCACAGAATTTCAAAAGCTGTATATAGAGACAGAGATTTATAACAGTAATACAAATGTGACCGAAGAATAATAAGGCTCAAAAGCTTCATTAGATTTCATAGTGCCAATGAAATTGGCAACTACAACGTGGGAGAGGGGAAGGAATCGAAACCAACCACACAAACAAAAATCCTAGAGAATCTACAGAGCAAGTCAAAACATGAGAATAATACAGGTTTTTCTTTAGTCATTGCTCTCAGAGTCCTTTCGCCCGCTAAAATTGCAGTCCACCTCACCTCCCTAGGATGCCCTCCAAAACTGTGCTGAACTCTGAACCTGATTTGGGGGGAGCTCATTCTAATCCGGTCCTACTCCTATATGTTTTTTGTCTCCAATGTTCACAACTATCAGAACCAGGACGTTTCCTTTTGTGGCAGTTATCAGTGTCTTTTTATATATTATTCAGTTCAGTTCAGTCGCTCAGTCGTGTCCGACTCTTCGCGACCCCATGAATCGCAGCACGCCAGGCCTCCAGTCCATCACCAACTCCCGGAGTTCACTCAGACTCACGTCCATCGAGTCAGTGATGCCATCCAGCCATCTCATCCTCTGTCGTCCCCTTCTCCTGCCCCGAATCCCTCCCAGCATCAGGGTCTTTTCCAATGAGTCAACTCTTTGCATGAGGGGGCCAAAGTACTGGAGTTTCAGCTTTAGCATCATTCCTTCCAAAGAAATCTCAGGGCTGGTCTCCTTCAGAATGGACTGGTTGGATCTCCCTGGAGTCCATGGGACTCTCAAGAGTCTCCTCCAACACCACAGTTCAAAAGCATGAATTCTTCAGTGCTCAGCCTTCCTCACAGTCCAACTCTCACATCTATACATGACCACAGGAAAAACCATAGCTTTGACTAGATGGTACTTTGTTGGCAAAGTAATGTCTCTGCTTTTGAATATGCTATCTAGGTTGGTCATAATTTTCCTTCCAAGAAGTAAGTGTCTTTTAATTTCATACCTGCAGTCATCATCTGCAGTGATTTTGGAGCCCTGCCCCACCAACACCGCCCCCCCCAAAACAAAACAAAACAAAAGAAAACAGAACAAAACTGACACTCTTTCCACTGTTTCCCCATCTATTTCCCATGAAGTATATGGGACCAGATGCCATGATCTTCATTTTCACTCTCCACTTTCATTTCATCAAGAGACTTTTCAGTTCCTCTTCACTTTCTGCCATAAGGGTGGTGTCATCTGCATATATGAGGTTATTGACATTTCTCCCGGCAATCTTCTTTCCAACTTGTGTTTCTTCCAGTCCAGGGTTTCTCATGATGTACTCTGCATAGAAGTTAAATCAGCAGGGTGAGAACATACAGCCTTGACGTACTCCTTTTCCTAATTGGAACCAGTCTGTTGTTCCACGTCCAGTTTTAACTGTGGCTTCCTGACCTGCATAGAGGTTTCTCAAGAGGCAGGTCAGGTGGTCTGGTATTCCCATCTCTTTCAGAATTTTCCACAGTTTACTGTGATCCACACAGGCAAAGGCTGTGGCATAGGCAATAAAGCAGAAATAGAGGTTTTTCTGGAACTCTCTTGCTTTTCCATGATCCAGCAGATGTTGGCAATTTGGTCTCTGGTTCCTCTGCCTTTTCTAAAACCAGCTTGAACATCAGGAGGTTCACAGTTCATGTATTGCTGAAGCCTGGCTTGGAGAATTTTGAGCATTACCTTACTAGTGTGTGAGATGTGTGCAATTCTGAGGTAGTTTGAGCATTCTTTGGCATTGCCTTTCTTTGGGATTGGAATGAAAACTCAGCTTTTCCAGTCCTGTGGCCACTGTTGAGTTTTCCAAATTTGCTGGCATATTGAGTGCAGCACTTTCACAGCATCATCCTTTGAGATTTGAAATAGCTCAACTGGAATTCCATCACCTCCACTAGCTTTGTTCATAATGCTGCTTTCTAAGCCCCACTTGACTTTATATTCCACAAGGTGTGGCTCTAGTTCAGTGATCACACCATCGTGATTATCTGGGTCGTGAATATCTTTTTTGTACAGTTCTTCTGTGTATTCTTGCCATCTCTTCTTAATATTTTCTGCTTCTGTTAGGTCCATACCATTTCCGTCCTTTATCGAGCCCATCTTTGCATGAAATCTCCCCTTGGTATCTCCAATTTTCTTGAAGTGATCTTTAGTCTTTCCCATTCTGTTGTTTTCCTCCTTTTCTTTGCATCGCTCCCTGAGGAAGGCTTTCTTATCTCTTCTTGCTCTTCCTTGGAACTCTGCATTCAGATGCTTATATCTTTCCTTTTCTCCTTTGCTTTTCTCTTCTCTTCTTTTCACAGCTATGTGGATTTAATCTGCAGCTTGTACAGGTGGTAGGAAGGTTTTGGGTCTTCTTCCTTAACAACACTGCTCCTGGGTTCCAATTGTGGTTTTATTCCCACTTTTCAATGTGAATCATCCACTGGGGTTTGCTCTTGAGACTGTCCTGGAGGACTTGGGTTTGCCCCTATGAGGGGGCCAGATATGGGGAATCAACTGCTTCAGTCATAGTGGCTCTGGCTGCATCAGGGACTCAGAGGAGTTGGTGGCTAGGGCAGCAGGACATATAGTGCTCTAGAAGGGTATGTCAACCAGTACTGGCCCATACGTACCAGTATTTTTGCATGTACAATCCCCTTCCCTGAGAAAGAAGCCTGGCAAGCCACAGTTACAATGTCACATGCAGTTGGACACTAAGGGCGGCAGTGAGGAGATACCCCTCCTCCAAGGTAAGGAGCAGTGGCTGCGCTTTGATGGAGCGGCCGCGAAGGGATACCCCACGCCCAAGGTAAGAGAAACCCAAGTAAGATGGTATGTGTTGCAAGAGGGCATCAGAAGGCAGACACACTGAAACCATACTCACAAAAAACTAGTCAATCTAATCACACTAGGACCACAGCATTGTCTAACTCAATGAAACTAAGCCATGCCCTGGGGGCAACCCAAGAGGGGCGGGTCATGGGGGAGAGATCTGACAGAAGGTGGTCCACTGGAGAAGGGAATGGCAAACCGCTTCAGTATTCTTGCCTTGAGAACTCCATGAAAAGTATCAAAAGGCAAAATGATAGGATACTGAAAGGGGAACTCCCCAGGTCAGTAAGGACCCAATATGCTACTGGATATCAGTGGAGAAATAACTCCAGAAAGAATGAAGGGATGGAGCCAAAGCAAAAACAATACCCAGTTGCAGACGTGACTGGTGACAGAAGCAAGGTCTGAAGCTGTAAAGAGCAATATTGCATAGGAACCTGGAATGTCAGGTCCATGAATCAAGGCAAATTGGAAGTGGTCAAACAAGAGATGGCAAGAGTGAATGTAGACATTCTAGGAATCAGCGAACTAAAATGGACTGGAATGGGTGAATTTAATTCAGATGAGCATTATATCTACTACTGCAGGCAGGAATCCCTCAGAAGAAATGGAGTAGCCATCATGGTCAACAAAAGATTCCGAAATGCAGTACTTGGATGCAATCTCAAAAACGACAGAATGATCTCTGTTTGTTTCCAAGGCAAACCATTCAATATCACAGTAATCCAAGTCTAGACCTCAACCAGTAATGCTGAAGAAGCTGAAGATGAACGGTTCTATGAAGACCTACAAGTCCTTTTCAGACTATACCCAAAAAAGATGTCCTTTTCATTGTAGGGGACTGGAATGCAAAAATAGGAAGTCAAGAAACACCTGCAGTAACAGGCAAATTTGGCCTTGGAATACGGAATGAAGCAGGGCAAAGACTAATAGAGTTTTGCCAAGAAAATGCACTGGTCATAGCAAAGACCCTTTTCCAACAACACAAGAGAAGACTTTACACATGGACATCACCATATGGTCAACACTGAAATCAGATTGATTATATTCTTTGCATCCAAAGATGAAGAAGCTCTATACAGTCAACAAGAACAAGACCCGGAGCTGACTGTGACTCAGATCATGAACTCCTTATTACCAAATTCAGACTGAAATTGAAGAAAGTAGGACAAACCACTAGACCATTCAGGTATGACCTAAATCAAATCCCTTATGATTATACAGTGAACGTGAGAAACAGATTTATGAGCCTAGACCTGTTAGATAGAGTGCCTGATGAACTATGGAATGAGGCTCATGACATTGTACAGGAGACAGGGATCAAGACAATCCCCATGGACAAGAAATGCAAAAAAAGCAAAATGGCTGTCTGGGCACCCCTTACAAATAGCTGTGAAAAGAAGAGAAGCGAAAAGCAAAGGAAAGATATACGCATCTGAATGCAGAGTTCCAAAGAATAGCAGGAAGAGATAAGAAAGCCTTCCTCAGTGATCAATGCAAAGAAATAGAGGAAAACAACAGAATGGGAAAGACTAGAGATCTCTTCAAGAAAATTAGAGATACCAAGGGAACATTTCATGCAAAGATGGGCTCAATAAAGGACAGAAACGGCATGGACCTAACAGAAGCAGAAGATACTAAGAAGAGATGACAAGAATACACAGAAGAACTATACAATCAAGATCTTCATGATCCAGATAATCCCGATGATGTGATCACCGACCTAGAGCCAGACATCCTGGAATGTGAAATCAAGTGGGCCTTAGAAAGCAGCACTACGAACAAAGCTAGAGGAAGTGATGGAATTCCAGTTGAGCTATGTCAGATCCTGAAAGATGATGCTGTGAAAGTATTGCAGTCAATATGCCAGCAAATTTGGAAAACTCAGCTGTGTCCACAGGACTGGAATGGTCAGTTTTCATTCGAATCCCGAAGAAAGGCAATGCCAAAGAATACTCAAAGTACTGCACAGTTACACTCACCTCACATGCTAGTAAAGTAATGCTCAAAATTCTCCAGGCCAAGTTTCAGCAATACGTGAACTGTGAACTTCCTGATATTCCAGCTGGTTTTAGAAAAGGCAGAGGAACCAGTGATCAAATTGCCAACATCTGCTGGATCATGGAAAAAGCAAGAGAGTTCCCGAAAAAACCTCTATTCCTGCTTTATTGACTATGCCAAAGCCTTTGCCTGTGTGGATCACAATAAACTGTGGAAAATTCTGAGAGAGATGGGAATACCAGACCACTTGACCTGCCTCTTGAGAAACCTCTATGCAGGTGAGTAAACAACAGTTAGAACTGGACGTGGAACAACAGACGGGTTCCAATTAGGAAAAGGAGTACGTCAAGGCTATATATTATCACCCTGTTTATGTAACTTCTTTGCAGAGTACATCATGAGAAACCCTGGACTGGAAGAAACACAAGCTGGAATCAAGATTGCCGGGAGAAATATCATTAACCTCAGATATGCAGATGACACCGCCCTATGGCAGAAAGTGAAGAGGAACTAAAAAGCCTCCTGATGAAGGTGAAAGTGGAGAGTGAAAAAATTGGCTTCAAGCTCAGCATTCAGAAAACGAAGATCATGACATCCGGTCCCATCACCTCATGGGAAATAGATGGGGAAACAGTGGAAACACTGTCAGACTTTATTTTGGGGGGCTCCAAAATCACTGCAGATGGTGACTGCAGCCATGAAATTAAAAGACACTTACTCCTTGGAAGGAAATTTATGACCAACGTAGATAGCATATTCAAAAGCAAAGACATTACTTTGCCAACAAAGGTCCGTCTAGTCAAGGCTATGGTTTTTCCTGTGGTCAGGTATGGATGTGAGAGTTGGACTGTGAAGAAGGCTGAGCACCTAAGGATTGATGCTTTTGAACTGTGGTGTTGGAGAAGACTCTTGAGAGTCCCTTGGACTGCAAGGAGATCCAACCAGTCCATTCTGAAGCAATTGAGCCCTGGGATTTCTTTGGGGGAATGATGCTGAAGCTGTAACTCCAGTACTTTGGCCACCTCTTGAGAAGAGTTGACTCATTGGGAAAGACTCTGATGTTAGGAGGAATTGGGGGTAGAAGAAGAAGGGGACAGAAGTGCATGGGATGGCTGGATGCCATCACTGACTCTATGGACGTGGATCTGGGTGAACTCCGGTGGTGGTGATGGACAGGGAGTCCTGGCGTGCTGCGATTCATGGGGTCGCGAAGAGTGGGACAGGAATGAGTGACTGAACTGAACTGAACTGATCTGAACTGAACTGAACTGAACTGAAGTGACCAGGTATCCATAGACACAAGACTTTTTTGGCCTGTAGCAGCTCCGCCCCAGCGAGCATTGAGCATGAACTTGGCGTAGCTTCTTGATCTCTGGGGACCATGGTAGCGATAACTGTGCAGGGACAATGACCTCCTCTGCCGCAGAAGTTTTGACCCTATCAGAGTCTTTTCACCAGCCTCTTGTAGCTGATGATAAGGAGGCCTCTTTTGCCACTCTTCCTCCATAGCTCCACCCTTTCAGGCACTTAGAGGGCTCCCTTACCTGGGGTACTTCTCTGTTTGGAGCATCAGGTACATAGATGGGGCCCCTGGGTGGGGTCCTAGTCTGCAGATCAGTAAGTCAGGCACTTGATTGGCCAGCCTCTCTATTGTTCAGCTGCCTATGCTGGTGTATGGGGAGAAAGAGACTATGGTGATGGCTCCACCTACTATGATTGACCCAGTAGGATCCCCTTGCTTCCATGGGGCCTGGTGTTCCTCCACAAGCATTTCCCATCCCGATCTCCTTCCTCACATCCCATCAGTCCATCTCTCTGCAGTCAGTAGTAGCCCTTGCCCTGGGATTGCTCCACAATCCGAAAAATCCAGATCCCAACTGCTGTCCCTTCTATGGGACCTGTGTCCCTGTCTGGGGTGTGTATGACTGTGGCAAGGACTGTCTGATTCTCATTCCATTTAGGCTCCCACAGATCAACTGTTTCACTCTCAGCCTAAAATAGTTCTCCTCTGATCCAGACAGTTGATCCCAGGTGGGGGGTCGCACACCAACTTATAGTTCTCCCACCCACCGAGGGCAGGTCCAGGCCTATTACCATTCCTGTTCCCCCCACCCCTAGTTCCTTCACCCTACCGAGTTTTGTGGTTCTATTTATTATTTTCCTCTGGTCAGGTACTCCTGTCAGCTCTCAGCTGGTGTTCTGCACACACTTCTGTGTCTGAAGGTGTATCCTTGATGTATCCGTGGAGTGAAATGTACTCCACTTCCAGCTACTGTTCAGCCATTTTGTTCATCTCAACTTTTGGACTACTAAAAATAAGACTGTTATGAACATTCATGTGCATGTCTGTGGGTATTTTTTTTTTTTTCATACTTGCTTGTATAAACCTAAGAAAGGGATTGCTGGGACATATGGTAACCCAATGTTTAACTTTTGAAGGAACTTCCAAACTGTTTTCCACCATGGTGTACTATTTTGTATTCCCATAAACAGTGCATGAAAGTTCAAATATTTCCACTTCCTCATCAGACTTGTTCTTCTCTGTCTCTCATGAGAGCCATACTTTCGGTGTGCCCTGCATGCTTACTTGCCATCTGTATATCATTATCTAGTGAATTTCCTGTTCACATCTTTTGTCCATTTTTGCATTGGTGTGTTTCATATATTCTGTCTGATTCTTAAGTTTTTCTTACTTCAATGTGACTGTTATTATTTTTTATTTTAATTTTAAATTGGACTACTATATAGGAAAGCAATTAATTAAATTTTATATATCATCTGTATATCTTGTGACATTGCTTAAATTAATTCTTAGTTTTAGGTATTCTGTTCCTGTAGATTTCATTGGATATTCTACATAGATGTCACCAACAGATAAAAACAGCTTTATTCTTCTTTTCCAAACTGGATAATTTTCAATCATTTCCTAATATGACTTCACGGACAGAAATTCAATATAATGAGAGTGGACATCTTTCTGTTGATTGTGATTTTAGAAGTAAAACACTCAGTGTTCTACCATAAAGTGTGATATTAGTGATAGTTTAGTACTTTCATAAGGTTGAGGAAGTCTTCTCTTTCTGCTGCTGCTAAGTCGCTTCAGTCGTGTTCGACTCTGTGCGACCCCATAGACGGCAGCCCACCAGGCTTCCCTTCCCTGGTTTTCTCCAGGCAAGAACACTGGAGTGGGTTGCCATTTCCTTCTCCAATGCATGAAAGTGAAAAGTGAAAGTGAAGTCGCTCAGTCGTGTCCGACTCTTAGCGACCTCATGGACTGCAGCCTACCAGGCTCCTCCATCCATGGGATTTTCTAGGCAAAAGTACTGGAGTGGGGTGCCATTGCCTTCTCCAATTCTATTTCTATTTCTTCTTCTATTTCTAGTTCGCTAAAATATTTTATACAGAATGTGCTCAGTCACAGAGTTGTGTCCAGCTTTTTGCAACCCCATGAAGTGTAGGCCAAACAGGCTCCTCTGTCCTTGGGGATTCTCCAGGCCAGAATACTGGAATGGATTGTCATGCTCTCCTCCAGGGGATCTTCCCAGCCCAAGGATGGACCCAGATCTCTGAGATGCCAGGCACTTTCTTTAATAGCTGAGCTGCCAGCGAAGCCTAAGAATACTGATGTGGGTAGCCAATCCCTACTTCAGGGAATCTTCCCAACCCAGGGATATTAGATTTTATCAAATTAGTTTTCAGCATTTATCTAAATGACCCTACTGTGTCATCATTTTCAGTTCTTTAGTAAGTTGTTTATCCTGATGGATTTTCAAATGTTTAATGAATGCTACACTCTTAAGGGGACAAAAACCAATGGATTATGCTATGTCATACATTGTATGTATTGGTGTAGGCTGCCACAGATCAGCTGATTCATTCTCAGCCTTAACTGTTTCTCCTCTGATCCAGACAATTACTCCAATGAGGGAAGTGGAAACCTACTTCAGTTCTCCCACCCACCAAGGGCAGGTCCAGACCTATTAACACTCCTGTTTTTCCCCCTAGTTCCTTCATCCTACCAAGTTTTGTGGTTCTATACATTCTTTTCCACTGGTCAGGTACTCCTGTCAGCTCTCAGCTGGTGTTCTGCAAGCACTTCTGTGTCTGAAGATGTATTCCTGATGTGTCCAAGGAGAGAGGTGTATTGCTCCTGCAACTACCACTCTGCCATCTTGTTCATCTCAACTTTTTGACTATTAGAAATAAGACTGCTATGAACATTCATGTGCACGTCTTTGGGGAAACTTTTTTTTTTTTTTTACACATAGTGAGGTGACCATGATTCCAAGACTTGAAGCAAGACAGCTCCATGTGGAGAAAGGGCAAGTGTATTCAGTGCAGTCTCACAGCCTGAAGACAGCAGTGTCTGAATGGAAGCTAGAACAAAGGAGATGAGATGGAAAAAGGTTCTGGGAGGTGGCCCAGAATTAAATGGTCTTGAAAGTGCTTTAAGACCACCTCTCAAAGAGTCAGACATGACTGAGAGACTGAACTGAACTGTAGGAGGAAAGTGGGATGATTCTCATTTCCACAGACACTTCAATACAGCCTAATTATCATGGAGGAAATTTAGGCAAGATATTACAATCTAGATGATGGTGAAATGTGGGAGAGAACAGAATCAAAGCCTCGGTACTGTGGCTGTGGGTCAAGGTTTGGAGGAGACACATGCTCCCTGCCTTGTGACACAACAGAGTTGACTTAGAGAGATGAGGATGACAGGTGAGTTTGGAGGGCTCCTAAGGGCTATTAAAAGTGATGCATTCCCCCCCCCCCCCCCATCAAATCATCTGAGTTGCCCCCCATTCTGCCCTAGAGGTATCAGGATTGCGCTTTGTGATGTCAATTCTCAGCCAGGGCCACCATTGGCTGGGGAAGTGAGTTGCTGATCTCTTAAAGCATAATGCTGTGGACCCTAGGGAGGGGTATATAGAGGTGTGCTCAGGGGCTCTGGAGCAGACCACTGGGTGTCTTCAAAATGACTAAAGAGACTCAGAAGCCACAAGGCTCTAGAGCACTTATGGAATAGCCAACTTCAGGTAAGCAGGAGGAAAAGATGAAGACTTCCTGTCAACTGGGGTCCACAAAAGTGTCAAGGTGAGTTGAACCCATCCAAGCTCCTCTTGCCCATTGACACCGCCCCATGAGACCCCCCTGCCCTCTACTGGCCTGGCACATAGCTCTCCTCTGGTCACACTTTTCCTGAAACTATCGTTCCTATCCATCTTCACCCTCTTCCCCAAACAAGTGGTATTCTGTGCTCCCTCTCTTGTCCTCTCCAGGTGTCCAGGGTAACCAGGAGTGTGAATAAGTCATCTGGTCCTGAGCTTCGTTTTTGTTCAATGGAAGATTTTTGATTACAGTTTTGCTTTCCATGCTTGTGATGGGTATGTTGGGATTACCTATTTCTTCCTGGTTCAGTTTTGGATTGTTATACTTTTCTAGGAATTTGTTCATTTCTTCCAAGTTGTCCATTTTATTGTCCTATAGCTGCTGATAGTAGTCTTTTATGATCCTTTGTACTTCTGTGTTGTCCGCTGTGATTTATCCATTTTCCTTTCTAATTTTGTTGATTTGATTATCCCCCCTTTCTTTCTTGATGAGTTTTGCTAATGGTTTGCCTATTTTATTTATCTTCTCAAAGAACCAGCGTTTATGTTTGCTGAGTTTTGCTATAGGTTCCTTTGCTTTTTTTCATGTATTTCTGCCCTAATTGTTTATTTTTTTTAAATTTTATTTTATTTTTAAACTTTACAAATTGTATTAGTTTTGCCAAATATCAAAATGAATCCGCCACAGGTATACATGTGTCCCCCATCCTGAACCCTGCTCCATCCTCCCTCCCCATACCACCCCTCTGGGTTGTCCCAGTGCACCAGACCCAAGCATCCAGTATCATGCACCAAACCTGGACTAGCGACTCGTTTCATGCATGATATTATACATGTTTCAATGCCATTCTCCCAAATCTTCCCACCCTCTCTCTCTGAAACAGAGTCCATAAGACTGTTCTATACATCTGTGTCTCTTTTGCTGTCTCATACACAGGGTTATTGTTAGCATCTTTCTAAATTCCATATATATACTTTAGTATACCGTATTGGTGTTTTTCTTTCTGGCTTACTTCACTCTGTATAATAGGCTCCAGTTTCATCCACCTCATTAAAACTGATTCAAATTAATTCTTTTTAATGGCTGAGTAATACTCAATTGCATATATATACCACAGCTTTCTTATCCATTCATCTGTTGATGGACATCTAGGTTGCTTCCATGTCCTGTCTATTATGAACAGTGCTGCAATGAACATTGGGGTACATGTGTCTCAATTCTGTTTTCCTCAGTGTGTATGGTAAGCAGTGGGATTGCTGGATCATAAGACAGTTCTATTTCCAGTTGTTTAAGGAATCTCCACACTGTTCTCCATAGTGGCTGTACTAGTTTTCATTCCCACCAACAGTATAAGAGGGTTCCCTTTTCTCCACACCCTCTCCAGCATTTATTGCTTGTAAACTTTTGGATCATAGCCATTGTGAGTCGTGTGAAATGGTACCTCATAGTGGTTTTGATTTGCATTTTTCTGATAATGAGTGATGTTGAGCATCTTTTCATGTGTTTGTTAGCCATCTGTATGTCTTCTTTGGAGAAATGTCTATTTAGTTCTTTGGCCCATTTTTTTGATTGGATCATTTATTTTTCTGGAGTTGAGCTAAGAGTTGCTTGTATATTTTTGAGATTAGTTATTTGTCAGTTGCTTCATTTGCTATTATTTTCTCCCATTCTGAAGGCTGACTTTTCACCTTGCTAATAGTTTCCTTTGATGTGCAGAAGCTTTTAAGTTTAATTAGGTCCCATTTGTTTATTTTTGCTTTTATTTCCAATATCCTGGGAGGTGGGTCATAGAGGATCCTGCTGTGATGTATGGAAGAGAGTGTTTTGCCTATGTTCTCCTCTAGGAGTTTTATAGTTTCTGGTGTTACATTTAAATCTTTAATCCATTTTGAGTTCATTTTTGTGTATGTTGTTAGAAAGTGTTCTAGTTTCATTCTTTTACAAGTGGTTGACCAGATTTCCCAGCACCACTTGTTAAACAGATTTTCTTTAATCCGTTGTATATTCTTGCCTCCTTTGTCAAATATAAGGTGTCCATATGTGTGTGGAATTCTCTCTGGGCTTTCTATTTTGTTCCATTGATCTATATTTCTGTCTTTGTGCCAGTACCATACTGTCTTGATAACTGTGGCTTTGTAGTAGAGCCTGAAGTCAGGTAGGTTTATCCCTCCAGTTCCATTCTTCTTTCACAAGATAGCTTTGGCTATTCGAGGCTTTTTGTATTTCCATACAAATTGTGAAATTATTTGTTCTAGCTCTTTCAAGAATACCGTTGGTAGCTTGATAGGGGTTGCATTGAATCTATAAATTGCTTTGGGTAGTTGCAGAGGAAGGGAAACTTCCAAACTCATTCTATCACCACTATCACCCTAATACCAAAACCTGACAAAGATCCCCAAAATAAAGAAAACTACAGGCCAATATCACTGATGAACTTAGATGCAAAAATCCTTAACAAAAGTCTAGCAATTAGAATCCAACAGCACATTAAAAAGATTATAAAAAAATAAGTAAATAAATAAATAAAAAGATTATACACCACAACCAAGTGGGCTTTATCCCAGGGATGCAAGGATTCTTCAATATCCACAAATCAATCAATGTAATACACCACATTAACAAATTGAAAAATAAAAACCATATGATTATCTCAAAAGATGCAGAGAAAGCCTTTGACAAAATTCAACATCCATTTATGATAAAAACTCTCCAGAAAGCAGGAATAGTAGGAACATACCTCAACATATTAAAAGCTATATATGACAAACGCACAGCAAACATTATCCTCAATTGTGAAAAGTGAAAGCATTTCCTCTAAAGTCAGGAACAAGACAAGGGTGCCCACTTTCACCGTTACTATTCAACATAGTTTTGGAAGTTTGGCCACAGCAATCAGAGCAGAAAAAGAAATAAAAGGAATCCAAATTGGAAAAAAAGTAAAACTCTCACTATTTGCAGATGACATGATCCTCTACATAGGAAACCCTAAAGACTCCACCAGAAAATTACTAGAACTAATCAATGATTATAGTAAAGTTGCAGGATATAAAATCAACACACTGAAATCCCTTGCTTTCCTATACACTAATAATGACAAAACAGAAAAAGAAATTAAGGAAACAATTCCATTCACCATTGCAACAGAAAGAATAAAATACTTAGGAATATATCTATCTAGAGAATCTAAAGACCTATACATAGAAAACTATAAAACACTAGTGAAAGAAATCAAAGAGGACACTAATAGATGGAGAAATATACCATGTTCATGGATTGGAAGAATCAATATAGTGAAAATGAGTATACTACCTAATTGTTATTATTACTTTTTCCTTCTTCTAACCCTGGGATTTTTCACTTCTTCTTTTTCTAGTTGCTTTAGGTGTAAAGTTAGGTCATTTATTTGAGGTTTCTCTTGTTTCTTGAGGTAAGCTTGTATTTCTATGAACCTTCCCCTTCAGATCAGATCAGTCACTCAGTCATGTCCAACTCTTTGCGACCCTATGGATCACAGCACGCCAGGCCTTCCTGTCCATCACCAAAACCTGGAGTCACTGAGACTCATGCCCATGGAGTCAGTGATGCAATCCAGCCATCTGATCCTATGTCTTCCCCTTCTCTTCTTGCCCCCAATCCCTCCCAGCATCAGAGACTTTTCCAATGAGTCAAGTATTCGCATGAGGTGGCCAAAGTACTTGAGCTTCAGCTTTAGCATCATTCCTTCCAAAGGAATCCCAGGGCTGATCTCTTTCAGAATGGACTGGTTGGTTTTCCTTGCAGTCCAAGGGACTCTCAAGAGTCTTCTCCAACACCACTGTTCAGAAGTATCAATTCTTCGGCACTCAGGCTTCTTCACAGTTCAACTCTCACATCCATACCTGACCACAGGAAAAACCATAGCCTTGACTAGACGAACCTTTTTTGGTAAAGGAATGTCTCTGCTTTTGAATCTGCTCTCGAGGTTGGTCATAACTTTCCTTCCAAGGAGTAAGTGTCTTTTAATTTGATGGCTGCAGTCACCTTCTGCAGTGATTTTGGAGCCCCCTAAAAATAAAGTCTGACATTGTTTTCACTATTTACCCATCTATTTCCCATGAAGTAGTGGGACTGGAGGTCATGATCTTCGTTTTCTGAATGTTGAGCTTTAAGCCAACTTTTTCACTCTTCACTTTCACTTTCATCAAGAGGCTTTTGAGTTCCTCTTCACTTTCTGCCATAAGGGTTGTATAATCTGCATATCTGAAGTTATTGATATTTCTCCCAGCAATCTTGATTCCAGCTTGTATTTCTTCCAGTCCAGCGTTTCTCATGATGTACTGTGCATAGAAGTTAAATAAACACGGTGACAATATACAGCCTTGATGTACTCCTTTTCCTATTTGGAACCAGTCTGTTGTTCCATGTCCAGATCTAACTGTTGCTTTCTAACCTGCATACAAATTTCTCAAGAGGCAGATCAGGTGGTCGGGTATTCCCATCTCTCTCAGAATTTTCCACTGTTTATTGTGATCCACACAGACAAAGGCTTTGGCATAGTCAATAAAGCAGAAATAGAGGTTTTTCTGAAATTCTCTTGCTTTTTCCATGATCCAGCTGATGTTGGCAGCTTGGTCTCTGTTTCCTCTGCCTTTTCTAAAACCAGCTTGAACATCAGGAGGTTCATGGTTTCCATATTGCTGAAGCGTGGCTTGTAGAATTTTGAGCATTACTGTACTAGCGTGAGATGAGTGCAATTTTGCGGTAGTTTGAGCATTCTTTGGCATTGTCTTTCTTTGAGATTGGAATGAAAACTCAGCTTTTCCAGTCCTGTGGCCACTGCTGAGTTTTCCAAATTTGCTGGCTTATTGAGTGCACCACTTTCACAGCATCATCTTTCAGAATTTGGAATAGCTTAACTGGAATTCCATCACCTCCACTCTCTTTGTTCGTAGTGATGCTTTCTAAGGCCCACTTGACTTCGCATTCCAGGAAGTCTGGCTCTAGGTCAGTGATCACACCATCGTGATTATCTGGGTCGTGAAGATCTTTTTTGTACAGTTCTTATGTGTATTCTTGTCATTTCTTCTTAATATCTTCTGCTTCTGTTATGTCCATACCATTTCTGTCCTTTATTGAACCCATCTTTGCATGAAATGTTCCTTTGGTATCTCTGATTTTCTTGAAGAAATCCCTAGTCTTTCCCATTCTGTTATTTTCCTCTATTTCTTTGCATTGATCGCTGAAGAAGGCTTTCTTTTCTCTTCTTGCTTTTCTTTGGAACTCTGCATTCAGATGTTTATATCTTTCCTTTTCTCCTTTGTTTTTCGCTTCTCTTCTTTTCACAGCTATTTGTATGGGTTGTATTTTCATTTTCATTTGTTTCTATGCATATTTCCATTTCTTTTCTGATTTCTTCTGTTATATGTTGGTCATTCAGAAGCATGTTGCTTACCCTCCATATGTTTCTATTTGTCATGGTTTCTTTCCCCCTGTAGTTGACATCTAATCTTACTGCTTTGTGATCAGAAGAGATGCTTGAAATGATTTTGATTTTTGTTTTCAGTTTACCAAGGCTAGATTTATGGCCCAGTATATGATCTATCCTGGAGAATGTTCCATGTGCACTTGAGAAAAAGGTGAAATTCATTGCTTTGGCGTGAAATGTTCTTTTGAAATCAATTAGGTCTAACTGATCCATTGTATCACTTAAAGTTTGTGTTTCCTTGCTAATTTTCTGTTTGGTTGATCTATCCATAGGTGTGTGTAGGGTCTTAAGATCTCCCACTATTATTGTGTTATTTTTCATTTCCCGTTTCTTACTTGTTAGCATTTGCCTTACGTATTAAGTGCTCCTATCTTGGGTGCATATATATTTATAATTTTTATATCTTCTTCTTGGATTGATCCTTTGACCATTATATAGTGGCCTTTTTTGTCTCTTTTCACACCCTTTATTTCAAAGTCTATTTTATCTGATATGAGTATTGCTACTTCTAATTTCTGTTGCTCACATTTTGCATGAAATACCTTTTCCCAGCCCTTCACTTTCACTCTGTATGTGCTCCTTGGCTTCAGGTGGGTCTCTTTTGCACAGCATACATAGAAGTCTGGTTTTGTAACCTATTTATAATACTTTCTTTGTCACATATCTATCCATTTGTCCATCCCTCTATCCAATCAACAATCAATCTTTTTCCTTGGTGCATTTCAGTATGTGTCTCCTTAAGTATCTCAGCAAGCCTGCCGTTAAGTAGTCAGCCGTGTTTGTGTATAGCAATTTTCTTTGGATATTAACTTTACACACAATGAAATATAGCAATCTTTTCTTTCCTCAGTCATGCTATTTTTTAACTGTAGTATAGTTCATTTGTAATTTTGTGTTAATTTCTGCTTTACAGCAAAATGATTCAGTTATAGATATACATGTATATATGTATATGTTGTGTGTGGATATATATATATATATATATATATATACACATACACACATTCTTTTATTTAATCTCTCTTCTTTTTTGGCTACACTGTGCTACAAGTGGAATTAGTTCCCTGACCAGGGTTTGACCTTGCCTCCCCTGCAGTGGAAATCTGCAGTCTTAACCTCTGGACTGCCAGGGAAGTCCCTGATGCTGAGAAAGATTGAAAGCAGGAGGAGAAGCAGAAAACAGAGGATGAGATCATTGGTTAACATCACCCACTCGGTGGATCTGGGTTTAAGCAGGCTCAGGTAGTAGATAATTGAACAGGGAAGCGTGGCATGCCACAGTTCATGGAGTCGCAAAGAGTTGGACATGACTGGGCAACTGAGGTGAAGTGACAGATACATATAAAATCCTTATACAGACTCAAAATGGACATACTATACCAAGAGTGTTTTATAAACACCTTTTAATAATATATTTTAGAAAATAACCATAGATGAATAGCTCTATGTATGGTTAAAATGATACAGGAATATGTACAGTTACAACAATAAGGCCATTTGAGTCAACATGCATGGCCTGAGAGTTGATCATACTAAATGAAGTGAGGCACACAGGGAAACATATATACCAAATAATATCATAATATCCAAATGTGGAATCTAAGATATGACACAAATGAACATATGTGTGAATCAGAAAGACACTCATAGACAGAGAGAATAGACCTACAGCTTCAAGGCAAAGAGAATTGGGGGAGAAATTGGATACTGAATGTAGTCCTCTGTGCTCTACAGTAGGAACTTGTCAATCCAATCCATATAGTTTGTTTTATATCTCTTAACCCCAGTCTCTTACTCCATTTCTCCCCCAATTCTCTCTGCCTTGAAGCTGTAGGTCTATTCTCTCTGTCTATGAGTGTCTTTCTGATTCACACATACGTTCATTTGTGTCATATCTTAGATTCCACATTTGGATATTATGATATTATTTGGTACATATGTTTCCCTGTGTGCCTCACTTCATTTAGTATGATCAACTCTCAGGCCATGCATGTTGACTCAAATGGCCTTATTGTTGTAACTGTACATATTCCTGTATCATTTTAACCATACATAGAGCTATTCATCTATGGTTATTTTCTAAAATATATTATTAAAAGGTGTTTATAAAGCACTCTTGGTATAGTATGTCCATTTTGAGTCTGTATAAGGATTTTATATGTATCTATCACTTCACCTCAGTTGCCCAGTCATGTCCAACTCTTTGCGACTCCATGAACTGTGGCATGCCACGCTTCCCTGTTCAATTATCTACTACCTGAGCCTGCTTAAACCCAGATCCACCGAGTGGGTGATGTTAACCAATGATCTCATCCTCTGTTTTCTGCTTCTCCTCCTGCTTTCAATCTTTCTCAGCATCAGGGGCCTTTCCAATGAGTCAGTTCTTCACATAAGGTAGCCAAAGAATTGACGTTTTAGCATCAGTCCTTCCAGTGAATATCCAAGAGTAATACCCTTAAGGATTGACTGGATTGATTTCCTTGCAATCCGAGAGACTCTCCAGAGTATATGTGGGTATAAACAAATATTTATTGTGCTTATGTTACGTCTTTTGGAGACATAGAATAATACTTATGAATGTAATTCATAAAATGTTGATGTATTCTCTCATATGTATATGTGGGTATGAATAAAAGTTTACTATGCTCTTGATGAAGGTGACAGAGGTGAGGGAAAAAGTTGTCTTAAAACTCAACATTCAGAAAACGAAGATCATGGCATTTGGTCCCATCACTTCATGGGAAATAGATGGGGAGACAGTTGAAACAGCGTCAGACTTTATTTTTTAGGGCTCCAAAATCACTGCAGATGATGACTGCAGCCATGAAATTAAAAGACGCTTACTCCTTGGAAGGAAAGTTATGACTAACCTGGATAGCATATTCAAAAACAGAGACATTCCTTTACCAACAAAGGTCCATCTAGTCAAGGCTATGGTTTTTCCAGTGGTCAAGTGGATGTGAGAGTTGGACTGTGAAGAAAGCTGAGCGCCGAAGAATTGATGCTTTTGAACTGTGGTGTTGGAGAAGACTCTTGAGAGTGCCTTGGACTGCAAGGAGATCCAACCAGTCCATTCTGAAGGAGATGAGCCCTGGGATTTCTTTGGAAGAAATGATGCTAAAACTGAAACTCCAGTACTTTGGCCACCTCACGCAAAGAGTTGACTCATTGGAAAAGACTCTGATGCTGGGAGGGATTGGGGGCAGGATAAAAAGGGAACGAAAGAGGATGAGATGGCTGGATGGCATCACTGACTCAATGGACGTGGGTCTGAGCGAACTCCAGGAGTTGGTGATGCACAGGGAGGCCTGGCGTGCTGCAATTCATGGGTTCAAAAAAGTCGGACACCACTGATCGACTGAACTGAACTGAACGGATGCATATGATGCCCTCTCAAGCAGAAATAGAAAAATGATAACAAATGAAAATATAAAATCCGAATGTATTCACTCATATGTATAAACGTGTATGAAGAAATATTTACTGTGGTTATACTGCCATCTCATGGAGAAATAAAAGAATGCTTATGAATGAAATTTTAAAAATCCAGATCCATTCTTCATATATTGAAAAAGATACTGTATAAGTTTATTAAAAAATTAATACATGCTCTTAATAGAAAATGTAAATTTGCTCGAAAAAAAAAGAAGAAAAAATCACTCATGATCTCATTTAACACTGGCTCAGAATTCTGAGTTCCTGAGCTGGAGAGATAAAATATCAGGGTGTATTAGTTCTTTCACTATAAAATACTTTCTGTTATTTGAATTTTAACATATAACTTGGTTCTGATATGTGGTTCTTGTTTTGTTTACTTATACTGAAGATTTTCCTTTTACAAATACTGAGTAATTTGACCACATCTTTAGAGACTGCTTGCTTTATACGTTTTTTATTCTTTTTTCCGTTTTTGCTATAAATAAAAAATGTTGCATGTCGCGCCTCCAGGAAATAATGCTGTAATGAACATTAGTGTGCATCAATCTTTTGGTTTTAAGGTTTTTTCCAGAAAAAATGCCCAGGAGTAGGTCATAAGGTGACTATATTTTTTAGTTTTTAAAGGAGCTGCCATAGTCTTCATCATAGTGGTCGTACCAATTTACATGCCCACTAACAGTGCAAGATTGTTCCCTTTTTTCCCGCATTCTCCCCAGGAATTATTGCTTGTAGAATTTTTGTTGCTATCTATTCGGACTGGCGTGAAGGAATACCACATTGTAGTTTTGTATTTCTCTAATGAATAGTGATGATGAACTATGGATGGAGTTTCATGACACTGTACAGGAGACAGGAACCAAGACCATCCCCAAGAAAAAGAAATGCACAAAAGCAAAATGGCTGTCTGAGGAGGACTTACAAATAGTTGTGAAAATAAGAGAAGCCAAAAGCTAGGAGAAAAGGAAAGATATATCCATTTGAATGCAGATTTCCAAAGAATAGCAAGTAGAGATAAGAAAGCCTTGCTCAGTGATCAGTGCAAAGAAATAGAAGGAAATAAAGAATGAAAAAGACTAGAGATCTCTTCAAGAAAATTAGAGATACCAAGGGAACACTTCATGCAAAGATGGGCTCAATAAATGACAGAAATGATATGGACCTAACAGAAGCAGAAGACATTAAGAGGAGAACTGTACCAAAAATATCTTCAAGACCCATTTAATCACACTGGTCTGATCACTCACCTAGAGGCAGACATCCTGGAATGTGAAGTCCAGTGGTCCTTCGGAAGCAACACTATGAACAAAGCTAGTGGAGGTGATGGAATTCCAGTTGAGCTATTTCAAATTATCAAAGATGCTGCTGTGAAAGTTCTGCACTCAATATGCCAGTAAATCTGGAAAACTCATAAGTGGCCACAGGACAAGAAAACATTAGCTTTCCTTCCAATCCCAAAGAAAGGCAATGTCAAAGAATGCTCAAACTACAGAACAATTACACTCATCTCACACACTAGTAAAGTAATGCTCAAAATTATCCAAGCCAGGCTTCAGCAATACATGAAGCATGAACTTCCAGATGTTCAAGGAGGTTTTAGCAAAGGCAGAGGAACAAGAGAACAAATTGCCAACATCTGTCAGATCATGAAAAGCAAGAGAATTCCAGAAAAACACCTATTTATTCTTTATTGACTATGCCAAAGCCTTTGAGTGTGTGAATAACAATAAACTGTAGGAAATTCTCAAAGAGATGGAAATACCAGACCACCTGATCTGCCTCTTGACAAATCTGTATGAAGGTCAGGAAGCAAGAGTTAAAACTGGACATGGAACAGCAAACTGGTTCCAAAGCGGGAAAGGAGTACATCAAGGCTGTATATTCTTGCCATGCTTATTTAACTCATATGCAGAGTACATCATGAGAAACCCTGCACTGGAGGAAGCACAAGCCGGAATCAAGTTTGCTGGGAGAAATATCAATAAACTCAGATACACAGGCGACACCACCATTTCTGCAGGCAGAAAGTGAAGAAGAACTAAAGAGCTTCTTGACAAAAGTGAAAGAGGAGAGAGAAAAAGTTGGCTTAAAGCTCAACATTCAGAAAATGAAGATCATGGCCTCATCACCTTATGGCAAATAGATGGGGAAATGGCAGAAACAGTGGCTGACTTTATTTTGCGGGGCTTGAAAATCACTGCAGGTGATGACTGAAACCATGAAATTAAAAGACATTACTCCTTGAAAGGAAAGTTATGATCAAACTAGGCAACTTATTAAAAAGCAGAGACATTACTTTGCCAATGAAGGTCCATCTAGTCAAGGCTATGTTTTTTCTAGTAGTCCTGTATGGATGTGAGAGTTGGACTGTAAAGAAAGCTGAGCACTAAAGAAGTGATGATTTTGAACTGTGGTGTTGGAGAAGACTCTTGAGAGTCCTGTGGGCTCCAAGGAGATCCAATCAGTCCATCGTAAAGGAGATCAGTCCTGGTGTTCATTGGAAGGACTGATGTTTAAGCTGAAACTCCAATATTTTGGCCACCTGATGTGAAGAGCTGACTCATTTGAAAAGACCCTGATGATGGGAAAGATGGAGGGCAGACAGAGAAGGGGACGACAGTGGATGAGATGGTTGGATGTCTTCACTGCCTCAGTGGACATAAGTTGGAGGACTCCGGGAGTTGGTGATGGACAGCGAGGCCTGGCGTGCTGAAGTCCATGGGGTCGCAAAGAGTCGGACCCGACTGAGTGACTAACCTGAACTTAGCCTCTTTACAAGGGTTTTTTCATCATCTGTATAACTTCTTTTGGGAAATGTTTATTTAGATCTGCCTGTTTTTTTACTGAGGTGGTGTGTGTGTGTGTGTGTGTGTGTGTGTGTGTGTGTGTGTGTGTGTGTGTGTTTGATACTGGGCTACATAGCCGTTTGTATGTTTTGGAAAATAATGCCTTGATAAATAATGGGAACTATCTGTGTAGCACAAGAAACTGTCCTCCATGCTCTGTGATGACTTAAATTTAGAAGAAAATTAAATGAAAGATGTTATGTTTATACACTTGTACACCTAGTGTGATTTGCGACAGAAGAATGTAACACAACATTGTTAAGCAACTACATGTGTACATACGTACATACTCTAGGCTCCATTTAAAGGAAGTTCTAAAAGAAGCAGAAGTAATCTACAATAACAGAACTGAGAACAGGGGTTGCATGGGGAAGGACAGTGTGGGGAAGTGTACCAAAGAAATTATCTAGGAAGATGTGGAAAAAAAATTTTTTTTCAGTGAGCATTAGGTATATAATCTAGGTGAAATTGCAGAAATATTTCTGAAATGGAAATTCCAAACAGGGTCTTGCCAAGTGGCTCTATGTATTTATAAATTTACTAGATAATGTCATATTGTCCTTCAGAAAGTTGCATCACACTATGCGCTCACAACACTGCTTAAACACTCCTTTTCCAATTTGTCATCCTCCATTTGGAGGAACAATTTGGTATATTTCAACTTTGTCATTGAACTTTGGCAATTTTCATGTTGAGAAATCATATTCCATTATTATTTTTGTTTGCATTTATTTTAATACCAAGTAGGTTTGATATTTTTTCCTGATTTTTGGTAATTTTCCTTTTTTTTTCTGGGTAATTTGTTTTTGTTTTTTTTTTTTTTTTTTTTTTGTATTCTTGTTTACTTCACAATTCTCTTCTATTGGGTTTTTCATCTTTTCTTATTTTAACTTTGGACTCTGCATAAATGAGGTAAATGAGTCATTTGTCAGCTGTCTTCCAAATATTTCTCAATTGTCATTTTATAATTCCGTGTTTATTTTCTATTCAGTCATGCAGGAGTTTTACTACAAAAAACATTATGTAAATTTTCCCTTTTAAACTTCTGGACAAAGAACATGTAAAATAAGAAATTTTAAAGGTGGCCCAAAACTCTAGGAAGATAGAGGGTGTGGTTAAAAGAATCGGGAGAAGTCAACTCTCTCTGACTTGCTCCCCATACTCCCCTAGAGGTGTCAGGATGAGGCTTTGTGATGTCAAGGCTCACCAGGGCCACCGTTGGCTGTGGAAGTGGCTTGCTGACCTCATAAAGTGTAAGGGTGTGGCCACCTGGGGAAGGATATATATAGGGGTGTTCAGGGGCTCTGAAGTAGACGACTGCAAGTCTTCAAAATTACTAAGGTAACTGGGAAGGCTCTAGAGTGCTGGAGTTTCAGCTTTAGCCTCATTCTTGGACAGCTGACTCTAGATACCCAGGAGGAAAAGATGAAGATCTCCCACCAACTGAGGTCCAAAGGATGTGTCAAGGTAAGCTGAACCCACCTAAGCTCCTCATGTCTTTCTCTGACTTATTTAGTATGATCATCTCTAGATCCACCCATGTTGGAAAGAATAACATTATTTCATTCTTTCTTATGGAAAATATTCCATTGTATGCATAATATATCTGTCTTTATCCACTCACATATTTAAGTGCCTTAAGGTCGTTTGCATGTCTTTGCTACTGTACATTGTGCTACTATAAACACTGTTTTGCGTATCACTTTTCTGATGGGAGTTTTCATCTTAATGGATATATGCCCAGTAGTGTTATTTTTGGATCATATAGTAACTGTATTTTTAGAGTATTAAAAAACTCTATACAAGGGAAGGAGATAATGGGCAGGTGGTTCAAAAGGAAGGAATATATGTATACATATGGCTGATTCATGTTGAGGTTTGAAAGAAAGCAACAAAATTCTGAAAAGCAATTACCCTTAAGAAAAAAATAATAATAATTATAAAATAACTGCTTACTGTTTTCAATAGTGGCTGCATCAGTTTCTTGATTTTCATGTATAGTAGTGGTAGTGAAAGTCACTCAGTCATGTCCGACTCTTTGCTACCACATGGATTATATAGCCCATGGCCAGAATACTGTAATGGGCAGCCTTTTCCTTCTCCAGGGGATCTTCCCCACGCAGGGGTCGAAACCAGGTCTCCTGCATTGCAGGTGGATTCTTTACCAGCTGAGCCACAAGGGAAGCCTGATTTTTCATGTATGCTGCTGCTGCTGCTAAGCCGCTTCGTTGTGTCTGACTCTGTGAGGCCCCATAGACGGTAGCCCACCAGGCTCCCCCATCCCTGGGATTCTCCAGGCAAGAACACTGGAGTGGGTTCCCATTTCCTCTCCAATGCATGAAAGTAGAAAATGAAAAGGAAGCCGTTAAGTCCTGTCTGACTCTTCGCAACTCCATGCCCTGCAGCCTACCAGGCTCCTCCATCCATGGGATTTTCCAGGCAAGAGTACCGGAGTGTGGTGCCATTATAGGATGTTGTTGATCTCCCTGCAGTACATGGCTGAGTTACATGTTTTTTTCAAAATCTGTTTTGTTTAGTTTTGTTTTAGTACATAGTCTTAGGAGTGGAGCTGCCAGGTCATATGCTCAGTCTCTTGTATTCTTGAAAAGGCAAATTTTAGCAATCAGAATCCAACAACACATTAAAAAGATCATACACCATGACCAAGTAGGCTTTATCCCGGGGATGCAAGGATTCTTTAGTATCCACAAATCAATCAATGTAATACACCACATTAACAAATTGAAAAACAAAAACCATATGATTATCTCAAAAGATGCAGAGAAAGCCTTTGACAAAATTCAACATCCATTTATGATAAAAACTCTCCAGAAAGCAGGAATAGAAGGAACATACCTCAACATAATAAAAGCTATATAAGACAAACCCTTCAGCAAACATTATCCTCAATGGTGAAAAATTGAAAGCATTTCCTCTAAAGTCAGGAACAAGACAAGTGTACCCACTTTCACCATTACTATTCAACATAGTTTTGGAAGTTTTGGCCACAGCAATCAGAGCACAACAAGAAATAAAAGGAATCCAAATTGGAAACGAAGAAGTAAAACTCTCACTATTTGCAGATGGCATGAACCTCTACATAGAAAACCCTAAAGACTCAACCAGAAAATTACTAGAACTAATCAATGATTATAGTAAAGTTGCAGGATATAAAATCAACACACAGAAATCCCTTGTATTCCTATACACTAATAATGAGAAAACATAAAGAGAAATTAAGGAAACAATTACATTCACCTTTGCAACAGAAAGAATAAAATACTTAGGAATATATCTACCTAAAGAAACTAAAGACCTATATTAGAAAACTATAAAACACTGGTGAAAGAAATCAAAGAGGACACTAATAGATGGGGGAATATACCATGTTCATGGATTGGAAGAATCAATATAGTGAAAATGAGAATACTACCCAAAGCAATTTATAGATTCAATGCAATCCCTATCAAGCTACCAATGGTATTCTTCACAGAGCTAGAACAAATAATTTCACAATTTGTATGGAAATGCAAAAAAAAAACCTCGAATAGCCAAAGCTATCTTGAGAAAGAAGAATGGAACTGGGGGAATAAACCTGCCTGACTTCAGGCTCTACTACAAAGCCACATTCATCAAGACTGTATGGTACTGACACAAAGACAGAAATATAGATCAATGGAACAAAATAGAAATCCCAGAGATAAATCCACGCACATATGGACACCTTATCTTTGACAAAGGAGGCAAGAATATACAATGGATTAAGGAGAATCTCTTTAACAAGTGCCGCTGGGAAAACTGGTCAACCACTTGTAAAAGAATGAAACTAGAACACTTTCTAACACCATACACAAAAATAAACTCAAAATGGATTAAAGATCTAAATGTAACACCAGAAACTATAAAACTCCTAGAGGAGAACATAGGCAAAACACTCTCCGACATACATCACAGCAGGATCCTCTATGACCCACCCCCCAGAATATTGAAAATCAAAGCAAAAATAAACAAATGAGACCTAATTAAACTCTAAAGCTTCTTCACAACAAAGGAAACTATAAGCAAGGTGAAAAGACAGCCTTCAGAATGGAGAAAATAATAGCAAATGAAGCAACTGACAAACAACTAATCTCAAAAATATACAAGCAACCCTTACAGCTCAATTCCAGAAAAATAAATGGCCCGATGAAAAAATGGGCCAAAGAACTAAATAGACATTTCTCCAAAGAAGACATACAGATGGCTAACAAACACATGAAAAGATGCTCAACATCACTCATTATCAGAGAAATGCAAATCAAAACCACTATGAGATACCATTTCACACCAGTCAGAATGGCTGCGATCCAAACACCTACACGCAATAAATGCTGGAGAGGGTGTGGAGAAAAGGGAACCCTCTTATACTGTTGGTGGGAATGCAAACTAGTACAGCCACTATGGAGAACAGTGTGGAGATTCCTTAAAGAAATGGAAATAGAACTGTCTTATGATCCAGCAATCCCACTGCTTACCATACACACTGAGGAAACCAGAAGGGAAAGAGACATATGTACCCCAATGTTCATAGCAGCACTGTTTATAATAGCCAGGACATGGAAGTAACCTAGATGTCCATCAAAAGAAAGCTGTGGTACATATACACAATGGAGTATTACTCAGCCATTAAAAAGAATACATTTGCACCAGTTCTAATGAGGTGGATGAAACTGGAGCCTATTATACAGAGTCAAGTAAGCCAGAAAGAAAAACACCAATACAGTTTACTAATGCATATATATGGAATTTAGAAAGATGGTAACAGTAATCCTGCATACGATACAGCAAAAGAGACACAGATGTATAGAACCGTCTTTTGGACTCTGTGGGAGAGGGAGTGGGTGGGTTGATTTGCGAGAATGCATTGAAACATGTATAATATCATATATGAAACAAGTCGCCAGTCCAGGTTCAATGCACGATACTGGATGCTTGGGGCTGGTGCACTGGGACGACCCAGAGGGATGGTATGGGGAGGGAGGAGGGAGGAGGGTTCAGGATGGGGAACGCGGGTATACCTGTGGCGGATTCTTTCAATATTTGGCAAAAGTAATACAGTATTGTAAAGTTTAAAAAGAAAATAAAATTTAAAAAATTAAATTAAATTAAAAAAAAAAAATAAAGGGCACTTAATAGTGACATTTATAATGGCTCCTACCAAATATATCTCACTAGTACCATAAAGATTCCCCTTTAGCAATGTTTCTCTACCATGTCTTCTCTGTATAGTGTTTGATACTTTTTCACTACTCAGAGGTGATACTTCATTACCATAGTTTGATTATTTATAATAATACACTGGGCTTCTCAGGTGGCACTGTTGTTAAGAATCTTCCAGCAAAGGCAGGAGTCAAAGGAGATGTGATTTGGGAAAATGCCCTGGAGGAGGAAATGGCAACTCACTCCAGAATTCTTGCCTGGAAAATTCCAAGGACAGAGGAACTTGTTGGGCTATGGTCTCCAGGATCGCAAAAAGGTGAACCTAAAAGACTTCTTGGTAATTCACTATAATGAGTGTATTTCATATGCTGTTAAAGAAATACTGAGAAATGTATTTACCTGTTGGTATTTTCTTCCAGATACGGTGTGCTATTTGACATTTTTCATCCACACAAAAGAGTTAGAAATTTTTGTTGTTTGTTTTCATTTCTGTATTTCTGTATTTATTTATTTTATTCTTATTGTTTTTTACTTTACACTATTGTAGTGGTTCACCATACATCAACATGCATCCGCCACAGGTATACACGTTTTCCCCATCCTGAACCCCCTCCTACCTCCTTCCCTATACCATCCTTCTGGGTCATCCCAGCGCACCAGCTCCAAGCTTACCGTATCCTGCATGAAACATGGACTGGCGATTCATTTCTAATATGATATTATACATGTTTTAATGCCATTCTCTCAAATCATCCTCCGCTCCCTCTCCCACAGGGTCCAAAAGACTGTTCTATACATCTGTGTCTCTTTAGCTATCTCGCATACAGTGTTGTCATTACCATCTTTCTAAATTCCGTATATATGTGTTAGTATACTGTATTGGTGTTTTTCTTTCTGGCTTACTTCATTCTGCATAATAGGCTCCAGTTTCATTCACCTCATTAGAACTGATTCAGATGCATTTTTTTAATGGCTGAGTAATACTCCATTGTGTATATGTACCACAGATTTCTTATCCATTCATCTGCTGGTGGACATCTATGTTGCTTCCATGTCCTGGCTATTAGAAACTGTGCTGCGATGAACATTGGAGTACACGTGTCTCTTTCCCTTCTGGTTTCCTCTGTGTGTATGCCCAGCAGTGGGATTGCTAGGTCGTATGGCAGTCCTATTTCTAGTTTTTTTTTTTTTAAGGAATCTCCACAGTGTTCTCCATAGTGGCCGTACTAATTTACATTCCCACCAACAGTGTAAAGGGGTTCCCTTTTCTCCATATCCTCTCAAGCATTTACTGCTTGTAGACGTTTGGATCTGGCAGCCATTCTGACTGGTGTGAAGTGGTACCTCATTGTGGTTTTGATTTGCATTTATCCAATAATGAGTGATGCTGAGCATCTTTTCATGTGTTTCATAGCCATCTGTATGTCTTCTTTCGAGAAATACCTATTTAGTTCTTTGGCCCATTTTTTAATTGGGTCATTAATTTTTTTGGAATTGAGCTGTAGGAGTTGCTTGTATATTTTTGAGTTTAGTTTGTCAGTTGCTTCATTTGCTATCATTTTTTTTCCCATTCTGAAGGCTGTGTTTTCACCTGGCTTATAGTTCTTTTGTTGTACAGAAGCTTTAGAGTTTAATTAGGTCCAATTTGTTTATTTTTGCTTTAATTTCCAATATTCTGGGGGGTGGGTCATAGAGGATCCTGCTGTGATGTATGTCAGAGAGTATTTTGCCTATGTTCTCCTCTAAAGACAGATATATTTAAAGCTCAGAAGCCTTTGGAATATTAAGTGAGTCTGTTTCTTTTTTTTTTTTTCCAAGCAGTTTGAGCTGTATTTAAATGTTGATGTTTTCTTCTTAAGAGTGTCCTGGATTTCTTTTTCACTTATTATTATTATTTTTTTTTTTTTTGATGAGTGACTACTGTCATGTTCAAGGGTAGGTGTCATATCAAGTCCAGCAATAGGACCTTGTGTATATCAGACGTCCATCAGTGATAGTTTTAAGGCTGCTGTTACAGAGAAAATCCATGCTGCAAGGCTTTATTATTTGCTCCTTTTTAGGATGGCCTGTGATGTCTGAGAGTTTTTGTCAGGCCTGGAAGTACATTAGAGTAGAATGACCCAAAGGATGCCACCAAACCTAATGTATCCTCACTTTTGGATCTTTGAAGTAAGTGTTCATATTCTCTTTAAGTTGAAGATAAGGATGAGTTGGTTTTACGTGTACAGATTCTTGTTCTGAAACACTGAGATGACTTTATGTATTCAGCGGTACTTGCTTTTCCCTACATATTATTAGAAATTGTTTTGTCTACCACTCTTGCTGCAATAGGTTTATACGGATTTTGTATTTAAGATGTATCTGTGGGAAGAAATTAATATCAAGTTCCAGATGTATCCCTTCCATCCACCAAGGTCCTTGGCTACCATAAGTTTCTTGCCAGTTTGGATGTCCACATCACATTTATGTGGGTGCACACTGCAGTGGATTTCTGTATCCCACCACTCCAATGTATCCCATGATGTTTCTTGAAATGTTCCTTCGTTTAGTGTGATGATCTCTGGATTTCTCTCTATTGGTGAAGAGGGCCTACTTTCAAATCTCAATCCTGATTAAAGCTTCATTCCAGACCTATATCACACTTCTTTATCCATTCCTCTCTCCAAGTACACTATCTTAACTTTCCTTTCTTTGATGTTCTGAAAGATGCAGCAGGATCTAGTTTGGGGTGTGTGGGGTTTGAAA
The DNA here is from genome assembly GCF_002263795.3 of Bos taurus. Taxonomy (NCBI): domain Eukaryota; kingdom Metazoa; phylum Chordata; class Mammalia; order Artiodactyla; family Bovidae; genus Bos; species Bos taurus. Next base: position 53,351,908 of record NC_082638.1, read on the forward strand.
TCTGTACATGTCTGAAATACTGCAGGAGAGGATTTGATTTATCATGCTGTCATGACATCTTTATTTATTTATTTTTCTCTCATGGGAGTGCACCTTTCTAGTCATGTCCATAGTGGCTCTTACCAGGTCCATTAAAGCATTACCTTAAAGCATCCACTGTACTACTCCTACTCTGCCATTGATGCCATGTCCAGAATTTGACAGTGGCCCTTTCCATGCTCATGCGGAGGTGATAATGTCCTCGGAGGTTAGATGCCTGTATCTCTTAGAATTCACCCTATGTGTCATGTGCTTTTTTCAAGAAACACAGAACTATGTTTGGCTGTTCATATCCTCTTCCTGTTAGTTTCTCCCAAGTTTACTTTACTTATTTTCCCCTCTGTGAACCCTGAAAATTTGTTAAGGGTGGGTATCAATTAGAACTCAGCACCCTTGCAAATATTGTGGCCATCAGCATGCATTTTAAGGTTGCTGTTAGAGAAAATGTGCACAAGGTGACAGCATTTCTTCATTCCCTCCTCTTTTCCCATGGTAACAGCAGCCTCTGTGTTATTCCCAAGTCTGGTTGTAAATGAGAGTAAAATGAGACACAGGTAGTCACCAAAAGTTTTGGTTGTTTACTCTTTGATCTTTTTTTTAAGCGAAACTATATATTTTTTAAGACTATTAACACTCTTGTAGTTGTTGCTTAGAAACATTTCCACCTTCCTTTCCACAGACACTTGGAGGAATTTAGCTCTAGTTATTGTCAGAGGTATCTTTTGGAATCTATTGAGTACATATCTCTTGATACAGGAGGTCCATGTGGATTATGAATTGCATAGGTATTTGTGGGTATAACTCTATTCCAGCCTTCACCTGTTGGCCTCTCACCCACCAATACCCTTTGCCAACTGTAATTTTCTTACCAGGAGTGTAGGTCCATTTCACTTTTCCTTGGGTACTCATCCCATCAATATGTTTTTTAATCCCTTCTGGAAGGCATATGTTATAATATCTCTTTAATCCGCCTTTCTTTACTTTCTGTGATTCGCCCTAGATTTCTGCATATTCCTGCAAATGTTTTTTTTTTTTTTTGCATTTTCATAATGTCAGACTCATATTTATTGTGTCTCTATGTCCCATATGTTTCTCTTTTAATTTGCAGCCAGCGATTCTCTTTCCTTTCATCTCTTGGGCATTGTGACTGCTGCTCCAGGGTATGTTTGTGGAGGTGGTGGTGTTGTGTGTGTTTTTCACAATCTGTTGATTGCTCAAATACTCTGGGAGTCGAGCTGACATATGACATTCTCTATGTCATTTTGTGATTCCTAGGCACTTTGGCAGCCATGCTTATAAAGTCTCTGACCACTTTCCTCCCACTAATGGCATACAGGGTTCCCCTTTACTAACATTGATCTACTCTTTCTTGTCTGTAGACTTTTGGATAATGACCTTTTTGGTTTCTTATTAGTGATATTGCCTTGCAGTTTAAGTTTTCAATTCACTGATAATAGAGCAAATGAGGCACATTTCCAGAGGCTTCTTTCTAAGCATTGACTAAGTATTTACCTGTTGATGTTTCCTTCCTTACATGTGGTTTGCACCCGTTAGTTTGTTTGTTTGTTGGCATGCCACGCCTGGCCATTTTCTAAGGGTCAATTCAATTCAATCGCTCAGTCGTGTCCAACTCTTTGTGACCCCATGAATAGCAGTACTCCAGGCCTCCCTGTCCATCACCAACTCCCAGAGTTTACTCAGACTCACGTTCATGAAGTCAGTGATGCCATCCAGCCACCTCATCCTCTGTCGTTCCCTTCTTCTCCTGCCCCCAATCCCTCCCAGCATCAGAGTCTTTTCCAATGAGTCAACTCTTTGCGTGTGGTGGCCAAAGTACTGGAGTTTCAACTTTAGCATCATTCCTTCCAAAGAAATCCCAGGACTCATCTTCAGAATGGACTGGTTGGATCTCCTTGCAGTCCAAGGGACTCTCAAGAGTCTTCTCCAACAGCACAGTTCAAAAGCATCAATTCTTCAGTGCTCAGCCTTCTTCACAGTCCAACTCCCACATCCATACACGACCACAGGAAGAACCATAGCCTTGACTAGATGAACCTTTGTTAGCAAAGTAATGTCTCTATATGCTATCTAGGTTGGACATAACATTCCTTCCAAGGAGTAAGCGTCTTTTAATTTCATGGCTGCAGTCACCATCTGCAGTGCTTTTGGATCCCCCCAAAATAAAGTCTGACACTGTTTCCACTGTTTCCCCATCTATTTCCCATGAAGTACATGGGACTGGATGCCATCATCTTCATTTTCTGAATGTTGAGCTTTAAGTCAACTTTTTCACTCTCCACTTTCACTTGCATCAAGAGGCTTTTTAGCTCCTCTTCACTTTCTGCCATAAGGGTGGTATCATCTGCATATCTGAGGTTATTGATAATTCTCCCTGCAATCTTGATTTCAGCTTTTGCTTCTTCCAGTCCAGAGTTTCTCATGATATACACTGCATAGAAGTTAAATAAGCAGGGTAACAATATACAGCCTTGACTTACTCCTTTTGCTATTTGGAACCAGTCTGTTGTTCCATGACGAGTTCTAACTGTTGCTTCCTGACCTGCATACAGATTTTTCAAGAGGCAGGTCAGGTGGTCTGGTATTCCCATCGCTTTCAGAACTTTACAGTTTATTGTGATCCACACAGTCAAAGGCTTTGACATAGTAAAGTAGAAATAAATGTTTTTTTTCTGGAACTCTTTTTTTTTTTTTTTTCATGATCCAGTGTATGTTGCCAACTAGATCTCTGGCTCCTCTGCCTTTTCTAAAACCCGCTTGAACATCAGGAAGTTCACGGTTCACATATTACTGAACCCTGACTTGAAGAATTTTGAGCATTATTTTACTAGCATGTGAGATGAGTGTAATTGTGCGGTAGTTTGAGCATTCTTTAGCATTGCCTTTCTTTGGAATTGGAATGAAAACTGACCTTTTCCAGTCCTTTGGCCAACTGCTGAGTTTTCCAAACTTGCTGGGATATTGAGTGCAACCTTTCACAGCATCATCTTTCAGGATTTGAAATAGCTCAAATGGAATTCCATCACCTCCTCTAGTTGTTCTCATAGTGATGCTTTCTACGGCCCACTTCATTTCACATTCCAGGATATCTGGCTCTTGGTCAGTGATCACACCATCTTTATTATCTGGGTCATGAAGATCTGTTTTTGTACAGTTCTTCCGTGTATTCTTGCCACCTCAATTCTTGTTTATTCAGTGATATTCTAGCAAGTCTCTTCTTTGTCCTGGATTAAGTTTTCTGTTTCTCTGGATAGTTCCCATCAGCAAACAGAATGACTATAATGTTACCTCTCATTAAAAATCTGTCTTTTGGTGTCATGTCCTGCCTATGCTTTTTTCATTTCATATTTGCTTATGGTAGACTTCTGCAGAGTTGTTTGTAGAATTTGTTATCTCCAGGTCTCTCATTTTCCTTTAAATTCACTCTTGTCAAGATCAACAGTGAATTCCAAATGTTTAACTCAATGGTCAATTTTTAGTTGTTATTTTATTTAATTTATTGACAGCCTTTATCAGAGCAGTGCATTTCCTCCTCCCTAAAAAAAAAAAAAAAAAAAAAAGTTTCATTTGCATTACAGAATGCTTCTCTTTCCTGCTTCTTTTCTACCTACATTCTCCCACATACAATGTGTGACCTCTGTGTCTGGCTTTATTCATATGTCATATTTTTTTTTTTTGAAATATTTACTTATTTATCTATGTGGCGTGTGGGATCTTAGTTCCCTGCCCAGGGACGGAACCTGTGCATAGTCTTAAACACTGGATTTCCAGGGAAGTCCCCTAGTTTGTGTATTTTCAAGATTCATCCATTTCTTGGCTGTATAGCAATGCTTTTTTTTTTTTATATGGCTGGATATGGTATATCAATATGGTATACGGCTTACATGAACTCCATTGTGAACAAATACCACAGGTTTTTTATCCATTCATCAATTAATAGATAATATTTGGATGGTGTATTCTTTGTGGCTCTTTTGAGTAATGTTGTTGGGAACACTGTTTTTGAATGGACTTAATAGTTTCAGGGATTTTTTTTTTTTTTTGATATATACAAAAGAGTGAATTTCTGGATCATATGGCTACTATATATTTAATTTTTGAGGTACTGACAAACCAAAGTGGTTGTACAATTTTACAGCAATATATTTTCAACAATATATTTTAGCAGTATATTTTCAACATCTTTTCAGCAATATATGAAGATTCATTTTCTCCACATCCTCTGCCACACTTGTTATTTTTCCTGGTTTTGATTATAGCCAAGCTAATGTTTGTGAAGTAGTATTTCAATGAAACTGATTTACATTTTGCTAAGGGCTTCCCTGGTGGCTCAGAAGGTAAAGTGTGTGCCTGCAATGCAGGAGACCTGGGTTCGATTCCTGGGCCAGGAAGATCCCCTGGAGAAGGAAATGACAATCCACCCCAGCACTCTTGCCTGGAAAATCCCATGGATGGAGGAGCCTGATAGGCGACAGTCCATGGGGTCGCAAAGACTCAGACACGACTGAGCGACTTAATTTCTTTCACTTTCAATCATGTTAAGCAGTATTTTTGGTGAAAATTCTATTCAAATTCTTTTCCTGGTTGTTAAATGTTTTTAATTGTTGTAAAAAAAATCTAACTTAAATTTTTACCATTTTAACCATTTTTACATGCTAAGTATTTCACATACTTTCATCAGCCTTTTTGGAGGCAGAAATGGCAACCCACTCCAGTATTCTTGCCTGGAGAACCCCATGGACAAAGGAGCCTGATGGGCTACAGTCCATGCGAAAGCAAAGACTCATACATGACTGAGCAACTAATACACACGCACACACACACACACACACACACACACACATACAGTCACAGTGTTGTTTTGTTGTTGTTGTCATTGTTTTCGCTGTGCTATGCAGCTTGAATGACAGTTTCCTGGTTGAGAACCATACCCAGGCCCCTGATAGGAAAGCGTGGAGTCCTAACTTCTGAACTACCATGGAATTCCTTATCATATTGTTATGAAACATATCTTTACACCTTTTCATCTTGCAAAATTGAAACGCTATACCCATCACCTGTCCCATTAAACAACAACTCCTCTTTTCTTCCCTGTTTCCCTAGATCCTGGACTCCATCATTCTACTTTGTTCCTTTCTATTGCTTGACTATGTTATATTTCATATAAGTGGAAATGTATAGTATTTGTCTTTTTTTAATGACTGGCTTAATTCCTTTGGCTGGATGTCTTTATTTACTTTTTAAGTGAATTTATTTTTTATTTTATTTTTTAACTTAACAATAATGTATTGGTTTTGCCATATATCAAAATGAATCCACCACAGGTATACATGTGTTCCCAATCCTGAACTCTCCTCCCTCCTCCTTCCCCATACCATCCCTCTGGGTCGTCCCAGTGCACCAGCCCCAAGTATCCAGTATCATGCATCGAACCTGGACTGGCGACTCATTTCATATATGATATTATACATGTTTCAATGCCATTCTCCCAAATCATCCCACCCTCTTCCTCTCCCACAGAGTCCAAAAGACTGTTCTATACATCTTTGTCTCTTTTGCTGTCTCATATACAGGTTTATGGTTACATCTTTTGAAATCCCATATATATGTGTTAGTATACTGTATTGGTGCTTTTTCTTTCTGGCTTACTTCACTCTGTATAATAGGCTCCAGTTTCATCCACCTCATTAGAACTGGTGCAAATGTATTCTTTTTAATACTCCATTGTGTATATATACCACAGCTTTCTTATCCATTCATCTGCTGATGGACATTTAGGTTGCTTCCATGGCCTGGCTATTAGAAATACTGTTGCAATGAGCATTGGGGTACATTTGTCTCTTTCAATTCTGGTTTCCTCAGTGTGTATGCCCAGCAGTGAGATTGCTAGGCCATATGGCATTTCTTTTTCCAGTTTTTTAAGGTATCTCCCCACTCTTCTCCATAGTGGCTGTACTTGTTTGCATTCCCACCAACAGTGTAAGAGAGTTCCCTTTTCTCCACACACTCCCCAGCATTTATTCCTTGTAGACTTGGATGACAGCCATTCTGACTTGTGTGAAAAGGTACCTCATAGTGGTTTTGATTTGCCTTTCTCTGATAATGAGTGATGTTGAGCATCTTTTCATGTGTTTTTAGCCATCTGTATGTCTTCTTTGAAGAAATGTCTATTTAGTTCTTTGGCCCATTTTTTGATTGGGTCATTTATTTTTCTGGAATTGAGCTGTAGGAGTTGCTTGTATTTTTTTGAGATTAGTTATTTGTCAGTTGCTTCATCTGCTATTAATTTCTCCCGTTCTGAAGGCTGTCTTTTCACCTTGCTTATAGTTTCCTTTGTTGTGCAGAAGCATTTAAGTTTAATTAGGTCCCATTTGTTTATTTTTGCTTTGATTTCCAATATTCTGGGATGTGGGTCATAGAGGATCCTGCTGTGATGTATGTCGGAGAGTGTTTTGCCTATGTTCTCCTCTAGGTGATGTCTTAAAGAATCATGCATGTTGTGGCATGTGGCAAAATTTCCTTTATATGGATAAATAATATTCCATTGTATGTATATATCACATTTGATGGATGTTTAGATACTTCCAACCCTTAGATGTTGTGATTAGCACTGCTTTGAGCATGGCTGTGCAAATATCTCAAGACCCCATGTTAACTTCTGTTGAATTTACATCCAGAAGTGGAATTGCTGAATCGTGTGGTAGTTCTATTTTTAGTTTACTGAGGAGCCTTTATACTGTTTTCTGTAGCAGTTGCACCATTTTAAAATCTATCCATAACACACAAGGATCTACTTTCTGTACCTGCTTGCCAAGAATTGTCCTTTCCTTTCTTTCCTTTTACCTTTCCTTTCCTTCATATGTAAACACGCACACATGCACACACAATATTTTCCATATCCTTTTCCATTATTATTTATCACAAACAATGTATATATTTCCTTGTGCTATACAGTAGGATCTTGTTTATCTATTCTATATATTAACATTATAGTTTGCATCTGCTCATCACCAGCTCCCAATCTATGCCTCCCCCACCCTTCCCCTCTTGGTAATCACATAGTCTCCTCTCTATGTCTCTCAGTCTGTTTCTGTTTCATAGATAAGTTCATTTGTATCATATTTTGGAGTCCACATATAAGTGATACCATATGATATTTGTCTTTCTCTTTCTGACATCCTAAGTATTCTTTTTAATGCTAGTGTACAGTCAAGTGTTTACTTAATTTCATTTTCAAAACTTTTGTTGATATTGTATAGAAATCTGCTTGATTTTTAAAATATTTATCTTGTATTCTGCAAGGTTTTTATTACTTCTCGTACTTGTGGTTTCTTCAGGATTTTCTATATATAAAAGTATGTTATCTCCAATATACTTTGACTTTTTCCTTTCCATTCTGAAGGCTTTTTTTTTTTTAAAAACAACAAAAACAATAATTCCTTTTCTTAACTGATTGCTCTGGTTATAGAACTGCCAGTATAATATTGAGCCAAAGTGTGGGATAGACTTCCTTGTGTTGTTCCCATTCTTAGGGGGAAAGCTCTCAGTTTTTCATTATTAAGTATGATGTTAGCTGTGGGTCTTTTACAGGTACCCTTTGATTGAGAAAGTGCTCTTCTGTTCTTAGTTATTATGTGTTTTTAACCCCTATTAGGTGCTAGACTCAGGGAAATGCTTTTTCAGCAGGCAGATATGTTTTTTCTCCTTTATTGTATTAAAATGGCATAATGTCGATTGACTTTCATATAATGAACCAACTTTGCATACCTCCATAAATCCCACGTGATCATGTCATATAGCCTTTTTTATATGTTGTTAGGGTTTTTTTGCCAGTATTTTGTTGAGGACTCTTGCATCTGTATTCATAAGGGACATTGGTTGTGTGTCTGTGTGTGATGTCTCTGTCTGATCTTGGTATTAGAGAAATACTGACCTCATTTTGCCTGCTATATAGGGAAGAGACATTTGGAGTGAAGGATAAAACATTGTTGGATTTAAGTTTAGTCAGGGTTAGAGGGAGAAATTTAGGATGCATCAGTGTGGATTTGAGGTGAGGTTATCAAGAGAGTTCATTCTCAATTTCCTAGGCCTGTGTTAAGTGCTTGACATCGAATTATGCTGTTTGTTAATTATGTAGAGATACTATATACTTTGAATTTGTGCCCTATTTTCTGTATTAATATTTATGAAATTAGTATTTGTGAACCAGTTGTAATGTGCATTTTAGATAAGTTTTTTTTTTCAATTTTCCTACAAAGCAAGATGCCATTGAATAGCTGATGCTTTTAAAAAAGAGCTGTTAACCTTAAGTCTTGGAAATAAGCTTGTTTGTCTTTAAGATACGGAAACACATTTAAAAATTATAAATTTGCCGAAAAAGATGCAGCTGGTGTGTGGTTAACTTAGAATTCCAGTTTAATCTTCTTTGACTCCAAAGTCCATGTTTCTAAACAGTGTAAAATAGTGCTTTTGTAAAAAGATTTGTCTTTTACATGTGATTTGACCTAATGATCAGTGGTGTTTTTTTTTTTTTTTTTTTCCTTTCTTTCTTTTTTTAAATAGAAAAGATTAAAATCAACATGGGACAAAGCTATGATTCTCGAGTCATGTAGACTTGTAGTCATAGGTTTTTCCGCTGCCATTTAGTCTCTTTGATGCTAAATGTCCTTATCTGTAAGATAAGGGTGTTTATAACTCCCCTAGAGTTTTGGAGATAAACAAATAGCACATTGTTCTGTACTTAGCTAATATGTAATATATTTATACTTAGGTGGAAGTTTATTTAAAGGAAGCACTGGGACTTGTGGCCACATCCTCCAAGAATAAAAGAAAAAAAGTACTTAAAATATGGAACGACCATGTATGTGAAAAAGAACAAGAGCCAGAACCACAGAAAAGCGAGGGAGAAACCAAACAAGTAGATGATGAAGATGCTGAACTGATCTTGTTTGGAGTGGAACATGTAAATGAAGATGCTGATGTGATCTTTGTGGGGATGACCTCAAATTCAAAATCAGTTGTTTCAAACATACTGAACAGAGTTACCCCAGGTTCTTGTTCAAGGAGAAAAAAGTATGTTCACTTCAGGAAAGATAATGCTCAGAAATTACAGTGTGTTAGTCATGTGACTCCTGCATCAGAAGCAAAGACTGTCTTGCCTCTTTCTGTCTCTGAATCAAGATCAACATATAGTCCTATTATTATTGAGCCTTTGTCCAAAGCGGACTATAAAAATATTTCACCACAAATAGTGCCTAACAGCTTTTCAGAGTTATGTTCTCCTTTGATTACCTTCACAAGTTCATTGCAGCATCCAGTAGAAACAGCAGTTACTGCAGGAGCTATGGATAAAATTGCTCATATATCAAAGTGACTTTCCACTTCTGAAACAAATAGCAATAAATCCCAAAAGGCCTAAACTCAGTGATGGAATTATAGGAGAACATTCTTTAGCTTTGTCCCCTCCAGGTATTTTTCAAACAGTGACTACTCAGCAAAGCACACCAGACAGTGTTCATACCTCAGTAAGCCATGTTCAGAATGGAGAATCTTGTCCAACACATTTTCCAAAGGACAATGTCCATTGCAAGCCTATAAGTGCTTTAGGGTAAAATGGACTGACAAGAATTGACTTTCCAAGTGTAGCAAGTCAAAACAAGATTGTTGATCCCACAGAAGGCAATCTGATTGTGTTACTCTGTGATTTCTACTATGGACAGCATATAGGAGATAGGCAGCCAGAACCGCAAACTCACACAGCCTTTAAATGCCTCAGCTGCTTGAAAGTTCTAAAAAATGTCAAGTTTATGAATCACATGAAGCACCATTTGGAGCTTGAGAGGCAGAGAGGTGACAGCTGGAAATACCACACCACCTGCCAGCACTGCAACTGCCAGTTTCCTACTCCCTTCCAGCTGCAGTGTCACATTGAAAGTGTCCATAATTCCCAGGAACCCTCTGCAGTCTGTAAAATCTGTGAATTGTCCTTTGAGACAGATCGGGTTCTCTAACAGCACATGAAAGATAATCATAAGCCTGGAGACATGCCCTATGCATGCCAGGTTTGCAGTTACAGATCAACATTCTTTGCAGATGTGGATGCACATTTCAGAGCTTACCATGGTAACATTAAGAATTTACTTTGCCCCTTTTGTCTACAAATTTTTAAAACTGCAACACCATACATATGTCATTATAGACAGCACTAGGAAAAGTTTTCATCAGTGTTCCAAATGTCAGCTACACTTTTTAACTTTTAAAGAGAAAAGACAGCACAAGACCCAGTGTCATCAAATATATAAGAAGCCTCAGCATCTAGAAGGATTACCTCCTGAAACAAGAGTTTTTATTCAGGTATCACTGGAACCCCTTCAACAAGATTGGTGGAAGTGGCATCCATTACTGTGAACACATCTGATTCTGAACCATCACCCCAAATCTAAAAGTAGGAGGTCAAAAAAAAAAAAAAACATTAATTCTGCTTTCAATAAGTCTGAAGCAAGTATTTCAGTCAAAGTTAAAAACCCCATTAAAAACAAAAAATTCAAATTATAGAATTATTCAATAATATCAAATATAGGGAAACCAATGTGTAATTTATGTGTTTTTATTTTAAATACATGACGTACAGCTTTGTTTAAATATTGAGATGTTATTTAAAAATATAGTACCTGTTTTTCATATAAGTATTTTAACATGTAAAAATTATGTGTGCGTGTGTGTGTGTGTGTGTGAGTGTGAGAGAGAGAGAACGAGAGAGGTGGAGAAAGGAAAAGTAACAATGTATTTTGGTATTTCATGTTATTTGCAAGTTTGAAAGCTCTGCTGCTGCTGCTACTGCTGCTGCTAAGTTGCTTCAGTCATGTTCGACTCTGTGCGACCCCATAGACAGCAGCCCACCAGGCTACCCTGTCCCTGTTATTCTCCAGGCAAGAACACTGGAGCGGGTTGCCATTTCCTTTTCCAATGTATAAAAATGAAAAGTGAATGTGAAGTCACTCAGTCATGCCCAACTCTTAGCAACCCCATGGACTTCAGCCCACCAGGCTCCTCCATCCGTAGGATTTTTCCTGCAAGAGTACTGGAGTGGGGTGCCATTGCCTTCTTCACTATACATGTAATCTGTAGACTGTTTAGCAATGAAAATTTCAACTCTTTTCATGCCTTGAAGATCTCAGTATTAACTATATAGCCAGATTGGAATGGCTTTGTTATGGTATGGTCCTGTGTGCTGCTGAACTCTGTGAAGTGCCTCTGTTGTGCTGTTCTAAGATAAAATGGTTCCAAAAGCCTGATGTGGAGAAGTTGATGGAGAAACTATGATGTGAGTTTGGACCAGACACGGGATTTAGTTAGTGGAGAGCTGTGGCTTCTTGTCCCAGTTGAGGAAGAGGCATGCATGCACTCCAGGCATGGAGCCAAGGCAGAAGGAACACTGTCTGAGAGTGTCTTTACCTAGCCCAGGGACATCTCAAGGAAGCCAACCATTAAAATGCCTGTTAGGTGAGAGGCACCTGCAAGGATCAAGCAGGACCTGTGTATCATTGACTGCAGTTGGAGAAGCAGAGACAGTTAATAGAATGAGGCCTGGTGCCTGTGGACCTCCTGTTGAGTAATCAAAAGGGGAATTTGATTCATTCCATCTCCTTTCCCATTTGGCTGGCCTTTAGTCAAAGTGAAGTAGCCCTATCAGTCTCCATCACAGTAGTAAAGCAAGTTAAGATTCCCCAAGAAAAAAGCCTTGACATCCAGTTTGATTTGTACTGGACCCATAGTTTTAACTGAAAAGGATCAAACACAGGGAACCTTTTCAGTTTATGAATTGAGCTAAATTTAGTTCTCTTTCCCTTAAGCTACAAAGGAGTTATCTGAGAATAGTAAATGTAGTGGATACAAAGGTGATTAAAGCCTCTATAGAACTTTTCCTTACATTTTCCAGTTACATGTGTCTTACCCTAGTTTAAACATGTGACGATTTCACTTTTGTATCTTATCTTGCCTTGGGCATGAATGTATTAAAGTTAACAGCTAATTCTTTGTTTAATTTCCCATTTTATCAAACTAATACTTGGTTTCTGTCTTACTTGACACAGTCTGATGTGCAGGAATTTTCTCATTTATTTCAGTAATTATCAGGTCATAGAGTTATCATCCTTCCTCTACTGTATCCAACTACCTAGTCTGTGATTATACTTGTGGAAACCTTTTTTCGTGTGATCTCCAAGGGCTCTTTCACAGACCTGTGGTGTACCCTCTAAGTACTGGTTCCTGTGTTTCAGCACACTTGGCTTCCTCTGTGGGTTCCTGGAGTTGAGTCTCCTCCTGGAGTTGAATGCCATACCTTCTCCACTTCTGGCACAGATACCTAGAATCTCTGTGCACCATTCAAGGAACCTGGAATCTTGGCTGTAGACCTATGCCAGGAGAAATCTCTCTGTTTCCTCTTCCTTTCTCCTCCTCTTTGTCTCTCCCCACTTTTTCCCCCCTGCCCCGACCCACCTCCACAATTCATTTAAATCCTCTAAGCTTTCACAAAATGCTAGAAAGTGATCATCACCAAGGGGTTACCATCCCTCTCAGAACAAAAGTGGAAGGACTACAGATGACTAAGCTGTAGTGAGTCTCTTGTCTCCATTTTAGGTAATTTCCTGAGTGTGAATTCAAACACAAGTAAATTGTATTTATTTACTCAATGCTTGATTGATTGGTTTGCACTTTGAATATTTTACTAGGCCTTTCCAGTTAGTTTGCTTGGGCCAAAGCACTTTGCTAAGTGTCAGCTTAAACCGCTTTTAGGTGTATAAAGAGTGTGTGTGTGTGTGTGTGTGTGTGTGTGTGTGTGTCTTCTGGTCTCAGGTGAAAACTATGTATAAATGTGCAGACTATTGCATTCTTATCTCCTTTATTCTATTTCTATTGTAAAAATATGAAATGTTTTATTTATATGTTTTTATTGTTGCTTAGGATTATCAACACTGTTACTGTTGTTTGCTCTGTAGTATGCTCCTAAGGAGTACAAGTTGATTTACTGCCAAATGAAAAGTTTCCAGTGATATGGTCCCTGACTACTTCCTCTCTTCCATTCTCTGTCATTCTACTCTACTGTTTTCCCCACTGCTGCCCAGTGTTTGACAACACTGGCCTTGCTTTCCCTAAGCAAATTCCATTTCTTCCCAATCCAAAGACTTTCCAAATTCTCTTCTTCTGGAAATGCTCTTCCCCTAGGCCACCATGGCTTGCTACATCCCTTGTTTGAGCTTCACCAATGCTGTTCAAATCACACAATGAAATCCTCACGCCCCTCCTTTTCCTTCTCCTCCTTAAAGGTACTTTAAGTCTCTACACTCTTCTTCCCTGTCCAGACTAAACTTCCTAGATTTTCACACACAGACACACATACACACAAAACCTGAAAAGAGATAATAACATCAGGGCTTTGCTTCGTAAAATTAACTTGAGCAAGTTTCTGTGCCTGCAGAACAAAGATAGTTAATACTGAGTTGAGTTCTTTCAGGAGCTTCCTCTCTTTTTCTATTGATACCTCTCTATTTTTTTCAAGCAATGACACTTTGTGTTTTTTTACAAATGTATTGAATATCTGTCAAGATGACTATTTTGCTTTGCCTTTGGTGAATTTCCTTGTCTACTTTGCTTGTTCGTTCAGGTAAAATTTATTGTTTTATTAATGTTGCCAAAACATTGTCAGTAAAAGTACTATTTATAAAAATAAAATGTTTTTTTAAAAATTATTTCTGCTGTCCATCTTTTTACAAATAACATAGCATTTTTTTGTTTGTTTCTTTTTTTTAAATAATCTTATTGTGTTGTCCAGAAATTCTAAACAGCGATGTGTAAATGGGTTTTCTGGTTCTTAGTACCATCAAAGGCAGTGAGGATATGGCTTAATGAATTTCTGTTTCTCTTTTTAGATTTTAAAGAGAATTGTTTCATTGGATATTTACAACATCTGTTGAGACATTTACTTTTCTTTCTTTCTCCCTTACTTTCCTTTTCTTCCTTTCTTCCCATGGCCGTCTTTCTCTTTCTTTCCTTCCCTTTCTTTTCCCAGGTTTTGGTTTGACTTGACCTTTCCTGAAGCAAAAGTAATTCCACTCAGGGTTGAATATTACCGTCTCAGAATCCCATTCCATGTGTCATTTCTAGTATTGGAATTAACCTCCTCTTCCCCTTATTAGATTGGCTATAGTTGTATCAATGTTTCTGATTTTTTTTTTTTTAAGAAGCAGCTTTTGTTTTATTATCCCAGCAAGTTTTATTTTTGTTGTTTTCTATTTTTGTTTCCATTCATATATACCTTCTACTTTGTTTAGGATTTTTTCTTTATAATCATATACTTTAAAAGCTTTCTTTACAAATTTTATGGAAATATATTTGATTTACAATGTTGTGTTTCAGATGTATATCAGAGTGATTTAATTATGCATAAATATATCTATTTTTTAGGTTATTTTTCATTATAGGTTATTACATGAGGCTATTTCTTTTCTTTCTTTCTTTTTTTTTTTTTTTCTTTAACTAGATGGTTTAGGGCTTGACCTAACTTTATTTAAATAACCTATTTTGTCTGAATCCCAGATGGTTTTATGTATACATTTTTAAAATTAAAATTTCATTCTCTATGATTTTTGGCACATTAATTACAAAAATTTCACTACCTGCAGGCTGAATGTTTTAATTTATAGTTTACTGAGAATTAAGTTTTCCTTGGAGGTCTGAGGGTATGTGTGTATATACACTGGCATGTCTATATACACATCCTTTTCAGATTACTACATTTTTTAAAGATATATAAATGTATTTTAAAAGATATTTTCTGTTTGTACGGTAAAAACACGAAATGTTTTCATTCTAGAAATTTGCTCCCCAAAGGAATATAGTATAAAAAGTAAAAGTATAAAACTATTCCTTTGAGAATAATCCCTACTAACAGAACCTGGAAAAGTTAAACAAATGATGCATAACGCTTCCTAAAGGTGGTAAGAAAAACGTTATTCAAGGTAAGAGTACTACAGCTGAGGTCTTATAATACGGGAGAGAGATTGATTTTAAGTCTGACTCCAGCAGGGACACAGCTGGGATTTATAGCTAAGGAACAGGGTGGGTCCATGTGATAGCAAAGAGAGACTGGGAGCCTGAAAAGCAATGAACAACAACAGAGTGGGTGTCAGTGGATGGAAACTTATTAAGACGACCATAAGTGTGCCGGTGGATTCTGGCTCAACTGAGAGGATCATTGCTGAGGCTAGGCAAGACTGATAAGATATTGAAGTGAGTGATAAAGAATTTGATCTGATCTGAGGGTGGTCAGATCAAGGGTGAAGTATGTTTTCTAAACTGAAGTAGCAGAATCTAGCTTAGATTAGACTAAATGGACAGACACCCCGGTATAAAGACATGAACCAAAGTTGGCAGTGCGTTAATGAACTACTGCTGCATAACAAATTATCCCAAAGCAACAGCTTAAAACAATATTATCTCATACTGCTGCTGAAAGTTGGGAATCCAGGAGTAATTCAGTTGAGTGTTCTGGCTCAGGTTTTCATGAGATTTTTGTCATCTGAAGCCTTGACATGGGCTGGTGGATTTCCTTCCAAGATGGCTTACTCACATAGCTGTTGAAACCAGTTTCCTTGCTGGCTATTGGGAGAAAGCCTCAGTTCTTTCACATGGGCCCCTGGGCTACCTGAGTGTTCTCAAGATATGACTAAGCTGGCTTCTAGAGTGAGTGATCCAAGAGGATGAGCAAGGAGGCTGCAGTGCCTTTTATGACCTACAAAGGCATAGTCAGACACTTCATTTTCATTTCTACAATATTCTAACATTAGAAATGAGCCACTAAGTCCAGCCAACATGTAAAGGGGAGTATAAGGTCCACCCTTGAAGGAAAGGACTTGTGGACATACTTTAAAACCCATGGCAACAAATTGTTTACATACTTGTATGTCCAAAATGCATTTTCCTGCAAATGCTTTCAAATAATTTATCCATTATAGCATTAACTTGAAGTTCAGGACCTTGTCATCTAAGTCAGGTCCAGATATGGACCAGGGTGCACTTGGGCACTATCTCAAGTGTTCAGTCACTCAGTTGTGTGCTACTCTTTGCGACCCGATGGACTGCCGCACGCCAGGGTTTCCTGTCCACCATCAACTCCAGAGGCGTGCTCCAACTCAAGTCCATTGAGTTGGTGATGCCATCCAACCATCTCATCCTCTGCCGTCCCCTTCTCCGGCCTTCAATCTTTCCCACGTCAGGGACTTTTCCAATGCGTCACTTCTTCGCATCAGGTAGCTAAAGTATTGGAGCTGCAGCTTCAGCATCAGTCCTTCCAATGAATATGCAGGAATGCTTTACTTTAGGATTGACTGGTCTGATCTCCTTGCAGTCCATGAGACTCTCAAGTCATCTCTAACACATCAGTTCAAATTATAAAAGTGTAGTTCCTGTAGACCTGCTGATCTGTGAGCAAAAGAGATGAGTTGATCTGCTCATTTCACAGCCAACATACAATGCTGGGTCAGGCATAGATAACCTTCATAGACACTCCTGTTCCAGAAAGGGGAGGGGAGATAGGAGTCAACAGTAGCAGTTCTGAAATCCCACAGGTTCTTGTTGGCAGTCCTTTGATTAGGATTTAAGGCCTGGAAACTTCCTAGGCTTCAGTCTCTGAATTTTTAATTCTGCCCTCTGACATGATTCCATTGCATGAAAGGTGGATAGTATATGGTTACAGTGAAACAGTCTCCCTAGCCTACTTTCTGCTTGTCGAAGGTAGAAATCCAGAGGTCTCTTATTTTGTACTATTGCTGGTCCTTTCAGTCCAATCTGAACTTAAATATGTTATTTTAAAAACTTGGTGTGTCTCCTGATAGTCTTACTGGTTTTCATGGCAAAGCACCCCACTCCAAAGCCACCATCACACATGTCTTCATAATAAGGCCTAGTCTGTCTTGGTTTTCTGCTGAGATAGCTGAGGGATAACACCCTGAAACCTGGTAGAAGTCTTATTGTGTGACTGAAATGATCTCTGAGTGACACCCCTAAACTCTTTGGAGGGCATTGGCCTGCCTAAATAATGCCATGAAGCATCCCTTTCCAGCTTTCTGAGGCTTAACAAAGAATTTTACAGTCACACTTATCTTTAGACCACCTTTATTAAAAATAAATAAAGGAATAAGAATTGATGTATAGGTGCTATAAAATTTTATGTTTAGACCACCTTATCTCAATGCCCTGGATAGAACCTTGCTTGAGAGCCATTAATTTTAGCATCCTCTGTCATGTTAAAAGACTAGAAAATTTCCAATTCAGGAAGTTTTGTCTTATTTTTTAATAGTCTTTCTCTTAAATATATATTTTTTTAATTTCCCTTTATATTTTACTATAGGCAGCAAGAAGAAATCAGGAAGCACTTTTGGCTGTTTGGCTGGAAATCTCCTTAGCTAGATATCTCAATTAATTAAGTACAGTTTCTCCTTCCTGGTACATTTTCTGCTTTTCACAAACTGCAGATGTAGTGGACTTTTCTCTGCACACTCCCCGGGCTCTTTTTTCCTGCCACTACTTTCTGCCACACATCCTGGGTGCACCCCTGTGATCCCACTTAGAACGTGTTTGCTCAGTGAGATAAAGGGGATCGAATCCCTGGCTTCAGTGCTTCTGCTGGCCAGAGTTTATGTACCTTTCTCTAAGATCTTCATGTTTTTGCTATCCAACTTCCATCACCTGGCTAGGTCAATTCTGGAAGCTCATACTCACAAGCATACTGGCAGGGACTTCTATGCGCATGTGAGCACACACATGTACGTGTACACAGTAACATCCCTGAGAGGAAACTTGCACACGTGCAGAATTACAAGCTTTCTTCTCTAGGAATATGAATTTTGGTAAGCACCTTTGTACTCACAACGAAAAAGTAACTTTCTTTGTCCTGGTTGTTTCCTTTCACTTGTTAATTAATCATGTCACCTTGCACTTCTAACTCTGTGCTGCTACGGCTGCTAAGTCACTTCAGTCAAGTCTGAGTCTATGTGACCCCATAGATGGCAGCCCACCAGGCTCCCCCGTCCGGGGGATTCTCCAGGCAAGAACACTGGAGTGGGTTGCCATTTCCTTCTCCAACGCATGAAAGTGAAAAGTGAGAGGGAAGTCGCTTAATCATGTCCGACTCTTCGCGACCCCTGCATAGGACTGCAGCCTCTCAGGCTCCTCTGTCTATGGGAATTGCCAGGCAAGAGTACTGGAGTGGGGTACCATTGCCTTCTCCATCTAACTCTGTGACTTATCCTCAAAGGTTACAAAATCTTGGCATTTGCTAGTGACACGGACTGACCTGCAGAGCAGCGAGCAGGTTGGAAGCACTCGCCATGAACAGCTGTATGACATGCGCTTGCGTTCTGCATTCTCCCATCACCTTGGACAGCTTCACAGTACCAGTCACATTGGTCTGATCCATGTGGGGACAGAAAACAAGGACCTTTGGGCTCAGGTGACTCGGAGAAGCTCTCTCTCGGTGTGCACCTATCTAGGTCATTCCTTGTCAATGTTGTGCCCCTCTTGCTAGCCTACAACCCTTTATGGCCAACAACATTCTGAGTGAGGCCTTCTGTTCTTTCTCTCCGTGTAGCTTTCTGTGTGCTCCTGTCTACATGTGCCCCCAAGTGCTAACTCCATGTAGCAGGAAGAGGCCAAAGAGCCTCCAAGAGCCCCAAGAGACTGTGATAGGCCTGGGTCTTATCCAATGTTGTGAGAAAGGTGCACATGGATACAGGGTCTCTTCAGATACAAAGATTGGAACCTGAGGCCATAAAGGTAAGGTGGCATCCCTACACGTCCTCCCTTCTGTTTAACAGTACCCATGAACACGGAGTCCCCGAACAGATGATGCCCTGCAAAACTTTCCCTTTCTGGGCCCACAGCTCATGCCTCCCTTGGGCAGAAAGCAGCTTTTCTAGCTCAAAGGCACCAAGAGGGCTTGAACCACCCAGGCCACAGTGATTTGCTAAATATCAAGACTGTCTTTCAGTTGCTCTCATTAGGCCCAGGTAGGACTCCCTACAGACACGCATCTCTGCTTGCCTACACAGCCCACATGCCAAGGAAGCCAGCCCCAAGTTGGGCCCAGGAGTGTCCAAGACGGTCACCTGGAATGCAGCTTCCCTCTGAGTGTCACCTGGTTTCAGATCCCCTATGACTAAATCAGAGATTTTGCTTCATCGAGACTGCTCAAATTCTCTCAAATGCAGATGCACACTTTTGCCCCTCAGGCCCCCAAAGCCAGTGGCAAGACCCCAGAGGAAAGAAGGAATTCTCATCAGGACTTTCAGCATGCACCATGGGGTATCTTTGGCAGGACGGCTATTGCCTAGACCCTGGACCCTGAAAACCAGCAGGCCCCGAACTGCCCCCAGGGGCTTCCCTGTCTCCCACTCTCCTGAGGTCCTTTGGGACATGCAATTACTCCTTACTCACTCCGTTCCCTCCCTCATAGGCTCATCCGGGCAGAGGGTCAAACACGTACAACCACCTGTGATTTCCTCGCCTTTCTGCACTGCCAGGGAGGCAGGCTGGAAGTGCCTGGAGGCATGCCACGCTCACATCCTGTCTCTCCTAGGATGCCTGTGGGTTTGCAGGTACAGCTTACTTTAGCATGTCTCCCGTTTTGTGTCACAGTGTGTGCCACCCTCAGGGAGGGAGTGTGCTGGCTGAAGGGCTGCTCCTGGGCAGCACTGGCCCAGGACCTTTCCAGTTCTCCCTCTCACATGTGTGGAACAAGTCTCCAGTGCAGCAGGCAATCTTAGCCTCCTCACCATTCTGGGTCTTGCCATAGCCACATCCACCATTTCAACAGGCCAGCAGTGTTCCCCCAGACTCAGGGATCCATAGGCAGTGGTTTCAAAGTCCCACCCCACCTGATATGCCCTGAGTGAACCCTCAGACCATGAATCCCTTTTCCCAGTCCAAACACACACAACAACACAGTAGAAATGGTGAGTGTGTTTTGTGTTTGGTCTAATTGCAGATATCTGGAGCCATGGACGGGAGTTACCAGTGGCCATCCTTTCTTCATTCCCATCCTGGACAGGGTCAGTGCAGAGATACGGAACAAACCACCTTCAGACTGGGAACGCCTCGTGCCTCCTCTTCTGGTTACTCAGCACCTCCTTTCCTGTCGCCTTCATCTCTGCATCTGCCCTGGGCTGGATACACAAAAACACACACATAAACACAGCCAACACAAGCACATGTGTGTATACACACATGCTTGGCATGGGGACACAAATGCAAACAGGGAATGCAGGTGTTTCAGGAGCTGAAGACGCCCATGTCCAGCAATGTCAGAGATGGTGTCAGTCGGCATCATGTCCTGCCTTTGGGGCTCCCTGTCCACCTCTTCCCAAATTCATCCAATTTTCCCAAGGCAGCCTGAAGCCACTTCGAGCGCAGCATGTGTGGTGGTGGTGGTGAGATCTGAGTGGTGAATGTGGAAATTCACCCAAGATCCCAAAGTCAGCACACAGGTGCATTGGGACCACTGAGAGGATGCCCTTTCAATGATAGGCCATTGCAGGGTAAGGGGCGGGAGTGAAGGGCCCAGTTAATCTCAAACTCAGTGAGCAGCAGGAGGCTGGAGGATGGCAGGACCCAGGGACGGATGATTCTGACACAGACCCTTAATTCACCCTTCCTCTAGGCCTCTCGAGGAATAGGGTATCACCTAGGTATCACCTAGGACTCTCGAGCTGCAACCATAGCTGACTTGAGGGAGACTTACTTCACTCACAGACACACCGAGTCCCCCATGCCCCCAGTCTCAGCAAGTCACCTGCTACGTGCATAACCCAAATGCCGGCTCTGCAGCCAGCTTGCATGAGCCTGAGCATCCCATTTGGGAAAGGATAGTGTCCCGGCTACGATAAGGCTGTCCCTCAGGGCCTACCTCCAGACCCCCTCACTACATGTGTTTCTGTCAGTTATCTCTGATGGAAGAACCTTCCTCCCTGAGGTAGTACTTCAGGGGATCATCCCACACGTCATTGCTGATGAGCTGCTGGCAACCCGAGCAAGGTCAACCCAGGGCTGACCAGGCCCCGAACCTTCCCATGAGCAGCCAAGAACTCCACCATCAATCATCAACTTTGTGCAGGCCCAAAGCAACCCCACATCAGCAATCCTGTTCGATTCTGGGCCATTGTGGCCTGAAAGCCAGTTGAGAAAATTAAGGCTCCTGGTGTCTAGACTGTGGCTGGGGGATCCCCATTCAAAGTCCCAGAACCAGTGGACTGGAGTGGAATGACATGCCCTGTACCCTGCAGAAAGACAGGGGAGACTGGGGTGGACTCCACAGGTGGAGCATCTACATGCTTGCACACCCACATTCATCACCCTGGGAGCCACGTTTTACCGGTGATGTCAAGGTAATACTCCTTAATGATCATGGTGTTCAAGAAGTAGGAGTTGTCCTGAAAGGAAAAGACCAGCTTGCAGGGGGACTGCAGATGGTTCCGCACCTGCACCTGCCAGGATAGGGAGGAGGGAAAAGGTGCAAACTTCTAGGGGCCTCAGCTTGCCTCCCAGGCAGGCATTAACAGCTTCCACGACGCCTCTCTAAAGTCTCACAGTGCAGCAACATGGCTAACAGGATCCTCCCACTCCCCGCCAGGTCCCATACCCACCCTTCCTCAGTCTCCCTCACTGACGTTCAAGTCTATCATGTAGCGGAGAAAGTCTTGATCTTGGTTGCTGATCATGATGGAAACTTGAGGGTGGCTAATATTCTGCTTTAGGTCAAGAAGCCATTCAGGGAGCTACATGCCAGGCCAAAAAGAGCCAGGAGCATCAGTCCTAGTCTGGGGTGAAACAAGGATACTGGAAAAGGCATCTGCAAGGAGCTGGGTACTGCCTGTTACCTGGCCACCACTGATGTCATCAGGCTTTGCCATACCATCAGACAGGCTCATGGCTCTGGGCCCCTTGTTGTGGTGTGCATCTGAGGTGGTCTGCATTCTCCAAGCAGGGGCTATTTCTGACCACTACTGTTCTCCTCCAGACCTGTGTATGCTGGGTAGTGGCATGTCACTGCTTACATGGTCAGATTTGCAGTCCTGTGACAATCCATGTTTGAAAGCAAAGGGGTTGTGTGTGTGTGTGTGTGTGTGTGTGTGTACGTGTGTATGTATGTGTGTGTGTGTTGTGTGTGTGCATATGAATGACTCACATGTCTCAGCTATATGCCAGGATCACCCGCATTTACAGCAATAACTGTGTGCCGATGCTGCTCTGGTGTACCATCTCTGGTCATTCCTGACTTGGAGGCCTCAGATGCTGCTCCTCCTCAGATGCAGGCCTGAAGGAGACACTCAAAGGTATGGCTGCAACATGTACATATGTAGCCCTGCCCGGATCCTACTCGGCTGGGCCTTTGGAGCTTGCCAATTGCCCAGGACCACATTTCTTTCAGGGGCCTCCAGTGCCCTTCCTGTGCCCTCGCCCCTCCCCCTCCTCCTGCTCCTGCCCCATCTCCTCCTTCTCATGAGCAGTGGACCCAAAGGAGCAGCAGAAAGGATACAGTTTTGGCTCAGAAGCCAGGGATGCCCTGGATGATGGCACTTCCCCAAGCCAAGTGATGCTTCCTCCTCTGATGGTAGGCCCTGTGGTTCTGCTCACACTCAGAGCTCAGTTCCACCTGCAGGGCGGCCAGTGCCTTCAGGACGTCTAGCACTTGGTGCTCACTCGGGCCTCCCGGCCTGTCCTGGCCTTGCTCCTTTACCGTCTTCTCCTCCAGCTCTTGGGAGGACCACTGTTCCCACTGCTCATCTGCCACAGCTTCCACCTCTTCCATGATGTCTTCTGCAAGCAGCTGGAACTTCCACCCGATACCTGCCACGTCTCCGTCCACCAGGGTCTCGCTGTCTTGCACTGCCTCCACCCTAGAGAGGATGGCTTCTTCACCTGGCGTGACAACTGGTGGTTGCAAGGTTCCAGCTGCACACAGCATCAGGACGGCAGATCCAGGGATGAGGGGTGGGGGTTTCTTCCTGAGTACTGGGGCTCACAGCTAAGAAGGTCGGGGGTTCCAGGACACTCCCGCCTTCCTTTGATTGCCTCTCACGCTCCTCTTGGCCCAAGCTGGGGCAGATGTGAAGGGACACGATATAACAGCACAGACAATGGTGCATAATGGCGGCCCAGGCTGCAGTAAACCTGTGGGACCCACTAGCTCTTTGGGGGTGGGGAGTGAGGGGGATCGTCGGGAGGCGGGGATTGGTGTGTTGGGGATGGCGTGAGGCCAAGGAAAGGGGTGCCGCACAGCCCAGGCCAGGGTGAACGGGCCCTGGGACATCAGCGGAAAACAGGCAGGAGCCTAGGCTGTGAGCCACGCACAGGCTCCTTGCCCAAATCTAGACCAAAGGCGGAGAGGGTAGTGGGCGGCACCCTTATGGACATGCCCCTAGACCGGAGGGCATCTTCCGCGGTTCCTGTGCTCCGGTGCCCCGACGTGGCCAGATTCTGCCCCAGAAATGTAGAGGGTTTTGCATATGGCTGGGGTAGCCCCAGGCGCTGTCATTGACCTGGCTCTGGAAATTCCAACCACGGGTTCATGCTCCGCAATCCAAACAATACACTCCTGTGTCCCCCAGAACCGGCAATAACTGGGAGCTCTCCCCGACTATCCCAAGGATATGCAGGGGTGCCAAATGGCTGGATACTTTTCTTCATGGGACAGGGAGCCTGTTGCTGTCCTGATGCTAGGGGAGTAGGGAAAAAACCCCAAATTTGCTACAGTTGATCTTCACTGTTCAGGGAGACCAGAGCCTTAGGGTGCAGAGCTCACTCTTTGTCTCTCTATCTTTGCTTCCGGCATAGCACTGTTTGGGGCAATCCTTCTCTATGTGTACCAGGGGCTGATGTCTGTGTGTCTCTGTCTCTCTAAGTAGTGTTGTTGCCGTCTGCCACTCTCTGGACAGCAGCTCTCAGAAAAGACGCTTATCCTTTGCAAGCCCTTCGCGTCCTGAGTGAGTTGCAGCAATGGGAGATTAGACGGTTTTAGTCCACACGTTCGGAGAGAGCTTTCTCAACCTTGAGAGCCAACAGTGGGCGGTCACTGCTGAACTGCAGAATTGGACGTGCGACCCTCCCTCCCTCGCTGGACAGATGTGAACACTGCACAGGCCTGAGGTGGCTTGGCCACACTTTGCACAGAGGGAGAAATGGGGCCCGCTCTGCTGGCATGAGGGAACTCCCTGAACCTTGTTCGAATGCCTGCCAGGAAGACTCTAAAGACAGTTCCCCTTAAGTTCCATGACTCACCGGTGTCGGAGACATGCATGTCTGCCATTTACCCTATTGAGGCCCTTTCAAAGTGGCACTGTTCTCCATGTGAGAACACATCCCAGCCTGCCCTGTCACCCAAGCCTGTGGGGCCTGGAGCAGCAAGAGGACCAAGCTAAGCCAGCCATCCTATAGTCCTGATATATGATACATGCATTCTACAAAGAGCTTGAACACGGGCAGGACCCACCTGATTCAGTGCAAGGACTGAGATGTGGGCTCAAGAGTGTTTGTTGGGGGCTTGAACAAAGGCAGGACCCAGCCTGGTTCATTGGAGCGACTGAGATGTGGCCTCAGGAGTGTCTGTCTGGATGAACAAGGGGTGGATCCAGCCGCAATCAGTGCAGGGACCGAGATGTGGGCTCAGGAGTGTTTTTCGGGTGCTTGAACAAGGGCAGGACCCGGCCTGGTTCAGAGAAGGGACCCAGATATGGGCTCAGGAGTATTTCCCACGGATTTCAGCAAGTGCTGGACCTAGCCTAGTTCAGTGTAGGGAACGAGATCAGCCTGAGAGTCAAATGCACGCCAAGGAGTGTTTGTCAGGGTCTTGAACATATGTAGGACCCAGCCTAGTCCAGTTCAGGGGCAAAAAATGGAGTCAGGAGTGTTTGTCTGGGCTTGAATATGGGCAGGACCCAGCCGCTATCAGTGCAGGAACCAAGATGTGGTCTTAGGAGTGTTTGTCGTGGTTGATATGTGCAGGAACCAGCCTGGTTTGGTGCAGGAACCGGGATGTTGGCTCAGCAGTATTTGTCATGGCTTGAACTTTGGAGGGACCCACCCTGGTTCAGGGCAGCGAGTGAGATGCAGGCTCAGTAGTGTTTCCTGGGGGATTGAACAAGGGGAGCACACACCTTAATTCAGGGTCAGGGAGCAATTTGTGGGCTCAGGATTGCTTGCTGGGGCTTAAATAAGACCGAAAACCAGCCTTTGAGTCAGATGCAGGCCCAGAACAGTTGGTCAGGGACTTGAATATGTGCAGTTCCTGGCCTGGTTCAGTGAAGTTTCTGATGTGTGGGCTCAGGAGTGTTTGTCAGGGGTTGCAACAAGGGCAGGACCCAGCCTGCCTCAGTGCAGGGACCAGGATGTGGGTTCAGGAGCATTTGCAGGGGACTTCTGCAAGTGCTGAACCCAGCCTATTTCAGTGCAGGGAACAAGATATTGGCACCGGAGTGTTTGTAAGGGTCTTGAACAAGTGTGTGGATCACAGTAAAGTGTGGGAAATTCTGAAAGAGATGGGAATACCAGACCACCTGATCTGCCTCTTGAGAAATTTGTATGCAGGTCAGGAAGCAAGAGTTAGAACTGGACATGGAACAACAGACTCATTTCAAATAGGAAAAGGAATACCCCAAAGCTGTATATTGTCACACTGTTTATTTAACTTACATGCAGAATACATCATGAGAAACGCTGGACTGGAAGAAACACAAGCTGGAATCAAGATTGCCGGGAGAAATATTAATAACCTCAGATATGCAGATGACACCACACTTATGGCAGAAAGTGAAGAGGAACTGAAAAGCCTCTTGATGAAAGTGAAAGTGGAGAGTGAAAAAATTGGCTTAAAGTTCATCATTCAGAAAATAAAGATCATGGCCTCCAATCCCATCACTTCATGGGAAATAGATGAAGAAATAGTGGAAAAAGAGGCAAACATTATTTTTCTGGGCTCCAAATCACTGCAGATGGTGACTGCAGCCATGAAGTTAAAAGATGCTTACTCCTTGGAAGTAAAGTTATGACCAACCTAGATAGCATATTCAAAATCAGTCTAGTCAAGGCTATGGTTTCTTCTGTAGTCATGTATAGTTGTTAGAGTTGGACTGTGAAGAAGGCTGAGCACCTAAGGATTGATGCTTTTGAACTTTGGTGTTGGAGAAGACTCTTGAGAGTCCCTTGGACTGCAAGGAGATCCAACCAGTCCATTCTGAAGGAAATCAGCCCTGGGATTTCTTTGGAAGAATGATGCTAAAGCTGAAACTCCAGTCCTTTGGCCACCTCATGCGAAGAGTTGACTCATTGGAAAAGACTCTGATGCTTGGAGGGATTGGGGGCAGGAGGAGAAGGGGACCACAGAGGATGAGATGGCTGGATGGCATCATTGACTCGATGGACGTGAGTCTCAGTGAACTCCTGGAGTTGGTGTTCGACAGGGAGGCCTGGCGTGCTGAGATTCATGGGGTCGCAAAGAGCCAGACATGACTGAGCGACTGATCTAATCTTAACAAGTGTAGGACTCAGCCAAGTTCAGTGTAGGGAGCGAGATGTGGGCTCAGAAGTGTTTGTCAGGGCTTCAACGTGGGCAGGACCCACCTGCTTCAGTGCAGGGACCGAAATGTGGCTTCAAGAGCATTTATCAAAGTCTTGAACAAGGGCAGGAACCAGGTGGCTTCAAGGCAGGGCGTGAGATGCGGGTACAGGAGTGTTTCCAGGGGGATTGAAAAAGGGGAGGACACACCTTAGTTCAGGGGCAGGCAGCGAGTTGTCAGCTCAGGATGGTTTTGTGGGGGCTTGAACAAAGTAGAAACCATTGTAGTTCAGTGCAGGGATGGAGATGTTGGCTCAGGAGTGTTTGTCAGGGATTTGAATGAGGGCAGGGACCAGCGTACTTCAGTGCAGTGAATGAGATATGGGCTCGTAGTGTTTCCTGGGGTATTGGTCAAGGGGAGGACACACCTTACTTCAGTGGCAGGGAGAGAGTTTTCGGCTCAGGATTGTTTGCCGGGGCTTGAACAAAGGCAGGAACTATCCTGGTTCAGTGCAGGAACCAAGATGTTGGCTCAGGAGTAGTTTGTCAGGGTCTTGAACAAGTGCAGGACACAGCCTAGTTCAGTGCAGGGATGGTGGTGGAGGCTCAAGAGTGGTTGTCGGGGAGGTTGAACAAGGGCTTGACCCAGCCTATTTTAGTGCAGGTACTGAGATGTGGGCTTAGGAGTTTTTGTCAGGGATTTCGACAAGGTCTGGACCCAGCCTGGTTCAGTGCAGTTCGTGAGATGAGGGCTTAGTAGTGTTTCTGGGGGTTTGAACAAGGGAAGGACTCACCTTAGTTCAGGGGCAAGGAGCGAGTCGTCGGCTCAGGATTGTTTGTCAGGGCTTGAACAGAGGCAGAAACCATCCTGATTCAGTGCAGGGATGGAGATGTTGACTCAGGAGTTTTTGTCAGGGAGTTGAACATGGGCAGGACCCAGCCTAGTTCAGTGCATGGACTGCGATGCATGCTCAGGACTGTTTGTTGAGGGTTTGAACAAGGGCAGGACCCAGCCTAGTTCAGTGCAGTGACCGAGATGCAGGCTCAGGAGTGTTTGTCGTGGGTTTGAACAAGGGCAGGACCCAGCCTAGTTCAGTGCTGAGACCGAGATGTGGCCTCAGGAGTATGTGTAGGGGGATCGAACAATGACAGGACCTAGACTCGTTCAGTCGGAGAAGTCAATGGCACCCCACTTCAGTACTCTTTCCTGGAAAATCCCATAGATGGAGGAGCCTGGTGGGCTACAGTCCACAGGGTCACTAAGAGTTGGACACGACTGACCGACTTCACTTTCACTCTCATTCTTGGAAAAGGAAATGTCAACCGACTCTAGTGTTCTTGTCTTGAGAATCTCAGGGATGGGGGAGCCTGGTGGGCTGCCATATATGGGGTCGCACAGAGTCGGACACAACTGAAGAGACTTAGCAGTGGTAGCAGCAGACTCGTTCAGTGCAGTGACCGAGATGTTGGCTCAGGAGTGTTTGTCAGGGTCTTGAACAAGTGTAGGACCCAGCCTAGTTCATTGTAGTGAGTGATATGTGGGCTCAGGAGTATTTGTCGTGGCTTGAACATGGGCAAGAACCCATCTGCTTCAGTGCAGGGACTGACATGTGGGTTCCAGAGTATTTGTCAGGGTCTTGAACAAGGGTAGGACCCAGGCGGCTTCAGTGCAGGGAGTGATATGTGGGATCAGGGGTGTTTCCTGGGGGGCAGAGAGTTGAACAAGGGGAGGACACACCTTAGTTCAGGGGCAGGGAGCTAGGTGTCGGCTCAGGATTGTTTGCCAGGGGGCTTGAACATGGACAGTGCATGGACAGAGATGTTGGCTCTGGAATGTTTGTCGGGAGTTTGAACAGGGGCAGGACCCAGCCTAGTTCAGTGCAGGGACTGAGATGCAGGCTCAGGAGTGTTTGTCAGGGTCTTCAACAAGGGCAGGACCCAGACTGCTTTTGTGCAGGGACCGAGATGTGGGTTGAGGAGTATGTGTTGGGGGATCTAACAAGGGCATGATCTAGACTGGTTCAGTGCTGGGGATGTGATATGGACACAAGAGTGTTTGTTGGGGTCTTAAACAAGGGCAGGACCCAGCCTAGTTTAGTGCAGGGACTGAGATGTGCGCTCAGCAGTATGTGTTGGTGGATCTAACAAGGGCATGACCTAGACTGGTTCAGTGCACGAACTAAGACGTAGGTTCAGGAGTATTTATCGGGGTCTCAGAGCAGGGAGTGAGATGAGGGATCAGGAGTGTTTTCTGGGGGATTGAACAAGGGCAGGACAGACCTAATTTCAGGGGCAGGGAGCGAGTTGTGGGCTCACGGTTGTTTGCCGGAGGCTTGAACAAAAGGCAGGACTCAGCCTGCTTCAGTGCGGGGACTGAAATGTGGGCTCAGGTGTATGTGTTGGGGGATCTAACAAGGGCAAGACATAGACTGGATCTTGTGCAGGGCATGAGATTAAAGTGTAGGACCGAGCCTAGTTCAGTGCAGTGACTGAGAGGTTGGCTCAGGAGCATTTGTCGGGGCTTGAACATGGGAAGGACCAACCTGCTTCAGGGCAGGGCCCGAGATGTTGGTTCAGAGGTATGTGTCGGGGGACTAACTAAGGAAGAACCTAGACTGGTTCAGTGCAGTGACCGAGATGTGGACTCATGAGTATTTTCCAGGGGTTTGAGCAACTGCTGGACCCAGCCTAGTTCAGTGCAGTGACAGAGATGTGGGCTCAGGAGTGTTTCTCACGGTTTGAACATGGGAAGGATACAGCCTGCTATTGTGCAGGGACCAAGACTTGGGCTCAGGACTGCACTGGAAAAAGGTGATTCCATTACTAATGAGTGTAATGCCTATGTATAACAATTAGGTGTAACTAGTCCATTGTGCCATTTAGGAGCACCTCAAGATGCAAGGCAAATGCAAGGAAGTAGGAAAGGGGGAATTAACAGTACCACAATTATAATGGGGGACTTTAATACCCCACTCACACCTATGGATACATCAACTGAAAAGAAAATTAGCAAAGAATCATGAGCTATAAATGTACTTGTGTGTGTTATCTGCCTTTACACTTACTGTAGTGCCTCTAGTATGGCAGGAGGAGATACTATATAGTTGGCCATATTTAGTAGTGTCAGGAAGTTACCTAGAACAATTGGTAGAGTTGGGAAATTGATAGAAAAGTCCTAATACAAAGATGTACCTTCTAACTAGTGCTATCTTCCTTTTTCTTAAGTGGAGAAGTACTCACCAAGAAAGTGAAATCCCAGATATCAGGTTATATGATCTCATAATTGGAATTTTCCTAAGATAGCAGTCTACATGCATATAAGTGAGTCCTGGCTCGAGCCCCGTTAATTATGCTAAATGTTAGAACATGTCTGATAGAACACATCTCCGACAAGTCTCACACACCCTCCCTAAATTAATATCTCTTGAATTTCTAAGCTATGACTCTCTACTTGGTATAGTATCATAGGCTGAGGCTTTAAGGTTGTAAAAGCTCATAAAGGACAGAGACCACATTAATTTATTACATCTGGAAATATCTCCTCAAGGCCTGCAGCCAGGTCTGGAGCAGCTGCCATCACCCTAAATGTCCAGAAGCTAGATCTGAAATCTGCCCTTCATTCTCCTCTCCAACTTCCTCCATCTTATCACCAACCTGTGGTGTTGTCTGTCCCTTGCCCTGGAAAGATACTTTGTTCTTACAGTCTTCATCATCTTCCGTGGGTGCCTACCCATTGCCTATATTTCATACTGTCTGCTGATTGAATGAACACAATTTATGAATGGAAAGCAGAGGCTGAAGACAGGCCTGCACAGAAGCTTCTGAAGTTACCTAGTGGGAATCTGCATTGACATGTGGCTACGTTGAGTGTTATTAGTGACTTGAATCCTGTTCACTTGGGCATCTGGGAAATGCACATTTTCAGTCTGAAACTGGCACAAAAGGCTTTTTTTTTTTTCTTATTTCATTTTTGTGTACACCTTCTCTATAGTGTCCTATACCTAGTACTGTTACCTCCAAATATTCCCAGTTGAATGTGTCTTGGGCCTGATATGCACATATTCTGTCTTTTAGGCTTGGCTAAGATGGGAGGTTCAGAGGTCTTGTTGACACAATTTCTCAAATTGGTAGAGGACTTACAATCTACAATCTTTATCCATTACCAGGACATGTCCTTTGAAGGGCTGCAGGTGTTAACAATGAACTTGCCTGGACCCGTGCTTTTGTGGCCCTAATGGTCCTTCATAGAACTGAGGACCATTTGATTATCCTTAGGCACTTCAGTTTGGACTGGATTTTATCCTTTTGTTTGTTTTTTAAGCAGATGTATACTTTGCAAGCTAGAATTGGTCTTGTGGGCTTCTCACAAATTCAGAGGACTGGCAGTAAGACTGGTGGCCATAGATGAGAATTTTTGCCATGGAAAAGGTGACCTCATCACACCTGCAAACCCTCTGTGGGAAAGGCCCAAGTGGCTCCAACCATTTACAGGAGACCTTGTGATCCTGTAAGCTCCCCAATGGCTAGTGCAGCCTATTGTCTTGGTTAGGGAAGGTTAACGAAGGCATGATTACCATAATGTGCTTGCTTTGTGTCATCACTAAAGTAATAGGCAGAAATTGTTTTAGATAACATCCATTTGCAATGACCATTCCTCAGGATTGGTGAGGTCCCATCGTCAGGATTCAATTGATGGGTAAGAGAGTTCTTTACCATTTTCATTTTGCTGAGAACCTAAGTAAGTACGGTGAGTATCATTAAGTACTTAGTCCAGTCCGACTTCTGACCCCATGGATTGCAGCATGCCAGGCTTCCCTGTCAATCACCAACTCATAGAGCCTGCTCAAACCCATAACCACTGATTCCATGATGCCACCAAGCATTTCATCTTCTGTCGTCACCCTCTCCTCCAGACTTCAATCTTTCTCAGCATCAGGTTCTTTCCCAATGAGTCAGCCTTTCATTTCAGGTGGCTAAAATATCCAGGATCCAGTTTCAGCATCAGCCCTTCCAATCAATATTCTGAACTGATTTCCTTTAGAATTGACTCCTTTCATTTCCTTGCAGTCCAAGGGACTCTCAAGTGTTTTCTCTAACACCACATATCAAGAGCATCGATTCCTTGGAGGTCAAGATTCTTTAGGTCCAATTCTCATCTCTGTACATAGCTTTGATGAGACTGACCTTTGTCTGCTTTATAATGTGCCGTCTAGCCTGGTTGTAACTTTTCTTCTAAGCAGAAAGCATATTTTAATTTCCTGAACAGAGTCACCATCTTCAGTGATTTTGGAACCTGCTCCCCCCAAATAAAGTTTCTCAGTGTTTCCGTTGGTTCCCCATCTTTATGCCATGAAGTGATGGGACTAGATGCCATGAATCTCATTTTGAATGTTGAGTTTTAAGTCACCTGAATCACTCTCCTCTTTTACTTTCCTCAAGATACTCTGTAGTTCTTTCCGTGTTCTGCTACATGAATCATGCCATCTGCATATCTGATGTTATTAATATTTCTCCCAGAAAACTTGATCCCAAACCCTGTTTCATTCAGTCTGGCATTTTGTGTGATGAACTCTTCATGTAAGTTCAATAAAGAGGTTGACAGTACACCTTGAAATATTCCTTTCCCAACTCAGAACCTGTCTGTTGTTCCATTTCCTTTTCTGACTGTTACTTCTTGAACTGCATACAGATTTATCAGGAGGCATATAACATACTCTAGTAGTCCCATGTTTAGAAGAATTTAAAATGTTTTGTTGTGATCTACACAAACAAGACTTTGGCATAGCCAAAAAGGAGTAGATGTTTTCTGGTGTTCTCTTGCTTTTTTGATAACCCAACGTGTGTTGGTAATTTGATCTCAGGTTCTTCTGACCTTTCTAAATCGAGCTTGAACATCTGGAAGCTCATGGTTCACATTCTATTGAAGCCTGGCTTTGGGAATTTTGAGCAATACTTTGCGAATGTGTGAGATGAGTGCAGTTAAGCAGTAGTTTGCACATTCGATGGATTGCCTTTTATTGTGGTTGGAATGAAAACTGAACTTTTCCAGTCATCTGGTCACAGCTGTGTCTTCCAAATCTGCTGGCATATGGAGGGCAGCACACTCACAACATCATCTTTTAGAATGTGAAAGAGCTCAACTGAATTCCATCACCTCCATGAGCTTTGTTTATAGTTATGCTTCTAAAGTCTGACTTGACTTTGCATTCCAGGACGTCTGGCTCTAGGTGAGTGATCACACCATTGTGCTTAACTGGGTCATGAAGATCTTTTGTGCATAGTTCATCTGTGTATTCTTCCCTCCTCTTCTTAAGAGCTTCTGCTTCTGTTATCTCCATACCATTTCTGTCCTTTATTGTGCCCCTCTTTGCATGAAATGTGCCCTTGGTATCTCTGATTTTCTTGAAGAGATCTGTAGGCTTTCCCATTCTATTTATTTCCTCTATTAACTGGTTTTGATAACTGAGGAAGGTTTTATCTCTCCTTGCTATTCTTTGGGACTCTGCACTCAAATGGGTATTGTTTTCATTTTCCCGTTTTTGTTTTGCATCTTTGGTCTTTTCAGATCTTTGCAAGGCCTCATCACTTTGTCATTTTGCATTTCTTTTATATGGGAATGGTCTTTATCCCTGATTACTGTACAATGTCACGCCTCCACCCATAGGTCTTCAGGCACTCTGTTTATCAGATAGAATACCCTGAATCTATTTATCACTTCCACTGTATAATCATAAGTGTTTTGGTTTTGCATGTGTAAAATATGCTAATCTCCTATTTCATGCAGAGAAATCTTCACCCAGACTTTTTTCAAAGAAATACAGAGAACCCTTTCTGTTATTCAGGAAATATATGAAATATAGCTGTACTTTTTTGATGTTTTAGCTCAAATATCAATTTCTAATTCATTGAAAATTCTCTATTTCACGTATATAGTTCAGTTCAGTTTAGTTCAGTCACTCAGTCGTGTCTGACTCTTTGCAACCCCATGAATTGCAGTATGCCAGGCCTCCCTGTCCATCACCATCTCCCGGAGTTTATTCTAACTCACTTCCATCGAGTCAGTGATGCTGTCCAACCATCTCATCCTCTGTCATCCCCTTTTCCTTCTGTCCCCAATCTCTCCCATCATCAGAGTCTTTTCCAATGAGTCAACTCTTCCTATGAGGTGGCCAAAGTACTGGAGTTTCAGCTGTAGCATCAGTCCTTCCAAAGAAATCCCAGGGCTGATCTCCTTCCAAATGCACTGGTTGGATCTCCTTGCAGTCCAAGGGACTCTCAGGAGTCTTCTCCAACACCACAGATCAAAAGCGTCAGTTCTTCAGCGCTCAACAATCTTCACAGTCCAACTGTCACATCCATATATGACCACTGGAAAAACCATAGCCTTGACTAGATGAACCTTTCTTGACAAAGTAATATCTCTGCTTTTGCATATGCTATCTAGCTTGGTCATAACTTTTCTTCCAATGAGTAAGTATCTTTTAATTTCATGGCTGCTCATTATCTGCAGTGATTTTGGAGCCCCCAAAAATAAATCTGACATTGTTTCCACTGTTTCACCATCTATTTCTCATGAAGTGATGGGACCAGATGCCATGATCTTTGTTTTGTTAATGTTGAGCTTTAAGCCAACTTTTTCACCCTCCTCTTTCACTTGCTTCTAGAGGCTTTTTTGTTCGTCTTCTCTTTCTGCCATAAGGGTGGTGTCATCTGCATATCTGAGGTTACTGATATTTCTCCCAGCAATCTTGATTCCAGCTTGCACTTCTTCCAGCCAAATGTTTCTCGTGATGTACCCTGCATATAATTTAAATAAGCAGGGTGACAATATATAGGCTTGCGGTCCTCCTTTTCCTAATTGGAACCAGTCTGTTGTTCCATGTTCAGTTCTAACTGTTTCTTCCTGACCTGCATATAAGTTTCATGTGTGCAAATCTAGAAAAAATTTCATAAGTGAATAATCAAGATTTCATATTTCATATGAGAACATTTCTCCCCAAATTGTTATATGTGAAATACACAAAATTCCAAGTCTCATATCAGAAGACCTTCATTCAAGCTTTCTTGATGGAAATATAGAGAATTTCACAGCTCAAGCATAAAAATCTGTGGGAAAATTCTGCATTTCTTGTAGGAGAATGAATGCACTTTTTTCAAATGTTAAATAGACAGTATTCAATATTTCATGAAGGAAAGACAGCACAAAGATTTTCAAATGAGAAATATGAAAAAATTCCATATTTCATGTGAGAAAAACCTGTGACTATATTTTGATATGTGAAATAGCCATTTTTGTATTTCCTGTCAAAGAATCTGCATCCCGATTTTCATATCTCTAACATGAAAAATTCCACATTTTACACAGAAAATATTGTATCTATACTTTCATGTGAGAATTCCACATTTCTAGTTGGAAAAATTGTCCCCAGATTTGTACATGTGACTAATAGAGAAATTTATATTTCACATTCTGAAATATGCATCTAGATTTTCATATGTGAAACTGAGAATTTCATATTTTGTGAAGGACTATGTCATTTCAGATGTCTGTACTTGAAACAGGTAATACCTTCATCAAGAGGAGCCTTAATTCCTACTATTCTTCTGTCATTTGGGTGTTGTCATCTGGATAACTAAGTTATCATATCGCCCACATAAATTTTGTGTCTAGCTTGAGATTCATCTGGGATTTTATTTTTTCATGATGTCCTCTGCACAGAAGTCAAATAACCAGGGCAACACTAGATAGCTTTGACTTATTCCTTTCCCGATTTTGAATCACTTCATTGTCCCGTGTCCAGGTCTAACTGTTGTAAATTTAATAGCGTACACATTTCCCAGGAGACAGGTAAGGGATTATAGTATTCTTTTCTCTAAGAATTTTCCAAAATTACTTTTCTTTTTTAATGGTTTGTGTGCAATTCACAGTGTCCAAGTCATTAGCAGAAACAATTAAGCAGATATAGATGATTATATAGTCCATACATCAATTCATGTGTACCTGTTATGACTGAATCCCTAACTACACATTTCTGTGTTTTTTTGTTTGTTTATTTTTTGGTCATTGTTGCTATTGTCATTTTCTCTCTTTATCAAGTAGTCAAGTACCAAGTAGTCAAGTCAGTATGAACTTGCCAACTTATTCTACAGGAATTAAATTATGCCCACAGCAGTCTCTGACCCTTGAGACTCACTGAATGGAATTAAACTTTGAGATTCAAAATCAGACATCGGTACTCTGGGAAAATGTCAGGAACATTCAAAATATAGCTAGATATATTCAAGTGCTGACTTTTTGAGCCCAGTTATGCTATTATATTTTATGTGGAAAGTTCTGCATTTCTTCATGCTGACGACAATTCATCATTAAGAGAAATTTTCTAGGGGGAAAACAACAACAACAACAAATGTGCTTGATTGCATGTTGGAAGTCAAAGTAATGCCAGTGACATGTGTACGTAAGCAACGTCCCATCAAACAGAGTAATTCATGTCCACTAATGTTTCATGTTTTGCTGTCAAGGAAAAAGAATAATAGAGCTTTCCAGGAAACACTGAGAAGTTCAAAGAAGGCAGAAATGTAGAAGGATATGAAATACACCTCTCTCAATGTATAGATCAGAAATAATACTTCTACATGGTCAACAGTTTTCCCAGAGCATCAGATAAATACTAGCAGAAGACCCTAGTCCCCAGAGTGCCCCATGTGGGTTTCAGACATACCTGGGTGGGAAGGAATTAGGATGGGAGAAGGAGTATAAGAGGAAGCAAAACAAAACCTGAGCCTTGTGGTGGGAGATGGAGAAGCAGGGAAGAGATTTCCAGAATGAGGCAAGCCCCTTCAGTAAAGGGTAAATTGCTTTGGACTAAAAGGAAGCAAGGTAGAACAGCTGATGAAATATTATTTATGTAGAGCAAAAGTTACACAGATAATGTGTGTCGTGGCTCTATATGGCCCAAACTGCAATGCAGCTCAACCAGTGTGCATGGGGTCTGGAAGCTGGACACGGGATTTAGAGAGCCATCCTGGGAGAGGACTGTTGTTGGTTATGTGGAGATGGCCTGACGGAGCACGTATGAGTAGTTGTGTAGCAGAAAATGCCTTTTGAGAAATCACAAACTGCCAAAGAGGCAGGACCTTACTGCTGTGTCACACTCAGGAGGTAGAGATACCTTTGTAGCCACTCCTCTTCCTGCCTGTTAACACCTACTACAAGGCAATAGAGAAAGACCAGTCAGAAGTACTACTCATGCTTCTGCAAAAACACGCTAGATAATGATCCCATTAAGGCCAAATCTCTTCTGCCCGTGGCTGCTGGCTCCTATTCATAATTGGCACCACCAGGGTTCCAGCACTCCAAGCAGCTGTACCACATCCTGTGCTCACCCAGGCAGGCCCCGGTGTGCCACGAGTTTCTCAGGGCAGACTCCTTTGGTGACCACATGTGAGGAAGGACAAAAATTACACCAGAGACCCAGGGATAGAGCCATTAAGCAAGAGGATTGGAAACCTTCCAACCAGTTGTGCACGCTGCAAATTAAATATACATGATTAATGACACAGACCCTGTATCTATGGAATACATCAAAAGATGAGAAGAGGCCAAAGGAAAGAAAATGCCCAGGATCAGGAGTATACTAACACATGTATATGGAATTTAGAAAGATGGTAACGATGACCCTATATGTGAGACAGCAATATAGACATAAATGTACAGAATGGTATTTTGCACTCTGTAACCTAGATAGCATATTCAAAAGCAGAGACACTATTTTTCCAACAAAGGTTCGTCTAGTCAAGGCTATGGCTTTTCCTGTGGTCATGTACGGATGTGATAGTTGGACTGTGAAGAAGGCTGAGCGCCAAAGAATTGATGCTTTTGAACTCTGGTGTTGGGGAAGACTCTTCAGAGTGCCTTGGACTGCAAGGAGATCCAACTAGTCCATTCTGAAGAAGATCAGCCCTGGGATTTCTTTGGAAGGAATGATGCTAAAGCTGAAACTCCAGTTCTTTGGCCACCTCATGTGAAGAATTGACTCATTGGAAAAGGCTTTGATGCTGGCAGGGATTGGGGGCAAGAGGAGAAGGGGACGACAGAGGATGTGATGCCTGGATGGCATCACTGACTAGATGGACATGAGTCTGGGTGAACTCCGGGAGTTGGTGATGGACAGGGAGGCCTGGCGTGCTGCAATTCATGGGGTCACAAAGAGTCGGATACGACTGAGCAGCTGATTTGATCTGATCTGATCTGAAGAGAAGGCGAGGGTGGGATGATTTTAGAGGTTAGCATTGAAAAATGTATATTATGATATGAGAAACAGATCTCCAGTTTGGATTTGATACATGAGAGAAGGTCCTCAGGGCTGGTGCACTGGGATGATCCTGAGGGATGGGATGGGGAGGGATGTGGAAGGAATGTTCATATCAGGAACACATGTAAACACATGGCTGATTCATGCCAGTGTATGGAAAACCAACTACAATATTTTATTTTATTTTATTTTTGCTTCCATGTTCTGGCTATTATAAACAGTGCTGCGATGAACATTGGGGTACACGTGTCTCTTTCCCTTCTGGTTTCCTCAGTGTGTATGCCCAGCAGTGGGATTACTGGATCATAAGACAGTTCTATTTCCAGTTTTTTAAGGAATCTCCACACTGTTCTCCATAGTGGCTGTACTAGTTTGCATTCCCACCAACAGTGTAAGAGGGTTCCCTTTTCTCCACACCCTCTCCAGCATTTATTATTTGTAGACTTTTGGATTGCAGCCATTCTGACTGGTGTGAAATGGTACCTCATAGTGGTTTTGATTTGCATTTCTCTGATAATGAGTGATGTTGAGCATCTTTTCATGTGTTTGTTAGCCATCTGTATGTCTTCCTTGGAGAAATGTCTATTTAGATCTTTGGCCCATTTTTTTGATTGGGTCGTTTATTTTTCTGGAGTTGAGCTGTAGGAGTTGCTTGTATATTTTTGAGATTAGTTGTTTGTCAGTTGCTTCATTTGCTATTATTTTCTCCCATTCTGAAGGCTGTCTTTTCACCTTGCTAATAGTTTCCTTTGATGTGCAGAAGCTTTTAAGTTTAATTAGGTCCCATTTGTTTATTTTTGCTTTGATTTCCAATATTCTGGGAGGTGGGTCATAGAGGATCCTGCTGTGATGTATGTCAGAGAGTGTTTGCCTATGTTCTCCTCTAGGAGTTTTATAGTTTCTGGTCTTACGTTGAGATCTTTAATCCATTTTGAGTTTATTTTTGTATATGGTGTTACAAAGTGTTCTAGTTTCATTCTTTTACAAGTGGTTGACCAGATTTCCTAGCACCACTTGTTAAAGAGATTGTCTTTAATCCATTGTATATTATTGCCTCCTTTGTCAAAGATAAGGTGTCCATTTGTGCGTGGATTTATCTCTGGGCTTTCTCTTTTGTTCCATTGATCTATATTTCTGTCCTTGTGCCAGTACCATACTGTTTTGATAACTGTGGCTTTGTAGTAGAGCCTGAAGTCAGGTAGGTTGATTCCTCCAGTTTCATTCTTCTTTCTCAAGATCGCTTTGGCTATTCGAGGTTTTTTGTATTTCCATACAAATTGTGAAATTATTTGTTCTAGCTCTGTGAAGAATACCGTTGGTAGCTTGATAGGGATTGCATTGAATCTATAAATTGCTTTGGGTAGTATACTCATTTTCACTATATTGATTCTTCCAATCCATGAACATGGTATATTTCTCCATCTATTAGTGTCCTCTTTGATTTCTTTCACCAGTGTTTTATAGTTTTCTATATATAGGTCTTTAGTTTCTTTAGGTAGATATATTCCTAAGTATTTTATTCTTTTCGTTGCAATGGTGAATGGAATTGTTTCCTTAATTTCTCTTTCTGTTTTCTCATTATTAGTGTATAGGAATGCAAGGGATTTCTGTGTGTTGATTTTATATCCTGCAACTTTACTATAATCATTGATTAGTTCTAGTAATTTTCTGGTGGAGTCTTTAGGGTTTTCTATCTAGAGGATCATGTCATCTCCAAATAGTGAGAGTTTTACTTCTTCTTTTCCAATTTGGATTCCTTTTATTTCTTTTTCTGCTCTGATTGCTGTGGCCAAAACTTCCAAAACTATGTTGAATAGTAATGGTGAAAGAGGGCACCCTTGTCTTGTTCCTGACTTTAGAGGAAATGCTTTCAATTTTTCACCATTGAGGATAATGTTCGCTGTGGGTTTGTCTTATATAGCTTTTATTATGTTGAGGTATGTTCCTTCTATTCCTGCTTTCTGGAGAGTTTTTATCATAAATGGGTGTTGAATTTTGTCAAAGGCTTTCTCTGCATCTTTTGAGATAATCATATGGTTTTTATTTTTCAATTTGTTAATGTGGTGTATTACATTGATTGATTTGCGGATATTGAAGAATCCTTGCATCCCTGGGATAAAGCCCACTTAGTCATGGTGTATGATCTTTTTAATGTGTTGTTGGATTCTGATTGCTAGAATTTTGTTAAGGATTTTTGCATCTATGTTCATCAGTGATATTGGCCTGTAGTTTTCTTTTTTTGTGGGATCTTTGTCAGGTTTTGGTATTAGGGTGATGGTGGCCTCATAGAATGAGTTTGGAAGTTTACCTTCCTCTGCAATTTTCTGGAAGTGTTTGAGCAGGATAGGTGTTAGCTCTTCTCTAAATTTTTGGTAGAATTCAGCTGTGAAGCCGTCTGGACCTGGGCTTTTCTTTGCTGGAAGATTTTTTATTACAGTTTCAATTTCCGTGCTTGTGATGGGTTTTTTAAGGTTTTCTATTTCTTCCTGGTCGAGTTGTGGAAAGTTGTACTTTTCTAAGAATTTGTCCATTTCTTCCTCGTTGTCCATTTTATTGGCATATAATTGTTGATAATAGTCTCTTATGATCCTTTGTATTTCTGTGTTGTCTGTTGTGATCTCTCCATTTTCGTTTCTAATTTTATTGATTTGATTTTTCTCCCCTTGATTCTTGATGAGTCTGGCTAATGGTTTGTCAATTTTATTTATCCTTTCAAAGAACCAGCTTTTGGATTTGTTGATTTTTGCTATGGTCTCTTTTGTTTCTTTTGCATTTATTTCTGCTCTAATTTTTAAGATTTCTTTCCTTCTACTAACCCTGGGGTTCTTCATTTCTTCCTTTTCTAGTTGCTTTAGGTGTAGAGTTAGGTTATTTATTTGACTTTTTTCTTGTTTCTTGAGGTGTGCCTGTATTGCTATGAACTTTCCCCTTAGGACTGCTTTTACTGTGTCCCACAGGTTTTGGGTTGTTGTGTTTTCATTTTCAATCGTTTCTATGCAAATTTTGATTTCTTTTTTAATTTCTTCTGTGATTTGTTGGATATTCAGCAGCGTGTTGTTCAGCCTCCATATGTTGGAATTTTTAATAGTTTTTCTCCTGTAATTGAGATCTAATCTTACTGCATTGTGGTCAGAAAAGATGCTTGGAATTATTTCTATTTTTTTGAATTTACCAAGGCTAGCTTTATGGCCCAGGATGTGATCTATCCTGGAGAAGGTTCCATGTGCGCTTGAGAAAAAGGTGAAATTCATTGTTTTGGGATGAAATGTCCTATAGGTATCAATTAGGTCTAACTGGTCTATTGTATCGTTTAAAGTTTGTGTTTCCTTGTTAATTTTCTGTTTAGTTGATCTATCCATAGGTGTGAGTGGGGTATTAAAGTCTCCCACTATTATTGTGTTATTGTTAATTTCTCCTTTCATACTTGTTAGCATTTCTCTTACATACTGCGGTGCTCCTGTGTTGGGTGCATATATATTTATAATTGTTATATCTTCTTCTTGGATTGATCCTTTGATCATTATGTAGTGGCCTTCTTTGTCTCTTTTCACAACCTTTGTTTTAAAGTCTATTTTATCTGATATGAGTATTGCTACTCCTGCTTTCTTTTGGTCCCTATTTGCATGGAAAATCTTTTTCCAGCCCTTCACTTTCAGTCTGTATGTGTCCCCTGTTTTGAGGTGGGTCTCCTGTAGACAACATATGTAGGGGTCTTGTTTTTGTATCCATTCAGCCAGTCTTTGTCTTTTGGTTGGGGCATTCAACCCATTTACGTTTAAGGTAATTACTGATAAGTATGGTCCCGTTGCCATTTACTTTATTGTTTGGGGTTCGAATTTATACACCATTTTTGTGTTTCCTGTCTAGAGAATATCCTTTAGTATTTGTTGTAGAGATGGTTTGGTGGTGCAGAATTCTCTCAGCTTTTGCTTGTCTGAGAAGCTTTTGATTTCTCCTTCATACTTGAATGAAATCCTTGCTGGGTACAATAATTTGGGCTGTAGGTTATTTTCTTTCATCATTTTAAGTATGTCTTGCCATTCCCTTCTGGCTTGAAGAGTTTCTATTGAAAGATCAGCTGTTATCCTTATGGGAATTCCCTTGTGTGTTATTTGTTGTTTTTCCCTTGCTGCTTTTAATATTTGTTCTTTGTGTTTGATCTTTGTTAATTTGATTAATATGTGTCTTGGGGTGTTTCGCCTTGGGTTTATCCTGTTTGGGATTCTCTGGGTTTCTTGGACTTGGGTGATTACTTCCTTCCCCAGTTTAGGGAAGTTTTCAACTATTATCTCCTCAAGTATTTTCTCATGGTCTTTCTTTTTGTCTTCTTCTTCTGGAACCCCTATGATTCGAATGTTGTAGCGTTTAATATTGTCCTGGAGGTCTCTGAGATTGTCCTCATTTCTTTTAATTCGTTTTTCTTTTATTCTCTCTGATTCATTTATTTCTACCATTCTATCTTCTAATTCACTAATCCTATCTTCTGCCTCTGTTATTCTACTATTTGTTGCCTCCAGAGTGTTTTTAATTTCAATTATTGCATTATTCATTATATATTGACTCTTTTTTATTTCTTCTAGGTCCTTGTTAAACCTTTGTTGCATCTTCTCAATCCTTGTCTCCACGCTATTTATCTGTGATTCCATTTTAATTTCAAGATTTTGGATCAATTTCACTATCATTATTCGGAATTCTTTATCAGTAGATTCCCTATCTCTTCCTCTTTTGTTTGGTTTGGTGGGCATTTATCCTGTTCCTTTATCTGCGGGCTATTCCTCTGTCTCTTCATCTTGTTTAAATTGCTGAGTTTGGGGTGTCCTTTCTGTATTCTGGCAGTTTGTGGAGTTCCCTTTATTGTGGCTTTTCCTCACTGTGTGTGGGTTTGTACAGGTGGCTTGTCAAGGTTTCCTGGTTAGGGAAGCTTGTGTCAGTGTTCTGATGGGTGGAGCTGTATTTCTTCTCTTTGTTCAGTCGCGCTGTGGGGAGGGAGGGAGGGATGCTGCAAACAAATAACACTGGCGTGCGCTCGCAGTGCCTCAGCCACACTGGGTCTGCCCCCGCTCTCGGCGCGTGTAGCCTCCCTGCCCACACTGCTCGGGCTCTAGGTTGTTCCGCTGGGAACAATCCGAGGCTGGCCCTGGGCTGCATGTACCTCCCACGTCCAAGCCGCTCAGGTTCAGGTGCTTGGGCAGTCCTCAGAGGCGCAGACTCAGTTGGGCCTGATTTTTGTGCTCTTCCCAGGTACGAGCAGCTCAAGTGATGAGGTGTTTGGCGAGCGCCAATACTGCGACTTATCGCCTCCCAGCCACTCGGTTATCTGGGTATAAAACCGGCGCACCTTCTCAGTCAGATGTTAACCGTCCAGACCCCCAAGAAGTTTTAGTTAGCAAAGAAGCCTGCTTACAGTTTTATAGATAATGTCTCTCTGGGGCTGCGATTGCGCCCTTCCGGCTCTGGCTGCCTGTCACTGGAGGGGGAAGGTCTGCAGCCAGCTATCTCTGTTCAGTTCTTTGTTCCCTGCGCGGGCCTGGCGGTGTCTTAGGTTGGGGCTGGCTTTTCGCGTGGTAGATATCCCACAGTCTGGTTTGCTAGCCCAGATTATTTCGCTCAGATAGTGCTCAGGGTATTCAGGCCAGATTCTTACTCTAAGCGATGCAGCCCGCGCTGCGCCTCCCTGCCCAGCCCCCGCTTGCTAATGGTGCGTGCAGGCGTCTGCGCTGCTTCCCTGCTGGGCGAGTTACTGTAGGACTCGCAATCTTCGA
This sequence comes from Bos taurus, assembly GCF_002263795.3. Taxonomy (NCBI): domain Eukaryota; kingdom Metazoa; phylum Chordata; class Mammalia; order Artiodactyla; family Bovidae; genus Bos; species Bos taurus. Next base: position 53,395,644 of record NC_082638.1, read on the forward strand.
GTTTTAATTGTTTATTTATTTTTTCTCCCCGTTATGTTGCCCTCTGTGCTTCCAAAGCTCGGCACAGATTCGGCAGTGAGAAGGTTTCCTGGTGTTTGGAAACTTCTCTCTTTTTAAGACTCCCTTCCCGGGACGGAACTCCGTCCCTCCCTCTTTTGTCTCTTTTTTTGTCTTTTATATTTTTTCCTACCTCCTTTCGAAGAGTTGGATTGCTTTTCTGGGTGCCGGATGTCCTCTGCCGGCATTCAGAAGTTGTTTTGTGGAATTTACTCGACGTTTAAATGCTCTTTTGATGAATTTGTGGGGGAGAAAGTGTTCTCCCCGTCCTACTCCTCCATCATCTTAGACTAGTCTCCAATATTTTAAAGTAATTAGGCCCCAATTAATATAAATGAAATTTAAAAATATATATATACTTTAAAAAAAGCCTGCTGGGTTTCTCCAGTGATCCTGTGGGTTTAGAATTTCCCTGCCAATGCAGGGGACGTGGGTTCGATCCTTGGTCTGAAGATATGGCACATGCTACCAAAGTAGATAACCCTTTTTGCCCCAACTACCTAATCTGGGCGTCCTAGGGCTTCTGTTTGCAATAGAAGGGAGTACCATGAGTCACTAGCTAACTGCAATGAAGAGTAGTCCCCAACTACTGTAACTTGAGAAACTTTGTGCACAGCAATGAAGAAAGTGCAGCCATAAATAAATAAATAATTTCTAAAAAATATAAATAAATTCTAGATTTTTAAATTTCTTTCATATAATATGAATTTCCTGTATTTCATTGAATATCCAGATGTTGGATTGACTGCTTGAAATATGGAATTCCTATCTTTCAAATATTAAAATCAAGGGCACTATTCCTAAATGAAATATAAATTCTCTATATTTCACATATAAGAATTTTGGTGTAGATTTTCCTATATGAGTCTCTAAATTTCACATAGGAAAACATAGGTGTCAATTCTATTTGAAAGTTGCTATTCTCTATAATTCACTTTTGAAATTCAGGATGATTATGCTTCCTACTGCACATGTGGAATTCCTTAATTTTGTATGAAAATTTGAATGTAGATTTTCATAGATAAACAGTGCAAATTTCTGCATTTCAAATTTTTACCACTGAAGCTATCATGGAACTTTAATAGTTTAGGAAACCATCCAAGATTTTCTAAAATTACCACCCAAAAGAGATGCCCTTTTCATGATAGCTGACTGTGATGTAAAACAGGAAGTCAGGAGATACATGGGTAACAGGCAAGTTTGGACTTGGGTATAAAATGATGCAGAACAAAGGCTAAATGCAGTTTTTCAAATACAAAGGTTAAACATAGAAAGACGACAGTGTTCCTGGTCTCCAAAATCATTGGGGACAGTGATTACAGCCACGAAAATAGGACACTCTAGCTCCACGGAAGAAAACCTATGATAAACCTAGATACAATGTGCTGAGAAGCAGAGATATCATTTTGTTGACAAAGGTCCGTTTAGGCAAAGCTGGTTTTTCCTTCCCCCCACCCCCAGGCAAAGCTAGTTTTTCCTCCCCCCGCCCCCTCAGGGGATATGTATGGATGTCCATCTTGTGTGAGCCTACAAAGCATGGCTTAGTTCCACTGAGTTAGACAAGCCGGGGTTCATGTGATAGATTGGTTAAGTTTCTGCGATGGTGGTTTCAGTGTTTCTGCCCCCTAATGCCCTCTCTCAGCACCTACCATCTTACTGGGATTTCTCTTACCTTGGATGTGCAGTATCTCTTCACTCCTGCTACTGCAAAGTACAGCCGCTGCTCCTTACCTTGGACGTGGGATATCTCCTCCTGACTGCTGGCTGTTCCAGTGCCACAGAGCCACAGCTCGCTGCTCTAGTGAATTAGGAAAACTCAGTAATGGCCACAGGAATGGAATGTCAGTTTGCATTCCAATCCCAAAGAGAGGTAATGCCAAAGAATACTCAAACTACAACACAATTGCCTTCATCTCATGCACTAGTAAAGTAATACTCAAAATTCTCCAAGGTAGGCTTCAACAATATGTGAACTGTGAACTTCCAGATGTTCAAGCTGGTTTTGGAAAAGACAGAGGAACTAGAGATTAAATTGCAAACATCTGCTGGATCTCTGAAAAAGCAAGAGAGTTTCAGAAAAACATCAATTTCTGCTTTATTGACTATGCCAAAGACTTTGACTCTATGGATCACAACAAACTGAAAAATTCTACAAGAAATGGGAGTATCAGACCACCTGGGCTGTCTCTTGATAAATCTGGATTCAGGTCAGTAAGAAACAGTTAGAACAAGGCATAGAAGAGCAGGCTGGTTCAAATAGGAAATGGAGTAGGTCAAGGCTGTATTGTCACCCTGCTTATTTAATTTATATGCATAATACATCATGAGAAACACTGGGTTGTATGAAGTACAAGCTGGAATCAAGCTTGCACCAAGAAATATCAATAAATATAAACATGCAGATGACACCACCCTTATGACAGAAAAAACGGAAGATCTAAAAGTCTCTTGATGAAAGTGAAAAAGAGAGAAAAAATGACTTAAAATTCAACATTCAGAAAACTAAGATCATGGTATCTGGTCCCATCACTTCATGCCAAATAGATAGGGGAACAATGTTAGACCTTATTTATTTTATTGGTGGATGGTGGGTCCAAATCACTGCAGATGGTGACTGTATCCATGAAATTAAAAGATGCTTCCTCTTTGAAAGAAAATTTATGAGCAACCTACACTGTCTATTAAAAAGCAGAGACATTACTTTGCCAACAAATGTCTGTCTAGTCAAGGCTACTGTTTCTCCAGTAGTCATATATGAATGTGACAGTTGGACTATATAGAAAGCTGAGAAGAATAAATGATGCTTTTGAACTGTGATTTTGGAGAAGACTCTTGAGAAACCCTTGGACTGCAGGAGATCCAATCATTCCATTTTAAGGAGTTCAGTCCCTGGATGTTCCTTTGAAAAACTGCTGTTGAAGCTGAAATTCCAATACTTTGCCCAACTGATAAGAAGAGCTGACTCATGGGAAAAGACCCTGATGCTGGGAAAGATTGAGGGAAGGAGGACAAGGGGATGACAGAGGATGAAATGGTTGGATGGCATAGCAGACTCAATGGGCATGAGTTTGTGTAGACTCTGGGAGTTGGTGATGGACAGGGAGACCTGGACTCCTGTGGTCCATGTGGTCACAAAGAGTTGGATATGATTGCGAGAATGAACTGAACTGATCTGAGCCGATGTATGGATGTGAGAGTTCGACTATAAAGAAGCCTGAGTATCAAAACTGAGGTTTGAACCCTGTCCTGAAGGCAACTACTGAGAGTCCCTTGAACAGCAGGAGTTCAACCCAGTCAATCCTAAAAGAAACTAACTGTAAATGTTCATTGGAAGGTCTGATGCTGAAGCTCAAGCTCCAATATTTTGGCTAAAGGACTCATGAGAAAAGACTGCCACTCTAACTTGTCATGAAACATTATTGGCTCTAATGTGGGAAAGACTGAGTGAAGGAGAAGAAGGCAACAGAAGTTGAGTTGCTTGGACGTCCATCCTGGAATCTCTTGACTCAACAAAGGTGAGTCTGAGCAAAGTGTTGGAAACAGGGAAGGGTTGGGAAGGCTGCAGTGATGCTGTCCACGGTGTTACAGTGTTGGAACTGGCCAGTCAACTGAAAACCAGCAAAAACTCTGTCTCATATATGTCAATCAGGAGGAGATTTTTGTACCTGAAATATGGCATTTTCTATATCCCCTTAGAAAAATTAAATGCTTCTTTATGAATTACGAATATCTCTCCATTTCATTTATGAAAGTCTGGGTGGATATTTCACTTCTTAATCTATGAGAGATTCAATTATTCAGGAAGCAAATTTTAATACAACGATGTTTACATGTAATACAGAGTATTGTACATTTCAAATGTGAAAATGAGGGTATACACGTCCTTATGGGACATGCCATTAGAAAATCTGGGTGTCCATTTTCCTATATTAAAGATGAAATTCTCCGTATTTCCAGGACCAAAAACTGAGCACAGTTTTTGTTACATGAAATATGCAATTGTTTCTATTTCCCTTTTGAAAATATAGCTTTGAACTTGGCAGTATGATAGATGAAATCTGTGGAATTCATGCACTAAAAGGTGGGTCCTTGATAATTTAACATGAATTATGGAATGCACGTTATTTCATGTATAAAAATCAAGGCACATACTTTCTTGCATGAAATATGGTATTCTCAACTGAATGTTAAAGTTTAATACCAAACAAAATTCTGTAAAATAATTGTCCATCAGTTAAAAATATATACTAACAAAGTTGCTTAAAACATAGTATTCCTTATATTTTTTATTTCACCATCTAGATGTAGATGTTTCTAACTGAAATAGGAAATTCTCTATATCTCATGTATGTAAATCTGCAAGCAGGGTCTCCAATATGCGGTAGTGAATTCTCTATATTTGACGTAAGAAAAACTGCTGAGGAATCTTGGACATGGCAAAGTCGGATTTTTGTTCCTTTCACATGTGGAAACCAGGCCACAATTTGTCTTATAAGATATGAACTGTACATATTTCAGATATGAAAATTTGAATGAAGCAATTTTACATGAAATATACATTTAGTCAAAGCCTTTGTTTATCCAGAAGTCATGTATGGAGGTGAGAGATGAACTATAATGTAAGGTGAGCAGGAAAATTAATGCTTTTGAACTGTGGTGTTGGAGAAGGCTCTTGAGAGTCTCTTGGATGGCTAGGAGAAATCCAACCAGTCCATCCTAAAGGACATCAATCCTGAATATTCTTTGCAAGGACTGGGGCTAAAGGTGAAACTCCAATACTTTGGTCACACGATGTGAAGAACTGACACATTGGAAAGGATCATGATGCTGGGAAAGGTTCAAGGCAGGAGGAGGAGGGACAACACAGGATGAGAAGATTGGATGGAATCACTGAATCAATGGATATGAGACTGAGTAAACTTAGTGAGATGGTGACCAACAGGGATTCCTGGCAAGCTCCAGTTTATGTGGAGCTTGTTCAAATCAACAAAGATCTGAACATGATTGAGCCACAAAACTGAACCAAACATGGCCCTGTCCATCAGAACAAGAATCAGATTCCCCCTCAGTTAGTCTTTCCCATAAAGAAGTTTCCACAAGCCTCTTATTCTTATTCATCAGAGGGTAAAGAGAATGAAAATCATAATCACAGAAAACTATCCAAACTGATCACATGGTCCATAGCCTTGTCTAACTCAATGAAACTATGAGTCATGGGTGTAGGGCCACCCAAGATGGACGGGTCATGGTGAAGCGTTCTGACAAAACGAGGTCCTTGGAGAAAGAAATGGAAAACCTCTTCAGTATCTCTGCTTTGAGAAAGCCGTTAGCAGGATGCTATGGCAAAATATACCATACAGAAAGAAGAACTCCCAAGGGTGGCAGGTGCCTGATATGCTACAGGAGATCAGTTGAGAAGAAACTACAGAAAGAAAATTCTTGTTCCATGAAGGCATGGAACCAGAGAAAAAACAGCACCCAGTTGTAGATATGACTGGTGATGGAATGAAGTCCGATGCTATAAGGAGTAATGCTGCCATATAACCCAGCAATCCCACTGCTGTGCACACACACTGAGGAAACCAGAATTGAAAGAGCCACGTGTACCCCAATGTTCATCACAGCACTGATTCTAATAGCCAGGACATGGAAGCAACCTAGATGACCATCAGCAGATGAATGGGTAAGAAAGCTGTGGTACAAATACACAATGGAGTATTACTCAGCCATTAAAAAGAATTCATTTGAATCAGTTCTAATGAGGTGGATGGAACTGGAGCCTATTATACAGAGTGACATAAGCCAGACAGAAAAACTCCAATACAATATACTAATGCATATATATGGAACTTAGAAAGATGGTAATGATAACCCTGTATGTGAGAGAGCAAAAGAGACACAAATGTGTAGAACAGCCTTTTGGGCCCTGTGGGAGAGGGAGGGGGGGGATGATTTGGGAGAATGGCATTGAAACATATATAATATCATATAAGAAAAGAACTGCCAGTCAAGGTTCGATGCAGGATGCAGGATACATGAAGCTTGGGGCTGGAGTACTGGGATGACCCAGAGGGACGGTATGGGGAGGGAGGTGGGAGGGGGATTCACGATGGGGAACATGTGTACACCCGTGGCGGATTCATGTTGATGTATGGCAAAACCAGTACAATATTGTCAAGTAATTAGCCTCTAAATAAAATAAATATATTTAAATTTAAAAAAGAGTAATGTTGCATAGGAACCTGGAAGGTTATGTCCATGAATTACGGAGAATTGCAAGGGGTCAAACAGGGGGTGCCAAGAGTGAGCATCAACATTTTAGGAATCAGTGAATTAAAATGGACTGGAATGGGTGAATTTGACTCAAATGACCACTATGTCTACTACTGTGGGCATGAAGCTCTTAGAAAAAATGGAGTAGTGGCCATAGTCAACAAAGAGTCTGAAATGTAGTACTTGGAGGCAATCTCAAAAATGATAGAATGATCCCTGTTCATTTTCAAAATGAAATTCTATGCCACTAATTCTATGCCACTATAAGTAATAGTAATGTTGAAGGAAATGAAGTAATAGCTTTTTCTATGAAGACCTACAAGAACTTATAGAACATACATGCATAAAATATGTCCTTTTCATCACAGGGGAATGGAATTCAAAATAGGAAGTCAAGAGACACCAGGAGTAGCACGCAAATATGGCCCTGGAGGACAAAATGAAACCACTGAAAAGAAACAGAGTTTTGCCTAGGGAACACACGGCTCATACAAAGCACTCACTTCCAAGAACACCAGAGAAGACTCTACACAAGGACATTACCAGATGCTCATACTGAAATCAGATTGATTCTTTTATTTGTGGCCAAACATGGAGTAACTATATACACTCAGCAAAACAAGACTGGGATCTATTGTAACTCAGATCATGACCTCCTTGTTGCCAATTTCAGGCTTAAATTGAAAAAAAAAGTGGGGAAACCACTAGAATTTTCAGGTAGAACCTAAATCATAACCCTTTTGATTACACAGTGAAAGTGACAAATAGATTCAAGAGATTAGATCTGATAGAAAGGGTTTCTGAGTAACTATGGACAGAGGTTTGTGAAAGTGTACAAAAGGCAGTGATCAAGACCATCCTCAAGAAAAAAAAAAAAACTGCAAAAAGCCAAAATGGGTGTCTGAATATACCTTACAAGTTACTGAGAAAAGAAGAGAAGCGAAAGCAAAGGAGAAAGACAAAGATATATCCATGTGAATGCAGAATTACAAAGAAGAGGAAGGAGAGATAAGAAAGCTGACTTTAGTGAAGAATGCAAAGAAACAGAGGAAAATAATGTAATGGCAAAGACAAGATATGTTCAAGAAAATTAGAGATACCACGGGAACATTCCATGCAAAGATGGTCGAAATAAAGAACAGAAGTGGTACTGACTTAACAGAAGCAGAATGTATCAAGAAGAGGTGTAAATAATACACAGAAGAACTATACAAAAAGGATCTTCAATATCCAGATATCCACGATGATCACTCACCTAGAGCCAGACATCTTGGAATGTGAAATCAAGCCATCCTTATGAATCATCACTATGGAGAAAACTAGTGGAGCTGATGGAATTCCAGTAGACCTATTTCACAGACTAACCAATGATTCTATGAAAGTGCTACATTCAATATGCCAGGACATTTGAAAAACTCACCAGTTGAAACAGGACTGGAAAATATCTGTTTTCAGTCCAATCCTAAAGAAAGGCATTACCAAAGAATGTCCACTATCACACATTTTCCCCCATGTCAAATGGGAGAGAAGTAATGCTCAAAATTCTCCAATCTGGGCTTCAGCAGTTCCTGAACAATGAGCTTCCACATGTTCTAGCTGAATTTAGAAAAGTGTGAGGAACAAAAGATCAAATTGCCAACAACCATGGGGTCATCAAAAAGGTAAGATATAAAAAAAAAAGACCTGTTTCATTCTTTATACAGAAGCCTTTGACTGAGGGGATCAGAAAAAATTGTTAAATACATGCAAAGTGCTGGGAAAACCGACCACCTGACCTGCCTCCTGAGAAATCTGTATCCAGGTGAAGAAGCAACAGGCTATGGAGCAACAGGGTGCTTTCAAATAAGGAAAGGATTATACCAAGGCTGTATATTGTCACCCTGCTTATTTAATTTCAATGCAATGTGCAACATGAGAAATGCCAGGCTGTATGAAGCACAGGCTTTAAATAATACTGCTGGGAGAAATATCAATAAACTCAGAGAAGTAGACGACATCAGCCTTATGGCAGAAAATGAAGAAGAACTAAAGAGCTTCTTGATGAAAATGAAAGAGAAGAGTGAAAAATCTGGCTTAAAATCTCAATATTCAAAGAACTAAGATCATGACTTCTGATACAATCACTGATTAGTAAAGGGATGGAGAAACAATGGAAAGAGCAAAAGACATTATTTTGGTGGGTCCAAAATTGCTTCAGATGTTGACTTCATCATGAAATTAAAACATCCTCCTTGGAAGAAAGCTATGACCAAACTAGACAGCATACTGAAAAGCAGAGACATTGCTTTGCCAACAAAGGCTCACATAGTCAAAGATACAGCTTTTCTAGCAGTCATGTATGGATGTGAGATTTGGAGTCTAAAGATAGCTGAAGGTGGAAGAATCGATGCTTTTAATCTGTGCTTTTGGTGGAGATTCTTAAGGGTCTCTTGGCCTTAAGGTGGCTAAAGGAAATCGTTTCTGATTATTCATTGGAAGGACTGATTTTGAAGGTGAAACTCCAATAATTTGGCCACCTGATTCAAATAAATGACGCATTTGAAAAGACCCTGACGCTTGGAAAGATTGAAGGCAGGAGAAGAAGAGGATGACAGAAGATGAGGTGGTTGGATGGAATCACCTACTCGATGGACACGAGTTTGGGTATGCTCAAGGAATTGTTGATGGACAGGGAAGCATGGCGTGCTGCAGTCCGTGGGGTCGCAGAGTTGGACAAGATCCAGAAACTGAACTGAACTAAACACAAATGTAGAATCACCTATATTTTTACATGCCAATATAACGATGCTGGATTTACCACATGATATATTGCATTTCTTTTTCACTTCATGAAAATATGGAAGCTGTTCTTCTTACATGAAAGGTGGAATTCTCTCCACCTCATGCATGAAAATCTGGGCAGTGGTTCTCTACCATTAAATGTGGACATATGTATATTTCACATATGAAAACCATGGCACTGAAGATTTGAATCTTCGATCTGAAGATAAGAAGAACCCGTATGAAATTTCAATTCTATTTCACAAATGAAAATCTGGACACCACTGTTTCTTCATAGAGAGTGTTTGCATTTCTCAAACATATATCAAAACAAAGAGTTTGTTTGATGAAATATGTAATGTTCTGTATCAGCTGTATCACAACTTAGGTGCAAATTTTCCATCTAGAATTTTGGACTTCTACGGGAGAAAGTCAAGTGGAACTCAAAAGCCTCTTGATGAAAGTGAAAGAGGAGAGTGAAAATGTTGCCTTAAAGCTCAACATTCAGAAAACTAAAACCATAGCATCTGGCCCCATCAGTTCATGGGAAATAGATGGGGAAACAGTGGAAACAGTGTCAGACTTTATTTTGAGGGGCTCCAAAATCACTGTAGATGGTGATTTCAGCCATGAAATTAAAAGACGCTTACTCCTTGGAAGAAAAGTTATGACCAACCTAGATAGCATATTGAAAAGCAGAGACATTACTTTGTCAACAAAGTTCCATCTAGTCAAGGCTATGGTTTTTCCAGTAGTCATGTACGGATGTCAGAGTTGGACTGTGAAGAAAGCTGAGTCCTGAAGAATTGATGCTTTTGAACTGTGGTGTTGGAGAAGACTCTTGAGAGTGCCTTGGACTGCAAGGAGATCCAACCAGTCCATTCAAAAGGAGATCAGTCCTGTTTACTTTGGAAGGAACGATGCTAAAGCTGAAACTCCAGTGCTTTGCCCACCTCTTGTGAAGAGTTGGTTGACTCATTGGAAAAGACTCTTATGCTGGGAGGGATTGAGGGCTGGAGGATAAGGGGAAGACAGAGGATGAGATGGCTGGATGGCATCACCCACTCAATGGACTTGAGTTTGAGTGAACTCCAGGAGTTGGTGATGGACAGGGAGGCCTGGCGTGCTGCAATTCATGGGGTCGCAAAGAGTCAGACACAACTGAGTGACTGAACTGAACTGAACTGATATAGTATTTGAGATCAGAATGGAGATTTTACCATAAAAACCTGGAAATCTCTATATTTCATACAAAGAACGGGTTCTGCAGCTACAGAAACACCTATGTTTCCTGTTTACCTGTTTCCTGTGTCTTGAATATTAATTTGTGTCTGTATATGTGAGATTGTTGACTCTTTTCTGTATATTTTTCTGCGTGGTTGTGTGTTCTTCCACAGTTGATGAAGAGATGAAGCTGACAGATCACAAGATGTGTAAGAAGAAGAAGGATCTCTCTTCATTTCCAAGACAAACCATTCAACAGCACAGTAAACCAAGTCTGTGTCCTGACCAGTTATGCTGAAGTAGCTGAAGTGGAACATTTGTATGAAGACTTGAAAGACCATCTAGAACTAATATCCAAAAAAAGACATCATTTTCCCCATAGAGGAATGGAATGCAAATGTAGAAAATCAAGAGATACCTGGAATAACAGACAAATTTGGCATTGGAGTGCAAAAGGAATCCAGTCAAAGTCTAACAGAGTTCTGCCAAGAGACCACACAACATATAGCACGCACCCTGGTCCACCAACACAAGAGAAGACTCTACTCATGGATTCACCGTAAGTTCAGGACTGACATCACATTGCAGCCAAAATGGAGAAGCAATATGTAGTCAGCAAAAACAGGATGGTGACCTGACTATGGCTCAAATCATGAATTCCTTATTGCCAAATTCAGACTTAAAATTTTAAAGTAGAGAAAAACATTAGACTATTCAGGTATAACCTACGTCAAATCCCTTAAGAAAGGCTTCCTCAGTGATCAATGCAAAGACATAGAGAAAAATAATAGAATGGGTATGACTTGAAGTCTCTCTAAAAAATTAGAGATGCCAAGGAAATATTTCATGCAAAGTTGGTCAAAATAAAAGACAGAAACTTCACAGACCTAATGGAAGCAGAAGATATTAAGAAGAGGTGGCAAGAATACACAGATCAGATCAGTCGCTCAGTCGTGTCCCCATGAATCACAGCACCCCATGCATGCCAGGCCTCCCTGTCCGCACCAAATCCCGGAGTTCACTCAGACTCACGTCCATCGAGTCAGTAACGCCATCCAGCCATCTCATCCTCTGTCGTCCCCTTGTTCTCCTGCCCCCAATCCCTCCCAGCATCAGAGTCTTTTCCAATGAGTCAACTCTTCACATGAGGTGCCCAGAGTACTGGAGTTTCAGCTTTAGCATCATTCCTTCCAAAGAAATCCCAGGGCTGATCTTCAGAATGGACTGGTTGGATCTCCTTGCAGTCCTAGGGACTCTCAAGAGTCTTCTCCAACACCACAGTTCAAAAGCATCAATTCTTCAGCGCTCACAGAAGAACTGCACAAAGAAAGTACTCATGAACCAGATAGCCAAAATGACCACGCACCTAGAGCCAGACATCTTAGAATGTGAAGTCAAGGAGTCCTTATGAAGCATCCTTATGAACAACGCTTGTGGAATTGATGGAATTCTACTTGAGTTATTTCATAGCTATGGGAATGCTTCATTCAATATGCCAGCAAATTTGGAAAACTCAACAGTGGACACAGAACTGGGAAAGTTCATCCAATTCCATAGACAGGCAATTCCAAAAACTGTTCACACAACCATACAATTGTCCTCATCTAAAACGGAAGCAAAGTAATGTTCAAAATTCTCCAAGCCAGGCTTCAACAGTACATGAACCATGAAATCCCCGATGTTCAAGCTGGATTTAATAAAGGCAGAGGAACTAATGATCAAATATCCAACATGTGTGGGGTTATCAAAGTGACAAGAGAGCTCCAAAGGTGGGGAAAATCTATTTCTTCTTCATTGTTTATACCAAAGCTTTTGACTGTGTGGATCAAAACAAACTGGAAAATTCTTAAACTGATAGGAATACCGGATCACCTTACCTGCCTCCAGGAAATCTGTTTCAGCTCAAGAAGCAACAGTTAGAACTGAATGTAAAACAACTGAATGCTTCTCAAAAGGAAAAGGGTATGACAAGGCTGCATACTGTCACCCTGCTTATTTAAATTGTATGTAATGTTCACTTCAATAGTTCAGTGGTGTCCAACTCTTTGTGACCTCATGAACCACAGCATGCCAGGCCTCCTTGTCCGTGACCAGCTCCTTGAGTTTACCCACTCATGTCAATTGTGTTGGAGATGCTATCTAACCATCTCATCCTCTGCCATCCCTTTATCTTCCTGCCCTCAATATTTTGAAGTATCAGAAGCTTTTCCATGAGTCAATTGTTTGCATCAGGTGGCCAAAGTATTTCAGTTTCAGCTTCAACATCAATCCTTCCAATGAAAGCCCAGGACTGATCTCCTTTAGGATGTACTCATTGGACCTCCTTGCAGTCCAAGGCACTTTCAAGACTCTCCTCTAACATCACATTTCAAAAGTATCAATTCTTGGTTCTTAACTTTCTTTATAGTCCAAATAACACATCCATACATGACTACAGGAAAAACCATAGCCTTGACTAGACAGACCTTTGTTGGCAAACTAATGTTTCTGCTTTTTAATATGTTGTCTAGGTTGGTGATAACTTTCCTTCCAAAGAGTAAGCATTTTTAATTTAATGGCTTCAATCATCATCTGAAGTGATTTGGAGACGCACCACCAAAAATAAATAAATAAATAAAAATTAAAATAATGTCAGGCACTCTTTCCACCATTTCCCATTCTATTTGGCATGAAGTGATGGGGCCAGAGTCCATGATCTTAGTTTTTGTAAATGCTGGGGTTTAAGCCAAATTGTTCACTCTCCTCATCACTTTAATCAAGAAGCTCTTTAGTTGTTCGTCACTTTCTGCCCTATGTGTGGTGTTGTCTTCGTATCTGACATTATTGATATTCCTTCCAGCAATCTTGCTTCCAGCTTGTGTTTCTTTCAGCCTAGCTTTTCTCATGATGTACTCTACATTTAAGTTAAATAAGTAGGGTGACAATATACAGCCTTGGCATACTCCTTTTCCTATTTGGAACCAAAATGCTGTTCCATCTCCAGCTCCAGCTGTTGCTTCCAGACCTGCATACAAGTTTCTTAGGAGTCAGGTCAGGTGGTCTGGTATTCCCATCTCTTTCAGAATTTTCCATAGTTTATTGTGATCCACACAGTCAAAGGCTTTGGCATAGTCAAACAAGCAGAAATAGATATTTTTCTGGAACTCTCTTGCTTTTTTGATGATAGTAGCTGCTGCTACTGCTGTTAAATCACTTCAGTCGTGTCTGACTCTGTGTGACCACATAGACGGCAGCCCACCAGGGTCCCCCATCGCTGGGATTCTCCAGGAAAGAACACTGCAGTGGTTTGCCATTTCCTTCTCCAATACCTGAAAGTGAAAAATGAAGTCGCTCAGTCGTGTCTGACCCTCGGTGGCCCCATGGACTGCAGCCTTCCAGGCTCCTCCATTCATGGGATTTTCCAGGCAGGAATACTGAGGTGGGGGTGCCATTGCCTTGATGTTGGCAATTTGATGTCTGGTTCGTCTGCCTTTTCTAAAACCACTTTAAACATCTAGGACTTCATGGTCACACATATCGAACTCTGACTTAGAGAATTTTGAGCATTATTTACTAGTGTGTGAGGTGAGCGCAATTGTGCGATAGTTTGAGCATTCTTTGGCATTGGCTTTCTTTGGGATTGGAATGAAAGCTGACTGTTTCCAGTCCTGTGACCACCGCTGAATTTTCCAAATTTGCTAACATATTGAGTGCAAAACTTTCACAGCATCATCTTTTAGGATTTCTCACAGCTGAACTGGAATTCCATCACCTCCACTGGCTTTGTTAATAGTGATGTTTCCTAAGGCCCACTTGACTTCTCATTCCAGGATGTCTGGCTCTAGGTGAGACTAAGTGATAACACCATTGTGATTATCTAGGTCATGAAAATGGTTTTTGTATAGTTCTTCTGTGTATTCTTGAGACCTCTTAATATCTTCTGCTTCTGATAGGTCCATACCATTTCTGTTCTTTATTGAGGCCATTTTGGCAAGAAATGTTCCCTTGGTATGTCTAATTTTTTGAATAGACTCTAGTCTTTCCCATTCTATTGTTCTCCTCTATTTCTTTGCATTGATTGCTAAGGAAGACTTTCTAACACTCCATGATATTATTTGTAACTCTGCATTCAAATAGATAAATCTTTCCTTTTCTGCTTTGCTTTTGTCTTGTCTTCTTTAACAGTTCTTTGTAAGGCCTCCTCAGACAGCTGCTTTGCTTTTTTTTTTTTTTCCTTTTTCTTTGTGCTGGGGATGGTCTTGATTTCTGTTCCCTGTACAATGTCACAAACCTCCGTCCATAGTTCTTATGTCGTGTACAACATGCTAAATGCCAGGCTTGAAGAAGCACAAGCATGAATCAAGAATGCTGGGAGAAATATCAACAGCCTCAGATACTTAGACGAAATCACTCTTATGGCAAAAAGTGAAGAAATGTAAAGAAGCTCTTGATGAAAATGAAAAAGAGTGGAAAATGTGGTTTAATACTCAACATTCAAAAAGTAAGATCATGATAACTGGTCTCATCATTGCTTAGCAAATGGATGGAGAAACAATGAAAATACCAAAAGACTTTATTTTGGGGGGCTCCAAAATTATTGGAGATTGTGACTGCGGCCATGAAATTAAACGGTACTTACTGTTTGGATGAAAAGCCGGGAACTACCTAGACAACATATTCAAAAACAGAGACATTGTTTGCCAGCAAAGGTCCACCTGGTCAAAGCTATGGTTTTTCCAGAGGTCATGACTGGAAAGACAGCTGAGCATGGAGGAATTGATGCTTTTATTTATTTATTTATTTATTTTTTCGGTGAACAAGGCCCACACTTTATTTTCCAAAGTAGTTTTTATACCTTAAGTTATGCATAGAGGATAATGGGGGAAAGGGTAGAGTCATACAGTAAGCCAGGCTTTCTTCCTGCAAACTTATCATATGCAAAAGTTTAGGTGATTTGCATCATCTTCTGGCCCAGAGGACTGTTAACATTTTAAGATCATTTCTTCAGAAAACTTATTTTTCTCTGAAGGTGATTAGTCAGGTGCCACCATCCAAAAGCATTAGATAAAGTTGCATTCCTATAGGGTAAAGGTGTGGTGGGCTACAACAAGAAAAATAATTAACTCAAGGGTCCAAGGTTACAAACATTAAAGCTACTACTTACACCAATTATATTAATAAATACACTGCCAGGGACACAGCAGGTAAGGGATATGGAAACTTAGCAACAAACATTGGCCTAACAAGTGAAAAACCCTTCACCAATACAATTTCTTTCTTTCTTTTTTTTCCTTTTTTTGAAAAATTTTTTTTATTTTTTAAACTTTACATAATTGTATTAGTTTTGCCAAATATCAAAATGAATCCGACACAGGTATACATGTGTTCCCCATACTGAACCCTCCTCCCTCCCCATACCATCCCTCTGGGTCATCCCAGTGCACCAGCCCCAAGCATCCAGTATCGTGCATCGAAGCTGGACTGGCAACTCGTTTCATATGAAAGGAATTGATGCTTTTAAAATGTGGTGTTGGTGAAGACTCTTGAGAGTCACTTCCACTGCAAGGATGTTAAAGTAAATCAGTCCTGAATATACATTGGAAGCACTAATCCTGAAGCTGAAACTTCAATAGTCTGGCCCTTGATGTGAAGAATGGACTCATTGGACAAGACCCTGATGCTGGGAATCATTGAAGGCAATAAGAGAAGAGGATGACAGAGGATTAGATGGTTAGATGGCATCATCAACTTGATGGACATGAGTTTACAGAGGTTCTGGGTGTTGGTGATAGACACGGACACGTGACATGCTGCAGTACATGGGGTCATTAAAGTTGAACACGACTGAGAGACTGAACTGAACTGATCTCAAATGTAGAAGTACCTATATTTTTACATGCAAATATAGTGATGCTTGTTTTCCTCCATGATATATCACAGTTTTTATCTCACTTTATGAAAATCTTGAACCTCTTTTTCTTATGTGAAATTTGGACTTGTCCATCGATCATATCTATCTAGATGGTGGTTTTCTACCATTAAATGTGAAGTTCTGGATATTTCACATAGGACAATCTTGGCAGTGGTTTCTGAAGATATGGAAAACCCTTATGAAAATGGAATTATCTCTATTGTACAAATGAAAATCTGGGCACCCCTTTTTTTAAGTGAAGTAAGGAGTTTGCTGTATTTCTAATAATATATACCAAAACAAAGGATTGATTCCATGAAGTGGGGAATGGTTTGAATGTACTGCATGAAAACCTAGGTGCTAAGTCTCCATCATGGACTTGGACTTCTCTATACTTCATATTTCAGCTTAGAATGGAGATTTTCCTATAAGAAAATGGAAATAGCTGTATTTCATATGAAGCACTGGAAACATCTATATTCACTGTTTGCTTATGTTTCCACGTGCCTTAAACATTTGTGTGCCTACCCACATGAGCTTGTTGCCCAGGTTTGTGTGATTTTCTGTGTGGATTGTGTCCAACCACAGCTGACAGAAATGAATGTTACAGACCGTGAGATATGGAGCAAGCAGAAGGCTGCACCAGGCATCCACAGAGTGTGGGAGACTGGCCCATGCATCTCTGAGGTCGTCCTGTTCAAGACAGGAATGAGGAAATAATGGCCAGTGACAACACAGAACAGTGTGTTCACAAATTTGGGTTTACATCAAGAGACATAAAGAAGCTCACAGTGTCTGCTGTGTTGATGTGTGTGTGTACATAAAATGTATGTGGAAGGCTTGAGGACTCATCCAGTGTAAATCCAGTGGTGTGGGCCTTTTAAAGCATAACCTGTGGACCTTTCAGTCTATGATAACTGGGCTGGCCTGTCGAAATGGTGGATATGGCTATAACTGGATCTAAGTCTGTGAAGAGGTGAAGGTCCTTCAGAAAAGAGTAGAGACTGGAAGGAGGAGGAACAGAAAGATAAGATACTGCACTGGAGAAGTTTTCAATATTAGAGGAAGGCTCTGGGATAGTGCTGCCTTGGGTCAGCCCATCAAAAAGCACATTCTCTCTTTACACGTCACAAATAATATCATCATGTGAGACAAATGACATGATAAGGTAGGATTATTCATTGTGAAAAGACAGACATCCTAGAAGAGAGGAGGTGACCTTCGCTCTGTCCATGGGCTTCTAGCCTATCTGACAGTGCAGAAAGGTGAAGAAATTTCAGAGGTGGGATGTAGACATTTTGCCCTTTGCCGGTTTGTGCCCAAGAGTAAGTGAGGATGGCGAAGTAGAAGGGTGTGAATTCATCTTTTCCTGTGAGAGATCCAAAATTACAGCTTTCTGCTGAATGATCATTGACAGGAGAATGTTGGGTCCCACCAAAAAGAACAACAACAACAACAACAACAACAACAACAAAAAGACATGTCCATGGCAAAGGAAAAGACCCAACAAGATTGTAGAAGGGGTGAATTTCCATTTAAAATCAATACTTACCAGCCACACTGAGAGTGCTCAATAAAATATTTTGTGCACCTATACCCAAGGAACGCACAAAGACAGAGTCAGAACTGCTTTTGAGTGATTGAGTGTCTCTTGCAGAAGCATGGGTCAGCAATGGCCTAACATGGAAGAGAGGCTCTGTCTGCTACAGACCTTGTTCATGCAGTTTGTGATATAAGCCCTCTCAGAGGAGGTAACCTTTCAACCCACCAAAAAGTGGCCTAGTGCACAATCCACAAATTGCAGGATAATTATTCTAAAGAATTTCTTGTACAGGTAAGGAAGTTTTAGGACCACTAGAGATTTCTCAACCTGCGGATCTGGCAAAGGGATTGAGAACCCTCAGGGAATTTGACTTTGGAGGCCAGTTGATTTAATTATAGAACTTCCACAGGACTGAAACAGACTGTTGGAGGGCACAAACAAAACCTTGTGTCCACCAGGAGCCAAGAGTAAGGGCAGTGTCCCCACAAAAGACTGAGTCAGACTTGCTTGCGAGTGTCTAGGAGTCTCCAGCAGAGGCATGGTCCAAGAATGGGATGCAGCAAGGTGGTGGGCATTGAATACAAGAGTGCCTGCTCAAGTCCTTTTGAAGAAAGGACTACTACCGATTAGTTTCATTACTCATACCATAATTAGGCCTGAACAGGGCCTAGGTTCACTCACAGTCTGTCTCTCCCATCAGGAAGTTTTCACAAGCCTTCTTATCCTTATCCATCAGAGGGCAGACAGAATGAAAACCACAATCACAGAAAACTAACCAAATTGATCAAATGGATCACAGCCTTGTCTACCTCAATGAAACTATGAGACATGCCACGTAGGGCCACCCAGGATGGATTGGACATGGTGGAGAATTCTGGCAAAATGTGGTTCATTGGAGAAGGGAAATGGAAAAGCACTTCAGTATTCTTGCTTTGAAAACCCCATGAACAATATGATAAGCCAAAAAGATAGGACACTGAAAGGTAAACTCTCCAGGTTTGTCGGTGTCCTCTATGCTTCTGGAAATCACTAAAAAAGAAGAGATGGAGCCAAAGGAAAAACAACACATAATTGTGGATATGACTATGGATAAAAGTACAGTTTGATGCTGTAATGAACGATATTTCATAGGAACCTAGAATGCTAGGTCTATGAAGGAAGGTAAATTGGAGTGGTCAAACAGAAGATGACACGTGTGAACATCAGACTTTCAGGATTCAATGAATTAAAATTCACTGCAATGGATGAATATAATTCAGAGGACCATTCAAAAGCCCGACAGTTTATACAAGTGCACATTTATATAAACACAGGCATTGAGATAAAGCCTTATATTCCTCTTAATTATTTCAGAGTAGAAAGTGAAACTATGAAGGTGAAGATGTAAATTTAATATTGAAATAAGAGAAATATAGGAATTTGTTGGCATCACCAACATAAATTTTAATCTACAATATCCTGCATGATCAGGTTCCTACTTGGGATATCAGTTGTAATTAGTAATTATATGAAAGAAATTATATGTAATTATATGAAAGATGGCTGATGAGTTGACCTTGAAAGAGAAGTAGTAAATGCATCAGTATTGTTTGCACTGGGAACCATGCCTCCCAGTTGCAGTTTAGGGAAAATATCTTCATGGGCTGACATATTGCTGTATCTAACTGTAAAGGTACAAGGCTGATCATCAGTCAAAATCATGTATCTGCAAAAGAGATATGATGTGGTACTGAGAAACAGAAATAGTCATAGTAACAAAATTCTCCCTGTGACCATTTGCTTGATTGTAGTTGCTCTGTGAATGCTGATGTAAAAAGATCAACAGATTTTAAACATCAGTTTGATCTATCACACTTTGCTCTTTCAGTCTAACTGACATTGATGATGAAGAAAAAAATCACTTTGAGTTGGGACACTTGCACTAGCAACTATGTGGCTTGTAGAAGAATTTCATATGAAAGACACACTTAGAATTGTGAAGGCTGAAAATACACACTCTCCTCTAGTTTCGGGAAGAATCCAGGAGATATGATCATCCACATTACTCCTTCCTTTAGCATGCTTCATCTTGTAATCTCAAACTAATGAAGGTACTGGAGAGATATTTTTAGTGCCAACTCTTCTTTCCATTCTTAGTAAAACTTGGGGGTAGTATCGCTTAACATTTGGATTATGAGATAACTTCAACTAAAACCAAAGAAGAACATTATTAGTGACCTTTCAAACCAAGGTAAAATAGAGAAACAGCCAGACTCAAAATATCGTTCCTTTAAACATACAAAGATAATAGCCTCAAATAATACACCTCCACTAATAGTTTTAAATATTTAAATATTTGAATTATTTCCTCATGTAACAATATATTATATATCCACACCATATACTCCTTTAAGTGCTTCAGGATTTCTCTCTGGTTCCAAGTTGCTAGGGGAACTTAAAACTTAAATTTGTTACACTTAAAATGTCTTAATATCCAGCTCTTCTCAACTTGAGAAGAATAGAAAAATATTTCAGCAGCATATTATCTCAATTTTAAAGTCAGTTTTAGCTACCTTTGTTAACACAGTTAAACTGTCACTATATTTTAAAAATATATATTTCCTATAATAATTGAAATTTATGGAGTGCCTTACTCAAAACAGAGACTTCTTTTTCTCCTGCCAGACGGTCAGCTAGTGAAGCAGATCTTTGAAAAAGCCATCACATTTTACAGGTGCTTGGAGTTTTGGAACCCTGGTGGTGTCAGTTTTTCTGAGAAACCAGCAATCACAGGCAGAAATGATATGGCGCTAATGCGATCATCTTCTAGCTTGTGGTGGCAGAAGCATGGGTGGTAGTTCTGGCTAGTCTTTTCTATCATCTGATAGTAGGTCTTAGTATGTGGCAAGAGGGGAAAATTCAATACTCTCACCACCTCGCTGGGTGACTTGAGCCCTAAGGTCCTGCTTCTTTGTCAGTTTGGGAATTTTCAAAAGCCATTCCTTTCTACACACCTTGTCATCACAGATCCAACATTCCATCTCCACATAGTCAAAAACCAACCCTCCCAGGTAGGCTTTCTAACCTCATGTTTCATCTTCCAGGCCCTATGCACACTACTTGACCTGCATTGCAGTTTGGGGGATGCAGGACCACACAACACATTCTCTATTTGATTCTTACTCTAGACAAACTAAATGTCATCATCTTCTTCACCTTGCTTCCTTTCAATCAAAAGAAATTTAAGTTTAGTGAGGTGACTTATCTGAATCCTCAATCTATTCCTTGCTTCTCCAAATCCTAACCCAGGACACATATTTGTTTCTATTTGTCTCGTCCTCCTTCTCCCATCTTCCCTCCGTTCTTTTCAGTTATGTCTACTTTTCATATAGTCTCTCTTAAGCAAGATCGTCTGCTAATATTCATTTGATGTTCTGGAGGAACTGTTGCCTTTATAGAAGGGTTATTTGTGATGCTTCCATGGAGAGAGTTGCACTCAATGTGCTCTTTTATTTTCTGTCAAATCAGAAGTTTTGATTTCCTTTCTAGGCAAATTAGGTAATTCTTTTAGACATGCTGGTGAAACAACAAATTTGCTTGACATAAATTAATCTGTCTGATGGGAAGCTACATACATACTCACATAATTGGTACTTCACTAACATGAACATTCCAATAAGCACATTTATTTTTCCTAAAATTTCTGCTAATGAGAAATTCTCATCAACATGAGGAAACATAGTTTTTTCCAGATAAGTGATGGTACAGGAATTTTTCTCAAAATCAGTCAGTTCCTGAAAATATCTAGCTATTTATCAAAATGTCCTGACGTTTTCCCAGAGCACAGATTCATTCTGTCCTGGAAACTTAGTTGTTTTACAGAGGTGTCAAAGGCCAGAGACTGGCATGATAATAATTTAATTCTTGTATAAGAAGGTGGCAAATGCCCAGGAACGTAAAAATATGTAGATGATAGCTTGAAAAAGAGAGACTGAGGAAAAAAAAAAAAAAAATATATATATATATATATATATATATATATATATATAAGAGAACAGGAAGGTATAGTTAGTCGTACTCATGTAATATTAATAGGTAAACCTTAAATTGAGTTTGGATCATAGAAAAAAGCAAGGGGGCTTCATAAAGTCATCTACATCTACTTTATTATCTCTTACTGGCTTAGACTGTGTGTGAAAATGAGGTCATTCAGTCGTGTCTGACTCTTTGTGACCCCATGGACTGTAGCCTACCATTTCCTTCTCCTGGGGATCTTCCAAACCCAGGTACCAAACTGGTTCTGCCCCATTGCAGGCAGATGCTTTATCATCTGATACACCAGGGAAGACCTTTGACTGTGAGGGTCACAACAAATTGTGGAAAATTCTTAAGGAGATAAGAATACCAGACTACTGTCCCTGTTTCCACAGAAGGCTGGAGGCAAGTCAAGACACAGGAGTTGGAATTGGACAAAGAACAATGAACTGGTACAAAATAGGGAAGGAAATGCTGTGCTATGCTAAGTCACTTCAGTCGTGTCCGACTCTATGTGACCCCATAGACGGCAGCCCACCAGGCTTCCCCATCCCTGGGATTCTCCAGGCAAGAACACTGGAGTGGGTTGCCACTTCCTTCTCCAGGAAATGGAGAAGGAAATACATCAAGGCTATATATTTTCATCCAGCTTATTTGACTTATGTGCAGAGTACTTCATGGAAAGTAACTTGCTGAAAGAATCTGAAGTGGGAAACAAAATTACTGTGAGAAGTATGAATAACCTTAGTTTTAAGATGACAACATATAAATGGCTGAAAAACACTAGGAACTAAAGGTGAAAGGAGAAATTGAGAAAGCTGAATTAAAACTCAATACAAAAGCAGACACAAAACATAAGATCATGGAATTTGGCCCCATCATTTTGAGATATTTTAATGAGATACAATTGAATTAGTGACAGGTTTCACTTTCTTGATCTCTGATATGACTGCATGATGGGACTGAAGCCATGAAACAAAAAGGCACTTGCCCATTGGATGAAAAGCTATGACCAATCTCAAAACCATATTACAAAGCTGAGAGATTATTGAAAAAGGCCTGAATGGTCAAAGTTGATTTTCAGGAGTAATGTATGGAGGAGTGAGCAGGAACACAAGAACTGACTGCCAAAATATAGATGCTTTACAACAGGAGGGCTAGAGAAGACATGTTGAGAATGGAGTTCAAACTAATAAAGTGTGAAGGAAATGATTTCAGATTATTCTCAGAAGGACTGATGCTGCACATGAAGAGCCAATATATCAGCCTCTTGAAGCCAAGAGCAAAATCACTGGGAAGAAACTGATGCTGGGAAAGATTGAGCACAGGAGAAGAAGGAAACGACAGAGGGTGAGATGGCTGAAAAGCATTGTTGACTCAAAGGTCATGGGTTTGAATACAACTCTGGGAGATTTGAATGGCAGGTGAGCCCTGGGTTCTTGCTGTACATGGAGTCACAAGAGTCTGACAAGTCTGAGTGACTGAACAACATCAAAAAGTTAGAACTGGCAATGCTTGGGACATGGTTCAGATTGCATGTTAAGTCTGTCATTGTAATTGGAATGATAAGTGAGATTTGGGACATTTAGAAAGAACACAGCTCTTGTCAGTTTCCTTGTTTTCCTCCCTCATATTGTACTTCCCACAATGTCTTTTTAAAGCTTCCCAGAGAAGGAGAACACCGGCGGTGTCATATGATATCCTGAGATGGAAACTTTATCCCACCTGCCACTTGGATCTATAAGCTTGGCCTTAGGCAGAAGCAGACATTGTCTGTAAATACCTGGTAGAGCTGTCCATCTTCTGATGTGTTAACAGGAATGGTATGTGATCTTAAGGGTTATCTCTAAGTTAAGCACACTTATAGCTTCTCAATCAACCTCTCTTATCCTGGGAGAAGCATCTTTGAGTTGTTTATCCTAGTTGCCCTTAGGAATGCTTACAAGGGGTTCCGTTACTGAGCATGGAAGTATGTAGGAGACTGGATCCATTTTTGACTTTTACGCTTGGCTTCTGTGTAAATAGACCATTCCTCTTAATGTCAGTTTTTGACTTCAGATAAAGGTTGAGGATTGTGGAAATGTGTGAATGCGTGTGAATGTCCCATAAAACTGAGGACATGGAGTACACAGTTTTCCTCTTTGAATCAGATCTCAAGGCTTCTGGCTTAATAGATTTGTACTATCAGTGCATCTCAAATATTCATAAAATGTTTATATGATGACTGCCACACAGATTTGAAGCTGGAACTCCTGTATTGTCATCATCTTAGTAGTGTAGTTGGGCTTGGACATTTAAGGTATTATGTAAGAAGTATGTGGGCTATGTTATAACTTCCTTCTATTTTAACTGTCTGTCAGAAGTTCCCCTCTTGGGAAGGGGGAAATCAATGTCAACCATGTGGGAATAGAATTATAGATTTCATCCTTAGGTTCTTTGATGCCTAAGAGTATTCTTTGTTATTGGTGAGTGTCCAGCCTCCTGTAGGAAGGTAGTATCCTATTATAGGAAGGCCTGGTTGAAACTTCAGGCATCTACTGAGCCTTCTCTGGTACTGCCATATTAGCAGGTTTGTGTTTTGTTATTGCCAGACATAATAAACATCTAAGGTCCCATTAAATTTTTGCTAGGTGATTGGGAGAGTACCATAGTTTGTACAAAAGTTAGGATGGAGTAGCTTGGTTATTACTGAAATGCTTTCAACTTCTGAAACTCAGCCAGTTGTCTTGAGCTTTTTGGCATTTATTATTATTATTATGTTTATTTTTTACTTTACAATATTGTATTGGTTTTGCCATACATCAACATGTGTCTGCCAAGGGTGTACATGTGTTCCCCATCCTGAACCCTCCTTCTAGTTCCCTCCCCATACCATCCCAGTGGTCATCCCAGTGCACCAGCCCCAAGCTTCCTGTATCCTGCATCAAACCTGGACTGGCAATTCATTTCTTATATATATTATACATGTTTCAATTTGAATCCATTCTAATGAGGTGGATGAAACTGGAGCCTATTATACAGAGTGAATTAAGCCAGAAAGAAGGACACCAACACAGTATGCTTCTAAGTCACTTCAGTCATGTCCGACTCTGTGTGACCCCATAGACAGCAGCCCACCAGGCTCTGCCATACCTGAGATTCTTCAGGCAAGAATCCTGGATGGATTGCCATTTCCTTCTCCAATGCATGAAGGTGAAAAGTGAAAGTGAAGTCTCTCCATCGTGTCTAATTCTTAGCGATCCCATAATCTACAGCCTACCAGGCTCCTCCCTCCATGGGATATTCCAGGCAAGAGTACTGGAGTGGGGTGCCATTGCCTCTCCACAGTATACTAAGGCATATATATGGAATTTAGAAAGATGGTAATGACAACCCTGTATGTGAGACAGGAAAAGAGACACAAATGTATAGAACAGTCTTTTGGACTCTGTGGGAGAGGGAGGGGAGGGATGATTTGAGTGGGCATTTTAATTTGTGCCTCTTTATATTTTTGAATTAGCCATTTCTTCAGCCGAAATCTCTAACATAAAAGTCCAAAGGAGAACCTAGACATACACTCACAAACACATTTTTAATCTGATGTGCACACACACACACAAGCACAGTCTCAGTCTTATATACTCAAAACACAATTATGAAAGGAAAATAAAACCAAAGGACTCACAGAAGGAAACCTACGAACTGCACAGAGTTCTCTGATATTTGTTTTTAGGCTTAAGGTTGGAAGTTATTTTGTAGTTGAATGATTTCAGTCTAGTGACATTTTAAGTCAGAATGCTTTGCTATACATAACGTTGTTCTGGATCCCATGGGATCTTAGAATATTTTGCATGTAAAACTTCTGTGATTTGCTAAAATGGAAATAATGCAGGGTAACAATGTGGAAGTCATTTTGACCTCGTTAGGCCCTGCAGTTACAATTTTGCTTGTTATATTTTAAGCATCCAATTTCATCCTCTAACCTTCTCCATCCAATATTTCTACTTTTTGCCTCAATTTGCTGTATTTACCTCACTTACATTTTTGTTTTTACTTTTACAATTTTCAGTTCAGTTCAGTTCAGTTAAGTCTCTCAGTCATGTCCGATTCTGCAACCCCATAAATCGCAGCAGGCCAGGACTCCCTGTCCATCACCAACTTCCAGAACTCATTCAAACTCACATCCATCGAGTTCGTGATGCCATCCAGCCATCTCATCCTCTGTCGTTCCCTTTTCCTCCTGCCCTAAATCCCTCCCAGCATCAGAGTCTTTTCCAATGAGTCAACCCTTCCCATGAGGTGGCTAAAGTACTGGAGTTTCAGCGTTAGCATCATTCCTTCCAAAGAACACACAGGGCTGATCTCTTTTAGGATGGACTGGTTGGATCTCCTTGCAGTCCAAGGGACTCTCAAGAGTCTTCTCCAACACCACAGTTCAAAAACATCAATTCTTTGGCTCTCAGCTTTCTTCACAGTCCAGCTCTCATTTCCATACATGGCCACTGGAAAAACCATAGCCTTGACTAGATGGACTTTTGTTGGCAAAGTAATGTCTCTATTTTTCAATATGCTCTCTGGGTTGGTCCAAACTTTCCTTCCAAAGAGTAAGTGTCTTTTAATTTCATGACTGCAGTCACCATCTGCAGTGATTTTGGAGCCCCCAAAAATAAAGTCTGACACTGTTTCCACTGAAACCATTTCCATTGTTTTACAATGAAAGTCTGAATCTGTTTCCATTGTTTTACAATTTTAGGCACCAATTATAAGGTAAATGCATAAAGGAAAGAAAATTTGAATTCATGTGCAATGTTTCCCTAATGTATTGAGCTATTTTCTTTATTCTTTTGAGAATTAAAGGCACCAATATGTTGAAGCCATCTGGGAATTGATCATCAAGGTAAAGGATCATTTACCAGGCTTCTTTTGATCAGACAATTGAAGTACAGTTTACTAATATGCTCTCATGAAGGAACAAAAACAGCAGCTTTTCAACATGATATGTTGAATATCCTTATCCATGCCTCTTCCAAGTTATGACAGAGGATGACATGAATTAATCCTGTTCTTTTTGAGAAGGACCTGCCACTCAAAGCAGAGCATGAAAAGAAGATAAAAGGGACTGAGAAGGATTAGTCAGTACAAGGCAATGAAATGGAAGATGGAATTGCCTTTAAGGTGATATTGTACAAAGCATGCAAATTTGACTACATAGTAAAACACCTGAAATTTAAAACAAGGCTATTGGACTTTGGTCTCGAAATGATTACTAAGGACACCAATTTCAATAACTCTTACAATGGCTCCAAAATGCTCACCTCTCTAAAGCATAGTATTCTCTCTTACATTTAGCAAAACATTTCAGTGAAAGAAAAAGAGTGTGATTTTTCTACCACTCCCTTAACTACACAGATATTTGACAGATTTCACTGTCCGTTAGCTGCAAGAATGAGAACGTTGAACTTAGCTTGGTGTTGTCCTATGGGGGTTACCATACCAAAACAGGGACATGACTTGATGTTCCCACTGCCATCTGAAGGAATGACCACAAATTTGAGATTGCCAATATTTCTAGGTAGTCTTCATGACAGTGTGGATAGTCCAACAAGCAGGGACTCTGTTCAGAGTATTTCAAACTGAAATATATTTAGGATCCACCATTGATTTTGATCCTTGCTTACTCCATGACTTTTCTAGATTATTAAAATAAATGATTCCTTTTCTTCTTCTCCTCCCACCCCTTTGGATACATGTCTCTGTAACTACTACTGCATTTTAGGGAACTGTGGCCTGAAACAACATGCTTAGAATGGGTTATTGTAGACTGTAAATTTCATAAAAGCAGCAATCATTTTATAATTTGAATTCCCACATTTAACATTCATGTAAATACAATAAATAGGTATCAACTTGTAATAATTTCTCAGCAAATAGGAAAGGTGAATTATGATAAGTGCACGTTATAGGATGCTGTTAAGTAATGTGTAGAGCATTGATTGGTTATTACATTTCTTTATTGATAATTTAGTAAGTGCTTAAAATGTGTCATTTGCAGGCTCTAAGTTTCACCTGATGTGAAAGATACATTAAAAAATGAGAGTAGACATAAAACACATTGAAGACATGATATCTGCGCTCACCTTGGTAGGAGGGCAAACAGAAGTTCCTTCCAACCCCAAGAAAGAATTGAGGCAAAAATCTGAGAAGGGTCTTAGCATGACTGAAAATAGTTTGTGTGATTGTAGCTCCAGAAGAGAAAGATAATGAAATTACTAAGGAAAATATATCATGTCTTCAAAGAACTTGTTGACCATGCTGATGTGCTGCAAACACCATCAGGAATGTATCTGTCTCTGTGGGGACAGATAAGCAACATTGAAACATGTCTTAGGAAATATAGAGTGGATCTTGGTGTCAGGAAATAAAGGCATGCCTTAAGGACAGTAGAGCAGAAATAACCCTACAGCATACCACCTGTAAACTATATATCTTGTGCTTACCATGGGACAATCACTGATTATGTCATGTTATCTTTGGTACACAGTCATGGTATAATGGTGATCATGATTTTGGACATGCTACCCTGTCTATATTTCAAGGATGAAATGACTTTCTATAATGAAGAAAATCTGCTGTCTAACCTTTTAAGACTCTACCAGTAACTAATAGAATATAAGGTAACTGTGAACACACTAAGGTACATCCTGTGTATTTCCATTTTTCTGATTTTATTTGCATCTCTTCCTTCACCCATGCCATCCTAATTGAGCCACCCATTCATTTCAGCAGGGATGATTTCAGAAATCACTTTACATCCATTATCTATTTTCCCTTTGTTCTCTCTCTCTTTTTTTTTTTTGCTTACAAACATTAGATCAGGTGTCATTTACCTAGGATGCATAACAAATTTTGTCTTGAACTGTAGAGTTTATAAAACCATGCAGTAAAATAGCCAGCCATTTGAACTAAAGCATAATTTTACTCTTCATTGTTTGAAAATAGAAAATGAAACTATGAAGATGAATATGTAAATTTATTGTTGAAATGCAAGAATTTTAGGTATTTGTTGACATCTCCCAATATAAAGTTCAATCTTCTTTAGGCTCCATAATCTGACACTTATTTGATAGGTCAGTTTTAATTAGCATAGTTTTCATCTGATGATGATTGTTGATCAGTTGACTTGAAAGAGAGGAGGCAGATGTATAAGCGATCATTGACATTGAGGACCATGAGTTGCCTGTCTCTTGCAGGATAGGAAAAGGGCTGTCATGTGCTGACATATTGCTATATGTGACTGGAAATTTAGAAGATTCCACCATCAGTCTGGAATAACTGATTTGTAATGGAGACACAATGTGGTTCTGAGAAGTAGATGTAGTTGTAGTAGCGAAGTCCTCAACGTGGCCATTTACCTGAGTGTAGCTGCTATGTGAGTGCCAATTAAAAATGCTCAGTGTTTTAAAAACAGCAGGTTGATCTACTACAATCTGGTCTGTTTGTCTAAGTGATATTGGTGATGGGGAAGCTAAGTCACATGGACTTACAGCGCTTGTATTATCAAATATCTGGCTGCTATGAGGCTTTGGTATGTATGGCACATTTAAAGTTCTGGAGGCTGAAAATGCACTCTCTCCACGCGTTTCTCGAAGAAAGTCAGAGTTATGATCATCTTTGTTGACCCTTGCTTTAACATACGTCTTGTTATCTTGAACTAATGAAGATATTAGAGACACATTATTAATTCCAAGTCTTCTTTGCATTCTTACTAAAAGTTGGGGATGGCCTGTTTGGAATTTGATTTATAGTAGGTTTGTAACTAAAATCAAAGAAAAACTTATTTAGTTTCTTTATAAACCAAGGTAAAACTGACAATCAAAGCTAAGCTATAAAAAATTATTCCTTTAATGACACCAATTAAATAGCATCAAATAAAACACCTCCATTAGTAGTTTTAACAGGTAATATGTTAAAAGCAATTATGCTCAACTAAAAATATGTTGTATATATACAGTAAATACCACTTTAAGTGGCTTCAGGACTTGTATCTGGTTTCACATTGCTAGGAAAGTTTTTTAAACATCCAATATTTTAACCTCCAGCTGTTCTCAACTTCAAAACAAAAATTTTTTTAAAAATTTACTATCTCAATTTCTTTCTTTCTTTCTTTTTTTTTTTTTTACATTTCACGTGTTTCAATGCCATTCTCCCAAAACTTCCCACCCTCTCCCTCTCCCACAGAGTCCATAAGACTGCTCCATACATCAGTGTCTCTTTTGCTGTCTCGTATACAGGGTTATCATTACCATCTTTCTAAATTCCATATATATGCGTTAGTATACTGTATTTATGTTTTTCCTTCTGGCTTACTTCACTCTGTATAATAGGCTCCAGTTTCATCCACCCCATTAGAACTGACTCAAATGTATTCTTTTTAATGGCTGAGTAATACTCCATTGTGTATATGTACCACAGCTTTCTTATCCATTCATCTGCTGATGGACATCTAGGTTGCTTCCATGTCCTGGCTATTAGAAACAGTGCTGAGATGAACACTGGGGTACACGTGTCTCTTTCCCTTCTGGTTTCCTCAGTGTGTATGCCAAGCAATGGGATTGCTGGATCATAAGGCAGTTCTATTTCCAGTTTTTTAAGGAATCTCCACACTGTTCTCCATAGTGGCTGTACTAGTTTGCATTCCCACCAACAGTGTAAGAGTGTTCCCTTTTCTCCACACCCTCTCCAGCATTTATTATTTGTATACTTTTGGATCGCAGCCATTCTGACTGGCGTGAAATGGTACCTCATAGTGGTTTTGATTTGCAATTCTCTGATAAGGAGTGATGTTGAGCATCTTTTCATGTGTTTGTTAGCCATCTGTATGTCTTCTTTGGAAATGTCTATTTAGATCTTTGGCCCATTTTTTGATTGGGTCATTTATTTTTCTGGAGTTGAGCTGTAGGAGTTGCTTGTATATTTTTGAGATTAGTTGTTTGTTGGTTACTACATTTGCTATTATTTTCTCCCATTCTGAAGGCTGTCTTTTCACCTTGCTAATAGTTTCCTTTGATGTGCAGAAGCTTTTAAGTTTAATTAGGTCCCATTTGTTTATTTTTGCTTTTATTTCCAATATTCTGGGAGGTGGGTCATAGAGGATCCTGCTGTGATGTATGTCAGAGAGTGTTTGCCTATGTTCTCCTCTAGGAGTTTTATAGTTTCTGGTCTTACGTTGAGATCTTTAATCCATTTTGAGTTTATTTTTGTATATGGTGTTAGAAAGTGTTCTAGTTTCATTCTTTTACAAGTGGTTGATCAGATTTCTCAGCACCACTTGTTAAAGAGATTGTCTTTAATCCACTGTATATTCTTGCCTCCTTTGTCAAAGATAAGCTGTCCATATGTGCATGGATTTATCTCTGGGTTTCTATTTTGTTCCATTGATCTATATTTCTGTCTTTGTGCCAGTACCATACTGTCTTGATAACTTTGGCTTTGTAGTAGAGCCTGAAGTCAGGTAGGTTGATTCCTCCAGTTCCATTTTTCTTTCTCAAGATCGCTTTGGCTATTCAAGGTTTTTTGTATTTCCATACAAATTGTGAAATTATTTGTTCTAGCTCTGTGAAGAATAATGTTGGTAGCTTGATAGGGATTGCACTGAATCTATAAATTGCTTTGGGTAGTATACTCATTTTCACTATATTGATTCTTCCAATCCATGAACATGGTATATATCTCCATCTATTAGTGTCCTCTTTGATTTCTTTCACCAGTGTTTTATAGTTTTCTATATATAGGTCTTTAGTTTCTTTAGGTAGATATATTCCTAAGTATTTTATTCTTTTCATTGCAATGGTGAATGGAATTGTTTCCTTAATTTCTCTTTCTGTTTTCTCATTATTAGTGTATAGGAATGCAAGGGATTTCTGTGTGTTGATTTTATATCCTGCAACTTTACTATAATCATTGATTAGTTCTAGTAATTTTCTGGTGGAGTCTTTAGGGTTTTCTATCTAGAGGATCATGTCATCTGCAAATAGTGAGAGTTTTACTTCTTCTTTTCCAATTTGGATTCCCTTTATTTCTTTTTCTGCTCTGATTGCTGTGGCCAAAACTTCCAAAACTATGTTGAATAGTAATGTTGAAAGTGGGCACCCTTGTCTTGTCCCTGACTTTAGAGGAAATGCTTTCAATTTTTCACCATTGAAGATAATGTTCGCTGTGGGTTTGTCATATATAGCTTTTATTATGTTGAGGTATGTTCCTTCTATTCCTGCTTTCTGGAGAGTTTTTATCATAAATGGGTGTTGAATTTTGTCAAAGGCTTTCTCTGCATCTATTGAGATAATCATATGGTTTTTATTTTTCAATTTGTTAATGTGGTGTATTACATTGATTGATTTGCGGATATTGAAGAATCCTTGCATCCCTTGGATAAAGCCCACTTGGTCATGGTGTATGATCCTTTTAATGTGTTGTTGGATTCTGATTGCTAGAATTTTGTTTAGGATTTTTGCATCTATGTTCATCAGTGATATTGGCCTGTAGTTTTCTTTTTTTGTGGCATCTTTGTCAGGTTTTGGTATTAGGGTGATGGTAGCCTCATAGAATGAGTTTGGAAGTTTACCTTCCTCTGCAATTTTCTGGAAGAGTTTGAGAAGGATAGGTTTTAGCTCTTCTCTAAATTTTTGGTAGAATTCAGCTGTGAAGCCGTCTGGACCTGGGCTTTTGTTTGCTGGAAGATTTTTTTGTATTACAGTTTCAATTCCCGTGCTTGTGATGGGTCTGTTAAGGTTTTCTATTTCTTCCTGGTCGAGTTTTGGAAAGTTGTACTTTTCTAAGAATT
Organism: Bos taurus; assembly: GCF_002263795.3. Lineage (NCBI taxonomy): Eukaryota > Metazoa > Chordata > Mammalia > Artiodactyla > Bovidae > Bos > Bos taurus. Next base: position 53,428,224 of record NC_082638.1, read on the forward strand.
TGTCCATTTCTTCCTCATTGTCCATTTTATTGGCATATAATTGTTGATAATAGTCTCTTATGATCCTTTGTATTTCTGTGTTGTCTGTAGTGATCTCTCCATTTTCATTTCTAATTTTATTGATTTGATTTTTCTCCCTTTGTTTCTTGATGAGTCTGGCTAATGATTTGTCAATTTTATTTATCCTTTCAAAGAACCAGCTTTTGGATTTGTTGATTTTTGCTATGGTCTCTTTTGTTTCTTTTGCATTTATTTCTGCTCTAATTTTTAAGATTTCTTTCCTTCTACTAACCCTGGGGTTCTTCATTTCTTCCTTTTCTAGTTGCTTTAGGTGTAGAGTTAGGTTATTTATTTGACTTTTTTCTTGTTTCTTGAGGTGTGCCTGTATTGCTATGAACTTTCCCCTTAAGACTGCTTTTACTGTGTCCCACAGGTTTTGGGTTGTTGTGTTTTCATTTTCATTCGTTTCTATGCAAATTTTGATTTCTTTTTTGATTTCTTCTGTGATTTGTTGGTTATTCAGCAGGGTGTTGTTCATCCTCCATATGTTGGAATTTTTAATAGTTTTTCTCCTGTAATTGAGATCTAATCTTACTGCAGTGTGGTCAGAAAAGATGCTTGGAATTATTTCTATTTTTTTGAATTTACCAAGGCTAGCTTTATGGCCCAGGATGTGATCTATCCTGGAGAAGGTTCCATGTGCGCTTGAGAAAAAGGTAAAATTCATTGTTTTGGGATGAAATGTCCTATAGATATCAATTAGGTCTAACTGGTCTATTGTATCGTTTAAAGTTTGTGTTTCCTTGTTAATTTTCTGTTTAGTTGATCTATCCATAGGTGTGAGTGGGGTATTAAAGTCTCCCACTATTATTGTGTTATTGTTAATTTCTCCTTTCATACTTGTTAGCATTTGTCTTACATACTGCGGTGCTCCCGTGTTGGGTGCATATATATTTATAATTGTTATATCTCCTTCTTGGATTGATCCTTTGATCATTATGTAGTGACCTTCTTTGTCTCTTTTCACAGCCTTTGTTTTAAAGTCTATTTTATCTGATATGAGTATTGCTACTCCTGCTTTCTTTTGGTCCCTATTTGCATGGAAAATCTTTTTCCAGCCCTTCACTTTCAGTCTGTATGTGTCCCCTGTTTTGAGGTGGGTCTTCTGTAGACAACATATGTAGGGGTCTTGTTTTTGTATCCATTCAGCCAGTCTTTGTCTTTTGGTTGGGGCATTCAACCCATTTACGTTTAAGGTAATTACTGATAAGTATGATCCCGTTGCCATTTACTTTATTGTTTGGGGTTTGAATTTATACACCATTTTTGTGTTTCCTGTCTAGAGAATATCCTTTAGTATTTGTTGTAGAGATGGTTTGGTGGTGCAGAATTCTCTCAGCTTTTGCTTGTCTGAGAAGCTTTTGATTTCTCCTTCATACTTGAATAAAATCCTTGCTGGGTACAATAATCTGGGTTGTAGGTTATTTTCTTTCATCATTTTAAGTATGTCTTGCCATTCCCTCCTGGCTTGAAGAGTTTCTATTGAAAGATCAGCTGTTATCCTTATGGGATTTCCCTTGTGTGTTATTTGTTGTTTTTCCCTTGCTGCTTTTAATATTTGTTCTTTGTGTTTGATCTTTGTTAATTTGATTAATATGTGTCTTGGGATGTTTCGCCTTGGGTTTATCCTGTTTGGGATTCTCTGGGTTTCTTGGACTTGGGTGATTACTTCCTTCCCCAGTTTAGGGAAGTTTTCAACTATTATCTCCTCAAGTATTTTCTCATGGTCTTTCTTTTTGTCTTCTTCTTCTGGAACCCCTATGATTCGAATGTTGTAGCGTTTAATATTGTCCTGGAGGTCTCTGAGATTGTCCTCATTTCTTTTAATTCGTTTTTCTTTTATTCTCTCTGATTCATTTATTTCTACCATTCTATCTTCTAATTCACTAATCCTATCTTCTGCCTTTGTTATTCTACTATTTGGTGCCTCCAGAGTGTTTTTAATTTCATTTATTGCATTATTCATTATATATTGACTCTTTTTTATTTCTTCTAGGTCCTTGTTAAACCTTTGTTGCATCTTCTCAATCCTTGTCTCCAAGCTATTTATCTGTGATTCCACTTTAATTTCAAGATTTTGGATCAATTTCACTATCATTATTCGGAATTCTTTATCAGGTAGATTCCCTATCTCTTCCTCTTTTGTTTGGTTTGGTGGGCATTTATCCTGTTCCTTTATCTGCTGGCTATTCCTCTGTCTCTTCATCTTGTTTAAATTGCTGAGTTTGGGGTGTCCTTTCTGTATTCTGGCAGTTTGTGGAGTTCTCTTTATTGTGGCTTTTCCTCGCTGTGTGTGGGTTTGTACAGGTGGCTTGTCAAGGTTTCCTGGTTAGGGAAGCTTGTGTCGGTGTTCTGATGGGTGGAGCTGTATTTCTTCTCTTTGTTCAGTCGCGCTGTGGGGAGGGAGGGAGGGATGCTGCAAACAAATAACACTGGCGTGCGCTCGCAGTGCCTCAGCCACACTGGGTCTGCCCCCGCTCTCGGCGCGTGTAGCCTCCCTGCCCACACTGCTCGGGCTCTAGGTTGTTCCTCCGGGAACAATCCGAGGCTGGCCCTGAGTTGCATGTACCTCCCTGGTCCAAGCCGCTCAGGTTAAGGCGCTCGGGTAGTTCTCAGAGGCGCAGACTCAGTTGGGCCTGAGTTTTGTGCTCTTCCCAGGTTCGAGCAGCTCAAGTGATGAGGTGTTTGGCGAGCACCAATGCTGCGACTTATCGCCTCCCCGCCACTCGGTTATCTGGGCGTAAAACCGGCGCACCTTCTCAGTCAGATGTTAACCGTCCAGACCCCCAAGAAGTTTTAGTTAGCAAAGAAGCCTGCTTACAGTTTTATAGATAATGTCTCTCTGGGGCTGCGATTGCCCCCTTCCGGCTCTGGCTGCTTGTCACTGGAGGGGGAAGGTCTGCAGCCGGCTATCTCTGTTCAATTCTTTGTTCCGTGCACGGGCCTGGCGGTGTCTTAAGTTGGGGCTGGCTTTTCGCGTGGTAGATATCCCACAGTCTGGTTTGCTAGCCCAGATTATTTCGCTCAGATAGTGCTCAGGGTATTCAGGCCAGATTCTTACTCTAAGCGATGCAGCCCGCGCTGCGCCTCCCTGCCCAGCCCCCACTTGCTAATGGCGCGTGCAGGCGTCTACGCTGCTCCTCCGCTGGGGGAGTTACTGTAGGACTCGCAATCTTCGAGTTTTAATTGTTTATTTATTTTTTCTTCCTGTTATGTTGCCCTCTGTGCTTCCAAAGCTCGGCACAGATTCGGCAGTCAGAAGGTTTCCTGGTGTTTGGAAACTTCTCTCTTTTTAAGACTCCCTTCCTGGGACGGAACTCCGTCCCTCCCTCTTTTGTCTCTTTTTTTGTCTTTTATATTTTTTCCTACCTCCTTTCGAAGAGTTGGATTGCTTTTCTGGGTGCCTGATGTCCTCTGCCGGCATTCAGAAGTTGTTTTGTGGAATTTACTCGACGTTTAAATGCTCTTTTGATGAATTTGTGGGGGAGAAAGTGTTCTCCCTGTCCTACTCCTCCGCCATCTTGGCTCCTCCTCCCTATCTCAATTTCAAATTCGTTTTAGCTACATATGTGAACATGCTTTCTAAGTCACATGATTTAATCTTATGTATTGCTAATAAGTGAAATTTTTGGAATACCTTGCTCAAAAGAGAGATGTTTTCTTCCAGAAAGTCCGCTTGTGAAGCAGATCTTTGAAAAGTTTGTTGCTTTTTATTAAACCCATAAAGGTTAAGCTGTCAAACTAAACTTTTCATACTGTTGGTTTCAAATATTCTGAAAGGCTCCTTTCTTTTCAAGACCTTTTTAAAAAGTTCTTCACTGATCACTATACATACACCACTCTCATCCTACCTAATAGATTCCAGCTGATAATTTGCAACTATACTCCAAAGTTTTGTGGAAATGTGAAAGAAAATCATTCAGCTCATCTGTTTCAGAGACAGAATTTGTGTAGCATAGCCTTTTTATCACAAGATCCTCAGACAAAGCCTGAAAAGCATATTCTTCAATCATAGATCTCAAAACTGAGTCCCTAGTAAGTGTATAATCATACAAAGAAGATCTAACGGAGGTTTCTGAACCAGTTGATTCATCCTTAGGAGTCCCATCTTGAATTTCTGAAGAAATATGTGCCATCTCAAAGAAAGTCTTTCTTCAGATATTTTTCTCATTTGTCTGATTTTACACACTGCAACTTCAAATGCTGCTTGGCTGGCCTACAGACCTCTCTAGACCATCACAGAGGTCCTCAAAGTCACCTAGCAGTTGAAGGGTAACTGTGACATCACAAAGTCACTGGTCTTCGAGCAATTGAAGGATAATGTTCAACCAGTGCTTACTTCAGCATCAACTTAAAATACACACTGCTTACAGAAATACTAACCAAAGCCATGAAGGCTGCAAAACCTCATTCCTAAAGAATTTTTACACAGAAAAATCATATCAATAAATCTACTTGAAATCTGAACTAAAAGCGATTTATCGTCCTTCTAGACACACATTCTTAATATTCATTACTGTTACCCATGCAAACTTGGATCTACTCGCTACTGTGAAGTAAAATCAATCAACTGACTGAGTTACAGTGAAAGCATGTGTTTATTGTAGGACTGAGCAAGGTTTCCTAGCAGTCTTTGGTGCTTCAAAGACCCAAATTCACAAATACTTTCAGGGGAAGGATTTTAATGACTGATCACACACCTGTGATCAGTTTTGGGGCATTGTACTAATGGCCTGTTACTGAGGATATTGGGAGTCAACATCATCGACCGTCTGCTTCCAACTACTCTGTGGTCTATGTACGTACATTTCAGCCTGGTTGGAGCTTTAACATCTCTAAAACTGTTCACAGTGTATTGCTCAGAATGTTATCTATGGCCTTTGAGGAGGAACTAAAGACCTTTCTGCTACGTCTGCTACATCACCTCAGTCGTGTCCGACTCTGTGTGACCCCATAGACGGCAGCCCACCAGGCTCCCCTGTCTCTGGGATTCTCCAGGGAAGAACACTGGAATGGGTTGCCATTTCCTTCTCCAATGCATGAAAGTTAAAAGTGAAAGTATCATTACTATCTTCTGTTGCTTGATTATTTTCCTTAATTTCTGGCTTTTCTAGCTTCTCTGATTAAAATTACTCTTGGAAAATGAGGAGGTCTACAGGCTTCCCAGCTCTTGAACTGTTTGAGTCAGCAACAACTTTGGCTATTTCCTGTTGACCTGGAGCATGGAGTTGGAAATAATTCTGAGATCTAAGGTTGGTATCAACATTTTCTGCAATGGAAACATATCTATTTTATATAGATATTTGTATATCTATATACATAAATATGCATATAAATAGGTATATCTGCTGTCATTTCAGACGTGTCCAACTCTGTGTGACCCCACAGACGGCAGCCCACCAGGCTCATCTGTCCCAGGATTCTCCAGGCAAGAACATTCGAGTGGGTTGCTATGTCCTTCTCCAATGCATGAAAGTGAAAAGTGAAAGGGAAGTCACTCAGTTGTACCGATCTATTTGTGACACCATGGATTGCAGCCTACCAGGCTCCTCCATCCATGGGATTGGCCAGGCAAGAGTAATGGAGTGGGGTGCCGTCACCTTCTCATATATATATAAATATATATATATATATATATATATATATATATATATATATATTTCTATATCTGAGTATTTTTTCATTAAACCTGGGCAAACTTTTGAAAATTGGTAGGTATTTATTAAAAGGAGAGAGGGGAGTGGTATAAAAGAGTCCTTATATGTTAGATGTAGCCAATAAAACATATTTTGAAGTATTTCCACTTACATATATTCAATAACTGAGTAGAGTCTTGAGTCATTCTGCATTTGGGTTTTAATTTTTCCATGTTGTTATACCTAATGGGAATTAAAAGTCAATGTAATTTTTTTATACCCAAACTCATACACACATGAGTATGTATGTGGATATGTCAAAATAAAATTTTAGGCAACATTATTCAGGTGGCCAAACACTTTGCTTGCTCCCAAGATCTTAAATGAACTGTTTGGGAAGCCCAACATTGCTTAATAAATTACTGGCTGAATGCTTTAGATACTGTTGCTGAAAGGCTCTCCTTTAATCTAGTTCGTCTTCCACTATTGTTTCTGTAATAAGAGATGGCGTTCTTACATATGAGGAAACCTTGAGGCCATACAATTGTTACTCTCGTTTGCTTAGAGATATTGTTTGAAGAAAGCTGTTGTTCTCCGCACATTGGATACAATTTTAAATATTCAAGTCTGTAATAACATAGGAACATGTTGGAACCACATGCACAATGGTCAACTAGCTGGATTTAGGATAACAGCTACCCACTTAATGGCTAAAAGAGATGCCAAGGGCATTGTGCATAGATCATAGACAGGCTCTTCTGACTAGCTGAACACTGAAATTATATGAGGTGTACATCAAAATTACTTCTCCATAATTCAGTATGTAAAGTTTTCTTTCATCACTTTCAACTTCTGGTAACAAATATTTCAATAGAAATCACTGATGATCAAAATTTATCTTGCTTCATGCCACCGGGGTTCAGCTTCCTGCCCCCATCCACATCATTTATCTTGTTCCTTGTCCTCCTTTGTATTTTTGAGGTAGCCACATTAGATAAAATCTAACAAGATAACAAAAACAGTCTCAATATATTATGTTAATGGAAAAATATATTATAGTCTGTGTATTTTGCAATATTTTACCCAGTTGTCACAGAGGTATGGCACAAATGCTCTAACAGGCAACTTAAAACCAGCAGTATAATATATAATAAGTAACTATCATAGAATATTCTCAGAAAACAATTTCTTATTCAAAACATTGAGGGAAAACAAAGGTACAAGAATACAGTAATTCTCAGTGTTCATAGGAAAACATAGGGTAAACAGTACATTTGAATTCTCTGCTGCTGCTGCTAAGTTGCTTCACTTGTGTCTGACTCTGTGTGACCCCAGAGATGGCAACCCACCAGGCTCACCAATCCCTGGGATTATCCAGGCAAGAACACTGGAGTGGGTTGCCATTTCCTTCTCAGTATTACACAAAGTAAGATCATGACATCCGGTCCCACACTTTCATGGGAAATGGAAGTGGAAAAGACAGAAGCAGTGACAGATTAGCTCTTTTGGCTCTAAATTCACTGCAGATGGTGATGGAAGCTATAAAATTAGAAGACAATTTCTTCCTGGAAGAAAAGCTGTCACAAATTTAGAAAGCATGTTAAAAAGTGAAGACATGACTTGATCAATGCAGGCACTTTGAGTCACATCTATGGTCTTTCCAGTAGACATGTACAGATGTGAGAACACCAAACTGCTCTGCTAGGAATGACTTGTGTGTATCCATTGAATTGCAAGGACATAAATCCAATCAAACATAAAGGAAATCAACTCTGAAGAAGAATTAGAATCACTGATGCTGAAGATGAGTCTTCAAAGCTTTGGCCACCTGAGCAAAGAAATGACTCAGTGGAAAAAAAAAAAACAAAAACCTGATTCTTAGGAAACAATGAAATCAGGAGGATACATGGGTGAGAACAAAGGAGAAGGTTGTATAGCTTCACCCATTCAATGAGTATGATTTCAGGCAGACCCTGGGTGATGCAGAGGGCAGAAAGCCCTTGTGTGCAGTCCAAGGGGTCACAGAGAGTAAGACATGGCTTTGTGACTGAATAACAACAAGATTTCAGTTAATAAAATGGATCTTCCAGGGTCATGGTGGAGGTCTCATAATGTTAGAGGAATAGGAGGCACAGTCCACTTTCTCCTCCACAAATCCATCAAAGGATCGACTGCACATGGACCACCTTCCAGAAATCAACTTGAACGATGTTGATGGTCCCTAGAAACCAAGAAATGAAAACCCATCTCTTAAAAAGGAGGTAGGACAAAATAAGAGATGGACATGAAGAAAAGGTTTTAGGGAATGAGACTCCCCTTGGAGAGGGAATCGTAAAGGAGGAAAATTAAAACAAGATAGGAAACCCTCTCTCAAAAGTGTCAGTGGGAGGAAAAAGAAAAAAAGAAAAAAACAGAACCAGGGGAAAAAGAACAAAAACACAGATTACGCCAATAAATGCAATTACTAGCCAAAAAGTCACTCAGATTCTTCTGTCCACAGTCATACATGAGGTCTGGGAGGAGACCTGTGGTGTATCAAACACAGTATTGTTAGAACCAGGATTTAGTGCCCTGAGGACAATCTGATGGAGCTAATGTGACAAAGAACATAAACCATGGGAAAACTAGAGACAGCCATTTTAGAAAGGACTTTTCCTACAAGAAGGCTCTAAGTCCACATAGTGAACCATGGCACACTCACAGACCAGAAAACTACAAAATACCAAAGAAGACCAAGCCAGCTTCCATTGAAGACCCTTTCCTCAATGGAGGTAGAGAGGAATGTATATGACTGCCAGAGGCAGAAGCAAATAGGTTACTAGTAACTTGGTCCTACAGACATCCCCTACCAAGCTCTAAGCTGGTTGAAATTTGCTAATGATGAATTCCTGAGTTCATGGACAGTTCACATAGGCCGGGATCATGACAGCCTGGGGTCAGCTATCCGGAAGAGACACATGGAACACCTGAGGCTGTGGGCTCTGGCACAGGTAGCAAACTGTGTGGTTGAGACCAGAGAGCTGCATAAGGCATGGGCCACCTAGGACTGTGTCTTGTCCTCCAACCAGCCACCTGAGATTTTTGACTTGTGAAGAGCAAAAAGCACCGAGCCAATCATGGTCATTGCCCTTGCTGAGCACCTAAGTGCCTGACTGGCTGGGAAGTGCATGAAACACACGACCCACTTGGGACCATGCCCTCACGTATCAACAGGGAGGCTGAGCAGTGTGGACCCAGGAAGAACATGTCACATTTGTCAGTGGCAAGCCCAATGTGGTCAATCCACCTCAAGCACCCACATATCCCAGAGGTATTTGTTTTCAGTGTCCCACCTCACCGCCAAAACACCAAGCAAGTGAGATCAAATAAGAGGCTACCACACCCTCGTTTCATGTTGAAAGCCAGATATGGAGAGGCTTTCAAATAAAAGAAGGAAATATAAACAAAGGAGCATAAACCAACCCAGAAGTGATAGGTTCAACAGCATAAATCTTCAATTAATGCCAATTAATTCAATTAATGTTCAACTGAGGTACAATAGTAGAATTTGACAACAAGTACAAGCTTCAACTAGGGACCATCTGACACTGTACTGACACCAAAAAGCAAAATTTTTTTTTTAATTCTGAGATCTATTTCTATATGATTTCTTTAACTTTTAACAATGCTAGGCCTTTTTAATACCCTAAACTTTTATTTCTGTTAACTATTATTACCTTTCAAATAAAAACAACACGTCTGTGTTTTAAACACTTGTTATATATATAAGAATGAATTCGACCTCCGTTTTCTTTTCTTGTACTATTTAAATGAGTCTAATTTTTATTCTTGGTTCTTAACTTTTGCTTTCCAAAAATGGTTATCAATGTTGTAACTTTAGGAACACAATTTTTAGGATCAGATTTCACTTATGAGGGCATCAGATTTCAGACACGCTGAAACCATAATCTCAAAAACCTAGCCAATCTTGTCACATGGACTGCAGCCTTGTCTAACTCAATGAAAGTAAGCCATGCCCTGTGGTGCCACCCAGGATGGGCGAGTAATGGTGGAGAGTTCTGACAGAATGTGGTCTATGGAGAAGGGAATGGCAAACTACATCAGTATTCTTGTCTTGAGAACACCATGAACAGTATGAAACACATGATAGGATACTGAAAGAGGAAATCCCCGGGTGGGTTGGTAGGTATCCAATATGCTACTGGAGATCAGTGGAGACATAACTGCAGAAAGAAAGAAGGGATGAAGACAAAGCAAAACTAATATCCAGATATGGGTGTGACTGGTAATAGAGGCAAGGTCTGATGCTTTAAAGAGCAATATTACATAGGAAATTGGAATGTCAGTTCCATGAATCAAGGCAAACTGGAAGTGATCAAACCGGAGATGATAAAAGTGAACGTCAACATTCTAGGTATCAGCGAACTAAAAGGGACTGGAATGGGTGAATTTAACTCAGATGACCATTATATCTACTACTGTGAACGGGAATACCTTAGAAGAAATGGAGGAGCCAGCATGGTCAACAAAAGAGTCTTACATGCAGTACTTAGATGCAATCTCAAAGATGAAAGAATGATCCCTGTTCGTTTCCAAGGCAAACCATTCAATATCACGGTAATCCAAGCCTTTGCCCCAATGAGAAATGCTGAAGAAGCTGAAGTTGAATGGTACTGTGAAGACCTGCAAGACCTTTTAGAACTAATATCCAAAAAAGATGTCCTTTTCATTAAAGGGGACTGGAATGTAAAGGTAGGAAGTCAAGAAATACTTGGAGTAACAGGCAAATTTGGCCTTGGAATACTGAATGAAGCAGGGCAAAGGCTAATAGAGTTTTTCCAAGAGAACACACTGGTCATAGCAAACACCCTCTTCCAACAACACAAGAGAAGATGGTCAACACCAAAATCACCAAAATCAGATTAATTCTACCTTTGCAGCCAAAGATGGAGAAACTTTATAAAGTCAGCAAAAACAAGAATGGGAGCTGACTGTAGCTCAGATCATGAACTCCTTTATTGCCAAATTCAGACTTGAATTAAAGAAAGTAGGGAAAACCACTAGACCATTCAGGTATGACCTAAGTCAAATCCCTTATCATTATACAGTGAAATATAGATTTAAGGGACTAGATCTAATAGACAAAGTTCCTGATGACCAATGGATGGGTATTTATGACACTGTACAGGAGACAGGGACTAAGACCATCCGTGTAGACACGAAATGCAAAAATGCAAAATGGCTGCCTGAGGGGGCCTTACAAATAGCTGTGAAAAAAAGAGAAGCAAAAAGCAAAGCAAAGAAAAGATATATGTATCTGAAAGCAGAGATCCAAAAGAATAGCAAACAGAGATAAGAAAGCCTTCCTCAGAGATCAATTCAAAGAAATAGAAGAAAACAACATAATGGGAAAGACTAGAGTTCTCTTCAAGAAAATTAGATACAAAGGGAATATTTCATGCAAAGATGGGTTCAATAAAGGGAAGAAATGGTAAGGATCAAACAGAAGCAGAAGATATTATGGAGAGGTGGCAAGAATACACAGGGAAATTGTACAAAAATGACTTTCAAGACCCAGATAATCACAATGGTGTGATCACTCACCTAGAGCCAAACATCCTGGAATGTGAAATCGAGAGGGCCTTAGAAAGCCTCACTATAAACAAAGCTAGTGGAGGTGATAGAATTCCAGTTGAACTATCTCAAATGTTGAAAGATAATGCTGTGAAAGTGCTGCACTCAATATGCCAGCAAATGTGGAAAACTCAGCAGTGGCCACAGGACTGGAAAAGGTCAGTTTTCACTCCAATTCCAAAGAAAGGCAATGACAATGAATGCTCGAACTTCTTCACAGTTGCACTTATTTCACACGCTAGTAAAGCAATGCTCAAATTTCTCCAAGCTAGGCTTCAGCAATACGTGAACTGTGAACTTCCAGATGTTCAAGCTGGTTTTAGGAAAGGCAGAGGAACCAGAGATCGCATTGCCAATATCCGATGGATCATCAAAAAAGCAAGAGAGTTCCAGATAAACACCTATTTCTGCTTTATTGACTATGCCAAATCCTTTGACTGTGTGAATCACAATAAACCGTGGAAGATTCTGAAAGAGACGGGTATACCAGACCACCTGACCTGCCTTGGAGGAACCTATATACAGGTCAGGAAGCAACAGTTAGACCTAGGCATGGAACAACAGACTGGTTTTGTATATGAAAAGGAGGACATCAGGCTTTGTATTATCACCTGCTTATTTAACTTGTAGGCAGAGTACATCATGAGAAACGCTGGGCTGAAAGAAGCACAAGCTGGAATTCAGATTACCGGGAGAAATATCAATAACCTCAGATTTGCAGATGACACCAACCTTATTGCAGAAAGTGAAGAGGAACTAAAACGTCTCTTGATGAAAGTCAAAGAGAAGACTGGAAAATTTGGCTTAAAGCTCAACATTCTGAAAACGAAGACCATGGCATCTGGTCCCATCACTTCATGGGAAATAGATGGGGAAACAGTGGAAAGATTGTCAGACTTTACTTTTTTGCGGCTCCAAAACCACTGCAGATGGTGATTGCAGCCTTGAAATTTAAACACGCTTACCCCTTGGAAGGAAAGTTATGCCCAACCTAGATAGCATATTAAAAATCACTGGCATTACATTGCCAACAAAGTTTGTCTAGTCAAGGATCTGGTTTTTCTAGTGATCATGTATGAATGTGAGAGTTGGACTGTGAAGAAAGCTGAGTGCTGAAGAATTGATGCTTTTGAACTGCGGTGATGGATAAAATTTTTGAGAGTCCCTTGTACTGCAAGGAAATCCAGCCTGTCCATCCTAAAGGAGATCAGTCCTGGGTGTTCATTGGAAGGACTGATGCTAAAGCTGAAATTCCAATACTTTGCTCACTCACGCAAAGTGTTGACTCATTGAGAAAGACCCACATGCTCGGAGGGAATGGGGTCAAGACGAGAATGGGACTACAGAGGATGGAAGGCTGGATGGCATCACCGAATCAATAGACATGAGCGTGAGTGAACTCAGTGAACAGGTAGCCCTGGTGTGCTGCGATTCATGGGGTTGCAAAGAGTCGGTGATGAAGGACCAACTGAACTTAACTGAGAAAGGAGGATATAAATGAAACAGAGTGTGGTGCGGGGAAAAAAAATGAAAGAAAGAAGGAAACCAGGAAAAGGTCTGATGTAGCAATGATAGATGCCCCACAATGAGAAATGTAGGTGTCTAGATGGAGAACACCAAAACTAAAAGGGTTGGGGTACATGGGAAATCTTGAGGAAATAAAAGTTGGAATCACCCTTAAATGAGTCAAGACGCAAGAATTGGATCGGGCATGGACAAATTGACCACTTCAAAAGTGAAAGAAGAGTGACAAATCTCTTTACTGTCACTTGCTTACGTGAATCATATGCAGAATATACTATTTAAATACCAGTTGAGTGAATCAAAAGCTGGCATCAAAGTGGCTGGGAGAAACAGCAAAACACTCACATATATAGATGTTAACGCAAAAACAAAGAGAAAGTGAAGAGGAAATAAAGAGCCTTTTCATGAGGGTGAATGATTAGAGTGAAAAACCATGCTGAAAACTCTACATTCATAAAAACAAAGATAAGGGCATCTGGTCCAATCACTACTTGCAAAATAGAAGGGGTAAACATGTGGAAACAGTGACAAGCTTAATTTTCTTGAGCTTCAAAATTACTAGGAATGGTGACTGCAGTTATCAAATTAAATGTCACTTGCTTTTGGATGTAAAAGTTATGACAAACCTAAGCATTGCATTATAAAGAAAACACACCACTTTACTAAACTGTCAGTAAATAAAAAATGTCAATTATGGTAAGAGTGGAGACTCTCGGATGTTTTTGAGTAACTTATATGGCTTTTGATTGCTAATTTATTTAGCATCTTTTCATTGTTAATTCAGTAAGTACTTAAAATACATCATTTGGCAGGCACTATGTCTTAGCTGATGTGCAAGATACATAAGGAAACTTGTGTAGACATGAAACACATAGAAGAATTGAATATCTGTGATTAACTTGGTAGGAAGGAAGACAGTTTCTTTCCAATCCCAAACAATGCTTAGGAAAAATTGTGAAAAGTGGCTTATTATGACTGAAAATATTTTGCCTAATGTATCTCTAGAAATTCAATAAAAACATAGATAATGAAGCTACGAAGGGAAACACAACATATGTCTTCCAAGAACTGATTACCGTGCTGAGATGCTGCATTCGCCACAAGGATTTAAGTCTGTCTTTGGAGGAGCAGGAAAGCAACATCAAAATATCCACTAAGAAATATAGGCGGTGTCTTGGTGGGAGAAAATAAAGGCATAATATAAAGAGAGTAGAGCAAGAATGACCTTTTATAATACTACTTGTAAAATGCCTAACTTTTGCTGACTTTGGTGTAATCTTTGAATATATCAGTCATGTTATGATAGTGATCGTGATTTCTGAGTAGGCTGCATCTATACTGTCAAGTATGAAACATATATTTATATATATTTTCAATGAATAAAACCTGCTGTTTAAACTCTTAGCTTTCTTCCCAATAATGGACATAAAATAATAAAACTGAAAAAGCACTAAAGTATATACTGTTCATTTGCTTTCTCTAAATGGGATTTGTATTGTTCCTTCTCCCATATCATCCTATCAGCCTTTGGCTGATCTCCACATTTCCTTGCCCCAGCCATTTATGAGATAACTATTCCAAACAACCTCGGAGAAGAACAGGCCCACTTAAGACAGTGGCTTTCCAAATATATGCCTATATATATATTTACTCTTGTCTTGGGTTAGTGCAGCAGCTCACTAATCTGACTGCTGCCCTTTCTCACCTTATTAAAGGTGATCTCTTCCTGTAAAGTGCTGGTCTCATTCTTTTTCTGAACCTTGCCTTCTCTGACTCCCTTATGCTACAGACAAACTGAGTGGTTGACAGGTACATAAGATGCATGACCTACCCTGGAGGTGCCTTTCCTGCCATCCAGATGCCTGAGCAGTTTGGAACAGGGAAGGAAACAATGCACATAGCCAATTGAGTTCAGTGCCCTTGAAGATCACCTAGGAGCCTGAGTGGCTTAGACTTGGGATGTGCATGAAACACAGGGAACACTTTGGGCAGTGCCATCGCAGATTACCCAGGAACCTGAGCTGGGTGGACTGAGGAAGTACATGTCACCTATGACAGTGGCAAGCCCACTGTGCTCCATCCACCTTAAGCACCCTCACCCACATATTCTACAGGTGTTTTTTTTTTTTTTTTCAGTGTGCTCCTCCTCATCATTGTACCACTGATACAAATAAGGGCCTGCTGTCCCCTTGTGTTATGGTGCAAACTAGTCTTGTGTAAGCATGTCACAGAAGAGAATTGCAAAATGAGGAAGTAAAAATAAGCAAAGAAGGGTGAACTAGCCCAGAAGTGACAGAAGCTACAGATTGAAACTCTGAAGCTAATGTAGAAACTGTGCAATTCAAGGACAGCAATAGTATTGGACAACAAGTAGAAGCAGGAAAAACAGATTGTCTGACACTGATCTGGCACCACTAAACTCACAACAATTTCTCTAGAGAAATTGGTAGATTATTCTTTACTGTTTTCATGTTTTTTAATTAAACACTCTTTTGTTCCTTATCATTCCCTTTAATTTCATTTCTATATACCACCATATAAATGTTTGATAATTATTTTGACTTCTAAATTTTCTCCAGTAATCATAGGAGTTTAAATCCTATTCTAGGTTCTTAATCTTTGATTTTGAAACTTTTTATTAATAAATGTTTATCCTTTAGGAATTCTGTATTTAGAATCTATTTTCACTTATTAATTTAATTCCCAGTTGATCGCACTCTTGCCTTTTTACTCTCCCTTTACTCCTCCTAGAAACCTTTATCTCCCTCCTCAGTTTGCTCTGATCCATATAACTCTGTCAATTCCTTTAACTGTTTTTGATTATGGAAAATTGCTTCACCATCAACCTTGGGTTTTCTCCTCTGTTCTGAGGATGCAGAATTCTTAATGTGACTGTAACTCAGCACCAAAACGCAGAGGCCATGAAGTTAATCCAGAGCTTTAGATCATTGTTGAACTCCTGACACCAATGAACTTTAAAAAAGAAGCAAAGTCAAAAGGTTCCATGCCTACATGGAAATGAAGCCCCAAGCTGAAACCAGCAATTTCAGTGCAAGACAACTCACACCTATTCTCCAGCAAAGCAGCAACACAAAAATGAACATTATAAAAGGTACTACCTGAAGCTGTACCAAACCCACAGACACCACAATGCACATTACAGGACAATTCATTGCATTTCATAGAGAAGTGATCCAGCACCACCTGACAGACCACAGGCACACAATATCCCAAACATTAAAGCTTGAAAACGTACAGGTTCAGTCCCACCCACAAAGATCAGATTCCACCACAAACTGGATCCAAAATGCTGTGGCCTGCAGAAAGGGGACCAAAACCACTTCAATCTAAACGAAATGAAGCTTTTAAGTTTAATAAGGTCCCATTTGCTTATTTTTGCTTTTATTTCCAATATTCCGGGAGGTGGGTCATAGAGGATCCTGCCGTGATGTATGTCGGAGAATGTTTTGCCTATGTTCTCCTCTAGGAGTTTTATAGTTTCTGGTCTTACGTTTAGATCTTTAATCCATTTTGAGGGGCCTAATTAAACTTAAAATATTCTGCACAACAAAGGAAACTATAAGCAAGGTGAAAAGACAGCCTTCAGAATGGGAGAAAATAATAGCAAATGAAGCAACTGACAAACAACTAATCTCAAAAATATACAAGCAACTCCTACAGCTAATTCCAGAAAAATAAACGGCCCAATCAAAAAATGGGCCAAAGAACTAAATAGACATTTCTCCAAAGAAGACATACAAATGGCTAACAAACACATGAAAAGATGCTCAACATCACTCATTATCCGGAAAATGCAAATCAAAACCATAATGAGGTACCATTTCATGCCAGTCAGAATGGCTGTGATCCAAAAGTCTACAAGCAATAAATGCTGGAGAGGGTGTAGAGAAAAGGGAACCCCCTTACACTGTTGGTGGGAATGCAAACTAGTACAGCCACTGTGGAGAACAGTGTGGAGATTCCTTAAAAAGCTGGAAATAGAACTGCCTTATGATCCAGCAATCCCACTGCTAGGCATACACACCCAGGAAACCAGAATTGAAAGAGACACGTGTACCCCAATGTTCATAGCAACACTGTTTATAATAGCCAGGACACAGAAGCAACCTAGATGCCCATCAGCAGATGAATGGTAAGCAAGCTGTGGTACATATACACAATGGAGTATTACTCAGCCATTAAAAAGTACATTTTTTTTCTCAGTTTTCTGAATGTTGAGCTTTATTTATTTTTTTTAAACTTTACAATATTGTATTAGTTTTGCCAAATATCAAAATGAATCCACCACAGGTATACCTGACTTCCCCATCCTGAACCCTCCTCCCTCCTTCCTCCCCTACCCTCCCTCTGGGTCGTCCCAGTGCACCAGCCCCAAGCATCCAGTACCATGCATCGAACCTGGACTGGCGACTCGTTTCATACATGATATTATACAGGTTTCAATGCCATTTTCCCAAATCATCCCACCCACTCCCTCTCCCACAGAGTCCAAAAGACTGTTCTATACATCTGTGTCTCTTTTGCTGTCTCCTACACAGGGTTATTGTTACCATCTTTCTAAATTCCATATATATGTGTTAGTATACTCTATTGGTGTTTTTCTTTCTGGCTTACTTCACTCTGTATAATAGGTTCCAGTTTCATCCATAATCAGTTCTAATGAGATGGAAAATACATGGGGAAACAGTGGAAACAGTGTCAGACTTTATTTTTTGGAGGGCTGCAAAATCAATACAGTTGGTGATTTGCAGCCATGAAATTAAAAGACGCTTACTCCTTGGAAGGAAAATTGTGCACCACCTAGATAACATATTCAAAAGCAGAGACATTACTTTGCCAACAAATGTCCGACTAGTCAAGGCTATGGTTTTTAAAGTGGTCATGTATGGATGTGAGAGTTGGGCTGTGAACAAAGCTGAGCACCAAAAAATCGATGTTTTTCAACTGTGGTGTTCAAATGACTCTTGAGACTCCCTTGGACTGCAATGAGGTCCAACCAGTTCATTCTAAAGGAGATCAGTCTTGGGTGTTCATTGAAAGGACTGATGCTAAAGCTGAAATTCCAATACTTTGGCCACCTCGTGCGAAGAGTTGACTCATTGGAAAAGACTCTGATGCTGGGAGGGATTAGGGGCAGGAGGAGTAGGTGATAACAGAGGATGACATGGCTGGATGGCATCACTGACTCGATGGACATGAGTTTGAGTGAACTCCAGGAGTTGGTGATGGATAGGGAGGCCTGAAATGCTGTGATTCATGGGGTCAGACACAACTGACTGAACTGAACCGAACTGAGAAAGGAGGGAATAAAGAAAACACAGTGGCATGTGTAAATATATATTTTTTTAAAGAAGGAAAAATTAAAAGCTCTGATAATTCTTAGACAGTATTAAATGCCATACTGTGAGGATATCCACATGGGAAAGACCACAAAAAAAGAAAAAAAGAAAGAAAGAAAGGAAAGGAAAAAAGAAAAAAAAAAAAAAAGGTGTTTGTGTGCTTGAGAAAATTCTTCAAGAGTTAAAAGTTGAAAACCTCCATTAAATGGGCAAGGAAATAGCTCCTTGAGTCCCATAACAGCATGTCCCAACAAACAGGATGAACCCAAAGTGAAATATCCCACAACAATATTTTAACCAAACACTGAAAATTTAAACACACACAAAAAAAACAAACATTAAGAGCAGCGAGAGTAAAGACATAAATATACTGTCAGATTCCCATAAAGACAGCAGCTGAACTTTCAATAGAAACTCTTCAGGCCAGTAGAGCATGGTAGAACATTCTCAAAATTATGAACAAGCCAAAACCAACACCAACACGGATCTTATTCAGATATGAAGGAGAAATCAAATGGTTTAAGCAAAAGTTTTAAGCAGTCATTAACATGAAACTGCTAAACTCTTAATGATGTGGTGAAACTGGGACACTGAGTTCATATGTCATCAGATTTGCAAAACTCATCAGTGGACATGAGTTTGGAAAAAGACAGTTTTCATTCACACCAAAGGTAGGTAAGGCCAAAGAATGTTTAAACAAGCATGCGCGGTTGCTCCTTTCACATGTTAGCTGGGTAAAACTCAAAATTCTACAGCAGTACATAAACTAAGAACTTTCAAGGGGAAAGCTCGACTTGGAAACAATACATGAACCAGAGAAGAATTTGGAAACATTCATTGGATCCTAGAGGGAACCAGGAATTTCAGAAAATCATTTACTTCTGCTTCAGTGACTCCACTAAAGACATTGACTGTGTATATCACAGTAAACTGTGAACAGTTTGAAAGAGACAGGAATCATGGACCTTCTAACCTGTCACATGAGAAATGTGTATGCCGTTCAAGATGTAAGAGTTGGAACAAGACATGGAAAAATTGATCAGTATAAACCTGGGAAAGGTGAGTGACAAGACTGCATATTATCAGTCTTCTTATGTGAAATATATGCAGACTATACTATTCAAAAGGCCAGGCTGGGTGGATAATAAACTAGAATCAATGTTTCTGGGATAAACTTCAACAACCTTAGATAGACAGATAGAAACACTGTAAAAAGAGAAAGTGAAGAGGAGCTAAAGAGGGTCTTGATAAGGATGAGTGAGGAGTGTAGAAACCTCGTTGAGAACTCAATAGTCAAATGAACAACACAAGGTGTCTGGTCCCATCACGACTTGGCAAATAGAAGGGGAAAACATGGAATAAGTGATAAACTTAATTTTCTTGGGCTCCAAAATCACTGCGAATGGTGACTGCAGGCATGAAATGAAGAGATATTTTCTTCCTGGAGAAAAAACTATGGAAAAACCTTGACCTTGTATTAAAAAGAAGAAAGATGAGCTTATTAACAAAGGTCTCCTCAGTCACAAACCCCTATCGTTTATCCATTAGTCATGTAAAGGTGTGAGAATTGGAATCTAAAGAAGGCTGAGAGCTCGAGAACTGATGCCTTCAAACAGTGATGTTGGAGAAAACTCTTAGGGGTCCCTTGAACTGCAAACAGATCCCGCCAATCAATCCACAAGGAAACCAACCCTGGATATACATCTGAAGCACTCATACTGAAGCTGAAAGTCGAGGATTTTGCTAAACTAATTCAAAGAACCAACTCTGGAAAACACCATGACACTGGGAAAGACTGAGGACAGGAGGAGAAGGTGCTGATAGAGGATGAGATGTTTGGAGGGCATCACCAGTTCAATGGACATGTGTTTGAGCAAACTATGGGAAACACTGAAAGAGAGGGAGGCCTGCTGTGATACAGTCACAAAGGGTTGGACATGACTCAATGAATGAACAACAGCAATTAAAATATCTAGAACTACTTCTAGGCTAACAGAGTTTGGCCAGGAGAATGCACTGGTCATAGCAAACACCCTCTTTCAACAACACAAGTGAAGACTCTAACATGAACATCACCAGATGGTCAACACCAAAATCAAATTGATTCTATTCTTCCCAGTCAGAGATGCAGAAGCTCTATACAGTCAGCAAAAACAAGATCAGGAGCTGACTGTGGCTCAGATCATGAACTCCTTATTACCTAATTCAGACTTAAATTCAAGAAAGTAGGGAAAACCAAACTCTGATAGCCTTTTCCCTGCTTTATTCTGTATTAAAGGCTAAATTTGCCTGTTATCACAGGTGTTTCTTGACTTCCTACTTTTGCATTCCAGTCCCTTATAATGAAAAGAATTTCTTTTCGGTTGTTAGTTCTAAAAGGTCTTGTGGTTCTTCATAGAACCATTCAACTTCAGCGTCTTCAGCATTTCTGGCTGGTGCATAGGCTTGGGTTACTGTGATTTTGAATGGTTTGCCTTGGACAAACAGAAATCATTCTGTCGTTTTTGAGATTGCATCCAAGTACTGCATTTTGGACTCTTTTGTTGACCATGATGGCTACTCCATTTCTTCTAAGGGATTCCTGCCCACAGTAGTAGATATCATGGTCATCTGAGTTACATTCACCCATTCCAGTCCATTTTAATTTGCTGATTCCTAGAATGTCGATGATCACTCTTGCCATCTCCTGTTTAACAACTTCCAATTTGCCTTCATTCATGGACCCCATATTCCAGGTTTCTATGCAATATTGCTCTTTGATGCATCGGACCTTGCTTCTGTCACCAGTCACATGCACAACTGGGTATTGTTTTTGCATTGGCTCCATGTCTTCATTCTTTCTGGAGTTCTTTCTCCACTCATCTCCAATAGCATATTGGGCACCTACCGACCTGAATAGTACAGGTTTAAAAGAAACTGGTCCTAAGGGCTTATTTACAAACAATGGGATAACCAATTCAACTTCTTCTTCTTTTTTTTTATTAATCTGTTCGGTTTTTTTTTCCCCCAGTATATAAAATTGGTTTAGTCACTCTGTTATTCCAGCAATTTGACTGCTTCACATAGTTTGAGACTTTTATTAACAGATATTCCTGTTGTAAATACCCAAATTCCTCCTTTTTTAGTATGTTTAGTAGCAATGGCATCTTATTCATTCTCATTTCAGTAACTAAATCTGCTCTTTTCGTTTTTTAGTTTACCTAATATTCTTTTTACTATCTTTGTTTCATGTTCAATTTTCTGTATTCTTTTTCTATTAACTTAAAACCATACTAATATTTGTTCATTTCCTCTTTCTTCTTTCTGTGAAATTAGATTTTTTTTCCAGCTTTTAAAGAAGGCATTACCTTCTCCCCAGAATTGAAGAGCTTTCTTTTTATGTAACCTTAAATATATATGGGTTCTTCTTCTGCTGTATCTGATGACTTTCTACATTGAGTTTTCATTTTAAATCACCTTAGAATATGTTCCCATTTCCCGTGTGAGTTATTCTTCGCCTCATCGAGCCCTTCAGAATGTGTTGTTTAATTTTCCATGCATTCAGTTCAGTCGCTCAGTCATGTCCGACTCTTTGTGACCCCATGGATTGCAGCACACCAGGCCTCCCTGTCCATCAAAAACTCCCAGAGTTCACTCAAACTCACATCCATTGAGTCAGTGATGCCATCCAGCCATCTCATCCTCTGTCGTCCCCTTTTCTTTGTGCCCCCAATTTATCTCAGCTTCAGTAGTTTCCAGAGTCAACTCTCGAATGAGATGGCCAAATTACTGGAGTTTCAGCTTTAGCATCATTCCTTCCAAAGAACACCAAGGTCTGAACTCCTTTAAAATGGACTGATTGGACTCCTTGCAGTCTATGGGACTCTCAGGAGTCTTCTCCAATGCCACAGTTCAAAAGTGTCAATTCTTTGGCGCTAAGCTTTCTTCACAGCACAGCTCTCACATCCATACATAACTACTGGAAAAACCGCAGTTTTGACTAGACGGTCCTTTGTTGGCAAAGTAATGTTTCTGCTTTTGAATATGCTATCGAGGATGGCCATAACTTTCCTTCCAAGGAGTAAGCGTCTTTTAATTTCATGGCTGCAATCACCATCTGTGGTGATTTTGCAGCACCCCCCCCCCGCCCCAAATGAAGTATGACTCTGTTTCCACTGTTTTCCCATATATTTCCCATGAAGTGATGAAAACCGATGCCATGATCTTAGTTTTCTGAATGTTGTCCTTTAAGTCAACTTTTTGAGGTATGACCTAAATCCAATCCTTTATGATTATATAGTAGAAGTGAGAAATAAATTTAAGGGACTAGATCGGATAGAGTGCATGATGAACTATGGACAGAGGTTTGTGACATTGTACAGGAGACAGGTATCACGACTATCCTCATGGAAAAGAAATGCAAAACAGCAAGATAGGTGTCTGTGGAGGCCTTAAAAATAGCTGTGAAAAGAAGAGAAGTGAAAAAGAAAGGAGAAAAGGAGTGATATAAGCATCTGAATGCAGTGTTCTCAAGAGTAGCAAGGAGAGATAAGAAAGCCTTCCTCAGCGATCAATGCAAAGAAATAGAGGAAAGCAAAAGAATGGGAAAGACCATCCCCTCAAGAAAATTAGCAATACTGAAGGAACATTTCATGCAAAGATGGGTTCTATAGAGGACAGAAATTTTACGGACCTAAAAGACTCAGAAAATATTAAGACAAGTGGCAGGAATACAGACTAGAACTGTACAAAATAGATCTTCAAGACCCAGATATTCACGATGGTGTGATCGCTCACCTAGAGCCAGACATCCTGGAATGTCAAGTCAAATGGGCCATAGAAAGAATCACTCCGAATAAAGCTAGTGGAGGTTATGGAATTCTAGCTGAGCTATTACACATCCTGAAAGATGATGCTGTGAAAGTGCTGAACTCAATATGCCAGCAAATTGGAAAACATAGCAGTGGCCATGGGACTGAAAAAGATCGGTTTTCATTCCAACCCCAAAGAAACACAGTGCCCAATAATGCTCAGATTACCACACAATTACACTCATCTCACGTTCTAGTGAAGTAATGCTCAAAGTTCTCCAAGCCAGGTTTCATTAATACATGAACCGTGAACTTCCAGATGTTCAAACTAGTTTTAGAAAATGCAGAGGAACCAGAGATCCAAATGCCAACAATCTTGCATCATTGAAAAAGCAAGAACGTTCCAGAAAATTAAAAACAAACAAACCAAAAAACACCTATTTCTGCTTTATTGACTATGCCAAAGCTTGGATTGTGTGGATCACTATAAACTGTGGAAGATTCTGAAAGAGATGGAAATACCAGACCACCTGGCCTGCCTCTGGAGAAACCTATATGCAAGTCAGGAAGCAACAATTAGAAATGGACATGGAACAACAGGTGGGTTCCAAATAGAAAGAGGAGGATGTCAAGGTTGTATATTGCCACCCTGCTTATTTGACATGAATGCAGAGTACATCATGAGAAACTCTAGGCTGGAAGAAGCAGAAGCTGGAGTCCAGATTGCCAGGAGAAATGTCAATAACCTCAGATATGCAGATAACACCACACTTATGGCAGAAAATGAAGAGGAAGTGTCAAGCCTCTTGATGAAAGTGAAACAGGAAAGTGAAAAACTGGGCTTAAAGCACAACATTCTGCAACGAAGATCATGGCATCTGGTCCCATCACATCATGGGAAATAGATGGGGAAACAGTGGAAACTATGTCAGGCTTTATTTTTGGAGCTCCAGAATCACTGCAGATGGTGATTGTAGCCATGAAATTAAAAGACGTTTACTCCTTGGAGGGAAAGTTATGTCCAACTTAGATCTCATTTTAAAAAGCAGAGACATTACTTTGCCAACGAAAATCCATCTAGTCAAGGCTATGTTTTTTCCAGTGGTCATATATTGATATGAGAGTTGGACTGTGAAGAAAGCTGAGTACCAAAAAATTGATGCTTTTGAACTGTGGTGTTGGAGGAGACTCTTGAGAGTCCCTTGGACTGCAAGCAGATCCCACCAGTCCATCCTTAAGGAGACCAGTCTTGGGTGTTCTTTGGAAAGACTGATGCTAAAGCTGAAATTCCAGTATTTTGGCCACCTCACGTGTAGAGTTGACACATAAAAATCTCTGATGATGGGAGGGATTTGGATCAGGAGGAGAAGGGAACGACAGAGGATGAGATGGCTGGATGGCATCATCGTCTCGATGAACTTATGTTTGCCTGAACTCCAGGAGTTAGTAATGGACAGGGAGGCCTGGTGTGGTGTGATTCATGGGGTGACAAAGATTCGGACATGGGCCTGTGACTGAAATGAAATGAGTAAATTAACTGTTTTGTTGTTGTTGTTGTTGTTGTTGAACATGTCATTGGTAATATATGAAAGGAACAAGTGTAATACATACATACATACCCGTTCAAGTGATATTTCATGTGTTATGTCACTACATTCCTGTCTGACACTCTGTATCACACAGACTGTCACCATAATGTATCCTCAATGCATGGGATTCTCAAGGTGAAAAAGTAGGAATGGGTTGCCATCCTTAGTTCCAGGAGATCTTCCCAACTCAGATCGAACCTGCCTGTCTTATGACCTCTATGTTAGAAGACAGGTTCCTTAGTACTAATACTACCTGGGCAACCATTAGCTTATATATGGCTACACATATACATGCATATGTATATGTTGAAAGTTTGGGTATATAATTTTGCTGTCTACAGGTAGCAGTATATATTTTGCAGGAGGTATATAACTGCAGGTATGTCCTTTTGCAGGATCTAATGGTTTGCTAAAAGTGGTTTCACTTACATTCATGTCAGAGAATTATATAATTTCCCTTGTGACTTACCCTTTGACATATTGGTTCTTTAAGAATATCTTGTATAATTTTTCATACACTGACAAATTTGCAAACACATATCCCATTTTTAAATTTTAGCTTCACATCTTGGTTTTCAGAGAATATACTTGGTATTATGTAAAATACTAAGACTTGTTTTATGCCTTAATGTGAAGCATATTTTTGAGAATATTCCAAAGAAAGTTCAGGTACAATTGAAAATATCACACACACACACACACACACACACACACAGTATGTGTTTATATGCCTATTTGAACATATTAGTGTAGGTACATAATTTTAAATATATATATATATTTTTACCCTTCTTTGATCTTGAAGTGTTTTGGGTCATGTTCCTCAGATTTATAGTTTGCTTTCAGTCTCCTGTCTTTTTGGGATTTATACTAAACCTGTATTAGGTATTTTCACATTACTTTAGGTCCTCTGACTCTGATGCTGGGAGGGATTGGAGGCAGGAGGAGAATGGGGTGACAGATGATAAGATGGCTGGATGGAATCACTGACTCGATGAACGTGAGAGATGGTGATGGACAGAGAGGCCTGGCGTGCTGCGATTCATGGGGTCGCAAAGAGTTGGACATGACTGAGCGACTGAATTGAACTGAATTGAACTGATGTCCTATTCAGGCAGAAGCCCACAGTCAACTTCTTTGAGAGTGTAAGAATCTTTCTAGAGACAGTATCTTTCTGAGGTTGTAGAGAATAGAGCACACTGTGAACCAAGAAATTTGCCAGCCATATCAGTAAACAAATGATGCTGCAGGCATCAAGTCATAAGCCCTTGAATCTATCCATAAACGTAAAACCTGGGGGAACTCTTGATGAAATCAGTTTGCCCACTATCAAGTCCTTAGTTACTGCACTTGAAGCTAGTGTGGCCTGAAGAACTGACTTGAGACAGAAAGAATAGATACTAGCCCTAGTTAAGGTGATTGTCAAAGGAATTATTTCAAGGAGCCCAGATTCTTGCGTCTACCATAGGTAGAAAATATTTAAATCCATTCACTTGAGGTGTCCAGTTTTTCTTTCGTTAACCATAATATTCAGACATTCTCCATACCTGATCATTGTACCAAAATTTCTGTAAAACTTGGATCCTCCTATCCTTCGTTAGAGCAGTCTTTTTGCGATACTTGAGAAGTCGCTTCTCATGATTAAATCCTTCTTAGAATGAAAGGCTTGATGAAGAAAACATAATTCTCCACTTTTGAACTATGCATTTTTCCCATTAGGTAGCACACATTCTAGAACTGCAATATAAGGGATTCTTGTGCAGCACCTCACTGTTAACCTATGTTTACTAATTCCTACTTCCCAAAGTTTTGAAAGTCAAAGGTCAGCTATTACTTGGGGCTGGTGCACTGGGATGACCCAGAGGGATGGTATGAGGAGGGAGGTGGGAGGAGGGTTCAGGATGGGGAATACATGTATACCTGTGGCGGATTCATTTTGATATATGGCAAAGCCAATACAATATTGTAAACTTAAAAAATAAAATTAAATTTAAAAAATAAAATTAAACTTGAGGGGATTCATGGTTTCATAAACCGGTGACATCAGTTTATGAAAATATATAACCATATATGTTTACTTTACTTTTAGAAAGCCGTTCTTTACTTTTAGAAACAATGGAAAATTAGGGAAGTGAAGGGACACAAGTATAGAGTCTGAATTTATTCTGCCCAACATAGCTCTGCATTTAAGTTTGTCTTTTTTTTTTTTTTTTTTTTTTGCTTTTTCTTTGCCTATACATACTAAAGCCATCCTGGGTACACATTTTAATTGACATGCAGTGATGCTTTACTTGTCACTAGCACAAATTAGACAAAGACTGATTTTCTTTCCTTACAATGTTGTGTTGGTGTCTGCTGCCCAGCAAAACAAATCAGTTATTAGTAAATACAGGTGAGCCTCCCTTTTGAGCAGTCCTCCAATCTCCCACTTGGGCCTCCTCTCCTACTCCAAAACCAATTCCACTAGAGCACTGCATAGCAATAGCTATCTACTACATGCTTGGTATGTCCTTCCTGCACTGTGTCCACAAGTCTGTTTTCCATGACTGCATCTCTTCCTACACTCCAAATGGTTTACTCAGCATCTGTTTTCTGGATTCCACTTAAATGCATTAATATGCACACACATATATTTATTACTTCTTTATTTGGTTGCCACAAACCTCAATCGCTCTGTGTGGAATTCAATTCCATGACCAGGGATCAAACCTGGGACCCCTGCATAGGGATCATGGTGTCTTAGCCACTGGACCAACAGGGCATTCCCCTGTTGTTGTTTTTTTTAAATGATGGCCACTTGGAATGGTGTGAGGTGATATGTTGTTGTACTTTTGATCTGTCTGCCTTTGTTAAGTTGAGGTCGTTTTTTCTATGTTCAGTTTTTGAAGAGCTTCTATCACAAGCACTTGTTGAATTATTTCAAAAACTTTCACCAGCTATTGAGGTAATCATATGGTTTTAAACCTTGACTATACATTGATATGCAACTATTGAAGAATGTTTCCATATCTTGAATAAACCCCACACTTAATTATGGTGTCCAATCCTTTTACGGTATTGGTGGAATTTTTTGCTCATATTTTGGTAAGGATGTTTGCCTCTGTTCATCTATGAGATATTAGTCTCTAACTTTCTTTTTCTGTGTTATTTCGGAGTTGGTATCAGGGTGATGGTGAACTTGTAAGATGACTTCTGGGTTTTCCGTCCACTCTAGAGTTTTGGAAGCGTTTCAGAAGTGCATGTGCCAGCAGTTCTCTGACTGATTCATAAAATTTCCCTGTGAAGCTTTCTGGAGTTTAAGTTTGCCAACTGGAAATTTTTTCATCACAGTTTCAATCTTAGTGCTTGTAATTGCTCTGTTCATATTTTCTGTTTTTTTTTTTTTTTTTTTTCCAGCTAAAAAAAATTTAGCTGAATTTCTTAGTATTTGTCCATGGCTCAAATTCTAAATTTTATTGACTTATAGTTGTTTGCTGTAGTCCCTTATGACTCTTTGTTATTTCTGTTATATCAGTCATAATGTCATCCTTTGTCATGTCAAATTGATGGATTTGTTGTCCTCTTTGTCTTGATAAGTCTGTATCATGATTTGTCTATTTTACTTCTCCTCTCCAAGAGACCCTTTTTAGTGATTCTGATTTTGGCTATTTTTTTAATCATTTCTTTTTTTTTTAATTTCTGCTTTGATTTTTATCATTTTTTCCCCTTCTATTCACTTTGGGGAATTTTGCCTGATTTTTCTTCTTTCTCTAAATGCTTTAGATTGTAGGTTATGTTGATTACTTGAGATGTGTAGAATTTATCAACTTCACTCTTTTACTGCTTTAGCATGCTCCATAACTTTTGGATAATCATGTTTTTAATATTATTTTCTTCTAAGATTTTTCTTTCATTTTCTCTCACATTTCATGAGTGATCTCTTGGCCATGTACAGGTGTATTTATTCATCTACATGGATTCATGTTTCTCACAGTCCTCACCTGCAAATTCTGCTATGTAAATCATAACGTTGTGGTTAAAAAAAAAAAGATTAATACCATTACCACTATCTCAAATTTATCAAGGCTTGATTTGAGATCCATTTTGTGATATATCTTGAAGATATTTTATTTTCACTTTAGAAAAAATGTGTATTCTGCTCTGCTTCAGTGAAATGTACTATACGTATCAATTAACTTTGTCTGGTCTCGTGTGCCTTTGAACACTTGTGTTTCATTTTAAACTTTATTTCTAAATTGGAGGATAGTTTCTTTCCAGTGTTGTGTTGGCTTCTGCTGTACAACAGTGTGTATTAGCATATAGGAGGCCAAAGTCTTTTTGTGTGTGTGTGTTGTTGATTGTCTGTTACTTATTCATTTTTCTAGTCCCTATAGAAATGTTTATCGTCTTTTCCCCATTCCGTTTCTAGAATGTTTTATCACCTTTACTACCACAACATCCAAGTTATTTTCAAGGAGCCTGCCTACTTTTTCTTTCATTATGTTTTGAGTTTTTACCACATTCCTTTGCCTACAACATATTTCTCTGGCTTCACATTTCCCTACTGCGTTCCTCATCATTTCTTCCCAAACTTCTGCGTAATAGTTATTGCTCCTCGTCTCCACTCCAAGTTGATAAAATTAGTTGAGTGTCTAGTGTGGGCTTTGCAGTTGGAGAGACTGACAACTATGTTCTTGAATCTGCAGTTGAGTCTTCCGTCTCTAATGGTGATACCATATCTGTTCATGTCATTTGTAGATGTCTATAGAATTAGTCTGACATTAGGCAGTCTATTTGCTGAAGATTGGTTGCGTTTTTCTGTCTTGCTTGTTGTGTAGTGTGAGGCATCAGCCCTGGGTTGTGTAGGCAGTTGGGTGCAGTACATCTGAGATTAAGAAAGAGGCCTTCAACGAGACTGTCACCAGTTAATAATCAGTGTAGACAGGAATTCTCTAGTGTCCCATGATCCTGGTCTCAGTGTGAAAGGTTGTAATGGAATGCAAAGAGCTGGGATTCTTGGCCTCCAGAGGAGAGGAATTCAATCTGGGGCCAGAGATAAGGCTGGATCACTCAGAGCTTTGTATAATAAAATTTTATTAAAATATCAATGAGATAGAGAAAACTTCTCATATAGGCATCAGGATGGGGCAGAAAGAGTACCCTCCTGCTAGTCTTCAGCTGGATATTATATAGTCACTAGTAGTCTGTTAATGAAAGAAAGGAATGTTTTAAAACTCAGAGTGGTACCAGGCCCCCTCACACATAAGATGCATTTTGGGATAATCTTGGCGTCAGATGATTCATCCCGGGCCATAAAATGATTGTCTTGAAGAAGGATAGATTACCATACAAATGATTCATTTACATAGATTAGGGAAATACTATCTGAGTATGACATACTGGTTTGTCAAGTAGGTTCTGAGCCATTAGGAGGAACTGACTTAAGAACAGAGTTTGGGGTAAAAGCATAGTACATTAGCATAGTTTAAGACAAACATTTCCATAAGAAAAATGCATTGGTTATCTCAAGGTTTGAGAATAGTTAACTTCAGATGAAACCAGGTGTCATTCTGGCAATATAACATTTTAAGAGAAACCTCCTTTTAAATTTGTATAAAGACAGAAAAAAAAAATATTGCTAGTTTGTTTCCTCCTGCTACTTAAGAGAGATAAAAATGTCTGATACTTTCAGGCCAAATCCTTCATTTGGAGACCCCGGCCTTCCTGCCTGTTACCCTCTCAGATGATGACAGCAGAAAATATCAGGCCCAACTTATGCCCAGAGAACTACAATACCATAGTGATAGATTGAGGAGATTAAAAAAGTAACATAGATAAATGGTAAATAAATAAGTAAAAGGTGCCACAAGCAATAAACACTACAGAGAAGACAACAGATTCATAATGAGAGCCAATCAAGTAAATCTCAAGGCAAAAAACACCACCAGAGTAGAGTGCCAACTGAAAAATAAAGAAAGCAAATCTGACAAGAAGAGCAGGACAGCCCCCACAGAATAACAGAAAACCACAGTTAATATAGAAATGCATACCCATGTTAAAGAATGAAGTGATGCAACAGCAACTAAAGGCACAGAAAATAGGAAACCAAAGTAAAAGTAGAAATAGCTATACAAAAAATAAAAATATAGTTGAAATAATCTTCAAGATCAAATCAATGTGTAGTAACAAAGAAACATACAACTGAGAAAAATAGTGCACAAACAACACAACAATTCAATGCATCAAAAGAATAATACATATTTCCTTGTGTCTCATCTGTGAGTGTCCTAGTGCTCAACATGGGCCAGAGGACAATTACACCTCTTTGGGAAGTTCTCCAAAGATGGAGAGAACTGGATTCTGGATATCTCTAAGGGCACCTCAGACTCAAAACTGCTATAATTCCTGTGCGTTCTTATAGCTGCCTGAGCCTGGGCATTTTTTTTTTTTTTTTTTTTTGACCTCTTCTCAGCTTTGGATGTAATCCGTAGACACAGGGTCTGCATCATTAATCCTGTGTATTTAATCTGCAGCATGCACAACTGGATGGAAGATTCATAATCCTCTTTCTTAATGGCTCTGTCCCTGGGCCTCAGGTGTAAATTTCATCCTTGCTCACATGTGGTCACCAAATGTGTCTGACTTGAGACACTTGTGGTGCACTGGGGTCTGCCATGATGAGCACAGAAGGTTAAGGTACAGCTGCTTGGAATTCTGGAAACATGGTGGTGCTAGTTATGAATAGGAGCCAGCAGCCATAGGCAGAAGAGGTTTTGCCTGAATGGGATCCTTTTCTAGCCTGTGTTTGCAGGAGCATGAGTGGTACTTCTGCTGGTCTTTCTCTATTGCCTTATAGTAGGTGTTAACAGGTGGGAAGGTGAGGCGCTACCAAGGTATCTCTGCCTCCTGAGTGTGACACAGTACAGTCGCTTTGGCAGTTTGGGAATTCTCAAAAGGTTTTCCCTGCTACACAACGACTCGTACCTGCTCCGTCAGGCCACTTCCACATAGTCAACAGCAGTCCTCTCCCAGGATCCCTCTAAATCCCTTCTTAATTCCTTTTCACTCAGGTATGTCTGGAACCCACATGGGACACTCTGGTGAGCAGGGTCTTCTGCTATTTGATGCTGTGGGAGAACTATTGTCCTTGCAGAAGTATTATTTGTGAACCATTTATTGAGAGAGTTGCATTTCACATCTGCCTACATTTCTGCCTTCTTGGAACTTCTCAGTTTTTCCTGGAAAGCTCAATTATTATTTTTTCCTTGACAGAAAAACATGAAACATTAGTTGCCATGAATCAATCTGTTTGATGGGACATTGCTTACGTACACACGTAACTGGTACTACTTTGACTTTCAATATGCAATTAAGCATATTGTGTTGTCTTTTTTTCTTTCCCCCTTGGAAATTTCTCTTAATGAGGAATTGTCATCAGCATGAAGAAATGCAGAACTTTCCACATAAAATATAATAGCAAAATTGGGCTCAAAAAGGCAGCACTTGAATATCTCTAGCTATTTTTTGAACGTTCCTGACATTTTCCAAGCGTACAAATGTCTAACTTCAGATCTCAAAGCGCAATTCCATTCAGTAGATATCAAAGGTGAGACTTCCATGGGCATAATTTAATTATTGTATAATAAGATGGCAAGTTCATAGGAAATTACCAGTTGGTACTTGACTACTTGAAAAAAGAGAGAAAACGACAGCAATGACCAAAAAATAAAATTGAAAAAAAAAAAAAAAAACAGGAATGTGTAGTTAGTTATTTAATTATAAGAGGTACACATGAACTGATGTTTGTATCACAGAATAAGCAAGGAGATAGCATACAATCATCTATATCTGCTTAACTGTCTCTGCTAATGACTTGGACACTGTGGATCACACACAAACCAGAAAAAGAAAGAAAGAAAGAAAGAAACATAATTTTGTAAAATTATTAGAGATAAGAATACAAGAATACCTTATATGTCTCCTGGGAATCGTGTATGCTAGTAAAGGTGCAGCAGTTAGAATTGGACAGGGGACAATGAACTAATTCAAAATTGGGAAAGGAACAAGTCAAAGCTATATATTGTTGTCCTGATTATTTAACTTCTGTGCAGAGAACACCATGAAAAAATAAAAATCTAGATGAATCTCAAGTTAGAAACCGAATTTATGTGGGAGATATGAATAACCTTAGTTATCCCAGTGACAACACCAAAATGACAGAAGAAATATAATAATTAAGGCGCCTCTTGATGAAAGTATTATCTGTTTCAAATATAGACATCTGAAATGAGATAGTCCTACATAAAAGATGAAATTCTCAGTTTCACATATGAAAACCTAGATAAAGATTTCAGGGTGTGAAACATGAAATTCTCCATTATTCACATATACAAATCTGGAGAAAGATTTTCCAACGTAAAGTACGAATTCTCTGTACATCATACATGAATGTACGGACACGAAATATTCTGCAGAAAATGTGGAATTTTTTTACATTAGAGTTATGAAAATATGGATGCAGATTCTTTGACAGGAAATACAAAAATGTCTGTTTCACATATCCACACATGGTCACATGAAACATGAATTTTTTCATATTTGTCATTTGAAAATATTTGTGAGGTCTTTCCTTCATGAAATATTGAATACTGTCTATTTCACATTTGAAAAACCTGTGTTAATTTTCCTACAAGAAATATAGAATTTTCCCACAGATTTTCATGCTTGGGCTCTGAAATTCTCTATCTTTTCATCAAGAATGTTTGGAAGGTATTCTGATATGAGATTCGGAATTCTGTGTATTTCCCATTTGACAATCTGGGGAGAAATGTTCTCATATGAAATATGAATTCTCAATTGTTCACATGTGAAACATTTTCCAGATTTGTACACATGAAAGAGAATTTCCCGTCATTCAGAAATTAAGATCTGAGCTAAACCGCAAACATCAAACAGCTATATTTCATGTATATCCTGAATACCATATAGAGTTTTCTGTATTTCTTTGATAAAAATCTGGGTGAAGATTTCCCTATAAGAAATAGGGAATAATATATTTTACACATGTAAAATCAAAACCCTTATGATTAGACAGTGGAATTGATAAATAGATGCAGGGGATTCTATCTGACAGATGAGTGCCTGAAGACCTATGGATGGTGGTTAGTGATATCGTATAGGAAAAAGTGATCAAGACCATCCACATGAAAAAGAAATGAAAAATGGTAAAGTTACGAGGCCTCACAAAGAGCTGAGAAGAGGAGTGAAGCTAAACAAAAAGGGGAAAAAGAAAACAATAACCCTGTATCAGATCAGATCAGATCAGTCACTCAGTCGTGTCCGACTCTTTGTGACCCCATGAATTGCAGCATGGCAGGCCTCTCTGTCCATCACCAATTCCCGGAGTTCACTGAGAGGAGACAGCAAAAGAGACACAGATGTATATAACTGTCTTTTGGACTCTGTAGGAGAGGGAGAGGGTGGGATGATTTGGGAGAATGGCATTGAAACATGTATAATATCATATATGAAATGAGTCATCAGTCCAGGTTCCATGCACAATACTGGACGCTTGGGGCTGGTGCACTGGGATGACCCAGAGGGATGGTATGGGGATGGAGGAGGGAGGAGGTTTCAGGATGGGGAACACATGTATACCTGTGGAAGATTCATTTTGATATATGGCAAAACTAATATGATATTGTAAAATTAAAAAATAAAATAAAATTAAGCAAACCTTAGAGGGAAAAATGAACATTCACAGTGTTGTGTAACTATTGACACTATTTCTGGAATGTTTTCATCATTCTTCCTGCCAGCCGTGTTAAAGGACAATTTTGCAACACCTATAAATGTTTTTATTTTATTTTAAAATGCAAAATATTTTGATTCATTGTTTTAATCAATTTGGAACATGTGTTCAAAAAGAAAATAAATGTTAACTGCTTCCTCTCAACCTGTATTTATATAATAATAAATCTGGATAGCACATAAAAAGAAAAGAAAAGAAAATTATACACATTTGGATGAAGATCCCCAAAGAATTGCAAGGAGAGGTAAAACCACCCTCAGTTATCAATGTCAATAAATAAAGCAAATCAATAGAATTGGAAAGTCTACTGATCTCTTCAAGAAAATCACAGATACCAAGGGAAAATGTCATGCAATCATGGGCACAATAAAGGACAGAAATGGTATGGATGTAGCCAAAACAGAAACTATTAAGAAGAGGTGGGAAGAATACATGGATGAAATGTGCACAAAAGATCTTCATGACCCAGTTAAGCACGATGGTGTGATCGTTCACCTGAGGACCCGATGTCCTGGAATGTGAAGTCTAGTGGGACTTAGGAAGCATAACGACAAACAAAGCTTGTGGAGGTGATGGAATTCAGTTGAGATATTTCAAATTCTAAAAGATGATGATATGAATGTGCTGCCCTCCATATGCCAGCAAATTTGGGAGACTCAGCAGTGGCCAGAGGACTGGAAATGGTCAGTTTTCATTCCAACCACAAAGAAAGGCAATCCAAAGAATGTCCAAACTACCACTTAATTGCACATGTCTGACACACTTGCCCAGAACTGCTCAGAATTCCCCAAGCCAGGCTTCAACAGAATGTGAACCATGAGCTCCCAGATGTTCAAGCTGGATTTATAAAGGGCAGAGGAACCCGAGATTCAATTGTCAACACCCGTTGGGTCCTCCAAAAGGCAAGAGAACTCCAGGAAAGCAGCTACTCTTATTTGACTATGCCAAAGACTTTGACTGACACAACAAAACGACACACACACACAAAGTCACATCAAAACGTGGAATATTCTTCCAAACATCGGAATACATGCCTCCTGAGAATTCTTACATCCATGTAAATAAAATAAATATTTATCAACTTGGAAAATTTTCTCAGTCAATAGGAAAGGTGAATTATGATAGTAGTGCAGGTTATAGAATGTTGTTGAGTAATGTGTAGAGCATTTGATTGGTTATTACATTTCTTTATTGATAATTCAGTAAGCACTTAAAATGTGTCATTTTCAGGCTCTATGTTTCAGCTGTTGTGAAAGATACATAAAGAGGGTAGACCCAAAACACATTGAAGATATCTGTACTCTCCTTCGTAGGAGGGCAAACAGTAGTTCCTTCCAACCGCAAGAAATAGTTGAGACAAAGTTGTTAGAAGGGGCTTAGCATAAGGTAAGGTAAGGTTAGGTAAGTCACTTCAGTTGTGTTTGACTCTAGGCGACCCCATAGACGGCAGCCCAACAGGCCCCCACATCCCTGGGATTCTCCAGGCAAGGACACTGGAGTGGGTTGCCATTTTCTTCTCCAATGCATGAAAGTGAAAAGTGAAAGTGAAGTCGCTGAGTCGTGTCCGACTCTTAGCGACCCCATGGACTGCAGCCTACCTGGCTCCTCTGACCATAGGATTTTCCAGGCAAGAGTACTGGAGCGTGGTGTCATTGCCCTCTCCGAGGGCTTAGCATGACTGAAAATAATTTGTGATTGTAGCTTCAGAAGAGAAAGATAATGAAATGACTAAGGAAAACAGATATCATGTCTTCCAAGAACTTTGTAACCATACTGATGTGCTGCAGTAATGACCAGGAATTTATTCTGTCTCTATGGGGACAGATAAGCAACATCTAAACATGCATTTGAAATTATAGGGTGGAATCTTGGTGTCAGGAAATAGAGACATGGCTTAAGGACAGCAGCGCAAAAATGACCCTATAGAATACCACTTGTAAAGTACATAACTTGTGCTGACCATGGGCCAGTCACTGATTATATCATGCTATCTTTTCTATCACAGTGATGGTATAATTGTGATCATGATTTTGGATGTACTACAATATCTATATTTTCAGGGACAAAATTAATTTCTATAATGAAAACAATCTGCTGTCTAATCTTTAAGACTCTACCAGTAACTAATAGAATATAATATGTGAATGTGCTGAAGATCATACTGTGTATTTTTATTTATCTAATTTTATTTGCATCTCTTTCTTCACCCATACCATCCTAATTTAGACACCCCTTCATTTCAGCAGGGATGATTTCAGAAATCACTTTACATCCATTGCCTCTTTTCCCTTGCTTCTCATTTTCTTGCTTACAAATATTATATCAGGTGTCATTTACCTAGGATGCATAACGAATGCTTTCTTGAACTGAAGAGTTTGGAATACCATGCAGTAAAATAGTAAACCAATGAACTAAAGCCTCATTTTCTCTTCTTTGTTTAAAAATTGAAAATGAAACTATGAAGATGAACATGTAAATTTATTGTTCAAATACAGGAATGGTAGGTATTTGTTGACATCTCCCAAAGTAACGTTCAATCTTCCTTAGGCTCCATAATCTGACACGTATTTGGTAGGTCAGTTTTAATTAGCATGGTTTCCATATAATGGTGATTGTTGATGAGTTGACTTGAAAGAGAGGAAGCAGATGTGTAAGTGCTTGTTGGCACTGAGAACCACGAGTTGCCTGTCTCTTGCAGGTTAGGAAAAGGATTGTCATGGCCTGACATATCGCTATGCCTGACTGGAAATTTAGAAGGCTCCACCATCAGTCCAGAATAAGTGCTCTGTAATGGGGATACAATGTGGTTCTGAGAAGTAGATGTAGTTGTAGTAGCAAAGTCCTCAATGGGGCCATTTACTTGAGTGTAGCTGCTATGTGAATGCCAATTAAAAATGCTCAACTTTTTTAAAACAGCAGGTTGATTTACCAAAATCTGTTCTGTTTGTCTAACCGATATTGGTGATGGGTGGTTAGGTAAGTCACATGGAGATAGGGCATTTGTATTAGTGACAATCTGGATGGTATGAGGCTTTTGTATGAAAGGCACAGGTAAACGTGTGGAGGCTGAAAATGCGCTCTCTCTACTAATTTCTGGAATAAATTCAGAGTTACGATCATCTTCGTTGACACTTGCTTTAACATGCTTCTTGTTATCTTGCACTAATGAAGATATTTGAGACACATTATTAATCCCAACTCTTCTTTGCACTCTTAATAAAAGTTGAGGATGACCTCTTTTGAAATTTGGATTATAGTAGGTCTGTAACTAAAATCAAAGGATTACATTATTTAGTTTCTTTATAAACCAAGGTAAAACTGACAAGCAAAGCTAAGTTATAAAAATGTATTCCTTTAATGAAACCAACTAAATAGCATCAAATAAAACACCTCCATTACTAGTTTAACAGGTAACATGTTAGAAAGAATATGATCCTCAATGAAAAATATATTTTATATATACAGTAAATACCACTTTAAGTTGCTTCAGGACTTATATCTGGTTTCACAGTGCTAGGAAAGTTTGTCAAACATCCAATATTTTAACATATCCAGCTGTTCTCAACTTCAAAAAATAAAACTTTTTAACGATTTGTTAGCTCAAGTTTAAATTCGGTTTTAGCTACATATGTAAATGTGCTTTCTAGGTCACATGATTTCATCTTACGTATTGCCAATAAGTGAAAATGTTGGAATACCTTACTCAAAAGAGAGATGTTGTTTTCTTCTTCCAGAAAGACAGGTAGTGAAGCAGATCTTTGAAAAGTTTGTCGCTTTTTACTAAATCCATAAAGGTTAAGCTGTCGAATTAAACTCTTCATACTCTTGGTTTCAAATATTCTGAAAGGTGCCTTTCTTTCCAAGACTTCTTTCTTCAAGATCCCCCTTCATCCAACTCTTTTTGATTGTTCATTGTTTCTGAAATATTCCCCGTCACTGCCTCATGTTGGAATATTACACTTTGGTCATATTTTCTTGTATCTTGAAGTGTAATCCTGTGTCATAAAATCATCCTTCTAATGTATACAGTTCTTTGATTTTTAGTGCACTTTCAAGTTTGTTCACTTTTTACTACTATCTACTTCCAGAACGTCTTCATCAGCCCACGAAGAAATCTACACCTTCTAGCTCTCACTCTCCTTTCCTTCCTCTCAAGCCTGGCAACTGCTAATATTCTTTTTGATTCTATGTGGTTTCCTATTATTGGCCTTGCATATAAAGAGAATCATGCTCTGTGTGTGTGTGTGCTTCCTGTTAGGTTTATTTTCTTCAGTAAAATATTTTCAAGTTTCATCCATGTTGTTACATGTGTTAGAATTTTGTTTCATTATGTGGCGGAATAGCATTTCATGTTATGGATATAATACACTTTGGCGATCCATTTTTCAGAAGGATGAACACTGGCTTGTTTCTACTTTTCAGCTGATATGACTAATGACACTATAAACATTCCTGTCAATCCCTTTCAAGACAGCCCTCATTACCAAATATCAGCTTTTTCCCATTCTCCAGCCACATATCATCCAAGGACATTTCACTGATTTTGTGACTTCATCACATTGTCTAAATAGTGTACTCTTTTCTGAATTATGTTTATTTTATTTATTTAAGATTTTTTTTTAGTACATTAAAGGTCACAGAAATAAAATCAATGATTGCTTTGTATTCCCTAAACTATATGGTACTAGTATTTGTAAAGGTAGTGGTTTCTAAATATTTATTATTATGCATTTTTCACTATCAAATGAAGACCAGAGAATAATTGCAAGGATAAAAACATACTTGCTTTGGGAATTTTTCTATGTATATAGATCATATGAGTGAAGATGTCTCATTTTAAAAATTGTCCATGGTGATGATTATTTTTTTGCATTTCTTTTTTTATTTATTTTACTTTTTAACTTTAAAATATTGTATTGGTTTTGCCATATATCAACATGAATCTGCCACAGGTAAATCAACAGAGATCTATTATTTTTCTTAAAATATTTTGTTTACTATTTTTATATTAGTTATGTACAAAATTGGAAAAAAAAACATATCTTGGGTGTTAAAAAAAAAAAAAAAAAGAGTTCTTCATGGACCACTACATGTGCCTCTCTCATCCCACCAAATAGATTCAAACTGATCACTTTCAACTATATTCCAAAGTTTTTGTGGAAAGGTGAGTGAAAGAAAATTAGTCACCTCATCTGTTTCAGATACAGAATATTTGTAGCATGGCCTTTTTATCACAAGATCCTCAGACAAAGCCTGAAAAGCATATTCTTCAATCATAGATCTCAAAACTGAGTCCCTAGTAAGTGTATAATCATACAAAGATCTAATGGAGGTTTCTGAATCAGTTGATTCATCCTTAGGAGGCCCATCTTGAATTTCTGAAGGTATATGTGCCATCTCAGAGAAATCTTTCTTCAGATCCTTTTCTCATTTGTCTGATTTTACTGACCACTACTTCAAAAATTGCTTGGCTGGCCAACAGAGAGAAACTCTCTAGACCATCGCAGAGGTCCTCAAAGTCAAAAGGCTGTGACATCACAAAATCACTTGTCTCCTAGCAATCAAAGGGTAGCTGTGACATCACAAAATCACTGGTCTCCTAGCCATTGAAAGGTGATGTTCAGCTAGGGTTTACTTCAGCATCAACTTAAAAATACAGCCTGCTTACAGAAATAGTAACCCAAACCATG
Organism: Bos taurus; assembly: GCF_002263795.3. Classification (NCBI taxonomy): domain Eukaryota; kingdom Metazoa; phylum Chordata; class Mammalia; order Artiodactyla; family Bovidae; genus Bos; species Bos taurus. Next base: position 53,468,297 of record NC_082638.1, read on the forward strand.
AAGCATGCAAAATCTCATTCCTAAAGAATTTTTACACAGAAAAATCACATCAATAAATCTACTTGGTTTCTGAAATACAAGTGATTTATCACCCTTCTATACACACATTTTTCATATTCAGTACTGTTACCCAAGCAAAATTGGTCTACTGGCCTCTGCAATAAAATCTTTTAACTGTCTGGTTTCAACTACTCTGTGGTCTCTGTACTTAACTTTCAGCCTGGCTGGGGCTTTGGCATCTCTAAAACTGTTCATAGGATAATGCTCAGGATGTTATTGATGGCCCTTGAGGAGGAACTAAAGACCCTTGAATTTGACTAATGGCTAAATCATTATTATTCTCTATCACTTGATTATTATCCTTAGATTCTGTCTTTTCTAGCCTCACTGTTTAAAATTACTTTTTTTTATTGTTTTGTGTGTATTTTATTTTATTATTTTTATTTGATTTTTTAACTTTACAATATTGTCCTGGTTTTGCCATATATCAACATGAATCCGCCACAGGTATACATGTGTTCCCCATCCTGAAACCTCCTCCCTCCTCCCTCCCCATACCATCCCTCTGGGTCGTCCCAGCACACCAGCCCAAAACATCCAGTATCGCGCATCGAACCTGAACTGGTGACTCGTTCATACATGATATTATACATGCTTCAATGTCATTCTACCAAATCATCTCACCCTCTACCTCTCCCAAGAGTCCAAAAGACTGTTCTATACATCAGTGTCTCTTTTGCTGTCTCATATACAGAGTTATTGTTACCATCTTTTAAATTCCATATATATGTGTTAGTATACTGTATTGGTGTTTTTCTTTCTGGCTTACTTCAGTCTGTATAATAGGTTCCGGTTTCATCCACCTCATTAGAACTGATTGAAATTTATTCTTTTTAATGGCTGAGTAACACTCCATTGTATATATGCACCACAGCTTTCTCATTCATTCATCTGCTGATGGACATCTAGGTTGCTTCCATGTCCTGGCTACTAGAAACAGTGCTGCGATGAACATTGGGGTACATGTGTCTCTTTCAATTCTGGTTTTCTCAGTGTGTATGCCCAGCAGTGGGATTGCTGGATTATAAGGCAGTTCTATTTCCAGTTTTTTAAGGAATCTCCACACTGTTCTCCATAGTGGCTGTACTACTTTGCATTCCCAGCAACAGTGTAAGAGGGTTCCCTTTTCTCCACATCCTCTCCAACATTGATTGCTTGTGGACTTTTGGATCGCACCCATTCTGACTGGTGTGAAATTGAACACCAGGAGGTCTACAATCTCCTACCTCTTTCTCTCGGTTTTCATAATTTTCAGTCTTCAGAAGGGACTGCTTAGAACACGAAAGGAAATGAAGTTTTGGACTTAGAACTCAATCATAAATGTGACAGAAAATCTCAGTTGCAGGTTCGATTTCTTTTTCAGGTTTTCCAGCTCTTGGAGTGTTTCAATCAGCAACAACTTTGGCTATTTCCTGCTGAGATGGAGCCTGGAGTTGGAAATAATTCTGAAATCTAAGCTTGGCATCAATATTTTCTCTTATGAAAATATACTTCTATATTTTATATATGATATATATGTATATATAAGTCTATATCTGTCTATTTTTGTCAAAACTGGACAAAAATTTGAAAATTGGTAGATCTTTATTAAAAGCAGAGAGGTGAGTGATATAAAAGAGTCCTCATATTTTACATTCAGCCAAGAAAACATATTTTGAAGTATTTCCGCTTACATATATTCAACAACCGAGTCGACTTTTTAATCATTCTTCATTTGGGTTTTAATTTTTTTCCATTTCTATTAAATCTAACAGGAGTTAAAAGCCATTGCACCTTTTTTATACACACACTCATACACACAGGTGTATATATGTCAAAATATAATTTTATGCAACACTATTTAGGTGGCCAAACTCATTGCTTGCTCCCAAGATCTTAAATAAACTGTTTGGGAAGCCTTACATTACTTAATAATTTTCTGGCTGAACAATTCAGATCCTGTTGCTGAAAAGCTCTCCTTTAATCTCGCTCATCTTCCACAATTCTTTCTGTAATAAGAGGTAGGGCTCATACTTATGGGGACACCTTGAACGCATAAAATCACAACTCTCATTTACTTAGATATATTGTTCAAAGAACGCTGTTGCTCTCCTCACATTGGACACAACTTTATTTTATTTATTTTCAATATAAATATATGTACTTTAATTGGAGTCTAATTGCTTTACAATATTGTACTGGTTTTGCCATACATAAATATGAATCTGCCACAGGTATACATGTGTGCCACCTCCCTCCTCATATCATCCCTCCTGGTTATCCCAGTGCACCAGCCCCAAGCATCCTGTATCATGCATTGAACCTGGACTGCCAGTTTGGTGACCTATGTTATTATACATGTGTCAGTGCCATTCTCCCAAATCATACCACCCTAGCCGTCTCCCAGAGCTCAAAAGACTGTTTTATACATCTGTGTCTTTTTTGCATTCTCGCATACATGGTTATCATTATCATCTTTCTAAATTCCACATATATGTGTTAGTTTATTCTATTGGTGTTTTTCTTTCTGGCTAACTTCATTCTGTATAATAGGCTCCAGTTTCATCCACCCCATTAGAACTGACTGAAATGTATTCCTTTTAATGGCTGAGTAATACTCCATTATGTATATATCCCACAGCTTTCTTATCCATTCATCCACTAATGGACATCTAGGTTGCTTCCATGTCCTGGCTATTAGAAACAGTGCTGTGATGAACATCGGGGTACACATGTCTCTTTCAATTCTGGTTTCCTTGGTGTGTATGCACAGCAGTGGGATTGTTGTGTCTTATGGCAGTTCTATTTGAAGGTTGTTTTTTTTTTTTTTTAAAGAATCTAAACAGTGTTCTCCATAGTGGCTGTACTAGTTTGCATTCCCACCAACAGTGTAAGAGGGTTCCTTTTTCTCCACACCTTATCCAGCATTTATTGCTTGTAGACTTTTGGAGCACAACCAATCTGACTGGCATGAAAAGGTACCTCACTGTGGTTTTGATTTTCATTTCTCTGATAATGAGTGATGTTGAGCATCTTTTCATGTGTTTGTTAGCTATCTGTATGTCTTCTTTGAAGAAATGTCTGTTTAGTTCTTTGGCCAATTTTTTCACTGAGTCGTTTATTTTCCTGGAATTGAGCTTCAGGAGTTGCTTGTATATTTTTGACATTAATTCTTTGTCAGTTGCTTCAGTTCAGTTCAGTTGTTCAGTCATGTCCAACTCTTTGCGACCCCATGAATTGCAGCACGACAGGCCTCCCTATCCATCTCCAACTCCTGGAGTTCAACAAACTCACGTCCATCGACTCGGTGATGCCAACCACCATCTCATCCTCTCTCGTCCTCTTCTCCTCCTGACCTCAATCCCTCCCAGCATCAGAGTCTTTACCAGTGAGTCAAATCGTCACAGGAGGTGGCCAAAGTACTGGAGTTTCAGCTTTAGCATCATTCCTTCCAAGGAACACCCAGGACTAAACTCCTGTAGAATGGACTGGATGGATCTCTTACATCAAGAGTCTTTTCCAGCACTACAGTTCAAAAGCATCAATTCTTCCATGCTCAGCTTTCTTCACAGTCCTACTCTCACATCCATACATGACTACAGGAAAAACCATAGCCCTGACTAGATGGACCATTGTTGGCAACGTAATGTCTCTGCTTTTGAATATGCTATCAAGGTGGGTCACAACGTTCCTTCCAAGGAGTGTCTTTTAATTTCATGGCTGCAGACACCAACTGCAGTGATTTTGGAGCCCCCCAAAATAAAGTTTGACACTGTTTCCCCATCTATTTCCCATGACATGATGGGACCAGTTGCCATGATTTTCATTTTCTGAATGTTGAGCTTGAAGCCAACTTTTTCACTCTCCTCTTTCACTTTGATCAAGAGTCATTTTAGTTCCTCTTCACTTTCTGCCAGAAGGATGGTATCATCTGCATATCTGAGGTTATTGATATTTCTCTTGGCAATCTTGATTCCACCTTGTGCTTCCTCCAGCCCTGTGTTTCTCATGATGTACTCTGCATATAAGTTCAATAAGCAGGGTGACAATATACAGCCTAGACATACTCCTTTTCCTATTTGAAACCAGTATGTGTTCCATGTACAGTTCTAACTGTTGCTTCCTGACCTGCATATAGGTTTCTCAAGAGTCAGGTCAGGTGGTCTGGTATTCCCATCTCTTTCAGAATTTTCCACAGTTTATTGTGATCCACACACTCAAAGGCTTCCACATAGACAATAAAGCAGAAAGAGATGAATTTCTGGAACTCTCTTGCTTTTTCAATGATCCAGCAGATGTTGGCAACTTGATCTCTGGTTCCTCTGCCTTTTGTAAAACCAGCTTGAACATCTGGAAGTTCACAATTCACATATTGCTGAAGCCTGGCTTGGAGAATTTTGAGCATTTCTTTACTAGCATGTGAGATGAGTGCAATTGCATGGTGATGTGAGAATTCTTTGGCATTGCCTTTCTTTGGGATTGGAATGAAAACTGACCTTTTCGAGTCCTTTGGCCACTGCTGAGTTTTCCAAATATGCTGCCATATTGAGTGCAGCACTTTCACAGCATCATTAAAAGGGGCCAATAGCTCTAAATAGACATTTCTTTAAAGAAGACATATGGATGTCTAATAAACACATGAAATATGCTTAACATCATTCATCATTAGATAAATGAAAATTAAAATTGTAATGAGCAGTCATCTCACACTGTTCAGAGTGGCCATCACCAGAAATTCTACAATCAAGAAATCCTGGAAAGGCTGTGGAGAAAAGTTAACCCTAATACACTGTTGCCCGTAACACAAACTGGTACAACCTGTATTCAGAACAGTTTGGAGATTCCTTGAGAAACTTGGACTAGACCTGTCATATGACCCAGAAACCCCACTTCTTTGCATATACCCAGAGGGAATTAGGATGGAACATAACACATGTACCCCAATGTTTATTGAAATTGCCTTTACAATAGCTATGGCATGGAAGTAATCTAGATGCACATCAGCAGATGAATATATAAGGAAGTTGTGGTATATATACAAACGAAATATTACTCAGCTACAGAAAGGCATATATTTGTGTCACTTTTAATGAGGCAGTTCAACCTACAGCCTATTATTCAGAGTGAAAAAAGTTAGAGAGAGGCAAATATTGCACATTAATGCATATAAATTGGATTTAGGAAGACAGTAACAATAACCCTACCCACGTGGAGGCTAGTAAAGAAGACCCACATATAAATAACACTTAGACTGGGATGATTTGAGAACATAGCATTGGAACAGGTATATTACCATATATAAAAGAGATGATCAGTGCAAGTTCAGCATATGAAAGATGCACCCAACTCTTGTGCTGTGGAAGAACCCAGAATCATGGGGTAATAAGGAAGGTTTGAGTTGTGTTCAGGATAGGGAGATACATATTTTCATGTGGCTGGTTCATGTTGATCTATATGTCAAAAACCATCACAGTAATACATAGTAATTCTATTCCAATTAAATAAATCATTTTTGTAAAAAGAAATTAGAAGAAATTAAAAAAAAAAAAGCATTTAGAAATAGCATGGACATGATCCAGAATACAACCTCAACAGTTGTTTTATACCTACTCAAGAAAGTGCTGTGATGAACATTGGGGCAGCACTGTTTATAATAGCCAGGACATGGAAGCAACCTAGGTGTCCATCAGCAGATGAATGGATAAGAAAGCTGTGGTACATATACACAATGGAGTATTACTCAGCCATTAGAAAGAATAAATTTCAGTCAGTTCTAATGAGGTGGATGAAACTGGAGCCTATTATACAGAGTGAAGTAAGCCAGAAGGAAAAACACCAATACAGTATACTAATGCATATATATGGAATTTAGAAAGATGATAACAATAACCCTGTGTACGAGACAGCAAAAGAGACACTGATGTATAGAACAGTCTTATGGACTTTGTGGGAGAGGGAGAGGGTGGGAAGATTTGGGAGAATGGCATTGAAACATGTAAAATATCCTGTAAGAAATGAGATGCCAGTCCAGGTTCGATGCACGATACTGGATGCTTGTGGCTAGTGCACTGGGACGACCCAGAGGGATGGTATGGGGAGGGAGGAGGGAGGAGGGTTCAGGATGGGGAATACATGTATACCTGTAGTGGATTCATTTTGATATTTGGCAAAACTAATACACTTATGTAAAGTTTAAAAATAAAATAAAATTAAAAAAAAAAGAAAGTGGACTTAGGGCCCTTCCCCCCAGCCCATGACCCGCCTCCGGCCCCCGCCCTCCAAGTCCAACCTCCGATCTGTTTAATAAGAAGGCGCCTGTGTATGGCAGAGCTGGTGTGAGACGAAGAGTCAATCCTTCCCAGCCACCGGGATAATCAAGAGTTTGGCGGGACCTTCAAGCACACACCGAAATAGTGAGGAGCCAGATGAAAAGCACAGACTCTGGCGCTGAAATGGATTAATAAGGAACTTAGTGATTTGGCCCGTGACCCTCCAGCACAATGTTCTGCAGGTCCAGTTGGGGATGATATGTTTCATTGGCAAGCCACAATTATGGGACCTAATGACAGCCCTTATCAAGGCGGTGTATTCTTTTTGACAATTCATTTTCCTACAGACTACCCCTTCAAACTACCTAAGGTTGCATTTACAACAAGAATTTATCATCCAAATATTAACAGTAATGGCAGCATTTGTCTCGATATTCTAAGATCACAGTGGTCTCCTGCTTTAATTATTTCTAAAGTTCTTTTATCCATTTGTTCACTGCTATGTGATCCAAACCCAGATGACCCCCTAGTGCCAGAGATTGCACGGATGTATAAAACAGACAGAGATAAGTACAACAGAGTATCTCGGGAATGGACTCAGAAGTATGCCATGTGATGCTTAAAGTCAGACTAACCTGCATTATAGCTGGAATAAACTTTAAATTACTGTTTTTTTTTTTTTTTCTTATCTGGCTGCTCCCCTATCAGACCTCATCTTTTTTAATTTTATTTTTTGTTTACCTCCCTCCATTCATTCACATGCTCATCTGAGAAGACTTAAGTTCTTCCAGCTTTGGACAATAACTGCTTTTAGAAACTGTAAAGTAGTTACAAGAGAACAGTTGCGCAAGATTCAGAATTAAAAAAAAAAAAATGGAGCATGTGTATTATGTGGCCAATGTCTTCACTCTAACTTGCTTATGAGACTAAAACCATTCCTCACTGCTCTAACATGCTGAAGAATCATCTGAGAGGGAGGGAGATGGATGCTGAGTTGTCACATCAAAGGAAGCAGCATTATGCTAACAGCATCCATTCTTGTTTAAGCCTTCCACTGTTAGAGATTTGAGGTTACATGATATACTTTATGCTCATAACTGATATGGCTGGAGAATTGGTATTGAATTTATAGCATTAGCAGAACAGAAAATGTGATGTATTTTATGCATGTCAATAAAGGAATGACCTGTTCTTGTTCTACAGAGAATGGAAATTGGAAGTCAAACACCCTTTGTATTCCAAAATAGGGTCTCAAAACATTTTGTAATTTTCATTTAAATCGTTAGGAGGCTTGGAGCTATTAGTTAATCTATCTTCCAATACACTGTTTAATATAGCACTGAATAAATGATGCAAGTTGTCAATGGATGAGTGACCAACTAATAGCTCTGCTAGTAATTGATTTATTTTTCTTCATTAAAGTTGCATAAACCAAAAAACAAAACAATAAAGAAAGAAAGAAAGTGGACGTAGGAGGGGCAGACCATGTGTGCTGGTATAGAGGCTGAAAGTCAAAGAAGATAAGCTTGAGATTGCAACTATGTTTTTGCAGCATGACCTCAGTATCATAGTCTAAGTAGTGGAAGATGCATGTGGCAGAATGCAAGCTTAGTAGATCGGCATGCCTACTCTGGAACAGAGGTTCAGTAGGAGTTAAATGCATGCACTTGAGCGTCGTTTCAGGAGTGACGGTATATGTGTTTCAGAGTGAAGATAAATAGGTGCAGCAAAAGTGCTCTAAAATGTTGGGAAATACTTGTAAGAAGGCAGGTTCAGAGTGGAAGCTCAGTATTTGTGTGACTAATGTTATAGACTTAGACTTAAATTGAAGAAAGTAGAGAAGACCACTAGATGATTCAGTTCAGTTCAGTCGCTTAGTTGTGTCCGACTCTTTGTGACCCCATGAATCGCAGTATGCCAGGCCTTCCTGTCCATCACAAACTCCCGGAGTTCACTCAGACTTATGTCTATCGAGTCAGTGATGCCATTCAGCCATCTCATCATCTGTCGTCCCCTTCTCCTCCTGCCCCCAATCCCTCCCAGCATCAGAGTCTTTTCCAATGAGTCAGCTCTTCACATGAGGTGGCCAAAGTACTGGAGTTTCAGCTTCAGCATCATTCCCTCCAAAGAAATCCCAGGGCTGATCTCACTCAGAATGGATTGGTTGGATCTCCTTGTAGTCCAAGGGATTTTCAAGAGTCTTCTCCAACACCAGAGTTCAAAAGCATCCATTCTTTGGTGCTCAGCCTTCTTCACAGTCCAAGTCTCACATCCATACATGACTACTGGAAAAAGCATAGCCTTGACTAGATGGACCTTTGTTGGCAAAGTAATATCTCTGCTTTTGAATATGCTATCAAGTTTGGTCATAACTTTCCTTCCAAGGAGTAAGCATCTTTTAATTTCATGGCTGCAATCACCCTCTGCAGTGATTTTGGAGCCCCCCCCCCCCAAATAAAGTCTGACACTCTTTCCATAGTTTCCCCATCTATTTCCCATGAAGTGATGGGACTGGAGGCCATGACCTTTTTTTTTTTTTTTTTCCTGAATGTTGAGCTTTAAGCCAACTTTTTCACTCTCTACTTATGATTCAGGTATGACCTAAATCAGATCCCTTATGATTATACAGTGGACGTGACAAAAGATTTAAGGGAATAGATTTGATAGAGTGCCTGAAGAACTACAGATGGAGGTTCATGAAATTGTACAGGAGGCAGTGACCAAGAACATCCCCAAGAAAAGTAATGCCAAAAGGCGAAATGGTTGTCTGAGGAGGCCTTACAAATAGTTAAGTAAAGAAGAGAAGCAAAAGGCAAAGGAGAAAAGGGAAGATATACCCATATGACTGCAGATTACCAAAGAATAGCAAGGAGAGATAAAAAAGCCTTCCTCAGTGATCAATGCAAAGAAATAGAGAAAAACAATAGCTGAGAAAGACTAGCGATTTCTTCAAGGAAATTAGAGATACCAAGGGAATATTTCATGCCAAGATGGACACAATAAAGGACAGAAATTGTATGGACCTAAAAGAAGCAGAAGATATTAAGAAGAGGTAGCGAGAATCTATACAGAAAAGATTGAAGAACTATACAGAAAAAATCTTCATGATCCAGATAATCATGATGATGTGATCACTCACCTAGAGCCAGACATCCTGAAACATGAAGTCAAGTCAGCCTTAGGAAGCATCAATACAAACAAAGCTAGTGGAGATATGGAACCCCAGTTGAGCGATTTCAAATCCTAAAAGATAGTTCTGTGAAAGTGCTGAATCCAATGTGCCAGCAAATTTGGAAAATTCAGCAGTGGCAACAAGACTGGAAAAGGTCAGTTGTTCCAGTATATGTATTTTAGAGCTTGTTCTCTGTAGTGGTGAAATGTGTCCCACAATGTGTTAGACAGGACTGAAGCAAACTAGTGCAAAATGTTGCAAGATTTTTTTTGTTTGTTTTGTTTTGTTTTCACCTGTGGCAGCTTTTCTCCAGTAAGAGTTAATTGTGAAAGTGGAGCAGGTGCTTGGCTTTCAGGGACCCTGGTGGTGCCAAGTGTACAGGGTTCAGGGACACAGAACTGACTAGATCACAGGAGTTATGACCCTATCAGAGTCTTTTTTTGAGCTTCTTGTAGATGGCGATCAGAAGGCCTCTTTTGCCAGTCTTTCTCCCTAGTTCCACCCATTGAGGCACTTAGAAGGCTTCGTTGCCTGGAATCCTTCCCTGTTGTTCAATGTGTCAGCACATAGAGATACCTCCCTGGCTGGGGTCCTACTCTGTAGATCAGTGCATCAGGCACTTAAAGAAGCATCGTGAGTAGGGTTCGACTCTAGTTTTGTGCATCAGGCACTTAAAGGAGCACCTGGGTGGTGTCCTGCTCTATATTTCAGTGTGTTCAGCATTTGATGGGTCAGCCTCACTATTGTAGTAACTGCTGATGCTATCATGTGGAGAGAGAGAGGCTATGGTGATTGCTCCACCCCCATACATGTGACTCAGTGATATTGCCTTGCTTCCTTGGCTGCCTGGCTTTCCTCCACAGGCATATCCTAGCACAGTTTCCTCCCTCACAGCCCCTCTCTCCATCTCGCCACAGTAAACATCAGCCTTCGCCCAGGAATCGCTCCAGAATCCCTCAATTCCAGCTCCCAGCCACTGTGCCTTTCAGGGGACACATATCCTTGGCTGGGGTATGTACAGCTGTAGCAAGGACTCGCTGATTCTCATTACATCTAGTTATCCACAGATCAGTTGTTTCACTCTCAGCTTTAAATGTTTATTCTATGATTCAGACAAGAGATTAGTTGTTTGTCGGTTACTACATTTGCTATTATTTTCTCCCATTCTGAAGGCTGTCTTTTCACCTTGCTAATAGTTTCCTTTGATGTGCAGAAGCTTTTAAGTTTAATTAGGTCCCATTTGTTTATTTTTGCTTTTATTTCCAATATTCTGGGAGGTGGGTCATAGAGGATCCTGCTGTGATGTATGTCAGAGAGTGTTTGCCTATGTTCTCCTCTAGGAGTTTTATAGTTTCTGGTCTTACGTTGAGATCTTTAATCCATTTTGAGTTTATTTTTGTATATGGTGTTAGAAAGTGTTCTAGTTTCATTCTTTTACAAGTGGTTGATCAGATTTCTCAGCACCACTTGTTAAAGAGATTGTCTTTAATCCACTGTATATTCTTGCCTCCTTTGTCAAAGATAAGCTGTCCATATGTGCATGGATTTATCTCTGGGCTTTCTATTTTGTTCCATTGATCTATATTTCTGTCTTTGTGCCAGTACCATACTGTCTTGATAACTGTGGCTTTGTAGTAGAGCCTGAAGTCAGGTAGGTTGATTCCTCCAGTTCCATTTTTCTTTCTCAAGATCGCTTTGGCTATTCGAGGTTTTTTGTATTTCCATACAAATTGTGAAATTATTTGTTCTAGCTCTGTGAAGAATAATGTTGGTAGCTTGATAGGGATTGCATTGAATCTATAAATTGCTTTGGGTAGTATACTCATTTTCACTATATTGATTCTTCCAATCCATGAACATGGTATATATCTCCATCTATTAGTGTCCTCTTTGATTTCTTTCACCAGTGTTTTATAGTTTTCTATATATAGGTCTTTAGTTTCTTTAGGTAGATATATTCCTAAGTATTTTATTCTTTTCGTTGCAATGGTGAATGGAATTGTTTCCTTAATTTCTCTTTCTGTTTTCTCATTATTAGTGTATAGGAATGCAAAGGATTTCTGTGTGTTGATTTTATACCCTGCAACTTTACTATAATCATTGATTAGTTCTAGTAATTTTCTGGTGGAGTCTTTAGGGTTTTCTATCTAGAGGATCATGTCATCTGCAAATAGTGAGAGTTTTACTTCTTCTTTTCCAATGTGGATTCCTTTTATTTCTTTTTCTGCTCTGATTGCTGTGGCCAAAACTTCCAAAACTATGTTGAATAGTAATGGTGAAAGAGGGCACCCTTGTCTTTTTCCTGACTTTAGAGGAAATGCTTTCAATTTTTCACCATTGAGGATAATGTTCGCTGTGGGTTTGTCATATATAGCTTTTATTATGTTGAGGTATGTTCCTTCTATTCCTGCTTTCTGGAGAGTTTTTATCATAAATGGGTATTGAATTTTGTCAAAGGCTTTCTCTGCATCTATTGAGATAATCATATGGTTTTTGTTTTTCAATTTGTTAATGTGGTGTATTACATTGATTGATTTGCGGATATTGAAGATTCCTTGCATCCCTGGGATAAAGCCCACTTGGTCATGGTGTATGAACTTTTTAATGTGTTGTTGGATTCTGATTGCTAGAATTTTGTTAAGGATTTTTGCATCTATGTTCATCAGTGATATTGGCCTGTAGTTTTCTTTTTTTGTGGCATCTTTGTCAGGTTTTGGTATTAGGGTGATGGTAGCCTCATAGAATGAGTTTGGAAGTTTACCTTCCTCTGCAATTTTCTGGAAGAGTTTGAGCAGGATAGGTGTTAGCTCTTCTCTAAATTTTTGGTAGAATTCAGCTGTGAAGCCGTCTGGACCTGGGCTTTTGTTTGCTGGAAGATTTTTGATTACGGTTTCAATTTCCATGCTTGTGATGGGTCTGTTAAGGTTTTCTATTTCTTCCTGGTCGAGTTTTGGAAAGTTGTACTTTTCTAAGAATTTGTCCATTTCTTCCTCGTTGTCCATTTTATTGGCATATAATTGTTGATAATAGTCTCTTATGATCCTTTGTATTTCTGTGTTGTCTGTTGTGATCTCTCCATTTTCATTTCTAATTTTATTGATTTGATTTTTCTCCCTTTGTTTCTTGATGAGTCTGGCTAATGGTTTGTCAATTTTATTTATCCTTTCATAGAACCAGCTTTTGGCTTTGTTGATTTTTGCTATGGTCTCTTTTGTTTCTTTTGCATTTATTTCTGCTCTAATTTTTAAGATTTCTTTCCTTCTACTAACCCTGAGGTTCTTCATTTCTTCCTTTTCTAGTTGCTTTAGGTGTAGAGTTAGGTTATTTATTTGACTTTTTTCTTGTTTCTTGAGGTGTGCCTGTATTGCTATGAACTTTCCCCTTAGGACTGCTTTTACCGTGTCCCACAGGTTTTGGGTTGTTGTGTTTTCATTTTCATTCGTTTCTATGCAAATTTTGATTTCTTTTTTGATTTCTTCTGTGATTTGTTGGTTATTCAGCAGCGTGTTGTTCAGCCTCCATATGTTGGAATTTTTAATAGTTTTTCTCCTGTAATTGAGATCTAATCTTACTGCAGTGTGGTCAGAAAAGATGCTTGGAATGATTTCTATTTTTTTGAATTAACCAAGGCTAGCTTTATGGCCCAGGATGTGATCTATCCTGGAGAAGGTTCCATGTGCGCTTGAGAAAAAGGTGAAATTCATTGTTTTGGGATGAAATGTCCTATAGGTATCAATTAGGTCTAACTGGTCTATTGTATCGTTTAAAGTTTGTGTTTCCTTGTTAATTTTCTGTTTAGTTGATCTATCCATAGGTGTGAGTGGGGTATTAAAGTCTCCCACTATTATTGTGTTATTGTTAATTTCTCCTTTCATACTTGTTAGCATTTGTCTTACATACTGCGGTGCTCCCGTGTTGGGTGCATATATATTTATAATTGTTGTATCTCCTTCTTGGATTGATCCTTTGATCATTATGTAGTGACCTTCTTTGTCTCTTTTCACAGCCTTTGTTTTAAAGTCTATTTTATCTGATATGAGTATTGCTACTCCTGCTTTCTTTTGGTCCCTATTTGCATGGAAAATCTTTTTCCAGCCCTTCACTTTCAGTCTGTATGTGTCCCCTGTTTTGAGGTGGGTCTCCTGTAGACAACATATGTAGGGGTCTTGTTTTTGTATCCATTCAGCCAGTCTTTGTCTTTTGGTTGGGGCATTCAACCCATTTACGTTTAAGGTAATTACTGATAAGTATGGTCCTGTTGCCATTTACTTTATTGTTTGGGGTTCGAATTTATACACCATTTTTGTGTTTCCTGTCTAGAGAATATCCTTTAGTATTTGTTGTAGAGATGGTTTGGTGGTGCAGAATTCTCTCAGCTTTTGCTTGTCTGAGAAGCTTTTGATTTCTCCTTCATACTTGAATGAAATCCTTGCTGGGTACAATAATCTGGGCTGTAGGTTATTTTCTTTCATCATTTTAAGTATGTCTTGCCATTCCCTCCTGGCTTGAAGAGTTTCTATTGAAAGATCAGCTGTTATCCTTATGGGATTTCCCTTGTGTGTTATTTGTTGTTTTTCCCTTGCTGCTTTTAATATTTGTTCTTTGTGTTTGATCTTTGTTAATTTGATTAATATGTGTCTTGAGGTGTTTTGCCTTGGGTTTATCCTGTTTGCAACTCTCTGGGTTTCTTGGACTTGGGTGATTATTTCCTTCCCCTGTTTAGGGAAGTTTTCAACTATTATCTCCTCAAGTATTTTCTCATGGTCTTTCTTTTTGTCTTCTTCTTCTGGAACCCCTATGATTTGAATGTTGTAGTGTTTAATATTGTCTTGGAGGTCTCTGAGATTGTCCTCATTTCTTTTAACTCGTTTTTCTTTTATTCTCTCTGATTCATTTGTTTCTACCATTCTATCTTCTAATTCACTAATCCTATCTTCTGCCTCTGTTATTCTACTATTTGTTGCCTCCAGAGTGTTTTTAATTTCATTTATTGCATTATTCATTATATATTGACTCTTTTTTATTTCTTCTAGGTCCTTGTTAAACCTTTGTTGCATCTTCTCAATCCTTGTCTCCAAGCTATTTATCTGTGATTCCACTTTAATTTCAAGATTTTGGATCAATTTCACTATCATTATTCGGAATTCTTTATCAGGTAGATTCCCTATCTCTTCCTCTTTTGTTTGGTTTGGTGGGCATTTATCCTGTTCCTTTATCTGCTGGCTATTCCTCTGTCTCTTCATCTTGTTTAAATTGCTGAGTTTGGGGTGTCCTTTCTGTATTCTGGCAGTTTGTGGAGTTCTCTTTATTGTGGCTTTTCCTCGCTGTGTGTGGGTTTGTACAGGTGGCTTGTCAAGGTTTCCTGGTTAGGGAAGCTTGTGTCGGTGTTCTGATGGGTGGAGCTGTATTTCTTCTCTTTGTTCAGTCGCGCTGTGGGGAGGGAGGGAGGGATGCTGCAAACAAATAACACTGGCGTGCGCTCGCAGTGCCTCAGCCACACTGGGTCTGCCCCCGCTCACGGCGCGTGTAGCCTCCCTGCCCACACTGCTCGGGCTCTAGGTTGTTCCTCTGGGAACAATCCGAGGCTGGCCCTGGGTTGCATGTACCTCCCTGGTCCAAGCCGCTCAGGTTCAGGCACTCGGGTAGTCCTCAGAGGCGCAGACTCAGTTGGGCCTGAGTTTTGTGCTCTTCCCAGGTTCAAGCAGCTCAAGTGATGAGGTGTTTGGCGAGCGCCAATGCTGCGACTTATCGCCTCCCGCCACTCGGTTATCTGGGCGTAAAACCAGCGCACCTTCTCAGGCAGATGTTAACCGTCCAGACCCCCAAGAAGTTTTAGTTAGCAAAGAAGCCTGCTTACAGTTTTATAGATAATGTCTCTCTGGGGCTGCGATTGCCCCCTTCCGGCTCTGGCTGCCTGTCACTGGAGGGGGAAGGTCTGCAGCCAGCTATCTCTGTTCAGTTCTTTGTTCCCTGCGCGGGCCTGGCGGTGTCTTAGGTTGGGGCTGGCTTTTCGCGTGGTAGATATCCCACAGTCTGGTTTGCTAGCCCAGATTATTTCGCTCAGATAGTGCTCAGGGTATTCAGGCCAGATTCTTACTCTAAGCGATGCAGCCCGCGCTGCGCCTCCCTGCCCAGCCCCCACTTGCTAATGGCGCGTGCAGGCATCTGCGCTGCTTCTCCGCTGGGGGAGTTACCGTAGGACTCGCAATCTTCGAGTTTTAATTGTTTATTTGTTTTTTCTTCCTGTTATGTTGCCCTCTGTGCTTCCAAAGCTCGGCACAGATTCGGCAGTGAGAAGGTTTCCTGGTGTTTGGAAACTTCTCTCTTTTTAAGACTCCCTTCCCGGGACGGAACTCCATCCCTCCCTCTTTTGTCTCTTTTTTTGTCTTTTATATTTTTTCCTACCTCCTTTCGAAGAGTTGGGTTGCTTTTCTGGGTGCCTGATGTCCTCTGCCGGCATTCAGAAGTTGTTTTGTGGAATTTACTCGACGTTTAAATGCTCTTTTGATGAATTTGTGGGGGAGAAAGTGTTCTCCCTGTCCTACTCCTCTGCCATCTTGGCTCCTCCTCCCTATCTCAATTTCAAATTCGTTTTAGCTACATATGTGAACATGCTTTCTAGGTCACATGATTTAATCTTATGTATTGCGAATAAGTGAAATTTTTGGAATACCTTGCTCAAAAGAGAGATGTTTTCTTCCAGAAAGTCCGCTTGTGAAGCAGATCTTTGAAAAGTTTGTTGCTTTTTATTAAACCCATAAAGGTTAAGCTGTCAAACTAAACTTTTCATACTGTTGGTTTCAAATATTCTGAAAGGCTCCTTTCTTTTCAAGACCTTTTTAAAAAGTTCTTCACTGATCACTATACATACACCACTCTCATCCTACCTAATAGATTCCAGCTGATAATTTGCAACTATACTCCAAAGTTTTGTGGAAATGTGAAAGAAAATCATTCAGCTCATCTGTTTCAGAGACAGAATTTGTGTAGCATAGCCTTCTTATCACAAGATCCTCAGACAAAGCCTGAAAAGCATATTCTTCAGTCATAGATCTCAAAACTGAGTCCCTAGTAAGTGTATAATCATACAAAGAAGATCTAACGGAGGTTTCTGAACCCGTTGATTCATCCTTAGGAGTCCCATCTTGAATTTCTGAAGAAATATGTGCCATCTCAAAGAAAGTCTTTCTTCAGATATTTTTCTCATTTGTCTGATTTTACACACTGCAACTTCAAATGCTGCTTGGCTGGCCTACAGACCTCTCTAGACCATCACAGAGGTCCTCAAAGTCACCTAGCAATTGAAGGGTAACTGTGACATCACAAAGTCACTGGTCTTCGAGCAATTGAAGGATAATGTTCAACCAGTGCTTACTTCAGCATCAACTTAAAATACACACTGCTTACAGAAATACTAACCAAAGCCATGAAGGCTGCAAAACCTCATTCCTAAAGAATTTTTACACAGAAAAATCATATCAATAAATCTACTTGAAATCTGAACTAAAAGTGATTTATCATCCTTCTAGACACACATTCTTAATATTCATTACTGTTACCCATGCAAACTTGGATCTACTCGCTACTGTGAAGTAAAATCAATCAACTGACTGAGTTACAGTGAAAGCATGTGTTTATTGTAGGACTGAGCAAGGTTTCCTAGCAGTCTTTGGTGCTTCAAAGACCCAAATTCACAAATACTTTCAGGGGAAGGATTTTAATGACTGATCACACACCTGTGATCAGTTTTGGGGCATTGTACTAATGGCCTGTTACTGAGAATATTGGGAGTCAACATCATCGACCGTCTGCTTCCAAATACTCTGTGGTCTATGTACGTACATTTCAGCCTGGTTGGAGCTTTAACATCTCTAAAACTGTTCACAGTGTATTGCTCAGAATGTTATCTATGGCCTTTGAGGAGGAACTAAAGACCTTTCTGCTACGTCTGCTACATCACCTCAGTCGTGTCCGACTCTGTGTGACCCCATAGACGGCAGCCCACCAGGCTCCCCTGTCTCTGGGATTCTCCAGGGAAGAACACTGGAATGGGTTGCCATTTCCTTCTCCAATGCATGAAAGTTAAAAGTGAAAGTATCATTACTATCTTCTGTTGCTTGATTATTTTCCTTAATTTCTGGCTTTTCTAGCTTCTCTGATTAAAATTACTCTTGGAAAATGAGGAGGTCTACAGGCTTCCCAGCTCTTGAACTGTTTGAGTCAGCAACAACTTTGGCTATTTCCTGTTGACCTGGAGCATGGAGTTGGAAATAATTCTGAGATCTAAGGTTGGTATCAACATTTTCTGCAATGGAAACATATCTATTTTATATAGATATTTGTATATCTATATACATAAATATGCATATAAATAGGTATATCTGCTGTCATTTCAGACGCGTCCAACTCTGTGTGACCCCACAGACGGCAGCCCACCAGGCTCCTTTGTCCCAGGATTCTCCAGGCAAGAACATTCGAGTGGGTTGCTATGTCCTTCTCCAATGCATGAAAGTGAAAAGTGAAAGGGAAGTCACTCAGTTGTACTGATCTATTTGTGACACCATGGACTGCAGCCTACCAGGCTCCTCTATCCATGGGATTGGCCAGGCAAGAGTAATGGAGTGGGGTGCCGTCACCTTCTCATATATAAATATATATATATTTTCTATATGAGTATTTTTTCATTAAACCTGGGCAAACTTTTGAAAATTGGTAGGTATTTATTAAAAGGAGAGAGGGGAGTGGTATAAAAGAGTCCTTATATGTTAGATGTAGCCAATAAAACATATTTTGAAGTATTTCCACTTACATATATTCAATAACTGAGTAGAGTCTTGAGTCATTCTGCATTTGGGTTTTAATTTTTCCATGTTGTTATACCTAATGGGAATTAAAAGTCAATGTGATTTTTTTATACCCAAACTCATACACACATGGGTATGTATGTGGATATGTCAAAATAAAATTTTAGGCAACATTATTCAGGTGGCCAAACACTTTGCTTGCTCCCAAGATCTTAAATGAACTGTTTGGGAAGCCCAACATTGCTTAATAAATTACTGGCTGAATGCTTTAGATACTGTTGCTGAAAGGCTCTCCTTTAATCTAGTTCGTCTTCCACTATTGTTTCTGTAATAAGAGATGGCGTTCTTACATATGAGGAAACCTTGAGGCCATACAATTGTTACTCTCATTTGCTTAGAGATATTGTTTGAAGAAAGCTGTTGTTCTCCCCACATTGGATACAATTTTAAACATTCAAGTCTGTAATAACATAGGAACATGTTGGAACCACATGCACAATGGTCAACTAGCTGGATTTAGGATAACAGCTACCCACTTAATGGCTAAAAGAGATGCCAAGGGCATTGTGCATAGATCATAGACAGGCTCTTCTGACTAGCTGAACACTGAAATTATATGAGGTGTACATCAAAATTACTTCTCCATAATTCAGTATGTAAAGTTTTCTTTCATCACTTTCAACTTCTGGTAACAAATATTTCAATAGAAATCACTGATGATCAAAATTTATCTTGCTTCATGCCACAGGGGTTCAGCTTCCTGCCCCCATCCACATCATTTATCTTGTTCCTTGTCCTGCTTTGTATTTTTGAGGTAGCCACATTAGAGAAAATCTAACTAAATAACAAAAATAGTCTCAATATATTATGTTAATGGAAAAATATATTATAGGCTGTGTATTTTGCAATATTTTACCCAGTTGTCACAGAAGTATGGCACAAATGCTCTAACAGGCAACTTAAAACCAGCAGTATAATATATAATAGGTAACTATCATAGAATATTCTCAGAAAACAATTTCTTATTCAAAACATTGAGGGAAAACAAAGGTACGAGAATACAGTAATTCTCAGTGTTCATAGGAAAACATAGGGTAAACAGTACATTTGAATTCTCTGCTGCTGCTGCTAAGTTGCTTCACTTGTGTCTGACTCTGTGTGACCCCAGAGATGGCAACCCACCAGGCTCACCAATCCCTGGGATTATCCAGGCAAGAACACTGGAGTGGGTTGCCATTTCCTTCTCAGTATTACACAAAGTAAGATCATGACATCCGGTCCCACACTTTCATGGGAAATGGAAGTGGAAAAGACAGAAGCAGTGACAGATTAGCTCTTTTGGCTCTAAATTCACTGCAGATGGTGATGGAAGCTATAAAATTAGAAGACAATTTCTTCCTGGAAGAAAAGCTGTCACAAATTTAGAAAGCATGTTAAAAAGTGAAGACATGACTTGATCAATGCAGGCACTTTGAGTCACATCTATGGTCTTTCCAGTAGACATGTACAGATGTGAGAACACCAAACTGCTCTGCTAGGAATGACTTGTGTGTATCCATTGAATTGCAAGGACATAAATCCAGTCAAACATAAAGGAAATCAACTCTGAAGAAGAATTAGAATCACTGATGCTGAAGATGAGTCTTCAAAGCTTTGGCCACCTGAGCAAAGAAATGACTCAGTGGAAAAAAAAACAAAAAACAAAAACCCACTGATTCTTAGGAAACAATGAAATCAGGAGAAGACATGGGTGAGAACGAAGGAGAAGGTTGTATACCTTCACCCATTCAATGGATATGATTTCAGGCAGACCCTGGGTGATGCAGAGGGCAGAAAGCCCTTGTGTGCAGTCCAAGGGTTCACAGAGAGTAAGACATGGCTTTGTGACTGAATAACAACAAGATTTCAGTTAATAAAATGGATCTTCCAGGGTCATGGTGGAGGTCTCATAATGTTAGAGGAATAGGAGGCACAGTCCACTTTCTCCCCCACAAATCCATCAAAGGATCGACTGCACATGGACCACCTTCCAGAAATCAACTTGAACGATGTTGATGGTCCCTAGAAACCAAGAAATGAAAACCCATCTCTTAAAAAGGAGGTAGGACAAAATAAGCGATGGACATGAAGAAAAGGTTTTAGGGAACGAGACTCCCCTTGGAGAGGGAGTTGTAAAGGAGGAAAATTAAAACAAGATAGGAAACCCTCTCTCAAAAGTGTCAGTGGGAGGAAAAAGAAAAAAAAGAAAAAAACAGAACCAGGGGAAAAAGAACAAAAACACAGATTATGCCAATAAATGCAATTACTAGCCAAAAAGTCACTCAGATTCTTCTGTCCACAGTCATACATGAGGTCTGGGAGGAGACCTGTGGTGTATCAAACACAGTATTGTTAGAACCAGGATTTAGTGCCCTGAGGACAATCTGATGGATCTAATGTGACAAAGAACATAAACCATGGGAAAACTAGAGACAGCCATTTTAGAAAGGACTTTTCCTACAAGAAGGCTCTAAGTCCACATAGTGAACCATGGCACACTCACAGACCAGAAAACTACAAAATACCAAAGAAGACCAAGCCAGCTTCCATTGAAGACCCTTTCTTCCATGGAGGTAGAGAGGAATGTATATGACTGCCAGAGGCAGAAGCAAATAGGTTACTAGTAACTTGGTCCTACAGACATCCCCTACCAAGCTCTAAGCTGGTTGAAATTTGCTAATGATGAATTCCTGAGTTCATGGACAGTTCACATAGGCCGGGATCATGACAGCCTGGGGTCAGCTACCCTGAAGAGACACATGGAACACCTGAGGCTGTGGGCTCTGGCACAGGTAGCAAACTGTGTGGTTGAGACCAGAGAGCTGCATAAGGAATGGGCCACCTAGGACTGTGTCTTGTCCTCCAACCAGCCACCTGAGATTTTTGACTTGTGAAGAGCAAAAAGCACCAAGCCAATCATGGTCATTGCCCTTGCTGAGCACCTAAGTGCCTGACTGGCTGGGAAGTGCATGAAACACACGACCCACTTGGGACCATGCCCTCACGTATCAACAGGGAGGCTGAGCAATGTGGACCCAGGAAGAACATGTCACATTTGTCAGTGGCAAGCCCAATGTGGTCAATCCACCTCAAGCACCCGCATATCCCAGAGGTATTTGTTTTCAGTGTCCCACCTCACCACCAAAACACCGAGCAAGTGAGATCAAATAAGAGGCTACCACACCCTCGTTTCATGTTGAAAGCCAGATATGGAGAGGCTTTCAAATAAAAGAAGGAAATATAAACAAAGGAGCATAAACCAACCCAGAAGTGATAGGTTCAACAGCATAAATCTTCAATTAATTCCAATTAATTCAATTAATGTTCAACTGAGGTACAATAGTAGAATTTGACAACAAGTACAAGCTTCAACTAGGGACCATCTGACACTGTACTGACACCAAAAAGCAAATTTTTTTTTTTAATTCTGAGATCTATTTCTATATGATTTCTTTAACTTTTAACAATGCTAGGCCTTTTTAATACCCTAAAATTTTATTTCTGTTAACTATTATTACCTTTCAAATAAAAACAACACGTCTGTGTTTTAAACACTTGTTATATATATAAGAATGAATTCGACCTCCGTTTTCTTTTCTTGTACTATTTAAATGAGTCTAATTTTTATTCTTGGTTCTTAACTTTTGCTTTCCAAAAATGGTTATCAATGTTGTAACTTTAGGAATACAATTTTTAGGATCAGATTTCACTTATGAGGGCATCAGATTTCAGACACGCTGAAACCATAATCTCAAAAACCTAGCCAATCTTGTCACATGGACTGCAGCCTTGTCTAACTCAATGAAAGTAAGCCATGCCCTGTGGTGCCACCCAGGATGGGCGAGTAATGGTGGAGAGTTCTGACAGAATGTGGTCTATGGAGAAGGGAATGGCAAACTACATCAGTATTCTTGTCTTGAGAACACCATGAACAGTATGAAACACATGATAGGATACTGAAAGAGGAAATCCCCGGGTCGGTTGGTAGGTATCCAATATGCTACTGGAGATCAGTGGAGACATAACTGCAGAAAGAAAGAAGGGATGAAGACAAAGCAAAACTAATATCCAGATATGGGTGTGACTGGTAATAGAGGCAAGGTCTGATGCTGTAAAGAGCAATATTACATAGGAAATTGGAATGTCAGTTCCATGAATCAAGGCAAACTGGAAGTGATCAAACCGGAGATGATAAAAGTGAACGTCAACATTCTAGGTATCAGCGAACTAAAAGGGACTGGAATGGGTGAATTTAACTCAGATGACCATTGTATCTACTACTGTGAACGGGAATACCTTAGAAGAAATGGAGGAGCCAGCATGGTCAACAAAAGAGTCTTACATGCAGTACTTAGATGCAATCTCAAAGATGAAAGAATGATCCCTGTTCGTTTCCAAGGCAAACCATTCAATATCACGGTAATCCAAGCCTTTGCCCCAATGAGAAATGCTGAAGAAGCTGAAGTTGAATGGTACTGTGAAGACCTGCAAGACCTTTTAGAACTAATATCCAAAAAAGATGTCCTTTTCATTAAAGGGGACTGGAATGTAAAGGTAGGAAGTCAAGAAATACTTGGAGTAACAGGCAAATTTGGCCTTGGAATACTGAATGAAGCAGGGCAAAGGCTAATAGAGTTTTTCCAAGAGAACACACTGGTCATAGCAAACACCCTCTTCCAACAACACAAGAGAAGATGGTCAACACCAAAATCACCAAAATCAGATTAATTCTACCTTTGCAGCCAAAGATGGAGAAACTCTATAAAGTCAGCAAAAACAAGACCGGGAGCTGACTGTAGCTCAGATCATGAACTCCTTTTTTGCCAAATTCAGACTTGAATTAAAGAAAGTAGGGAAAACCACTAGACCATTCAGGTATGACCTAAGTCAAATCCCTTATCATTATACAGTGAAATATAGATTTAAGGGACTAGATCTAATAGACAAAGTTCCTGATGACCAATGGATGGGTATTTATGACACTGTACAGGAGACAGGGACTAAGACCATCCGTGTAGACATGAAATGCAAAAATGCAAAATGGCTGCCTGAGGAGGCCTTAAAAATAGCTGTGAAAAAAAGAGAAGCAAAAAGCAAAGCAAAGAAAAGATATATGTATCTGAAAGCAGAGATCCAAAAGAATAGCAAACAGAGATAAGAAAGCCTTCCTCAGAGATCAATTCAAAGAAATAGAAGAAAACAACATAATGGGAAAGACTAGAGTTCTCTTCAAGAAAATTAGATACAAAGGGAATATTTCATGCAAAGATGGGTTCAATAAAGGGAAGAAATGGTAAGGATCAAACAGAAGCAGAAGATATTATGGAGAGGTGGCAAGAATACACAGGGAAATTGTACAAAAATGACTTTCAAGACCCAGATAATCACAATGGTGTTATCACTCACCTAGAGCCAAACATCCTGGAATGTGAAATCGAGAGGGCCTTAGAAAGCCTCACTATGAACAAAGCTAGTGGAGGTGATAGAATTCCAGTTGAACTATCTCAAATGTTGAAAGATAATGCTGTGAAAGTGCTGCACTCAATATGCCAGCAAATGTGGAAAACTCAGCAGTGGCCACAGGACTGGAAAAGGTCAGTTTTCACTCCAATTCCAAAGAAAGGCAATGACAAAGAATCCTCGAACTTCTTCACAGTTGCACTTATTTCACACGCTAGTAAAGCAATGCTCAAAATTCTCCAAGCCAGGCTTCAGCAATACGTGAACTGTGAACTTCCAGATGTTCAAGCTGGTTTTAGGAAAGGCAGAGGAACCAGAGATCGCATTGCCAATATCCGATGGATCATCAAAAAAGCAAGCGAGTTCCAGATAAACACCTATTTCTGCTTTATTGACTATGCCAAATCCTTTGACTGTGTGAATCACAATAAACCGGGGAAGATTCTGAAAGAGACAGGTATACCAGACCACCTGACCTGCCTTGGAGGAACCTATATACAGGTCAGGAAGCAACAGTTAGACCTAGGCATGGAACAACAGACTGGTTTTGTATATGAAAAGGAGGACATCAGGCTTTGTATTATCACCTGCTTATTTAACTTGTAGGCAGAGTACATCACGAGAAACGCTGGGCTGAAAGAAGCACAAGCTGGAATTCAGATTACCGGGAGAAATATCAATAACCTCAGATTTGCAGATGACACCAACCTTATTGCAGAAAGTGAAGAGGAACTAAAACGTCTCTTGATGAAAGTCAAAGAGAAGACTGGAAAATTTGGCTTAAAGCTCAACATTCTGAAAACGAAGACCATGGCATCTGGTCCCATCACTTCATGGGAAATAGATGGGGAAACAGTGGAAAGATTGTCAGACTTTACTTTTTTGCGGCTCCAAAACCACTGCAGACGGTGATTGCAGCCTTGAAATTTAAACACGCTTACCCCTTGGAAGGAAAGTTATGCCCAACCTAGATAGCATATTAAAAATCAGTGGCATTACATTGCCAACAAAGTTTGTCTAGTCAAGGATCCGGTTTTTCTAGTGATCATGTATGAATGTGAGAGTTGGACTGTGAAGAAAGCTGAGTGCTGAAGAATTGATGCTTTTGAACTGCGGTGATGGATAAAATTTTTGAGAGTCCCTTGTACTGCAAGGAAATCCAGCCTGTCCATCCTAAAGGAGATCAGTCCTGGGTGTTCATTGGAAGGACTGATGCTAAAGCTGAAATTCCAATACTTTGCTCACTCACGCAAAGTGTTGACTCATTGAGAAAGACCCACATGCTCGGAGGGAATGGGGTCAAGACGAGAATGGGACTACAGAGGATGGAAGGCTGGATGGCATCACCGAATCAATAGACATGAGCGTGAGTGAACTCAGTGAACAGGTAGCCCTGGTGTGCTGCGATTCATGGGGTTGCAAAGAGTCGGTGATGAAGGACCAACTGAACTTAACTGAGAAAGGAGGATATAAATGAAACAGAGTGTGGTGCGGGGAAAAAAAATGAAAGAAAGAAGGAAACCAGGAAAAGGTCTGATGTAGCAATGATAGATGCCCCACAATGAGAAATGTAGGTGTCTAGATGGAGAACACCAAAACTAAAAGGGTTGGGGTACATGGGAAATCTTGAGGAAATAAAAGTTGGAATCACCCTTAAATGAGTCAAGACGCAAGAATTGGATCGGGCATGGACAAATTGACCACTTCAAAAGTGAAAGAAGAGTGACAAATCTCTTTACTGTCACTTGCTTACGTGAATCATATGCAGAATATACTATTTAAATACCAGTTGAGTGAATCAAAAGCTGGCATCAAAGTGGCTGGGAGAAACAGCAAAACACTCACATATATAGATGTTAACGCAAAAACAAAGAGAAAGTGAAGAGGAAATAAAGAGCCTTTTCATGAGGGTGAATGATTAGAGTGAAAAACCGTGCTGAAAACTCTACATTCATAAAAACAAAGATAAGGGCATCTGGTCCAATCACTACTTGCAAAATAGAAGGGGTAAACATGTGGAAACAGTGACAAGCTTAATTTTCTTGAGCTTCAAAATTACTAGGAATGGTGACTGCAGTTATCAAATTAAATGTCACTTGCTTTTGGATGTAAAAGTTATGACAAACCTAAGCATTGCATTATAAAGAAAACACACCACTTTACTAAATTGTCAGTAAATAAAAAATGTCAATTATGGTAAGAGTGGAGACTCTCGGATGTTTTTGAGTAACTTATATGGCTTTTGATTGCTAATTTATTTAGCATCTTTTCATTGTTAATTCAGTAAGTACTTAAAATACATCATTTGGCAGGCACTATGTCTTAGCTGATGTGCAAGATACATAAGGAAACTTGTGTAGACATGAAACACATAGAAGAATTGAATATCTGTGATTAACTTGGTAGGAAGGAAGACAGTTTCTTTCCAATCCCAAACAATGCTTAGGAAAAATTGTGAAAAGTGGCTTATTATGACTGAAAATATTTTGCCTAATGTATCTCTAGAAATTCAATAAAAACATAGATAATGAAGCTACGAAGGGAAACACAACATATGTCTTCCAAGAACTGATTACCATGCTGAGATGCTGCATTCGCCACAAGGATTTAAGTCTGTCTTTGGAGGAGCAGGAAAGCAACATCAAAATATCCACTAAGAAATATAGGTGGTGTCTTGGTGGGAGAAAATAAAGGCATAATATAAAGAGAGTAGAGCAAGAATGACCTTTTATAATACTACTTGTAAAATGCCTAACTTTTGCTGACTTTGGTGTAATCTTTGAATATATCAGTCATGTTATGATAGTGATCGTGATTTCTGAGTAGGCTGCATCTATACTGTCAAGTATGAAACATATATTTATATATATTTTCAATGAATAAAACCTGCTGTTTAAACTCTTAGCTTTCTTCCCAATAATGGACATAAAATAATAAAACTGAAAAAGCACTAAAGTATATACTGTTCATTTGCTTTCTCTAAATGGGATTTGTATTGTTCCTTCTCCCATATCATCCTATCAGCCTTTGGCTGATCTCCACATTTCCTTGCCCCAGCCATTTATGAGATAACTATTCCAAACAACCTCGGAGAAGAACAGGCCCACTTAAGACAGTGGCTTTCCAAATATATGCCTATATATATATTTACTCTTGTCTTGGGTTAGTGCAGCAGCTCACTAATCTGACTGCTGCCCTTTCTCACCTTTTAAAGGTGATCTCTGTAAAGTGCTGGTCTCATTCTTTTTCTGAACCTTGCCTTCTCTGACTCCCTTATGCTACAGACAAACTGAGTGGTTGACAGGTACATAAGATGCATGACCTACCCTGGAGGTGCCTTTCCTGCCATCCAGATGCCTGAGCAGTTTGGAACAGGGAAGGAAACAATGCACATAGCCAATTGAGTTCAGTGCCCTTGACGATCACCTAGGAGCCTTAGTGGCTTAGACTTGGGATGTGCATGAAACACAGGGAACACTTTGGGCAGTGCCATCGCAGATTACCCAGGAACCTGAGCTGGGTGGACTGAGGAAGTACATGTCACCTATGACAGTGGCAAGCCCACTGTGCTCCATTCACCTTAAGCACCCTCACCCACATATTCTTCAGGTGTTTTTTGTTTTTGTTTTTTTTTTTTTTTTGAGTGTGCTCCTCCTCATCATTGTACCACTGATACAAATAAGGGCCTGCTGTCCCCTTGTGTTATGGTGCAAACTGGTCTTGTGTAAACATGTCACAGAAGAGAATTGCAAAATGAGGAAGTAAAAATAAGCAAAGAAGGGTGAACTAGCCCAGAAGTGACAGAAGCTACAGATTGAAACTCTGAAGCTAATGTAGAAACTGTGCAATTCAAGGACAGCAATAGTATTGGACAACAAGTAGAAGCAGGAAAAAGAGATTGTCTGACACTGATCTGGCACCACTAAACTCACAACAATTTCTCTAGAGAAATTGGTAGATTATTCTTTACTGTTTTCATGTTTTTTAATTAAACACTCTTTTGTTCCTTATCATTCCCTTTAATCTCATTTCTATATACCACAATATAAATGTTTGATAATTATTTTGACTTCTAAATTTTCTCCAGTAATCATAGGAGTTTAAATCCTATTCTAGGTTCTTAATCTTTGATTTTGAAACTTTTTATTAATAAATGTTTATCCTTTAGGAATTCTGTATTTAGAATCTATTTTCACTTATTAATTTAATTCCCAGTTGATCGCACTCTTGCCTTTTTACTCTCCCTTTACTCCTCCTAGAAACCTTTATCTCCCTCCTCAGTTTGCTCTGATCCATATAACTCTGTCAATTCCTTTAACTGTTTTTGATTATGGAAAATTGCTTCACCATCAACCTTGGGTTTTCTCCTCTGTTCTGAGGATGCAGAATTCTTAATGTGACTGTAACTCAGCGCCAAAATGCAGAGGCCATGAAGTTAATCCAGAGCTTTAGATCATTGTTGAACTCCTGACACCAATGAACTTTAAAAAAGAAGCAAAGTCAAAAGGTTCCATGCCTACATGGAAATGAAGCCCCAAGCTGAAACCAGCAATTTCAGTGCAAGACAACTCACACCTATTCTCCAGCAAAGCAGCAACACAAAAATGAACATTATAAAAGGTACTACCTGAAGCCGTACCAAACCCACAGACACCACAATGCACATTACAGGACAATTCATTGCATTTCATAGAGAAGTGATCCAGCACCACCTGACAGACCACAGGCACACAATATCCCAAACATTAAAGCTTGAAAACGTACAGGTTCAGTCCCACCCACAAAGATCAGATTCCACCACAAACTGGATCCAAAATGCTGTGGCCTGCAGAAAGGGGACCAAAACCACTGCGATCTAAACCAAATGAAGCTTTTAAGTTTAATAAGGTCCCATTTGCTTATTTTTGCTTTTATTTCCAATATTCCGGGAGGTGGGTCATAGAGGATCCTGCCGTGATGTATGTCGGAGAATGTTTTGCCTATGTTCTCCTCTAGGAGTTTTATAGTTTCTGGTCTTACGTTTAGATCTTTAATCCATTTTGAGGGGCCTAATTAAACTTAAAATATTCTGCACAACAAAGGAAACTATAAGCAAGGTGAAAAGACAGCCTTCAGAATGGGAGAAAATAATAGCAAATGAAGCAACTGACAAACAACTAATCTCAAAAATATACAAGCAACTCCTACAGCTAATTCCAGAAAAATAAACGGCCCAATCAAAAAATGGGCCAAAGAACTAAATAGACATTTCTCCAAAGAAGACATACAAATGGCTAACAAACACATGAAAAGATGCTCAACATCACTCATTATCCGAAAAATGCAAATCAAAACCATAATGAGGTACCATTTCATGCCAGTCAGAATGGCTGTGATCCAAAAGTCTACAAGCAATAAATGCTGGAGAGGGTGTAGCGAAAAGGGAACCCCCTTACACTGTTGGTGGGAATGCAAACTAGTACAGCCACTGTGGAGAACAGTGTGGAGATTCCTTAAAAAGCTGGAAATAGAACTGCCTTATGATCCAGCAATCCCACTGCTAGGCATACACACCCAGGAAACCAGAATTGAAAGAGACACGTGTACCCCAATGTTCATAGCAACACTGTTTCTAATAGCCAGGACATGGAAGCAACCTAGATGCCCATCAGCAGATGAATGGATAAGCAAGCTGTGGTACATATACACAATGGAGTATTACTCAGCCATTAAAAAGTACATTTTTTTTTCCTCAGTTTTCTGAATGTTGAGCTTTATTTATTTTTTTTAAACTTTACAATATTGTATTAGTTTTGCCAAATATCAAAATGAATCCACCACAGGTATACCTGAGTTCCCCATCCTGAACCCTCCTCCCTCCTTCCTCCCCTACCCTCCCTCTGGGTCATCCCAGTGCACCAGCCCCAAGCATCCAGTACCATGCATCGAACCTGGACTGGCGACTCGTTTCATACATGATATTATACAGGTTTCAATGCCATTCTCCCAAATCATCCCACCCACTCCCTCTCCCACAGAGTCCAAAAGACTGTTCTATACATCTGTGTCTCTTTTGCTGTCTCGTACACAGGGTTATTGTTACCATCTTTCTAAATTCCATATATATGTGTTAGTATACTCTATTGGTGTTTTTCTTTCTGGCTTACTTCACTCTGTATAATAGGTTCCAGTTTCATCCATAATCAGTTTTAATGAGATGGAAAATACATGGGGAAACAGTGGAAACAGTGTCAGACTTTATTTTTTGGAGGGCTGCAAAATCAATACAGTTGGTGATTTGCAGCCATGAAATTAAAAGACGCTTACTCCTTGGAAGGAAAA
Source organism: Bos taurus (assembly GCF_002263795.3). Taxonomy (NCBI): domain Eukaryota; kingdom Metazoa; phylum Chordata; class Mammalia; order Artiodactyla; family Bovidae; genus Bos; species Bos taurus. The sequence goes on from NC_082638.1 coordinate 53,498,401, forward strand.
TTGTGCACCACCTAGATAACATATTCAAAAGCAGAGACATTACTTTGCCAACAAATATCCGACTAGTCAAGGCTATGGTTTTTAAAGTGGTCATGTATGGATGTGAGAGTTGGGCTGTGAACAAAGCTGAGCACCAAAAAATCGATGTTTTTCAACTGTGGTGTTCAAATGACTCTTGAGACTCCCTTGGACTGCAATGAGGTCCAACCAGTTCATTCTAAAGGAGATCAGTCTTGGGTGCTCATTGAAAGGACTGATGCTAAAGCTGAAATTCCAATACTTTGGCCACCTCGTGCGAAGAGTTGACTCATTGGAAAAGACTTTGATGCTGGGAGGGATTAGGGGCAGGAGGAGTAGGTGATAACAGAGGATGACATGGCTGGATGGCATCACTGACTCGATGGACATGAGTTTGAGTGAACTCCAGGAGTTGGGGATGGATAGGGAGGCCTAAAATGCTGTGATTCATGGGGTCAGACACAACTGACTGAACTGAACCGAACTGAGAAAGGAGGGAATAAAGAAAACACAGTGGCGTGTGTAAATATATATTTTTTTAGAGAAGGAAAACATTAAAAGCTCTGATAATTCTTAGACAGTATTAAATGCCATACTGTGAGGATATCCACATGGAAAAGACCACAAAAAAAAAAAAAAAAAAGAAAGAAAGAAAGAAAGGAAAGGAAAAAAGAAAAAAAAAAGGTGTTTGTGTGCTTGAGAAAATTCTTCAAGAGATAAAAGTTGAAAACCTCCATTAAATGGGCAAGGAAATAGCTCCTTGAGTCCCAACACAGCATGTCCCAACAAACAGGATGAACCCAAAGTGAAATATCCCACAACAATATTTTAACCAAACACTGAAAATTTAAACACAAAAAAACAAACATTAAGAGCAGCGAGAGTAAAGACATAAATATACTGTCAGATCCCCATAAAGATAGCAGCTGAACTTTCAATAGAAACTCTTCAGGCCAGTAGAGCATGGTAGAACATTCTCAAAATTATGAACAAGCCAAAACCAACACCAACACGGATCTTATTCAGATATGAAGGAGAAATCAAATGGTTTAGGCAAAAGTTTTAAGCAGTCATTAACATGAAACTGCTAGACTCTTAATGATATGGTGAAACTGGGACACTGAGTTCATATGTCATCAGATTTGAAAAACTCATCAGTGGACATGAGTTTGGAAAAGGACAGTTTTCATTCACACCAAAGGTAGGTAAGGCCAAAGAATGTTCAAACAAGCATGCACGGTTGCTCCTTTCACATGTTAGCTGGGTAAAACTCAAAATTCTACAACAGTACATAAACTAAGAACTTTCAAGGGGAAAGCTCGACTTGGAAACAATACATGAACCAGGGAACAATTTGGAAACATTCATTGGATCCTAGAGGGAACCAGGACTTTCAGAAAATCATTTACTTCTGCTTCAGTGACTCCACTAAAGACATTGACTGTGTATATCACAGTAAACTGTGAACAGTTTGAAAGAGACAGGAATCATGGACCTTCTAACCTGTCACATGAGAAATGTGTATGCCATTCAAGATGTAAGAGTTGGAACAAGACATGGAAAAATTGATCAGTATAAACCTGGGAAAGGTGAGTGACAAGACTGCATATTATCAGTCTTCTTATGTGAAATATATGCAGACTATACTATTCAAAAGGCCAGGCTGGGTGGATAATAAACTAGAATCAATGTTTCTGGGATAAACTTCAACAACCTTAGACAGACAGATAGAAACACTGTAAAAAGAGAAAGTGAAGAGGAGCTAAAGAGGGTCTTGCTAAGGATGAATGAGGAGTGTAGAAACCTCGTTGAGAACTCAATAGTCAAATGAACAACACAAGGTGTCTGGTCCCATCACGACTTGGCAAATAGAAGGGGAAAACATGGAATAAGTGATTAACTTAATTTTCTTGGGCTCCAAAATCACTGTGAATGGTGACTGCAGGCATGAAATGAAGAGACACTTTCTTCTTGGAGAAAAAACGATGGAAAAACCTTGACCTTGTATTAAAAAGAAGAAAGACGAGCTTATTAACAAAGGTCTCCTCAGTCACACACCCCTATCGTTTATCCATTAGTCATGTAAAGGTGTGAGAATTGGAATCTAAAGAAGGCTGAGAGCTCGAGAACTGATGCCTTCAAACAGTGATGTTGGAGAAAACTCTTAGGGGTCCCTTGAACTGCAAACAGATCCCGCCAATCAATCCACAAGGAAACCAACCCTGGATATACATCTGAAGCACTCATACTGAAGCTGAAAGTCGAGGATTTTGCTAAACTAATTCAAAGAACCAACTCTGGAAAACACCATGACACTGGGAAAGACTGAGGACAGGAGGAGAAGGTGCTGATAGAGGATGAGATGTTTGGAGGGCATCACCAGTTCAATGGACATGTGTTTGAGCAAACTATGGGAAACACTGAAAGAGAGGGAGGCCTGCTGTGCTACAGTCACAAAGGGTTGGACATGACTCAATGAATGAACAACAGCAATTAAAATATCTAGAACTACTTCTAGGCTAACAGAGTTTGGCCAGGAGAATGCACTGGTCATAGCAAACACCCTCTTTCAACAACACAAGTGAAGACTCTAACATGAACATCACCAGATGGTCAACACCAAAATCAAATTGATTCTATTCTTCCCAGTCAGAGATGCAGAAGCTCTATACAGTCAGCAAAAACAAGATCAGGAGCTGACTGTGGCTCAGATCATGAACTCCTTATTACCTAATTCAGACTTAAATTCAAGAAAGTAGGGAAAACCAAACTCTGATAGCCTTTTCCCTGCTTTATTCTGTATTAAAGGCTAAATTTGCCTGTTATCACAGGTGTTTCTTGACTTCCTACTTTTGCATTCCAGTCCCTTATAATGAAAAGAATTTCTTTTTGGTTGTTAGTTCTAAAAGGTCTTGTGGTTCTTCATAGAACCATTCAACTTCAGCGTCTTCAGCATTTCTGGCTGGTGCATAGGCTTGGGTTACTGTGATTTTGAATGGTTTGCCTTGGACAAACAGAAATCATTCTGTCGTTTTTGAGATTGCATCCAAGTACTGCATTTTGGACTCTTTTGTTGACCATGATGGCTACTCCATTTCTTCTAAGGGATTCCTGCCCACAGTAGTAGATATCATGGTCATCTGAGTTACATTCACCCATTCCAGTCCATTTTAATTTGCTGATTCCTAGAATGTCGATGATCACTCTTGCCATCTCCTGTTTAACAACTTCCAATTTGCCTTCATTCATGGACCCCATATTCCAGGTTTCTATGCAATATTGCTCTTTGATGCATCGGACCTTGCTTCTGTCACCAGTCACATGCACAACTGGGTATTGTTTTTGCATTGGCTCCATGTCTTCATTCTTTCTGGAGTTCTTTCTCCACTCATCTCCAATAGCATATTGGGCACCTACCGACCTGAATAGTACAGGTTTAAAAGAAACTGGTCCTAAGGGCTTATTTACAAACAATGGGATAACCAATTCAACTTCTTCTTCTTTTTTTTTATTAATCTGTTCGTTGTTTTTTTTTTTTTTTTTCCCAGTATATAAAATTGGTTTAGTCACTCTGTTATTCTAGCAATTTGACTGCTTCACATAGTTTGAGACATTTATTAACAGATATTCCTGTTGTAAATACCCAAATTCCTCCTTTTTTAGTATGTTTAGTAGCAATGGCATCTTATTCATTCTCATTTCAGTAACTAAATCTGCTCTTTTCGTTTTTTAGTTTACCTAATATTCTTTTTACTATCTTTGTTTCATGTTCAATTTTCTGTATTCTTTTTCTATTAACTTAAAACCATACTAATATTTGTTCATTTCCTCTTTCTTCTTTCTGTGAAATTAGATTTTTTTTCCAGCTTTTAAAGAAGGCATTACCTTCTCCCCAGAATTGAAGAGCTTTCTTTTTATGTAACCTTAAATATATATGGGTTCTTCTTCTGCTGTATCTGATGACTTTCTACATTGGGTTTTCATTTTAAATCACCTTAGAATATGTTCCCATTTCCCCTGTGAGTTATTCTTCGCCTCATCGAGCCCTTCAGAATGTGTTGTTTAATTTTCCATGCATTCAGTTCAGTCGCTCAGTCATGTCCGACTCTTTGTGACCCCATGGATTGCAGCACACCAGGCCTCCCTGTCCATCAAAAACTCCCAGAGTTCACTCAAACTCACATCCATTGAGTCAGTGATGCCATCCAGCCATCTCATCCTCTGTCGTCCCCTTTTCTTTGTGCCCCCAATTTATCTCAGCTTCAGTAGTTTCCAGAGTCAACTCTCGAATGAGATGGCCAAATTACTGGAGTTTCAGCTTTAGCATCATTCCTTCCAAAGAACACCAAGGTCTGATCTCCTTTAGAATGGACTGATTGGACTCCTTGCCGTCTATGGGACTCTCAGGAGTCTTCTCCAATGCCACAGTTCAAAAGTGTCAATTCTTTGGCGCTAAGCTTTCTTCACAGCACAGCTCTCACATCCATACATAACTACTGGAAAAACCGCAGTTTTGACTAGACGGTCCTTTGTTGGCAAAGTAATGTTTCTGCTTTTGAATATGCTATCGAGGATGGCCATAACTTTCCTTCCAAGGAGTAAGCGTCTTTTAATTTCATGGCTGCAATCACCATCTGCGGTGATTTTGCAGCACCCTCCCCCCCCCCCCAAATGAAGTATGACTCTGTTTCCACTGTTTTCCCATCTATTTCCCATGAAGTGATGAAAACCGATGCCATGATCTTAGTTTTCTGAATGTTGGCTTTTACGTCAACTTTTTGAGGTATGACCTAAATCCAATCCTTTATGATTATATAGTAGAAGTGAGAAATAAATTTAAGGGACTAGATCGGATAGAGTGCATGATGAACTATGGACAGAGGTTTGTGACATTGTACAGGAGACAGGTATCACGACTATCCTCATGGAAAAGAAATGCAAAACAGCAAAATAGGTGTCTGTGGAGGCCTTAAAAATAGCTGTGAAAAGAAGAGAAGTGAAAAAGAAAGGAGAAAAGGAGTGATATAAGCATCTGAATGCAGTGTTCTCAAGAGTAGCAAGGAGAGATAAGAAAGCCTTCCTCAGCGATCAATGCAAAGAAATAGAGGAAAGCAAAAGAATGGGAAAGACCATCCCCTCAAGAAAATTAGCGATACTGAAGGAACATTTCATGCAAAGATGGGTTCTATAGAGGACAGAAATTTTACGGACCTAAAAGACTCAGAAAATATTAAGACAAGTGGCAGGAATACAGACTAGAACTGTACAAAATAGATCTTCAAGACCCAGATATTCACGATGGTGTGATCGCTCACCTAGAGCCAGACATCCTGGAATGTCAAGTCAAATGGGCCATAGAAAGAATCACTCCGAATAAAGCTAGTGGAGGTTATGGAATTCTAGCTGAGCTATTACACATCCTGAAAGATGATGCTGTGAAAGTGCTGAACTCAATATGCCAGCAAATTGGAAAACATAGCAGTGGCCATGGGACTGAAAAAGATCGGTTTTCATTCCAACCCCAAAGAAACACAGTGCCCAATAATGCTCAGATTACCACACAATTACACTCATCTCACGTTCTAGTGAAGTAATGCTCAAAGTTCTCCAAGCCAGGTTTCATTAATACATGAACCGTGAACTTCCAGATGTTCAAACTAGTTTTAGAAAATGCAGAGGAACCAGAGATCCAAATGCCAACAATCTTGCATCATTGAAAAAGCAAGAACGTTCCAGAAAATTAAAAACAAACAAACCAAAAAACACCTATTTCTGCTTTATTGACTATGCCAAAGCTTGAATTGTGTGGATCACTAGAAACTGTGGAAGATTCTGAAAGAGATGGAAATACCAGACCACCTGGCCTGCCTCTGGAGAAACCTATATGCAAGTCAGGAAGCAACAATTAGAAATGGACATGGAACAACAGGTGGGTTCCAAATAGAAAGAGGAGGATGTCAAGGTTGTATATTGCCACCCTGCTTATTTGACATGAATGCAGAGTACATCATGAGAAACTCTAGGCTGGAAGAAGCAGAAGCTGGAGTCCAGATTGCCAGGAGAAATGTCAATAACCTCAGATATGCAGATAATACCACACTTATGGCAGAAAATGAAGAGGAAGTGTCAAGCCTCTTGATGAAAGTGAAACAGGAAAGTGAAAAACTGGGCTTAAAGCACAACATTCTGCAACGAAGATCATGGCATCTGGTCCCATCACATCATGGGAAATAGATGGGGAAACAGTGGAAACTATGTCAGGCTTTATTTTTGGAGCTCCAGAATCACTGCAGATGGTGATTGTAGCCATGAAATTAAAAGACATTTACTCCTTGGAGGGAAAGTTATGTCCAACTTAGATCTCATTTTAAAAAGCAGAGACATTACTTTGCCAACGAAAATCCATCTAGTCAAGGCTATGTTTTTTCCAGTGGTCATATATTGATATGAGAGTTGGACTGTGAAGAAAGCTGAGTACCAAAAAATTGATGCTTTTGAACTGTGGTGTTGGAGGAGACTCTTGAGAGTCCCTTGGACTGCAAGCAGATCCCACCAGTCCATCCTTAAGGAGACCAGTCTTGGGTGTTCTTTGGAAAGACTGATGCTAAAGCTGAAATTCCAGTATTTTGGCCACCTCACGTGTAGAGTTGACACATAAAAATCTCTGATGATGGGAGGGATTTGGATCAGGAGGAGAAGGGAATGACAGAGGAAGAGATGGCTGGATGGCATCATCGTCTCGATGAACTTATGTTTGCCTGAACTCCAGGAGTTAGTAATGGACAGGGAGGCCTGGTGTGGTGTGATTCATGGGGTGACAAAGATTCGGACACGGGCCTGTGACTGAAATGAAATGAGTAAATTAACTGTTTTGTTGTTGTTGTTGTTGTTGAGCATGTCATTGGTAATATATGAAAGGAACAAGTGTAATACATACATACATACCCGTTCAAGTGATATTTCATGTGTTACGTCACTACATTCCTGTCTGACACTCTGTATCACACAGACTGTCACCATAATGTATCCTCAATGCATGGGATTCTCAAGGTGAAAAAGTAGGAATGGGTTGCCATCCTTAGTTCCAGGAGATCTTCCCAACTCAGATTGAACCTGCCTGTCTTATGACCTCTATGTTAGAAGACAGGTTCCTTAGTACTAATACTACCTGGGCAACCATTAGCTTATATATGGCTACACATATACATGCATATGTATATGTTGAAAGTTTGGGTATATAATTTTGCTGTCTACAGGTAGCAGTATATATTTTGCAGGAGGTATATAACTGCAGGTATGTCCTTTTGCAGGATCTAATGATTTGCTAAAAGTGGTTTCACTTACATTCATGTCAGAGAATTATATAATTTCCCTTGTGACTTACCCTTTGAAATATTGGTTCTTTAGGAATATCTTGTATAATTTTTCATACATTGACAAATTTGCAAACACATATCCCATTTTTAAATTTTAGCTTCACATCTTGGTTTTCAGAGAATATACTTGGTATTATGTAAAATACTAAGACTTGTTTTATGCCTTAATGTGAAGCATATTTTTGAGAATATTTCAAAGAAAGTTCAGGTACAATTGAAAATATGACATACACACACACACACACACACACACAGTATGTGTTTATATGCCTATTTGAACATATCAGTGTAGGTACATAATTTTAAATATATATATATATATATATATATATATATATATATATATATATATTTTTTTTTTAACCCTTCTTTGATCTTGAAGTGTTTTGGGTCATGTTCCTCAGATTTATAGTTTGCTTTCAGTCTCCTGTCTTTTGGGGATTTATACTAAACCTGTATTAGGTATTTTCACATTACTTTAGGTCCTCTGACTCTGATGCTGGGAGGGATTGGAGGCAGGAGGAGAATGGGGTGACAGATGATAAGATGGATGGATGGCATCACCGACTCGATGAACGTGAGAGATGGTGATGGACAGGGAGGCCTGGCGTGCTGCGATTCATGGGGTCGCAAAGAGTTGGACATGACTGAGCGACTGAATTGAACTGAACTGAACTAATGTCCTATTCAGGCAGAAGCCCACAGTCAACTTCTTTGAGAGTGTAAGAATCTTTCTAGAGACAGTATCTTTCTGAGGTTGTAGAGAATAGAGCACACTGTGAACCAAGAAATTTGCCAGCCATATCAGTAAACAAATGATGCTGCAGGCATCAAGTCATAAGCCCTTGAATCTATCCATAAACGTAAAACCTGGGGGAACTCTTGATGAAATCAGTTTGCCCACTATCAAGTCCTTAGTTACTGCACTTGAAGCTGGCGTGGCCTGAAGAACTGACTTGAGACAGAAAGAATAGATACTAGCCCTAGTTAAGGTGATTATCAAAGGAATTATTTCAAGGAGCCCAGATTCTTGCATCTACCATAGGTAGAAAATATTTAAATCCATTCACTTGAGGTGTCCAGTTTTTCTTTCGTTAACCATAATATTCAGACATTCTCCATACCTGATCATTGTACCAAAATTTCTGTAAAACTTGGATCCTCCTATCCTTCGTTAGAGCAGTCTTTTTGCGATACTTGAGAAGTCGCTTCTCATGATTAAATCCTTCTTAGAATGAAAGGCTTGATGAAGAAAACATAATTCTCCACTTTTGAGCTATGCATTTTTCCCATTAGGTAGCACACATTCTAGAACTGCAATATAAGGGATTCTTGTGCAGCACCTCACTGTTAACTTATGTTTACTAATTCCTACTTCCCAAAGTTTTGAAAGTCAAAGGTCAGCTATTACTTGGGGCTGGTGCACTGGGACGACCCAGAGGGATGGTATGGGGAGGGAGGTGGGAGGAGGGTTCAGGATGGGGAATACATGTATACCTGTGGTGGATTCATTTTGATATATGGCAAAGCCAATACAATATTGTAAAGTTAAAAAATAAAATTAAATTTAAAAAATAAAATTAAACTTGAGGGGATTCATGGTTTCATAAACCGGTGACATCAGTTTATGAAAATATATAACCATATATGTTTACTTTACTTTTAGAAAGCCGTTCTTTACTTTTGGAAACAATGGAAAATTAGGGAAGTGAAGGGACACAAGTATAGAGTCTGAATTTATTCTGCCCAACATAGCTCTGCATTTAAGTTTGTCTTTTTTTTTTTTTTTTTTGCTTTTTCTTTGCCTATACATACTAAAGCCATCCTGGGTACACATTTTAATTGACATGCAGTGATGCTTTACTTGTCACTAGCACAAATTAGACAAAGACTGATTTTCTTTCCTTACAATGTTGTGTTAGTGTCTGCTGCCCAGCAAAATAAATCAGTTATTAGTAAATACAGGTGAGCCTCCCTTTTGAGCAGTCCTCCGATCTCCCACTTGGGCCTCCTCTCCTACTCCAAAACCAATTCCACTAGAGCACTGCATAGCAATAGCTATCTACTACATACTTGGTATGTCCTTCCTGCACTGTGTCCACAAGTCTGTTTTCCATGACTGCATCTCTTCCTACACTCCAAATGGTTTACTCAGCATCTGTTTTCTGGATTCCACTTAAATGCATTAATATGCACACACATATATTTATTACTTCTTTATTTGGTTGCCACAAACCTCAATCGCTCTGTGTGGAATTCAATTCCATGACCAGGGATCAAACCTGGGACCCCTGCATAGGGATCATGGTGTCTTAGCCACTGACCAACAGGGCATTCCCCTGTTGTTGTGTTTTCTTTAAATGATGGCCATTTGGAATGGTGTGAGGTGATATGTTGTTGTACTTTTGATCTGTGTGCCTTTGTTAAGTTGAGGTCGTTTTTTCTATGTTCAGTTTTTGAAGAGCTTCTATCACAAACACTTGTTGAATTATTTCAAAAACTTTCACCAACTATTGAGGTAATCATATGGTTTTAAACCTTGACTATACATTGATATGCAACTATTGAAGAATGTTTCCATATCTTGAATAAACCCCACACTTAATTATGGTGTCCAATCCTTTTATGGTATTGGTGGAATTTTTTGCTCATATTTTGGTAAGGATGTTTGCCTCTGTTCATCTATGAGATATTAGTCTCTAACTTTCTTTTTCTGTGTTATCTCGGGGTTGATATCAGGGTGATGGTGAACTTGTAAGATGACTTCTGGGTTTTCCTTCCACTCTAGAGTTTTGGAAGCGTTTCAGAAGTGCATGTGCCAGCAGTTCTCTGACTGGTTCATAAAATTTCCCTGTGAAGCTTTCTGGAGTTTAAGTTTGCCAACTGGAAATTTTTTCATCACAGTTTCAATCTTAGTGCTTGTAATTGCTCTGTTCATATTTTCTGTTTTTTTTTTTTTTTCAGCTAAAAAAAATTTAGCTGAATTTCTTAGTATTTGTCCATGGCTCAAATTCTAAATTTTATTGACTTATAGTTGTTTGCTGTAGTCCCTTATGACTCTTTGTTATTTCTGTTATATCAGTCATAATGTCATCCTTTGTCATGTCAAATTGATGGATTTGTTGTCCTCTTTGTCTTGATAAGTCTGTATCATGATTTGTCTATTTTACTTCTCCTCTCCAAGAGACCCTTTTTAGTGATACTGATTTTGGCTATTGTTTTTATCATTTCTTTTTTTTAAATTTCTGCTTTGATTTTTATCATTTTTTCCCCTTCTATTCACTTTGGGGAATTTTGCCTGATTTTTCTTCTTTCTCTAAATGCTTTATATTGTAGGTTATGTTGATTACTTGAGATGTGTAGAATTTATCAACTTCACTCTTTTACTGCTTTAGCATGCTCCATAACTTTTGGATAATCATGTTTTAAATATTATTTTCTTTTAAGATTTTTCTTTCATTTTCTCTCACATTTCATGAGTGATCTCTTGGCCATGTACAGGTGTATTTATTCATCTACATGGATTCATGTTTCTCACAGTCCTCACCTGCAAATTCTGCTATGTAAATCAAAACATTGTGGTTAAAAAAAAAAAAAGATTAATACCATTACCACTATCTCAAATTTATCAAGGCTTGATTTGAGATCCATTTTGTGATATATCTTGAAGATATTTTATTTTCACTTTAGAAAAAATGTGTATTCTGCTCTGCTTCAGTGAAATGTACTATACGTATCAATTTACTTTGTCTGGTCTTGTGTGCCTTTGAACACTTGTGTTTCATTTTAAACTTTATTTCTAAATTGGAGGATAGTTTCTTTCCAGTGTTGTGTTGGCTTCTGCTGTACAACAGTGTGTATTAGCATATAGGAGGCCAAAGTCTTTTTGTGTGTGTGTGTTGTTGATTGTCTGTTACTTATTCATTTTTCTAGTCCCTATAGAAATGTTTATCGTCTTTTCCCCATTCCGTTTCTAGAATGTTTTATCACCTTTACTACCACAACATCCAAGTTATTTTCAAGGAGCCTGCCTACTTTTTCTTTCATTATGTTTTGAGTTTTTACCACATTCCTTTGCCTACAACATATTTCTCTGGCTTCACATTTCCCTACTGCGTTCCTCATCATTTCTTCCCAAACTTCTGCGTAATAGTTATTGCTCCTCGTCTCCACTCCAAGTTGATAAAATTAGTTGAGTGTCTAGTGTGGGCTTTGCAGTTGGAGAGACTGACAACTATGTTCTTGAATCTGCAGTTGAGTCTTCCGTCTCTAATGGTGATACCATATCTGTTCATGTCATTTGTAGATGTCTATAGAATTAGTCTGACATTAGGCAGTCTATTTGCTGAAGATTGGTTGCGTTTTTCTGTCTTGCTTGTTGTGTAGTGTGAGGCATCAGCCCTGGGTTGTGTAGGCAGTTGGGTGCAGTACATCTGAGATTAAGAAAGAGGCCTTCAACGAGACTGTCACCAGTTAATAATCAGTGTAGACAGGAATTCTCTAGTGTCCCATGATCCTGGTCTCAGTGTGAAAGGTTGTAATGGAATGCAAAGAGCTGGGATCTTGGCCTCCAGAGGAGAGGAATTCAATCTGGGGCCAGAGATAAGGCTGGATCACTCAGAGCTTTGTATAATAAAATTTTATTAAAATATCAATGAGATAGAGAAAACTTCTCATATAGGCATCAGGATGGGGCAGAAAGAGTACCCTCCTGCTAGTCTTCAGCTGGATATTATATAGTCACTAGTAGTCTGTTAATGAAAGAAAGGAATGTTTTAAAACTCAGAGTGGTACCAGGCCCCCTCACACATAAGATGCATTTTGGGATAATGCATCTTGGCGTCAGATGATTCATCCCGGGCCATAAAATGATTGTCTTGAAGAAGGATAGATTACCATACAAATGATTCATTTACATAGATTAGGGAAATACTATCTGAGTATGACATACTGGTTTGTCAAGTAGGTTCTGAGCCATTAGGAGGAACTGACTTAAGAACAGAGTTTGGGGTAAAAGCATAGTACATTAGCATAGTTTAAGACAAACATTTCCATAAGAAAAATGCATTGGTTATCTCAAGGTTTGAGAATAGTTAACTTCAGATGAAACCAGGTGTCATTCTGGCAATATAACATTTTAAGAGAAACCTCCTTTTAAATTTGTATAAAGACAGAAAAAAAAAAAATATTGCTAGTTTGTTTCCTCCTGCTACTTAAGAGAGATAAAAATGTCTGATACTTTCAGGCCAAATCCTTCATTTGGAGACCCCAGCCTTCCTGCCTGTTACCCTCTCAGATGATGACAGCGGAAAATATCAGGCCCAACTTATGCCCAGAGAACTACAATACCATAGTGATAGATTGAGGAGATTAAAAAAGTAACATAGATAAATGGTAAATAAATAAGTAAAAGGTGCCACAAGCAATAAACACTACAGAGAAGACAACAGATTCATAATGAGAGCCAATCAAGTAAATCTCAAGGCAAAAAACACCACCAGAGTAGAGTGCCAACTGAAAAATAAAGAAAGCAAATCTGACAAGAAGAGCAGGACAGCCCCCACAGAATAACAGGAAACCACAGTTAATATAGAAATGCATACCCATGTTAAAGAATGAAGTGATGCAACAGCAATTAAAGGCACAGAAAATAGGAAACCAAAGTAAAAGTAGAAATAGCTATACAAAAAATAAAAATATAGTTGAAATAATCTTCAAGATCAAATCAATGTGTAGTAACAAAGAAACATACAACTGAGAAAAATAGTGCACAAACAACACAACAATTCAATGCATCAAAAGAATAATACATATTTCCTTGTGTCTCATCTGTGAGTGTCCTAGTGCTCAACATGGGCCAGAGGACAATTACACCTCTTTGGGAAGTTCTCCAAAGATGGAGAGAACTGGATTCTGGATATCTCTAAGGGCACCTCAGACTCAAAACTGCTATAATTCCTGTGCGTTCTTATAGCTGCCTGAGCCTGGGCATTTTTTTTTTTTTTTTTTTTACCTCTTCTCAGCTTTGGATGTAATCCGTAGACACAGGGTCTGCATCATTAATCCTGTGTATTTAATCTGCAGCATGCACAACTGGATGGAAGATTCATAATCCTCTTTCTTAATGGCTCTGTCCCTGGGCCTCAGGTGTAAATTTCATCCTTGCTCACATGTGGTCACCAAATGTGTCTGACTTGAGACACTTGTGGTGCACTGGGGTCTGCCATGATGAGCACAGAAGGTTAAGGTACAGCTGCTTGGAATTCTGGAAACATGGTGGTGCTAGTTATGAATAGGAGCCAGCAGCCATAGGCAGAAGAGGTTTTGCCTGAATGGGATCCTTTTCTAGCCTGTGTTTGCAGGAGCATGAGTGGTACTTCTGCTGGTCTTTCTCTATTGCCTTATAGTAGGTGTTAACAGGTGGGAAGGTGAGGCGCTACCAAGGTATCTCTGCCTCCTGAGTGTGACACAGTACAGTCGCTTTGGCAGTTTGGGAATTCTCAAAAGGTTTTCCCTGCTACACAACGACTTGTACCTGCTCCGTCAGGCCATTTCCACATAGTCAACAGCAGTCCTCTCCCAGGATCCCTCTAAATCCCTTCTTAATTCCTTTTCACTCAGGTATGTCTGGAACCCACATGGGACACTCTGGTGAGCAGGGCATTCTGCTATTTGATGCTGTGGGAGAACTATTGCCCTTGCAGAAGTATTATTTGTGATCCATTTATTGAGAGAGTTGCATTTCACATCTGCCTACATTTCTGCCTTCTTGGAACTTCTCAGTTTTTCCTGGAAAGCTCAATTATTATTTTTTCCTTGACAGAAAAACATGAAACATTAGTTGCCATGAATCAATCTGTTTGATGGGACATTGCTTACGTACACACGTAACTGGTACTACTTTGACTTTCAATATGCAATCAAGCATATTGTGTTGTCTTTTTTTCTTTCCCCCTTGGAAATTTCTCTTAATGAGGAATTGTCATCAGCATGAAGAAATGCAGAACTTTCCACATAAAATATAATAGCAAAATTGGGCTCAAAAAGGCAGCACTTGAATATCTCTAGCTATTTTTTGAACGTTCCTGACATTTTCCCAGTGTACAAATGTCTAACTTCAGATCTCAAAGCGCAATTCCATTCAGTAGATATCAAAGGTGAGACTTCCATGGGCATAATTTAATTATTGTATAATAAGACGGCAAGTTCATAGGAAATTACCAGTTGGTACTTGACTACTTGAAAAAAGAGAGAAAACGACAGCAATGACCAAAAAATAAAATTGAAAAAAAAAAAAAACAAAACAAAACAGGAATGTGTAGTTAGTTATTTAATTATAAGAGGTACACATGAATTGATGTTTGTATCACAGAATAAGCAAGGAGATAGCATACAATCATCTATATCTGCTTAACTGTCTCTGCTAATGACTTGGACACTGTGGATCACACACAAACCAAAAAAAAGAAATAAAGAAAGAAAGAAACATAATTTTGTAAAATTCTTAGAGATAAGAATACAAGAATACCTTATATGTCTCCTGGGAATCGTGTATGCTAGTAAAGGTGCAGCAGTTAGAATTGGACAGGGGACAATGAACTAATTCAAAATTGGGAAAGGAACAAGTCAAAGCTATATATTGTTGTCCTGATTATTTAACTTCTGTGCAGAGAACACCATGATAAAATAAAAATCTAGATGAATCTCAAGTTAGAAACCGAATTTATGTGGGAGATATGAATAACCTTAGTTATCCCAGTGACAACACCAAAATGACAGAAGAAATATAATAATTAAGGTGCCTCTTGATGAAAGTATTATCTGTTTCAAATATAGACATCTGAAATGAGATAGTCCTACATAAAAGATGAAATTCTCAGTTTCACATATGAAAACCTAGATAAAGATTTCAGGGTGTGAAACATGAAATTCTCCATTATTCACATATACAAATCTGGAGAAAGATTTTCCAACATAAAGTACGAATTCTCTGTACATCATACATGAATGTACGGACACGAAATATTCTGCAGAAAATGTGGAATTTTTTTACATTAGAGTTATGAAAATATGGATGCAGATTCTTTGACAGGAAATACAAAAATGTCTGTTTCACATATCCACACATGGTCACATGAAACATGAATTTTTTCATATTTGTCATTTGAAAATATTTGTGAGGTCTTTCCTTCATGAAATATTGAATACTGTCTATTTCACATTTGAAAAACCTGTGTTAATTTTCCTACAGGAAATATAGAATTTTCCCACAGATTTTCATGCTTGGGCTCTGAAATTCTCTATCTTTTCATCAAGAATGTTTGGAAGGTATTCTGATATGAGATTCGGAATTCTGTGTATTTCCCATTTGACAATCTGGGGAGAAATGTTCTCATATGAAATATAAATTCTCAATTGTTCACATGTGAAACATTTTCCAGATTTGTACACATGAAAGAGAATTTCCCATAATTCAGAAATTAAGATCTGAGCTAAACCGCAAACATCAAACAGCTATATTTCATGTATATCCTGAATACCATATAGAGTTTTCTGTATTTCTTTGATAAAAATCTGGGTGAAGATTTCCCTATAAGAAATAGGGAATAATATATTTTACACATGTAAAATCAAAACCCTTATGATTAGACAGTGGAATTGATAAATAGATGCAGGGGATTCTATCTGACAGATGAGTGCCTGAAGACCTATGGATGGAGGTTAGTGATATCGTATAGGAAAAAGTGATCAAGACCATCCACATGAAAAAGAAATGAAAAATGGTAAAGTTACGAGGCCTCACAAAGAGCTGAGAAGAGGAGCGAAGCTAAACAAAAAGGGGAAAAAGAAAACAATAACCCTGTATCAGATCAGATCAGATCAGTCACTCAGTCGTGTCCGACTCTTTGTGACCCCATGAATTGTAGCATGGCAGGCCTCTCTGTCCACCACCAATTCCCGGAGTTCACTGAGAGGAGACAGCAAAAGAGACACAGATGTATATAACTGTCTTTTGGACTCTGTGGGAGAGGGAGAGGGTGGGATGATTTGGGAGAATGGCATTGAAACATGTATAATATCATATATGAAATGAGTCACCAGTCCAGGTTCCATGCACAATACTGGATGCTTGGGGCTGGTGCACTGGGATGACCCAGAGGGATGGTATGGGGATGGAGGAGGGAGGAGGTTTCAGGATGGGGAACACATGTATACCTGTGGAAGATTCATTTTGATATATGGCAAAACTAATATGATATTGTAAAATTAAAAAATAAAATAAAATAAAGCAAACCTTAGAGGGAAAAATGAACATTCACAGTGTTGTGTAACTATTGACACTATTTCTGGAATGTTTTCATCATTCTTCCTGCCAGCCATGTTAAAGGACAATTTTGCAACACCTATAAATGTTTTTATTTTATTTTAAAATGCAAAATATTTTGATTCATTGTTTTAATCAATTTGGAACATGTGTTCAAATAGAAAATAAATGTTAACTGCTTCCTCTCAATCTGTATTTATATAATAATAAATCTGGATAGCACATAAAAAGAAAAGAAAAGAAAATTATACACATTTGGATGAAGATCCCCAAAGAATTGCAAGGAGAGGTAAAACCACCCTCAGTTATCAATGTCAATAAATAAAGCAAATCAATAGAACTGGAAAGTCTACTGATCTCTTCAAGAAAATCACAGATACCAAGGGAAAATGTCATGCAATCATGGGCACAATAAAGGACAGAAATGGTATGGATGTAGCCAAAACAGAAACTATTAAGAAGAGGTGGGAAGAATACATGGATGAAATGTGCACAAAAGATCTTCATGACCCAGTTAAGCACGATGGTGTGATTGTTCACCTGAGGACCCGATGTCCTGGAATGTGAAGTCTAGTGGGACTTAGGAAGCATAACGACAAACAAAGCTTGTGGAGGTGATGGAATTCAGTTGAGATATTTCAAATTCTAAAAGATGATGATATGAATGTGCTGCCCTCCATATGCCAGCAAATTTGGGAGACTCAGCAGTGGCCAGAGGACTGGAAATGGTCAGTTTTCATTCCAACCACAAAGAAAGGCAATCCAAAGAATGTCCAAACTACCACTTAATTGCACATGTCTGACACACTTGCCCAGAACTGCTCAGAATTCCCCAAGCCAGGCTTCAACAGAATGTGAACCATGAGCTCCCAGATGTTCAAGCTGGATTTATAAAGGGCAGAGGAACCCGAGATTCAATTGTCAACACCCGTTGGGTCCTCCAAAAGGCAAGAGAACTCCAGGAAAGCAGCTACTCTTATTTGACTATGCCAAAGACTTTGACTGACACAACAAAACGACACACACACACAAAGTCACATCAAAACGTGGAATATTCTTCCAAACATCGGAATACATGCCTCCTGAGAATTCTTACATCCATGTAAATAAAATAAATATTTATCAACTTGGAAAATTTTCTCAGTCAATAGGAAAGGTGAATTATGATAGTAGTGCAGGTTATAGAATGTTGTTGAGTAATGTGTAGAGCATTTGATTGGTTATTACATTTCTTTATTGATAATTCAGTAAGCACTTAAAATGTGTCATTTTCAGGCTCTATGTTTCAGCTGTTGTGAAAGATACATAAAGAGGGTAGACCCAAAACACATTGAAGATATCTGTACTCTCCTTCGTAGGAGGGCAAACAGTAGTTCCTTCCAACCGCAAGAAATAGTTGAGACAAAGTTGTTAGAAGGGGCTTAGCATAAGGTAAGGTAAGGTTAGGTAAGTCACTTCAGTTGTGTTTGACTCTAGGCGACCCCATAGATGGCAGCCCAACAGGCCCCCACATCCCTGGGATTCTCCAGGCAAGAACACTGGAGTGGGTTGCCATTTTCTTCTCCAATGCATGAAAGTGAAAAGTGAAAGTGAAGTCGCTGAGTCGTGTCCGACTCTTAGCGACCCCATGGACTGCAGCCTACCTGGCTCCTCTGACCATAGGATTTTCCAGGCAAGAGTACTGGAGCGTGGTGTCATTGCCCTCTCCGAGGGCTTAGCATGACTGAAAATAATTTGTGATTGTAGCTTCAGAAGAGAAAGATAATGAAATGACTAAGGAAAACAGATATCATGTCTTCCAAGAACTTTGTAACCATGCTGATGTGCTGCAGTAATGACCAGGAATTTATTCTGTCTCTATGGGGACAGATAAGCAACATCTAAACATGCATTTGAAATTATAGGGTGGAATCTTGGTGTCAGGAAATAGAGACATGGCTTAAGGACAGCAGCGCAAAAATGACCCTATAGAATACCACTTGTAAAGTACATAACTTGTGCTGACCATGGGCCAGTCACTGATTATATCATGCTATCTTTTCTATCACAGTGATGGTATAATTGTGATCATGATTTTGGATGTACTACAATATCTATATTTTCAGGGACAAAATTAATTTCTATAATGAAAACAATCTGCTGTCTAATCTTTAAGACTCTACCAGTAACTAATAGAATATAATATGTGAATGTGCTGAAGATCATACTGTGTATTTTTATTTATCTAATTTTATTTGCATCTCTTTCTTCACCCATACCATCCTAATTTAGACACCCCTTCATTTCAGCAGGGATGATTTCAGAAATCACTTTACATCCATTGCCTCTTTTCCCTTGCTTCTCATTTTCTTGCTTACAAATATTATATCAGGTGTCATTTACCTAGGATGCATAACGAATGCTTTCTTGAACTGAAGAGTTTGGAATACCATGCAGTAAAATAGTAAACCAATGAACTAAAGCCTCATTTTCTCTTCTTTGTTTAAAAATTGAAAATGAAACTATGAAGATGAACATGTAAATTTATTGTTCAAATACAGGAATGGTAGGTATTTGTTGACATCTCCCAAAGTAACGTTCAATCTTCCTTAGGCTCCATAATCTGACACGTATTTGGTAGGTCAGTTTTAATTAGCATGGTTTCCATATAATGGTGATTGTTGATGAGTTGACTTGAAAGAGAGGAAGCAGATGTGTAAGTGCTTGTTGGCACTGAGAACCACGAGTTGCCTGTCTCTTGCAGGTTAGGAAAAGGATTGTCATGGCCTGACATATCGCTATGCCTGACTGGAAATTTAGAAGGCTCCACCATCAGTCCAGAATAAGTGCTCTGTAATGGGGATACAATGTGGTTCTGAGAAGTAGATGTAGTTGTAGTAGCAAAGTCCTCAATGGGGCCATTTACTTGAGTGTAGCTGCTATGTGAATGCCAATTAAAAATGCTCAACTTTTTTAAAACAGCAGGTTGATTTACCAAAATCTGTTCTGTTTGTCTAACCGATATTGGTGATGGGTGGTTAGGTAAGTCACATGGAGATAGGGCATTTGTATTAGTGACAATCTGGATGGTATGAGGCTTTTGTATGAAAGGCACAGGTAAACTTGTGGAGGCTGAAAATGCGCTCTCTCTACTAATTTCTGGAATAAATTCAGAGTTACGATCATCTTCGTTGACACTTGCTTTAACATGCTTCTTGTTATCTTGCACTAATGAAGATATTTGAGACACATTATTAATCCCAACTCTTCTTTCTCTTCTTTGCACTCTTAATAAAAGTTGAGGATGACCTCTTTTGAAATTTGGATTATAGTAGGTCTGTAACTAAAATCAAAGGATTACATTATTTAGTTTCTTTATAAACCAAGGTAAAACTGACAAGCAAAGCTAAGTTATAAAAATGTATTCCTTTAATGAAACCAACTAAATAGCATCAAATAAAACACCTCCATTAGTAGTTTAACAGGTAACATGTTAGAAAGAATATGATCCTCAATGAAAAATATATTTTATATATACAGTAAATACCACTTTAAGTTGCTTCAGGACTTATATCTGGTTTCACAGTGCTAGGAAAGTTTGTCAAACATCCAATATTTTAACATATCCAGCTGTTCTCAACTTCAAAAAATAAAACTTTTTAACGATTTGTTAGCTCAAGTTTAAATTCGGTTTTAGCTACATATGTAAATGCGCTTTCTAGGTCACATGATTTCATCTTACGTATTGCCAATAAGTGAAAATGTTGGAATACCTTACTCAAAAGAGAGATGTTGTTTTCTTCTTCCAGAAAGACAGGTAGTGAAGCAGATCTTTGAAAAGTTTGTCGCTTTTTACTAAATCCATAAAGGTTAAGCTGTCGAATTAAACTCTTCATACTCTTGGTTTCAAATATTCTGAAAGGTGCCTTTCTTTCCAAGACTTCTTTCTTAAAGAGTTCTTCGTGGATCACTATACATGTGCCTCTCTCATCCCACCAAATAGATTCAAACTGATCACTTTCAACTATATTCCAAAGTTTTTGTGGAAAGGTGAGTGAAAGAAAATTAGTCACCTCATCTGTTTCAGATACAGAATATTTGTAGCATGGCCTTTTTATCACAAGATCCTCAGACAAAGCCTGAAAAGCATATTCTTCAATCATAGATCTCAAAACTGAGTCCCTAGTAAGTGTATAATCATACAAAGATCTAATGGAGGTTTCTGAATCAGTTGATTCATCCTTAGGAGGCCCATCTTGAATTTCTGAAGGTATATGTGCCATCTCAGAGAAATCTTTCTTCAGATCCTTTACTCATTTGTCTGATTTTACTGACCACTACTTCAAAAATTGCTTGGCTGGCCAACAGAGAGAAACTCTCTAGACCATCGCAGAGGTCCTCAAAGTCAAAAGGCTGTGACATCACAAAATCACTTGTCTCCTAGCAATCAAAGGGTAGCTGTGACATCACAAAATCACTGGTCTCCTAGCCATTGAAAGGTGATGTTCAGCTAGGCTTTACTTCAGCATCAACTTAAAAATACAGCCTGCTTACAGAAATAGTAACCCAAACCATGAAGCATGCAAAATCTCATTCCTAAAGAATTTTTACACAGAAAAATCACATCAATAAATCTACTTGGTTTCTGAAATACAAGTGATTTATCACCCTTCTATACACACATTTTTCATATTCAGTACTGTTACCCAAGCAAAATTGGTCTACTGGCCTCTGCAATAAAATCTTTTAACTGTCTGGTTTCAACTACTCTGTGGTCTCTGTACTTAACTTTCAGCCTGGCTGGGGCTTTGGCATCTCTAAAACTGTTCATAGGATAATGCTCAGGATGTTATTGATGGCCCTTGAGGAGGAACTAAAGACCCTTGAATTTGACTAATGGCTAAATCATTATTATTCTCTATCACTTGATTATTATCCTTAGATTCTGTCTTTTCTAGCCTCACTGTTTAAAATTACTTTTCTTTATTGTTTTGTGTGTATTTTATTTTATTATTTTTTATTTGATTTTTTAACTTTACAATATTGTCCTGGTTTTGCCATACATCAACATGAATCCGCCACAGGTATACATGTGTTCCCCATCCTGAAACCTCCTCCCTCCTCCCTCCCCATACCATCCCTCTGGGTCGTCCCAGCACACCAGCCCCAAACATCCAGTATCGTGCATCGAACCTGAACTGGTGACTCGTTCATACATGATATTATACATGCTTCAATGTCATTCTACCAAATCATCTCACCCTCTACCTCTCCCAAGAGTCCAAAAGACTGTTCTATACATCAGTGTCTCTTTTGCTGTCTCATATACAGAGTTATTGTTACCATCTTTTAAATTCCATATATATGTGTTAGTATACTGTATTGGTGTTTTTCTTTCTGGCTTACTTCACTCTGTATAATAGGTTCCGGTTTCATCCACCTCATTAGAACTGATTGAAATTTATTCTTTTTAATGGCTGAGTAACACTCCATTGTATATATGCACCACAGCTTTCTCATTCATTCATCTGCTGATGGACATCTAGGTTGCTTCCATGTCCTGGCTACTAGAAACAGTGCTGCGATGAACATTGGGGTACATGTGTCTCTTTCAATTCTGGTTTTCTCAGTGTGTATGCCCAGCAGTGGGACTGCTGGATTATAAGGCAGTTCTATTTCCAGTTTTTTAAGGAATCTCCACACTGTTCTCCATAGTGGCTGTACTACTTTGCATTCCCAGCAACAGTGTAAGAGGGTTCCCTTTTCTCCACATCCTCTCCAACATTGATTGCTTGTGGACTTTTCGCACCCATTCTGACTGGTGTGAAATTGAACACCAGGAGGTCTACAATCTCCTACCTCTTTCTCTCGGTTTTCATACTTTTCAGTCTTCAGAAGGGACTGCTTAGAACACGAAAGGAAATAAAGTGTTGGACTTAGAACTCAATCATAAATGTGACAGAAAATCTCAGTTGCAGGTTCGATTTCTTTTTCAGGTTTTCCAGCTCTTGGAGTGTTTCAATCAGCAACAACTTTGGCTATTTCCTGCTGAGATGGAGCCTGGAGTTGGAAATAATTCTGAAATCTAAGCTTGGCATCAATATTTTCTCTTATGAAAATATACTTCTATATTTTATATATGATATATATGTATATATAAGTCTATATCTGTCTATTTTTGTCAAAACTGGACAAAAATTTGAAAATTGGTAGATCTTTATTAAAAGCAGAGAGGTGAGTGATATAAAAGAGTCCTCATATTTTACATTCAGCCAAGAAAACATATTTTGAAGTATTTCTGCTTACATATATTCAACAACCGAGTCGACTTTTTAATCATTCTTCATTTGGGTTTTAATTTTTTTCCATTTCTATTAAATCTAACAGGAGTTAAAAGCCATTGCACCTTTTTTATACACACACTCATACACACAGGTGTATATATGTCAAAATATAATTTTATGCAACACTATTTAGGTGGCCAAACTCATTGCTTGCTCCCAAGATCTTAAATAAACTGTTTGGGAAGCCTTACATTACTTAATAATTTTCTGGCTGAACAATTCAGATCCTGTTGCTGAAAAGCTCTCCTTTAATCTCGCTCATCTTCCACAATTCTTTCTGCAATAAGAGGTAGGGCTCATACTTATGGGGACACCTTGAACGCATAAAATCACAACTCTCATTTACTTAGATATATTGTTCAAAGAACGCTGTTGCTCTCCTCACATTGGACACAACTTTATTTTATTTATTTTCAATATAAATATATGTATTTTAATTGGAGTCTAATTGCTTTACAATATTGTACTGGTTTTGCCATACATAAATATGAATCTGCCACAGGTATACATGTGTGCCACCTCCCTCCTCATATCATCCCTCCTGGTTATCCCAGTGCACCAGCCCCAAGCATCCTGTATCATGCATTGAACCTGGACTGCCAGTTTGGTGACCTATGTTATTATACATGTGTCAGTGCCATTCTCCCAAATCATACCACCCTAGCCGTCTCCCAGAGCTCAAAAGACTGTTTTATACATCTGTGTCTTTTTTGCATTCTCGCATACATGGTTATCATTATCATCTTTCTAAATTCCACATATATGTGTTAGTTTATTCTATTGGTGTTTTTCTTTCTGGCTAACTTCATTCTGTATAATAGGCTCCAGTTTCATCCACCCCATTAGAACTGACTGAAATGTATTCCTTTTAATGGCTGAGTAATACTCCATTATGTATATATCCCACAGCTTTCTTATCCATTCATCCACTAATGGACATCTAGGTTGCTTCCATGTCCTGGCTACTAGAAACAGTGCTGCGATGAACATTGGGGTACATGTGTCTCTTTCAATTCTGGTTTTCTCAGTGTGTATGCCCAGCAGTGGGACTGCTGGATTATAAGGCAGTTCTATTTCCAGTTTTTTAAGGAATCTCCACACTGTTCTCCATAGTGGCTGTACTACTTTGCATTCCCAGCAACAGTGTAAGAGGGTTCCCTTTTCTCCACATCCTCTCCAACATTGATTGCTTGTGGACTTTTCGCACCCATTCTGACTGGTGTGAAATTGAACACCAGGAGGTCTACAATCTCCTACCTCTTTCTCTCGGTTTTCATACTTTTCAGTCTTCAGAAGGGACTGCTTAGAACACGAAAGGAAATAAAGTGTTGGACTTAGAACTCAATCATAAATGTGACAGAAAATCTCAGTTGCAGGTTCGATTTCTTTTTCAGGTTTTCCAGCTCTTGGAGTGTTTCAATCAGCAACAACTTTGGCTATTTCCTGCTGAGATGGAGCCTGGAGTTGGAAATAATTCTGAAATCTAAGCTTGGCATCAATATTTTCTCTTATGAAAATATACTTCTATATTTTATATATGATATATATGTATATATAAGTCTATATCTGTCTATTTTTGTCAAAACTGGACAAAAATTTGAAAATTGGTAGATCTTTATTAAAAGCAGAGAGGTGAGTGATATAAAAGAGTCCTCATATTTTACATTCAGCCAAGAAAACATATTTTGAAGTATTTCTGCTTACATATATTCAACAACCGAGTCGACTTTTTAATCATTCTTCATTTGGGTTTTAATTTTTTTCCATTTCTATTAAATCTAACAGGAGTTAAAAGCCATTGCACCTTTTTTATACACACACTCATACACACAGGTGTATATATGTCAAAATATAATTTTATGCAACACTATTTAGGTGGCCAAACTCATTGCTTGCTCCCAAGATCTTAAATAAACTGTTTGGGAAGCCTTACATTACTTAATAATTTTCTGGCTGAACAATTCAGATCCTGTTGCTGAAAAGCTCTCCTTTAATCTCGCTCATCTTCCACAATTCTTTCTGCAATAAGAGGTAGGGCTCATACTTATGGGGACACCTTGAACGCATAAAATCACAACTCTCATTTACTTAGATATATTGTTCAAAGAACGCTGTTGCTCTCCTCACATTGGACACAACTTTATTTTATTTATTTTCAATATAAATATATGTATTTTAATTGGAGTCTAATTGCTTTACAATATTGTACTGGTTTTGCCATACATAAATATGAATCTGCCACAGGTATACATGTGTGCCACCTCCCTCCTCATATCATCCCTCCTGGTTATCCCAGTGCACCAGCCCCAAGCATCCTGTATCATGCATTGAACCTGGACTGCCAGTTTGGTGACCTATGTTATTATACATGTGTCAGTGCCATTCTCCCAAATCATACCACCCTAGCCGTCTCCCAGAGCTCAAAAGACTGTTTTATACATCTGTGTCTTTTTTGCATTCTCGCATACATGGTTATCATTATCATCTTTCTAAATTCCACATATATGTGTTAGTTTATTCTATTGGTGTTTTTCTTTCTGGCTAACTTCATTCTGTATAATAGGCTCCAGTTTCATCCACCCCATTAGAACTGACTGAAATGTATTCCTTTTAATGGCTGAGTAATACTCCATTATGTATATATCCCACAGCTTTCTTATCCATTCATCCACTAATGGACATCTAGGTTGCTTCCATGTCCTGGCTACTAGAAACAGTGCTGCGATGAACATTGGGGTACATGTGTCTCTTTCAATTCTGGTTTTCTCAGTGTGTATGCCCAGCAGTGGGACTGCTGGATTATAAGGCAGTTCTATTTCCAGTTTTTTAAGGAATCTCCACACTGTTCTCCATAGTGGCTGTACTACTTTGCATTCCCAGCAACAGTGTAAGAGGGTTCCCGTTTTCTCCACATCCTCTCCAACATTGATTGCTTGTGGACTTTTCGCACCCATTCTGACTGGTGTGAAATTGAACACCAGGAGGTCTACAATCTCCTACCTCTTTCTCTCGGTTTTCATACTTTTCAGTCTTCAGAAGGGACTGCTTAGAACACGAAAGGAAATAAAGTGTTGGACTTAGAACTCAATCATAAATGTGACAGAAAATCTCAGTTGCAGGTTCGATTTCTTTTTCAGGTTTTCCAGCTCTTGGAGTGTTTCAATCAGCAACAACTTTGGCTATTTCCTGCTGAGATGGAGCCTGGAGTTGGAAATAATTCTGAAATCTAAGCTTGGCATCAATATTTTCTCTTATGAAAATATACTTCTATATTTTATATATGATATATATGTATATATAAGTCTATATCTGTCTATTTTTGTCAAAACTGGACAAAAATTTGAAAATTGGTAGATCTTTATTAAAAGCAGAGAGGTGAGTGATATAAAAGAGTCCTCATATTTTACATTCAGCCAAGAAAACATATTTTGAAGTATTTCTGCTTACATATATTCAACAACCGAGTCGACTTTTTAATCATTCTTCATTTGGGTTTTAATTTTTTTCCATTTCTATTAAATCTAACAGGAGTTAAAAGCCATTGCACCTTTTTTATACACACACTCATACACACAGGTGTATATATGTCAAAATATAATTTTATGCAACACTATTTAGGTGGCCAAACTCATTGCTTGCTCCCAAGATCTTAAATAAACTGTTTGGGAAGCCTTACATTACTTAATAATTTTCTGGCTGAACAATTCAGATCCTGTTGCTGAAAAGCTCTCCTTTAATCTCGCTCATCTTCCACAATTCTTTCTGCAATAAGAGGTAGGGCTCATACTTATGGGGACACCTTGAACGCATAAAATCACAACTCTCATTTACTTAGATATATTGTTCAAAGAACGCTGTTGCTCTCCTCACATTGGACACAACTTTATTTTATTTATTTTCAATATAAATATATGTATTTTAATTGGAGTCTAATTGCTTTACAATATTGTACTGGTTTTGCCATACATAAATATGAATCTGCCACAGGTATACATGTGTGCCACCTCCCTCCTCATATCATCCCTCCTGGTTATCCCAGTGCACCAGCCCCAAGCATCCTGTATCATGCATTGAACCTGGACTGCCAGTTTGGTGACCTATGTTATTATACATGTGTCAGTGCCATTCTCCCAAATCATACCACCCTAGCCGTCTCCCAGAGCTCAAAAGACTGTTTTATACATCTGTGTCTTTTTTGCATTCTCGCATACATGGTTATCATTATCATCTTTCTAAATTCCACATATATGTGTTAGTTTATTCTATTGGTGTTTTTCTTTCTGGCTAACTTCATTCTGTATAATAGGCTCCAGTTTCATCCACCCCATTAGAACTGACTGAAATGTATTCCTTTTAATGGCTGAGTAATACTCCATTATGTATATATCCCACAGCTTTCTTATCCATTCATCCACTAATGGACATCTAGGTTGCTTCCATGTCCTGGCTATTAGAAACAGTGCTGTGATGAACATCGGGGTACACATGTCTCTTTCAATTCTGGTTTCCTTGGTGTGTATGCACAGCAGTGGGATTGTTGTGTCTTATGGCAGTTCTATTTGAAGGTTGTTTTTTTTTTTTTTTAAAGAATCTAAACAGTGTTCTCCATAGTGGCTGTACTAGTTTGCATTCCCACCAACAGTGTAAGAGGGTTCCTTTTTCTCCACACCTTATCCAGCATTTATTGCTTGTAGACTTTTGGAGCACAACCAATCTGACTGGCATGAAAAGGTACCTCATTGTGGTTTTGATTTTCATTTCTCTGATAATGAGTGATGTTGAGCATCTTTTCATGTGTTTGTTAGCTATCTGTATGTCTTCTTTGAAGAAATGTCTGTTTAGTTCTTTGGCCAATTTTTTCATTGAGTCGTTTATTTTCCTGGAATTGAGCTTCAGGAGTTGCTTGTATATTTTTGACATTAATTCTTTGTCAGTTGCTTCAGTTCAGTTCAGTTGTTCAGTCATGTTCGACTCTTTGCGACCCCATGAATTGCAGCACAACAGGCCTCCCTATCCATCTCCAACTCCTGGAGTTCAACAAACTCACGTCCATCGACTCGGTGATGCCAACCACCATCTCATCCTCTCTCGTCCTCTTCTCCTCCTGACCTCAATCCCTCCCAGCATCAGAGTCTTTACCAGTGAGTCAAATCATCACAGGAGGTGGCCAAAGTACTGGAGTTTCAGCTTTAGCATCATTCCTTCCAAGGAACACCCAGGACTAAACTCCTGTAGGATGGACTGGATGGATCTCTTACATCAAGAGTCTTTTCCAGCACTACAGTTCAAAAGCATCAATTCTTCCATGCTCAGCTTTCTTCACAGTCCTACTCTCACATCCATACATGACTACAGGAAAAACCATAGCCCTGACTAGATGGACCATTGTTGGCAACGTAATGTCTCTGCTTTTGAATATGCTATCAAGGTGGGTCACAACGTTCCTTCCAAGGAGTGTCTTTTAATTTCATGGCTGCAGACACCAACTGCAGTGATTTTGGAGCCCCCCAAAATAAAGTTTGACACTGTTTCCCCATCTATTTCCCATGACATGATGGGACCAGTTGCCATGATTTTCATTTTCTGAATGTTGAGCTTGAAGCCAACTTTTTCACTCTCCTCTTTCACTTTGATCAAGAGTCATTTTAGTTCCTCTTCACTTTCTGCCAGAAGGATGGTATCATCTGCATATCTGAGGTTATTGATATTTCTCTTGGCAATCTTGATTCCACCTTGTGCTTCCTCCAGCCCTGTGTTTCTCATGATGTACTCTGCATATAAGTTCAATAAGCAGGGTGACAATATACAGCCTAGACATACTCCTTTTCCTATTTGAAACCAGTATGTGTTCCATGTACAGTTCTAACTGTTGCTTCCTGACCTGCATATAGGTTTCTCAAGAGTCAGGTCAGGTGGTCTGGTATTCCCATCTCTTTCAGAATTTTCCACAGTTTATTGTGATCCACACACTCAAAGGCTTCCACATAGACAATAAAGCAGAAAGAGATGAATTTCTGGAACTCTCTTGCTTTTTCAATGATCCAGCAGATGTTGGCAACTTGATCTCTGGTTCCTCTGCCTTTTGTAAAACCAGCTTGAACATCTGGAAGTTCACAATTCACATATTGCTGAAGCCTGGCTTGGAGAATTTTGAGCATTTCTTTACTAGCATGTGAGATGAGTGCAATTGCATGGTGATGTGAGAATTCTTTGGCATTGCCTTTCTTTGGGGTTGGAATGAAAACTGACCTTTTCGAGTCCTTTGGCCACTGCTGAGTTTTCCAAATATGCTGCCATATTGAGTGCAGCACTTTCACAGCATCATTAAAAGGGGCCAATAGCTCTAAATAGACATTTCTTTAAAGAAGACATATGGATGTCTAATAAACACATGAAATATGCTTAACATCATTCATCATTAGATAAATGAAAATTAAAATTGTAATGAGCAGTCATCTCACACTGTTCAGAGTGGCCATCACCAGAAATTCTACAATCAAGAAATCCTGGAAAGGCTGTGGAGAAAAGTTAACCCTAATACACTGTTGCCCGTAACACAAACTGGTACAACCTGTATTCAGAACAGTTTGGAGATTCCTTGAGAAACTTGGACTAGACCTGTCATATGACCCAGAAACCCCACTTCTTTGCATATACCCAGAGGGAATTAGGATGGAACATAACACATGTACCCCAATGTTTATTGAAATTGCCTTTACAATAGCTATGGCATGGAAGTAATCTAGATGCACATCAGCAGATGAATATATAAGGAAGTTGTGGTATATATACAAACGAAATATTACTCAGCTACAGAAAGGCATATATTTGTGTCACTTTTAATGAGGCAGTTCAACCTACAGCCTATTATTCAGAGTGAAAAAAGTTAGAGAGAGGCAAATATTGCACATTAATGCATATAAATTGGATTTAGGAAGACAGTAACAATAACCCTACCCACGTGGAGGCTAGTAAAGAAGACCCACATATAAATAACACTTAGACTGGGATGATTTGAGAACATAGCATTGGAACAGGTATATTACCATATATAAAAGAGATGATCAGTGCAAGTTCAGCATATGAAAGATGCACCCAACTCTTGTGCTGTGGAAGAACCCAGAATCATGGGGTAATAAGGAAGGTTTGAGTTGTGTTCAGGATAGGGAGATACATATTTTCATGTGGCTGGTTCATGTTGATCTATATGTCAAAAACCATCACAGTAATACATAGTAATTCTATTCCAATTAAATAAATCATTTTTGTAAAAAGAAATTAGAAGAAATTTTAAAAAATGCATTTAGAAGTAGCATGGACATAATCCAGAATACAACCTCAACAGTTGTTTTATACCTACTCAAGAAAGTGCTGTGATGAACATTGGGGCAGCACTGTTTATAATAGCCAGGACATGGAAGCAACCTAGGTGTCCATCAGCAGATGAATGGATAAGAAAGCTGTGGTACATATACACAATGGAGTATTACTCAGCCATTAGAAAGAATAAATTCCAATCAGTTCTAATGAGGTGGACGAAACTGGAGCCTATTATACAGAGTGAAGTAAGCCAGAAGGAAAAACACCAATACAGTATACTAATGCATATATATGGAATTTAGAAAGATGATAACAATAACCCTGTGTACGAGACAGCAAAAGAGACACTGATGTATAGAGCAGTCTTATGGACTTTGTGGGAGAGGGAGAGGGTGGGAAGATTTGGGAGAATGGCATTGAAACATGTAAAATATCCTGTAAGAAATGAGATGCCAGTCCAGGTTCGATGCACGATACTGGATGCTTGTGGCTAGTGCACTGGGACGACCCAGAGGGATGGTATGGGGAGGGAGGAGGGAGGAGGGTTCAGGATGGGGAACACATGTATACCTGTAGTGGATTCATTTTGATATTTGGCAAAACTAATACAATTATGTAAAGTTTAAAAATAAAATAAAATTAAAAAAAAAAAAAAAAGAAAGTGGACTTAGGGCCCTTCCCCCCAGCCCATGACCCGCCTCCGGCCCCCGCCCTCCAAGTCCAACCTCCTATCTGTTTAATAAGAAGGCGCCTGTGTCTGGCAGAGCTGGTGTGAGACGAAGAGTCAATCCTTCCCAGCCACCGGGATAATCAAGAGTTTGGCGGGACCTTCAAGCACACACCGAAATAGTGAGGAGCCAGATGAAAAGCACAGACTCTGGCGCTGAAATGGATTAATAAGGAACTTAGTGATTTGGCCCGTGACCCTCCAGCACAATGTTCTGCAGGTCCAGTTGGGGATGATATGTTTCATTGGCAAGCCACAATTATGGGACCTAATGACAGCCCTTATCAAGGCGGTGTATTCTTTTTGACAATTCATTTTCCTACAGACTACCCCTTCAAACTACCTAAGGTTGCATTTACAACAAGAATTTATCATCCAAATATTAACAGTAATGGCAGCATTTGTCTCGATATTCTAAGATCACAGTGGTCTCCTGCTTTAATTATTTCTAAAGTTCTTTTATCCATTTGTTCACTGCTATGTGATCCAATCCCAGATGACCCCCTAGTACCAGAGATTGCACGGATGTATAAAACAGACAGAGATAAGTACAACAGAGTATCTCGGGAATGGACTCAGAAGTATGCCATGTGATGCTTAAAGTCAGACTAACCTGCATTATAGCTGGAATAAAATTTAAATTACTGTTTTTTTTTTTTTTTCTTATCTGGCTGCTCCCCTATCAGACCTCATCTTTTTTAATTTTATTTTTTGTTTACCTCCCTCCATTCATTCACATGCTCATCTGAGAAGACTTAAGTTCTTCCAGCTTTGGACAATAACTGCTTTTAGAAACTGTAAAGTAGTTACAAGAGAACAGTTGCCCAAGATTCAAAATTTAAAAAAAAAAAAAAAAATGGAGCATGTGTATTATGTGGCCAATGTCTTCACTCTAACTTGCTTATGAGACTAAAACCATTCCTCACTGCTCTAACATGCTGAAGAATCATCTGAGAGGGATGGAGATGGATGCTGAGTTGTCACATCAAAGGAAGCAGCATTATTCTAACAGCGTCCATTCTTTTTTAAGCCTTCCACTGTTAGAGATTTGAGGTTACATGATATACTTTATGCTCATAACTGATATGGCTGGAGAATTGGTATTGAATTTATAGCATTAGCAGAACAGAAAATGTGATGTATTTTATGCATGTCAATAAAGGAATGACCTGTTCTTGTTCTACAGAGAATGGAAATTGGAAGTCAAACACCCTTTGTATTCCAAAATAGGGTCTCAAAACATTTTGTAATTTTCCTTTAAATTGTTAGGAGGCTTGGAGCTATTAGTTAATCTATCTTCCAATACACTGTTTAATATAGCACTGAATAAATGATGCAAGTTGTCAATGGATGAATGACCAACTAATAGCTCTGCTAGTAATTGATTTATTTTTCTTCATTAAAGTTGCATAAACCAAAAAACAAAACAATAAAGAAAGAAAGAAAGTGGACATAGGAGGGGCAGACCATGTGTGCTGGTATAGAGGCTGAAAGTCAAAGAAGATAAGCTTGAGATTGCAACTATGTTTTTGCAGCATGACCTCAGTATCATAGTCTAAGTAGTGGAAGATGCATGTGGCAGAATGCAAGCTTAGTAGATCGGCATGCCTACTCTGGAACAGAGGTTCAGTAGGAGTTAAATGCATGCACTTGAGCGTCGTTTCAGGAGTGACGGTATATGTGTTTCAGAGTGAAGATAAATAGGTGCAGCAAAAGTGCTCTAAAATGTTGGGAAATACTTGTAAGAAGGCAGGTTCAGAGTGGAAGCTCAGTATTTGTGTGACTAATGTTATAGACTTAGACTTAAATTGAAGAAAGTAGAGAAGACCACTAGATGATTCAGTTCAGTTCAGTCGCTTAGTTGTGTCCGACTCTTTGTGACCCCATGAATCGCAGTATGCCAGGCCTTCCTGTCCATCACAAACTCCCGGAGTTCACTCAGACTTATGTCTATCGAGTCAGTGATGCCATTCAGCCATCTCATCATCTGTCGTCCCCTTCTCCTCCTGCCCCCAATCCCTCCCAGCATCAGAGTCTTTTCCAATGAGTCAGCTCTTCACATGAGGTGGCCAAAGTACTGGAGTTTCAGCTTCAGCATCATTCCCTCCAAAGAAATCCCAGGGCTGATCTCACTCAGAATGGATTGGTTGGATCTCCTTGTAGTCCAAGGGATTTTCAAGAGTCTTCTCCAACACCAGAGTTCAAAAGCATCCATTCTTTGGTGCTCAGCCTTCTTCACAGTCCAAGTCTCACATCCATACATGACTACTGGAAAAAGCATAGCCTTGACTAGATGGACCTTTGTTGGCAAAGTAATATCTCTGCTTTTGAATATGCTATCAAGTTTGGTCATAACTTTCCTTCCAAGGAGTAAGCATCTTTTAATTTCATGGCTGCAATCACCCTCTGCAGTGATTTTGGAGCCCCCCCCCCCCAAATAAAGTCTGACACTGTTTCCATTGTTTCCCCATCTATTTCCCATGAAGTGATGGGACTGGAGGCCATGATCTTTTTTTTTTTTTTTCTTTGAATGTTGAGCTTTAAGCAAACTTTTTCACTCTCTACTTATGATTCAGGTATGACCTAAATCAGATCCCTTATGATTATATAGTGGACATGACAAAAGATTTAAGGGAATAGATTTGATAGAGTGCCTGAAGAACTACAGATGGAGGTTCATGAAATTGTACAGGAGGCAGTGACCAAGAACATCCCCAAGAAAAGTAATGCCAAAAGGCGAAATGGTTGTCTGAGGAGGCCTTACAAATAGTTAAGTAAAGAAGAGAAGCAAAAGGCAAAGGAGAAAAGGGAAGATATACCCATATGACTGCAGATTACCAAAGAATAGCAAGGAGAGATAAAAAAGC
Source organism: Bos taurus (assembly GCF_002263795.3). Classification (NCBI taxonomy): domain Eukaryota; kingdom Metazoa; phylum Chordata; class Mammalia; order Artiodactyla; family Bovidae; genus Bos; species Bos taurus. Next base: position 53,532,357 of record NC_082638.1, read on the forward strand.
CTTCCTCAGTGATCAATGCAAAGAAATAGAGGAAAACAATAGTTGGGAAAGACTAGCGATCTCTTCAAGGAAATTAGCGATACCAAGGGAATATTTCATGCCAAGATGGACACAATAAAGGACAGAAATTGTATGGACCTAAAAGAAGCAGAAGATATTAAGAAGAGGTAGCGAGAATCTATACAGAAAAGATTGAAGAACTATACAGAAAAAATCTTCATGATCCAGATAATCATGATGATGTGATCACTCACCTAGAGCCAGACATCCTGAAACATAAAGTCAAGTCAGCCTTAGGAAGCATCAATACAAACAAAGCTCGTGGAGATATGGAACCCCAGTTGAGCGATTTCAAATCCTAAAAGATAGTTCTGTGAAATTGCTGAATTCAATGTGCCAGCAAATTTGGAAAATTCAGCAGTGGCAACAAGACTGGAAAAGGTCAGTTGTTCCCGTATATGTATTTTAGAGCTTGTTCTCTGTAGTGGTGAAATGTGTCCCACAAAGTGTTAGACAGGACTGAAGCAAACGAGTGCAAAATGTTGCAAGTTTTTTTTGTTTGTTTTGTTTTCACCTGTGGCAGCTTTTCTCCAGTGAGAGTTAATTGTGAAAGTGGAGCAGGTGCTTGGCTTTCAAGGACCCTGGTGGTGCCAAGTGTACAGGGTTCAGGGACACAGAACTGACTAGACCACAGGAGTTATGACCCTATCAGTCTTTTTTTGAGCTTCTTGTAGCTGGCGATCAGAAGGCCTCTTTTGCCAGTCTTTCTCCCTAGTTCCACCCATTGAGGCACTTAGAAGGCTTCGTTGCCTGGAATCCTTCCCTGTTGTTCAATGTGTCAGCACATAGAGATACCTCCCTGGCTGGGGTCCTACTCTGTAGATCAGTGCATCAGGCACTTAAAGAAGCATCGTGAGTAGGGTTCGACTCTAGTTTTGTGCATCAGGCACTTAAAGGAGCACCTGGGTGGTGTCCTGCTCTATATTTCAGTGTGTTCAGCATTTGATGGGTCAGCCTCACTATTGTAGTAACTGCTGATGCTATCATGTGGAGAGAGAGAGGCTATGGTGATTGCTCCACCCCCATACATGTGACTCAGTGATATCGCCTTGCTTCCTTGGCTGCCTGGCTTTCCTCCACAGGCGTATCCTAGCACAGTTTCCTCCCTCACAGCCCCTCTCTCCATCTCGCCACAGTAAACAGCAGCCTTCGCCCAGGAATCGCTCCAGAATCCCTCAATTGCAGCTCCCAGCCACTGTGCCTTTCAGGAGACACATATCCTTGGCTGGGGTATGTACAGCTGTAGCAAGGACTCACTGATTCTCATTACATCTAGTTATCCACAGATCAGTTGTCTCACTCTCAGCTTTAAATGTTTATTCTATGATTCAGACAAGCCCCCCAATATGGGATTAGACCCCTCCTTCACCCACTCAGGGCTGATTCAGTCCTAATAAGACTCATGATTTTCCCCCCAGTTCTTTCATCCTACTGAGTTTTGCGTGGTTCTATATATTCTTTTCCACTGGTCAGGCACTCCTGTCTGCTTTCAGCTGATGTTTTGATTACTTGTCTGTGTCTGAAGGTGTATGCCTGATGTATCCACAGAGAGATGTATTCCACATCTACCTACAGCTCCACCATCTTGTTCTCTCATCTCAAGATAGTTTTAGAGCACAGAATCCACAGTGGCAGTAGGTGTGCTATAAAATGTGAGTTCAGACATACACCTGAGGGCAAGCTTAGTGATTTTAGCACAGCTGATCTAAAGCATTGATTTACTATTGGCCAGACACATGGCTCAAATATTATGAAAATTATTTATGGTGTGCCAATTCTAGAGCACAAGATCAGTCGTTGTGTAACATTTGCTGTAGAATGCAAGTTCAGTTGTGGAAAGAGGTATGCTCCACAATGCAACTGAGACGTTTTAGTCATCTTGTGGTAGAGTACATGCTCAGTAATGGTAGGAACTGTGCTCTAGTGTTCATTCAGTAGTGGCTGGAGGCATGTTGCCATTGCCAATGGGATAGCTTCAGACAGCCTGTTCTAAAATGCAAGCACACTAGTGGCAGAATGTATGCTCCAGATTGCAAGCTAAGTAGTTTCAATACTTCTATGCTAGAGCTCAGACACAGTAGTGATGTATGCAGGCTGCAAACTGCCATCCTACTATTTGTGTCATGTCCGCTCTGGAATACAGTCTTAGTACTGGTGGGGAGAATCCTCAAAAGTACAATCTCAGGAGACAAAGAACAAGTTCTCTAAAGCAAAGATTCAGTATTCGAACCATACTTGCTCTAGATCATGGTTCTGTATTACCAGGGGTGTGTCTAAAGTGTGCTTCAATGTTGAGATGCATGCTGAAGAGCTAAGTTCAGCAGATGAAGCATGCCTGCATTACATGTGCTTCAGAGTGTTGTCTCAGGAGTTGCAGTACACTTGCTTAAGAGTGCACACTCAGTAAGTGAGGGACATATTCTCTTGAACGCTGGGTTTTTATTTTTGGATGCATATCCAGAGATCAAACTGAGAAAATGTGATATGCCTGTTCTGCCACACAAGCTCAGTAGTGGGAAGATAAGTCCTCAACAGTGCAAGCACATGGGTTGTGGCATATGTGTGTTGTGACACATGATCAATTGAGGCAGGAAATATGAAGTATACACCAAGTCTCTAGTTGTGGAAGATCATCCATAGATGTAGCTGTGGAACACAGGTACACTACTCACAACTTATACAGTCTAGAGTGCTGGATGGCTAGCAGCATAATGGCTGATATAAAATGCCACTGGAGTGATGGTTGCACACACCTTCTAGAGCAATACTTCAGGGAAGTGACTTTAATGCTTCAGAATTCAAAGTCACTAGTGGTGACACAGTTGATCTAGAATGACGGTTCACTCGTGGGTAGGATATGTGTTTTATAATGCAACCTCCACTTTCCTGGAATAGGTCCTCCAGAGTGCAAATTCAGTAGCTGGGACACATGCTCTAGAGTACAGGAAGAAGAGTTTGGGGAAATATGCAACAGCGGGCAAGCCAAGTCATTGGCAAATTTCAGCTGCAGAGTGTGGGATCACTACTTTAAGCTCACAGGCCATGGGGCAAGATTAGTAGTAGTGGAACTCATGGTCTATAAGGCAGGCTCAGCAGTGATTAAATAGTGTAACAGGGTGCAAAATCAGTAGCTGAACCGCTTACAAGTGGCAAGACACATGCTTCAGAGTGCAAAATTAGTATTGGCCACACACATGCTCTAGGCCACATGCTCACTAGCTGTGCCATGCCTGCTTAGTGTAAGGACTCAGAAGTCACAGGTGTGCTATAGTACTAGGATTGATACTGCCGGGATGCATGATTCAGTGTGCAGGTGTGTAGCTCAGGCATTCTTACTCTACAGCATAGTCTCTGTAGTGTCAGAACATTGGCTCTTGAAGGCACACACAGTCATGATGGGAGATATGTTCCTGAGTAAACCGCAGTAGTGCAAAACCCATGATAAAATGTGTGCACTCTGTAGTCATGAGAGCTGTACTCCCAATTGCAAGTTCAGTTACTGTGGAATGTGTGAAACTAGAGCATGTTCTCTGCAGAGCCCGGATGCCTGCCCTTGAACTCATGCTCAGTAGAGGTGTACCATGTCCTCCAGTGTTCAAACTCACTATGTCCATAGGAGTGCTGGCTCAGGTGTGTCCAGAAGTAAACAAACATCAGAGTGCAAGTTCAGTAATTGTTTAGGCACACCTGAACTACAGCGCAGGTTGAGTAGTGGCCTGACTTACCTATAAAGCAACAAGCTAATTATTGTGATTTTTATTGTTTAGAGTGAATATTCAGCAGGCAATGAACTCTTGTTCTGGAAGGCAATTTCAGTAGTGCAGGGATGCAGAATCCAGAGTGTAATATACCAAAAGTGTATGTGTACTTCCAACAGGCATGTTTTAGGGACAGGCTCAGTAGTGGCAGGCCATATTCTCAATAACCCGGGTTCAGGAGTGATGGGATGTATGCTCTACTGTGCAGTCTCAGTGACAGCAAGGCACTTGTTCTAAATTTTGTCAATAATCTCAATAGTGGCAGAAAGGGTAATCCAGATTAGAAACTAAGTAGTTCTAGCGTGCGTCCTCTGATGGTGGTCTCAGTATTGACAAGCGCATATTCCAGAGTGCAAAAGTCATGTTTGTAGCATGTGTGCTTTGAAATCGGAGAAGGAAATCGCAACCCAGTCCAATATTCTTGCCTGGAGAATTCCATGGACAGAGGAACCTGCTGGGCTGCTCTCCATAGGTTCGCACGGAGTCGGACAAGACTAAAGCGACTTAGCATGCATACATGCATTGGAGAAGGAAGTGGCAACCCCCTCCAGTATTCTCGTCTGGAGAATCCCAGGGATATGGAATCCTGGTGGGCTGCTGTCTATGTGGTCACACAGAGTCGGACACTACTGAAGTGACTTGGCGGCAGCAGCAGCAGTGGTTTGAAATCAGGGGTCAGTAGTTGTGAAAAGCTTCTTGCATTTTCAGTTGTTACGGCATCCCAGGTCCAGAGTGCAGGCACACTTGGTTGTGATACTTATGCTCTAGAGTTGTAATGTATGTTCCAGAGTGCAAGCTAATTAGTATACCTGTTCTAATTCAATTCTCAGTAAAAGCAGAATGCAAAGTCCTGATTTCAACCTCAGTAGTTGCTGCATGCATAATCAGAAGTAGTGCTTCATACACTCATGAGTGCCAGATCATGAGCTGCAGCATAATTGTCACAGAGTGGGGCACAAGTAGTTGCTGGATGCATACTACAGAGGGTGAGCTCAGTAGCTTCGTTACATGCATGTTTCACACTGTGAGCTCAATAGTACTCGATGGTACTACATTGAGAGTATTCCTACTTTAGAGTACTTGCTTAACAGGGGCAGAATGCATACCTTTGAATATAAACTCGGTAGACTCGTCCTAAGGTGGCAGTGACATATGAGAAGGAGTTCAATTTTTCCCCAGTAAATACCTCAACGGATTGTCAGGATATGGAGTAACTTTCACTAAACCGTTTCTATATGCTGGCAGAGGACACCAGAAAGGCCAATCAATTTGCTCATAATGAGGGAGGAGAAGAGATAAACAAGAAAAGAGAGACAAAGGATTTAGGGATAGAGACTGATTCTAGAACCAGATACGCAACAAGGGACTGGTTCTGAATTGTAACCCTGCTTATTTAAATTAGATGAAGAGCACATCGTGTGAAATGCCAGACTGGATGAAGCACAAGCTGGAATCAAAATTGCTGGGAGACATAGCAGGTAACCTGAGATACATAGATGACAAAACCCATATAGCAGAAAGTGAAGAGGGACTAAAGAGCCTCTTGATGAAAGTGAAACAGGAGAGTGCAAAAGCCAGCTTAAAACTCAACATTCAAAAATTAAGATCATGGCTTCTGGCCCCATGATTGAGAGATTTCACTTTTCACTTTCCTGCATTGGAGACGGAAATGGCAGCCTCCAGTGTTCTTGCCTGGCGAACCCAAGGGGCAGGGGAGCCTGGTGGGCTGACGTCTATGGGGTCACACAGAGTCGGACACGACTGAAGTGACTTAGCAACAGTAGCAGCCGCAGATGGGGAAACAATGGAAAGGCTGAGAGACTTTATTGTCTTGGCTTCAAAATCACTGTAGATGGTGGCTGCAGCATAAAATTAAAAGATACTTGCTTCTTGGAAGAAAAGCTATGACCAACCTAGGCAGGATATTTAAAAACAGAGATATTACTTTGCCAACAAAAGTCTTTCTAGTCCAAGCTATAATTTGTCCAGTAGTCATATATGGATGTGAGAGTTGGACTATACAGAAAGCTGAGCCCTGAAAAATTGATGCTTTTGAAGTGTGGTGTTGGAGAAGACTCTTGAGAGTCCCTTGGACAGCAGGGAATAAAATTAGTCAGTAAGACATTCAGTCCTGAATATTTATTGGAAGCACTGATGCTAAAGCTGAATTTGGCCACCTGATGCAAATAACTGATTCTTGCAAATGACCCCAGTGTTGAGAAAGATTGAAGGCAGGAGGAGAAGCAGAAGACAGGATGAGATTGAGTCCATCACTAACTCAATGGAGATGAGTTTGAGCAAGCTATGGAAATTCGTGATGAACAGAGGAGTCTGGTGTGTCACAGTCCTTGGGGTTACAAATAGTTGGACACGACTGAGAAACTGAACTGAACTTGTGTTGGGGAGAGAGAGTCAATTCCTATGCAGATTGATAAGAAGTCTGGCCTACCCAAAGAAGAGAAAAATATCTGGATTCTTGAGGAGGAGATAGGGTTCTGGAATTCTCAAGGAGGAGAATTGCTTGCTTGTTTGTTTTTCTCTATATTCATTAGTCTTAGTCACATAAAATGTTTTGTTTTGTTTTTTCTTTAAACCTTGAAATGATGATTACACAGCAAACAATTCAGTTTAAACTCTGTAATTAGAATTATATAGCAACAGTGTATCATGCTTGAGGACAGTTTCTCCTCCCTGAAAACCTTCTGACGAATCCTTATATTTTAGAAGCTATATTATGGGAGTGGGTCTGGTAGGATCTTTCTATTGTTAACTTCTAATCCTGTTATCCTAAAATATAAATTGTGGGAGTAGGTCTGGTAAAATTTTCACAAATTTCAGACATGCTTTTGATGTATTATAATAACTAAATTAAAATGTATGTAACTCCCTGGCTAACACTAGCAAGGGGGGCATTCTCTGGCCCCCTTCTGATGTCCATGTCAGAAGCTTTCTCTGTTCCTTTTCTTACTTTAATAAAACTCTGATATACAAGAACTCTTGAGTGATCAAGCCTGGTCCTTAGTCCTGAAGTTAAATCTTCTTCTCAGAGATCATGAATCCAGCACTATCCATCTTAAGCTTTTAGAGAAGGAGAAGTTTCCATACCACAGGAAACCCTCTCAGAGGTTGATTCAGTGGGCCTCTTTGGAATCTCAGAGGGTGGTATAGCCACCCCACACCACCCCAAATCCAGCACTATCCACCTTAAGCTTTTAGAGAAGGAAAAGTTTCCATACGACAGGAAACCCTCTCAGAGGTTGATTCAGTGGGCCTCTTTGGAATCTCAGAGGGTGGTATAACCACCCCACACCACCATCTCAGAATTCAAGCCAAAAAAGCAATTTTTAGTGGGGAATTGCCTCACAGTCTCATGTCCACCCACAGTGAGTGGGGGCTTTGTACAGGGGCGCCCTCTGCATCTTCAGTCCTTAGAATAAAGATGGGGTTTGAATGCTCTACAGACACTCTGAGAGAACTAATGTGATGTAGCAGGCGGAAGCACATAATGCCAGAGAGAGAAAAATAAACAAAGAAAAGGAATGTTCCCACGGGAAGGCTCTAAGACCACACTGCAACCCCTGACATGCTTACAGAACAGACTATGCCCTAGTATTTACTGAAGGAGAGCACACTAGCTTTCCTTATGGACCTCCCAGGAGGCAAAAATTCAGAATGTTGACAACCAGAGGCAGAAGGCCATAACCTTTTAGGCCCAGGAGACTGCATCTCCTGCCAAGCTGTGAGCAGACTCTATTCATGAGCAGCCACTAACCATGACTTCCTGAGATCTGGGACAGTTTATGGCTGCCAAGAGTGTCATAACCTGAGAGCAACTCCTCTGAGGAGATGCACAGCTCACCATGCATGGACTGTATCCTTGTGGAGTATCTGAGAAACTGACCAGAATGAACCTGAGCAGTGCACGAAAAACATGGTCCACCAGGAACTATGACATCACAGCTATCCTGAAAACCTGAGTGGCTCTCTGGAAGAGTGTACTCTGGAACATTCTGGAACCTGAGCAGCTTGGACCTGGAAAGTGCATTAGACAAAGGGCCCACCCGGGACTATGCTCTGGCAGAACACCAGGCCACTTTGGCCTGGGAATAGCAGGAGATGCATGGCTCAACTGGGACTGGGCATTCATAGAACACCCAGAAGTATGAGCAGCTTGGGCCTTGGAAGTGCAGGAGACAAAGAACCCACCTGGGACTGTGCCCCAAACAGAGAACTGGGGAGTCTGGACTGCTTGGGCCTGGGAAGAGCAAGAGATACATGGTTCAACTGGGGCTGAGCCTTCATACAACACCTGGGAATCTGAGCAGCTTGGACCTGGGAAGTGCAGGAGACACACAGCCAACCTGGGACTTCACGCCTAGCACAGGATGGACCCTAGGTAGCTTGGGCCTGGGAAGTGCGTGAGATCCATGGCCCTTCTGTAACTGTGCCCTCAAGGGACACCCAGGAGCTTGAGTGGCTGGATCTGAGAAGTGTACATCACCTTGGACTTTGGCAGACCCTGTGCTGTCCATTCACAACAAAGGCTACCCACAAATCCCAGTGGTATTTGTTTGCAGTGTTCCTGCCTCTCCACAGCAAAACAGAGCAAATGACCCTGAATAAGGGTCTATTGTCACCTCTTCCTATCAGGGCTCAGATTAGACATTGAAGAGACTTGCAAGCAGAGGAGGCCAGCCTAAGTAAAGATAAGACAGGGGAACCACTCAAGAAGTGGCAGGTGCAACAGATTAAAATTAAGCACTAAAATTGCATTTAAGGACAATCGTGGACTTTGAGAAAAAGTGCAAGCTAGAACAAGGGATAACCTGACACTGAACTGACCCCAGAATATTTTTTCTAATTTTTGTGTTCAATTATGTTTCAGTTTATTTTATATTGTACATTTGGGAGTTCAAATTCTAGTCTAGGTTTTTTAATTTTTGCTTTCTGGAATTTGTTATGCATTTTGTAGTATTAAGAGTCTATTTTTTAATATCCATTTTCACTCAGGGATTTGATTACAGGCTTAATTGCTCTCTTTCCTTTTGACTTTCTTTTCTCCTCCTGATCACCTCTATCTAGCTCTTCCCTCTTCTTTTCTATACATAATGCTGTGGATCTCTTTGACTGTCCAGGATGTGGAGTTATTTCACCACTAACATGGGGTTTTGTCTTCTGTGCAATGTTGAAAGTGTAGTCTTGAGGTTACTGCAAGAGGGGGACCAAAAACCAGAGGCAGGTAGCTCAGCTCCAGAACTTTGGATCATCATAGAACCCCTGGCCCCAGGGAAGAGTGGTAGACAAGATCCCATCCAAAAGGATACATGCCTACACTGAAAGAAGCTCCATCCAAAAGCAGACAGCTCCAGTGCAAGACAACCCATGCTAATCTTCCAGCAAAACAAGAACACACTCAAGAAAATTACAAGGCACTCTTCTAAATTCAGTCACTCAGTTGTGTCTGACTCTTTGCAACCCCATGGACTGCAGCACACCAGGCCTCCCTGTCAATCACCAACTCCCAAAGTTTACTCAACTCATGTCCACTGAATCAGTGATGCCATCCAACCATCTCATCCTCTGTTATACCTTTCTCCTCTGGACCTCAATCTCTCCCAGCATCAGGGTCATTTTAAATGAGTCAGCTCTTTGCATCTGGTGGCCAAATTATTGGAGTTTCAGCGTCAGCATCAGTTCTTCCAATGAATATTCAGGACTGATCTCCTTTAGGATGGACTTGTCGGATCTCCTTGAAGTACAAGGGCCTCTCAAGAGACTTCTCCGACAATACAGTTCAAAAGCATCAATTCTTTGATGCTCAACTTTTTTTTTTTTTTCAAATTTTATTTTATTTTTAAACTTTACGTAATTGTATTAGTTTTGTCAAATATCAAAATGAATCCACCAGTGGTATACATGTGTTCCCCATCCTGAACCCTCCTCCCTCCTCCCTCCCCATTCCATCCCTCTGGGTCGTCCCAGTGCACTAGCTCCAAGCATCCAGTATAGTGCATCGAACCTGGACTGGCATCTCATTTCATAAATGATAGTCCAACTCTCACATCCATACATGACTACTAGAAAATCCATACCTTTGACTAGACAGACCTTTGTCGGCAAGATAATGTCTCTGTTTTTTAGTATGCTGTCTAGGTTGGTCATAACTTTCCTTCCCAGAAGTAAGCATCTTTGAATTTCATGGCTTCAATCACCATCTGCAGTGATTCTGGAGCCCTTCAAAAGAAAGTCAAACATTGATTGCCCTTCAATTTGCCATAAAGTGGTGGGATCAGATGCCATGATCTTAGTTTTCAGCTTTAAGCCAACGTTTCACTCTCCTCTTTTGATTTCATTAAATGACTCTTTAGTTCTTCCCTTTCTGCCATAAGGGTGGTGTCATCTGCATATCTGAGGTTATTTCTCCTGGAAAACTTGATTCCAGCTTGTGCTTCATCCAGCACAGTGTTTCTCATGAGGTATTCTGCATAGAAGTTAAATAAGCAGAGTGACAATATACAACTTTGACATATTCCTTATCCTATGTGAAGCTAGTCATTCCATGTCCCGTTCAAACTGCTGTTTTCCAGCCTGCATAGAGGCTTCTCAAGAGGCAGGTCAGGTGCTCTGGTATTCCCATCTCTTTCAGAATTTCCCAACATTTATTGTAATCCACACAGTCAAAGTCTTTGGAATAGTCAATAAAGCAAAAGTAGATCTTTTTCTGGAACTCCCTTGCTTGATTGATGATCCAGTGGATGTTGGCCATTTGATCTCTGTTTCCTCTGACTTTTCGAAAACCAGCTTGAACAGCTTGAAGTTTACGGTTCATGTATTGCTGAAGCATGGCTTGGAGAATTTTTAGCATTACTTTACTAGCATGTGAGATGAATGCAAATGTGCAGTAGTTTGAGCATTCTTTGGCATTGCCTTACTTTGGGATTGGAATGAAAACTAACCTTTTAAAGTCCCGAGCCACTGCTGAGTTTTTCAAATTTGCTGACATATTGAGTGCAGCACTTCCATAGCATAATCTTTTAGGATTTTAAATAGCTCAACTGCAATTCTATCACTTCCACTAACTTTGTTCATAGTGATGCTTCTTAAGGCCCACTTGACTTCACATTCCAAGATGTCTGGACCTAGGTGAGAGATCAGATCATCATGATTATTTGGATTGTGAAGATCTTTTATGGACAGTTCTTCTGTGTAATCTTTGCCAACTCTTCTTAATATCTGCTGCTTCTGTTGGGTCCATACCATTTCTGTCCTTATTGTGCCTATCTTTGCATGAAATATTCCCTTGGAACCTCAAATTTTCTTGACGTGATCTCTAGTCTTTCCCATGCTATTACTTTCCTCAATTTCTTTGCACTGATCACTAAGGAAGGCTTTCTTATCTCTCCTTGCTATTCTTTGCAACTCTATATTCAAATGGCTATATCTTTCCTTCTCTCCTTTGCCTTTCCCTTCTCTTCATTTCACAGCTATTTGTAAGGCTTCCTCAGGCACCCATTTTGAGTTTTTGCATTTCTGTTTTCTTGGGGATGATCTTGATACCTGTCTCCATCCATGGTTCATCAGGCACTCTATCACACCTAGTCCCTTAAATTTATTTCTCACTTCCACTGTATAATCATAAGGGATTTGATATAGGTAATTCCTGAATGGTCTAATGGTTTTCCTTACTTTTTTCAATTTAAGTCAATATGTGGAAATAAGGATTTCCTGATCTGAGCCACAGTTAGCTCCTGGTCTTGTTTTATGCTCTCTAGGAGGAGTAAGCATCTTTTAATTTCATGGCTGTAGTCACTATCTGCAGTGATTTTGTAGCCCCCCACCTCCCCAAAATAAAGTCTGCCACCATTTCCTCTGTTTGTGCATATATTTTCCATGAAGTGATGGGGCAGGACGCCATGATTTCAGTTTTCCTAATGTAGAGCTTTAAGCTTACTTCTTCGCTTTCCTCTTTTATTTTCATCAAGAGATTGTTCAGTTTCTCTTCACTTTCTGCCATAAGGGTGGTTTCATCTGCATATCTGAAGTTATTGACATTTCTCCTGGCAATCTTGATTCCAGTTTTTGTTTCTTCCAGCCCAGCATTTCTCTGCATAGAAGGTAAATAAGCAGTGTGACAATATGTAGCCTTGAGGTACTCCTTTTCCTATTTGGAACCGGTCTGTTATTCAATGTCCAGTCCTAACTGTTGCTTCCTGACCTGCATACAGGCTCCTCAAGAGGCAGGTCCGGTGGTCTGGTATTCCCATCTCTTTCAGAATTTTCCAGTTCATTTTGATCCACACAGTCAAAGGCTTTTGCAGAAGTAGATGTTTTCCTGGAACTTGCTTGTTTTTTCAAAGATCCAGCAGATGTTGGGAATTTGATCTCTGGTTCCTCTGTATTTTCTAAAACAAGCTTGAACATCTGGAAGTTAACACTTGATGTATTGCTGAAGCGTGGCTTGGAGAATTTTGAGCATGACTTTGCTAGCATGTGAGATGACTGCAACTGTAGGGCAGTTTGAGCATTCTTTGGCATTCCCTTTCTTTGAGATTGGAATGAAAACTGACCTTTTCCAGTCCCGAGCCACTGCTGAGATTTTCAAATTTCCTGGCATATTGAGTGCATCACTTCCACAGCATCATCTTCTAGGATTTGAAATAGCTCAACTGGAATCAAAGCCATAATAGAACCCCCTAATTCTCTCATGAACACTGCATTGCCTCTCAGAAAAAAATGAGATCCACAGCCATCTTCTATAACAACAACAAAATAATTCCTTCAACTAGAAAACCTTCACAGTCCACTGGTCCCAACACATTCACTGGGAGGAGTCTAACCAATTAACAGCAACGATGACCCTCCCGTTTGCAGAAAATAGACCTCAAAGACAGCCATCTAAACAACATGAAAAGACAGAGACATATCCAGCAGGTGAAGGAACACAATAAAAATCAACAAATCAATGAAAGAGGAGGAGATAAGAAGTCTACAGGAAAAACAATTCAGCATAATAATAGTCAAAGTCTTGGAAATAAATGGAGCTACAGATAAATAGACTTTAGACATGTATTGAGAAGATCAAAGGGGTGTTTTAAAAGGACCTAGAAGAAGTAATGAATAGTCAATCAATAATGAACAATGCAATAACTGAGATAGAAATCACTCTGTACAACAAAAACAGTAGAGTAACTGAAGCAGAAGAAGGACTAAGTGAGCTGGAAGATAGAATGTTGGAAATAAATGAAGCAGAACAGGAAAAAAAAATAGAGAAATGAAGACAGCCTCAGAAACTTTGGGGACAATGTTAAATGCCCCACATTTAAATCATAGGTTTCTTGGAGAAAGAAGACAAAAGGAAAGGGCATGAGAAAATATTTGAGGAGAAAATAGCTAAAAACTTCCCTGAAATAGGAAAGGGAATAGACATCTAAGATGAAAAACCCCAGAGTGTTCCACAGGGATAAATCCAAGACAAAACATATCAAAATACACATTAATCAAAATAAAAACAAACAAATAAATATACACAATGAACAAATATTCAAGGAAACAAAGGAATAACAACAAATAACATAGACGGGAATCCCCATAAGCATAACAGCTGATCTTACCCTAGAAACTCTTCAGCTTAGAAAGGAGTGGCAAGATATACTTAAAGTGATGAAAGGCAAAAACCTACAGCCAAGATTACTCTATTCAACAAGGATAGCATTCTAATTCAAAAGAGGAGTCAAAAGCTTAACAGACAAACAAAAGCAATTAGAATTCAGAACCACCAAACCAGCACTTCAGGAAATGCTGAAGGATCTTATCTAGATTGGAAACAGAAAAGCTTTACAAAATAAATCCACAAAAATATATAGTAAATGGTAACAAGATCATACTTAGCAACAACTACCTTAAACATAAATGGGCTAAAAGCTCCAATGAAAATACAAAGACTGGCTGAATGAATATAAGAATATACTGCCTGCAAGAAAACCACCTCATAATTAGGGACACGTACAGAGTGAAAGTGATGACCAGGAAAAAGCTATTTTGTGAAAATGGAGAGCAAAAGAAAGTGGGAGAAGCAATACTCATATCAGATAAATGGGCTTTAATCAAAGACCACTATAGGAGACAAAGAAGGTTGCATTACCTAATAATCAAGGTATCAATCCAAGAAGAAGCTATATGCACCCCATGTAGGAGCACCTCAATACAAGAGACAAATGCCAACAACTATTAGAGCAGAAATAGACACTAACCAATAGTATTGGGTGATTTTAATACTTCACTCATAACATGGACAGATCATCCGGACAGAAAATCAATAAGGAAAACTCATGTTTTAGATGATACATTAGACGAGTTTGACCTAATTGATATCTACAGGGCATCCCACCCCAAAAGAATAGATTTCACTATATTCTCCTTATTCTCAAGTGCAAATGGAACATTATCTTAAGACAGATCACATCCAAGGTCACGTCTAACCTTGGTAAACTTCAAAAAATTATAATATTTTCAAGCATATTTTCTGATCACAATGTTGTTAGATCAGATACCAACTACAGGAGAAAAACATAGAGGAAACACAAATAATTTGGAGGCTAAACAGCTGCTGCTGCTAAGTCACTTCAGTCGTGCCTGATTCCGTGCGACCCCATAGACGGCAGCCCACCAGGCTTCCCCGTCCCTGGGATTCTCCAGGCAAGAACACTGGAGTGGGTTGCCATTTCCTTCTCCAATGCATGAAAGTGAGAAGTGAAAGTGAAGTCGCTCAGTCGTGTCCGACTCTTAGCAATGCCATGGACTGCAGCCTTCCAGGCTCCTCCGTCCATGGGATTTTCCAGGCAAGAGTACTGGAGTGGGGTGTCATTGCCTTCTCCAAAACAGAAGAAAATTCAAATTTGAATTCAATAAAATTCAGAGATTTTTATGAAAAAAAAAAAAAAAAAAACTCTGCCAAAGTAGTCATAGATGGAACATACCTCAACATAATGAAAGCCTAATATGACAAAACCACTTCAAACATTATTATCAATAATGAAAAACTTGAAACATTTCCTTTAAAATCAGCATTAAGACAAGGGTGCCCATACTCATCACTACTAGTTTTGGAAATTCTAGCCACACTTTTCAAAGAAGAAAAAGATATAAAAAGAATCCTGATTGGAAAAGAAGAGGTAAAACTCTCTATATTTGCACATGATATTATCCTTTACACAGAAAACCCAAGAGATGCCACCAGAAAATTACTGGAGTTAATCAATGAATAGAGTAAATGTGCAGGGTATAAAATTAATACACAGAAACCCTTATATTCCTATACACTAACAATGAAAATTCAGAAAGAGAAATTAAGGAATAATCCTGTTCATCATTGCAATGAAAGGAATAAAATAACTAGAAATAAATTTGCATAAAAAGACAAAGGGCTTCCCTGATAGCTCAATTGATAAAGAAGCTACCTTCAATGTAGGAGACTCCTGTTCAATTCCTGGGTCAGGAAGATCCCCTGAAGAAGGGATAGGCTACCCACTGTAGTATTCTTGGGCTTCCCTTGTGGCCTAGCACGTGAAGAATCCTCCTGCAATGTGTGAGACCTGCACACAATGTGTTTGAGCCTTGGGTTGAGAAGATCCTCTGGAGAAGGGAAAGGCTATCTATTCCAGTATTCTGGCCTGAAGAATTACAAATTCCATACACTGTATGATCCATGGGATTGCAAAAAGTCAGACATGACTAAGCAACTTTCACTTACCCAGAGAGATACAAAATAAGCATTGATGAAAGAAAGCAAAACACATATAGATGGAGAAACACACCATGTTCTTAGATTGGATTAATTGATATAGTTAAAATGAGTATACCACCCAAAACAATCAATAGATTCAATGCAATACCTACAATATTTTTCATAAAACTAGAACAAATTATTTTATGATTTGCATGGAAACACATAAGACTTTGAAGAGACAAAGCAATTTTGAGAAAGAAGAATGGAACTAGAAGAGTCAAACTTTCTGATAAGACTACACCACAAAGATATCAAGAGAGTATGAAACTTGCACAAACATAGAAATACAGACCAATGGAACAAAATATAAAGTCCAAAGATAAATTCATGCACCCATTATCTTTGACAATGGAGGCAAAAATATGCAACCAAAAAATATATTTTCTTCAAAAAGTGTTACTGGGAAAACTGGACAGCTATGTGTAGAAACTAGAACAGTATCTAACATCATGTTCAAAATAAACTCAAAATGGATTACAGATGTAAATGTAAGACCAGAAAATATGAAACCCTTAGAGTAAAACATAGGTATAACCACTCTAAAATAAGACACAGCAAGATCCTCTATGACCCATTGCCTAGAGTAAAGGAAATAAAAACAAAATTTAAAAAAAGGAACCTAATTAAGCTCTATAGCTTGTGTACAACGAGGAAACTATAATTAAGGTGAATATGTAGCCTTCAGTTTTATGTGATTATGGTTTCAGTGTATCTGTCCTCTGATGCCCTCTTGCAACACCTACCATCTTTTTTGGGTTTCTCTTACCTTGGTCATGGGGTATCTCTTCACGGCTGCTCCAGCAAAGCGCAGCCATTGCTCCTTACCTTGGATGAGGGGTATCTCCTCACGGCACCTATCCTGAAATTGAACATGGAATAGCTCCTCTAGGCCCTCCTGAGCCCACGCAGCCACCGCTCCTTGGATCTGGGGTTACTCATCTCAGCTGCTGCCCCAACTTTGGGTGTGGGGTAGCTGCTCTTGGCTGCTCTTGTGCTGTCGCAGCCTTGCACTGTCCGCCACAGCCCCTGACCTCTGACACGGTTTAGCTCCTCCCTGCTGTGCCCCTGACCTTTGACACGGGTAAGCTTCTCTCGGCTACAGCCCCTGACCTCGGACGTGGGGTAGCTCCTCCCAGCCATCGCCCCTGACCTCAGACGTGGGGTAGCTCCTATGGGCTGCTCCAGCGCTGTTGTAGCCTTGCTCTCTCAGCTGTTGGCCCTGACCTCGGACATGGGGTAGCTCCTCTGGGCTGCTCCTGCGCTGTTGCAGCCTTGGAATCTTGGCCACCGTCCCTGACCTTGGACATGGGGTAGCTCCTCCCTGCCACCGCCCCTGACCTCAGACGTGGGGGAGCTCCTCTCAGCTATCCCTGCACCTTCGCAACCTGGCACTCTTGGCTGCTGTCCCTGACCTCGGACGTGGGGTACCCTCTCCGCCATGCTCTGTGCGCCATTGCAACTGCCGGTGCTCTGTGCCATGCCCATGGGGCCACCCAAGATGGACGGGTCATGGTGGAGAGGTTTGACAGAATGTGGTCCACTGGAAAAGGGAAAGGCAAACCACTTCAGTATTCTTTCTTTGAGAAACCCACGAACAGTATGAAAAGGCAAACTGATAGGATATTGAAAGAGAAACTCCCCAGGTCAGTAGGGGCCCAATATGCTACTGGAGAGATCAGTGGATTACTAACTCCAGAAAGAATGAAGGGATGGAGCCAAAGCAAAAAAAAAAAAAAAATACCCAGTTGTGGATGTGACTGGTGATAGAAGCAAGATACAATGCTGTAAAGAGCAATATTGTATAGGAACCTGGAATGTCAGGTCCATGAATCAAGGCAAATTGGAAGCGGTCAAACAAGAGATGGCAAGAGTGAACATCAACATTCTAGGAATCAGCGAACTAAAATGGATTGGAATGGGTGAATTTAACTCAGATGACCACTATATCTACTACTGTGGGCAGGAATCCTTTAGAGGAAATGGAGTAGCTATCATGGTCAACAAAAGAGCCAAAAATGCAGTACTTGGATGCAATCTCAAAAACGACAGACTGTTCTCTGTTCATTTCCAAGACTAACCATTCAATATCACAGTAATCCAAGTCTAGGCCCCAATCAGTAATGCTGAAGAAGCTGAGGTTGAACGGTTCTATGAAGACCTATGAGACCTTTTAGAACTAATAATCAAAAAAGATGTCCTTTTCATTATAGGGGACTGGAATGCAAAAGTTGGAAGTCAAGAAACACCTGGAGGAATAGGCAAATTTGGCCTTGGAATACAGAATGAAGCAGGGCAAAGACTAATAGAGTTTTGCCAAGAAAATGCACTGGTCATAGCAAACACCTTCTTCCGTCAACACAAGAGAAGACTCTACACATGGACACCACCAAATGTTCAACACCGAAATCAGATTGATATTCTTTGTAGCCAAAGATGGAGAAGCTCTATACTGTCAACAAAAACAAGACCAGGAGCTGACTGTGGCTCAGATCATGAACTGCTTATTACCAAATTCAGACTTAAACTGAAGAAAGTAGGGAAAACCACTAGTTCATTCAGGTATGACCTATATCAAAATTACTTATGATTATACAGTGGAAGTGAGAAATAGATTTAATGGAGTAGATCTGATAGATAGAGTGCCTGAAGAACTATGGACAGAGGTTCATGACATTGTACAGAAGACAGGGATCAAGACCATCCCCATAGAAAAGAACTGCAGAAAAGCAAAATGAGTGTCTGAGTAGGCCTTACAAATAGCTGTGAAAAGAAGAGAAGCAAAAAGCAGAGGAGAAAAGGAAAGATAGAAACATCTGAATGCAGAGTTCCAAAGAATAGCAAGAAGAGATAAGAAAGCTTTCCTCAGCGATCAATGCAAATAAATAAGGAAAACAAGAGAATGGGAAAGACTAGAGATCTCTTCAAGAAAATTAGAGATACCAAGGGAACATTTCATGCAAAGATGGGCTCGATAAAGGACAGAAATATTATGGACCTAACAAAAACAGTACATATTAAGAAAAGGTGGCAGGAATACACAGAAGAACTGTAGAAAAAAAAAAAAAGCTTCTGCACAACAAAGGAAACTATAAGCAAGGTGAAAAGACAACCTTCAGAATGGGAAAAATAATAGCAAATGAAGCAACTGAAAAACAACTAATATCAAAAATATAGAAGCAATTCCTATAGCACAATTTCAGAAAAATAAATGACCTAATCAAATAATGGGCCAAAGAACTAAATAGACATTTCTCCAAAGAAGACATACAGATGGCTAGCAAACACATGAAAAGATGCTCAACATCACACATTATCAGAGAAATGCAAATCAAAACGACAGTGAGGTACCGTTTCATGCCAGTCAGAATGGTTGCGATCCAAAAGTCTGCAAGCAATACATACTGGAGACGGTGTGGAGAAAAGAGAACCCTCTTACACTGTTGGTGGGAATGCAAACTAGTATAGCCACTATGAAGAACAGTGTGGAGATTCCTTAAAAAACTGGAAACAGAACTTCCTTATGACCCAGCAATCCCACTGCTGGGCATACACACCAAGGAAACCAGACTTGAAAGAAACATGTGTTCCCAAATGTTCATCACTGCACTGTCTCTAATAGCCAGGGTATGGAAGCAACCTACATGACCATCAGCAGACAAATGGATAAGAAAGCTGTGGTACATATACACAATGGAGTATTACTCAGCCATTGAAAATAATACATTTGAATCAGTTCTAATGAGATGGATGGAACTGGAGCCTATTATACAGACTGAAGTAACCCAGAAACAAAAACACCAGTACAGTATACTAATGCATATATATGGAATTTAGAAAGATGGTAATGATAACCCTGTACGTGAGACAGCAAAAGAGACGCACATGTATAGAACAGTCTTTTGGACTCTGTGGGAGAGGGAGAGGGTTGGATGATTTGGAAGAAATACTATACATTGAAACATGTATAGTATCATATATGAAACAAATCACCAGTTCAAGTTCGATGCAGGATACTGGTTGCTTGGGACTGGTTGCACGATACTGGTACACGGGGACGACCCAGAGGGATGGTACATGGTGGGAGAAGGGAGGGGGGTACGGGATGGGAACACGCGTATACCTGTGGTGGATTCATGTTGGTGTATAGCAAAACCAATACAATATTGTAAAGTAATTTAACTCCAATTAAAATAAATATATTTATACTACAAATTAAAAGATCTTCACGACCAAGATAATGACTATGGTATGATCATTCACCTAGTGCCAGACATCCTGGAATGTGATGTCAAGTGGGCTTTAGAAAGCCCTAGTGCACATCATGCACGTTCTGAGCTTGCAGCCTGGAGCTCTCATTTTGCCCCTTCCAACCCCACGATCCAGGGTAGGCTCGTAGTAACTGCTGAATTTTCACTTTCGGGGAGGCATCACAAACTTATTAAACCCACATTCTAGTGCAAACATGCTGCATCTTGAACCTGAACTCTGGAGCAGGCATCTTGCCACTACTAATACTGTTTATCATCATCTACTCTTTCACTGTCATGACATGCTTCCGTCGCTTCTTCATCTCCTCTGGTCAACACACTGAGTTGTTTATCATCATCCAGTGTTTACTTCAGTCCTGTAACCTGTTTTGAGTGCTTGTTCAACCCACTCCAGGTCAAATATATCTAGTATTCAATGCTGCGACAGGTTATGTGTTTCTTCATCCTCCTCTGTTTAAACATACTGTAATTTACCACCCTTTGCATTTCAGTTCTGTGACATGCTTCTATCCACTCCAGGTCTAACAGAGTCAGTAGATTATCATCACCCAATGATTTAACTGTGGAACATTCCACAAGTCTTCTTCATGCACCCCATGTCAAACATACCCAGTAGCTTATCACCATCCCGTGTTTCAGTGCAGTGACATGATGTAAGTGTTTCTTCATTTTCTCCAGGTAAAGCACACTCAATAGTTTGTCACCAATGTTTCACCTGTGACATGATTCTTCTTAATTTATTTAGTTGGCTGTGTTGGGTCATAGTTGTGGCACGTAAGATAGTCCTTGAGACAAGCCAACTCTCACCATGGCATGCAGTCTCTGGAGTGTGAGAACTTCAGTGTTTGCAGCTGTGCAGGTTTAGTTACTCTGTAGCATATGGGATGTTAGTTTCCCAGTCAGCAATTGAACCTTCATCCCCTACACTTCAAGGTGGATGCTTAACCACTGAACCACCAGGAAAGGCCCTGTGACATGCTTTAAGTGCTTGCTTTTACACCCTATATCAAAAAGACACATTGTTTGATGGGATTATATCACCATCCAGGGTTGCAAAGCATTTGGCATGCTTCAAGAACTTCTTCATCCACATTGGTCAAACACAACCAGGTGTTTATCACCATGCAGCACCATTCCATGCAATGTGCTTCCTCATTGATTACTCGTTGAACACTTCCAATAGATTATCATGATCTACTGTTTCAGTGCAATGACACCTCAAGTTATTCTTCACACACCCTGGGTCAAACACATCCAGTTGTATATCTCCATCCAGGGTTTCTTCATCCAGTGAAAGCTGTGACATGCTTTCAGTGTTTCTTTATCCACCCCAGGTCAAACGTACTCAGTAGCTTATCATTATCCACACTTTAAAGAGGTGATTCAGCCGCATCTTGGTCCACCTGACCTAAAATAGACTCATCAGCTTATCACCTTTTGTTTTTCACTGCTGTCACAAGTTCAAGTGCATCTTTATCAAACACACCAGTAGTTTATCACCATCCAGTATTTCCAAGCTCTGACACAACTGCTTTATCATCCAGACTATAAAAATACATCCAGTAGCTTATCAACGTCAGTGTTTCAGTGCTGTGATGTGATTCAAGTGCCTATTCATCCACACTCTGGAAATACACACTCTGTAGTTTATTACCATACAGTGCTCAGTGCCTTGACATGTGACATGCTCCAAATGTTTCTTTGTCCACCTGGTGTCAAATACTCAATAGTGTATCAACATCTATATTTCAGCATATGCTTCTTTGTCAATCCTGGCCCATCACTTCTAGGAGTTTACCACCTTCAGGGTTTCAGTGCTGTGATATACTTCATGTGCTTCATCCTCTCCTGTAAAACATACTCATTTGTGTATCATCATCCCGTATTCAGTAGAGTGATATGCTTCAAGTGCTTAATAGTCCATATCAGTCGAACGTTCCCAGCATTTTATCATTCGCCAAGGTTTCAGGGCTGTAACTTGTGGCATATATTAGGTGTTTGTTTGACTCCCAGAGGTCAAACTCAACAAGTGTTTTTTCACCATTCAGTCTATCAGTGCTGTGACATACACCAGTGATTCCTTATCTACTCTGGGTTAATACACACATCCATTCTTTCAGTGCTGATTAATTCACAAGGCTTCCTCATCTATCCTATTTCAAATACATACAGTCGTTTATCAACATCCAGTGTTTAAGTGCTGTGACACACTTCAGGTGCTTCCTTATTTACCCAAGACTGATGTTTTTCGGTCACACAGCCATGTCCAGCTCTTTGCAACCCCATGAACTACAGCACACCAGGCTTCCCTGTCCTTCACTATCTCCTGGAATTTGCTCAAATTCATGCCCATTGAGACAGTTATGCCAACATTCAACTATTTTATTCTCTGTCACACCCATCCCCACCTGCTTACAATCTTACCCAGCATTAGTGTCTTTTCTAATGATTTGGCTCTTTGCATCAGGTGGCCAAAGTATTGCAACTTCAACATCCGTCCTTCCAATTAGTAGTCAGTGTTGATTCTCTTTAGAACTGACTGGTTTGAACTCTTTGCAGTTCAAGGGACTCAAGAGTCTTCTCCAGCACCACAGTTCTAAAACATCAATTATTTGGCATTCAACCTTCTTTATGGTTCAGATCTCACATCCATGCATGACTACTGGGTAAAACCATACCTTGATTATATGGACCTTTGCCAGAAAAGCGATGTCTCTGGTTGCATATGCTGTCTAGGTTTGTCATAGCTTTTCGTCCAAGAAGCAAGTGTCTTTTAACTTCATGGCTTCAGTTACCATGCACAGTGATTTTGGAACTACAAAAATAAAAATCTGTCACAGTTTCCTTGTGTCTTAATCTATTTGCTATCAAATACTTTGGCCATCTCACATGAAGAGTTGACTCATTGGAAAAGACTCTAATGCTGAGAGGGATTGGGAGCAGGAGGAGAAAGGTACGACAGAGGATGAGATGGCTGGATGGCATCGCTGACCCGATGGACATGAGTCTGAGTAAACTCCGGGAGCTGGTGATGGACAGAGAGGCCTGGCATGCTGCAATTCATGGGGTCACAAAGAATTGGACATGACTGAGTGACTGAACTGAACTGGACTGATGGGACTGGACGACATGATCTTAGTTTATTGAATGTCGAGGTTTAAGCCAGCTTTTTTAATTCCCACTTTCATCTCAGCAAGGAGCTCTAATTCCTATTCTGCTTTCTGTCATCCGCATGTCTGAGTTTATTGATATTTCTCCCAGAAATTTTGATTCCAGCTTGTGCTTCTTCCAGTCTGACATTTTGCATGGTATACCTTGCAGGTAAGTTCAAGACAGTCTTGATGTACTCCTTTACCAATTCTGAACAAGTCCTTTGTTCCTGCCTGATTCTGTTACTTCTTGACCTGCATACAGGTTTCACAGGAACCAGGTAATGTGGTCAAGTATATACATCTCTTTAAGAATTTTCCACATTTTCAGTGACCCTCATATGCAAAGTCTTTAGCATAGTGAGTGAAGCAGAAGTAGATCATTTTCTGGAATTCCATGCTTTGTCTATGATCCAGTGAATGTTGGCAATTTGATCTCTGATTCCTCTGCGTTTCCTAACCCTATTTGTACATTTGAAAGTCCTCAGTTCACATATTGTTGAAAACTAGATTGAGGAATTTTGAGCATTACATTGCCAGCATATGAAATGAGCACGATTGTGCAGTAGTTTGAGCATTCCATCACAATTCCCCTCTTTGGGATCAGAGTGAAACTGACCTTTTCCTGTCCTGTGGTCATTGATGATTTTTCCAAATTTCCTGGCACATTGAGTGCAGCATTTTAACAGCATTATTGTTATTGTTTTAATTTGAAATAGATCAGATCAGTCGCTTAGTCGTGTCCAACTCTTTGCGACGCCATGAATCGCAGCACGCCAGGCCTCCTTGTCCGTCACCAACTTCCGGAGTTCACTGAGACTCTCGTCCATCAAGTCAGTGATGCCATCCAGCCATCTCATCCTCTGCTGTCCCCTTCTCCTCCTGCCCCCAATCCATCCCAGCATCAGAGTCTTTTCCAGTGAGTCAACTCTTCGCATGAGGTGGCCAAAGTACTGGAGTTTCAGCTTTAGCATCATTCCTTCCAAAGAAATCCCAGGGCTGATCTCCTTCAGAATGGACTGGTTGGATCTCCTTGCAGTCCAAGGGATTCTCAAGAGTCTTCTCCAACACCACAATTCAAAAGGATCAATTCTTCGGTGCTCAGCCTTCTTCACAATCCAACTCTCACATCCATACATGACCACAGGTAAAACCATAGCCTTGACTAGAGGAACCTTTGTTGGCATAGGTAAGCTTCAATTCTATCACCTCGACTAGCATTGTTTGTGGTCATTCTTCCTAAGATCCACTTGACTTCACACTCCAGGTTGTCTGCTCTATGTGAGTGATCACACCATTATGGTTATCTAGATGATTAAGTGGAGAAGGCAATGGCACCCAGCAGCAGGTGATTAAGACCTTTCTTTGACACAGTTCTCTTATACTCTTGCCAACACTTCATCACATTTTCTGCTTCTGCTAGGCTCATACCACTTCTGTCCTTGATTGTGCCCATGTTTGCAAGAAATATTCCCTTTGTGTCTCTAAGTTCCTTGGCAAGATTTCTAGCCTTTCCTATTCTATTGTTTCCTCTATTTTTACTGGCCTTATACACACACAATATCATATCCCCATTCAGTGTTTACGTTCAGATATGCTTCAAGTGTTTTTTAATCCACTCCAGAAGAATGTAGTGTGATAGTTTATCAACATCCTTTTTTTCTGTATTGTGACATGTTTTGAGCCTCCTTCATTCCCTCCAGGTAAAACACACCCTATAAATTATCATCATTCATTGATGCTGTGCTATTACAGACTTGAAGTGTCCATTTGTCTGATTGAGTCAAACACTCCCTGTAGTTTACCACTATCCAGTGTTCCAGTACTGGGGCATGCCTCATGTACTTCGTTATCCTCTCCAAATAAAATATGGTCAGTAGCTTATCACAATTACTGTTTCGGTTCTACGATGAGTTTCAAGTCCTTCTTTAATTCATTCTAGATAAAACACATTCAGAAGTTTACCATGGTCCCAAGTTTTACTCTGTGTCATGCTTCCAGTTTCTCTTCATTCAACATGTATCAAACACACTCAATAGTTTATCACCATCCAGTGTTTCCGTGCTGTTTACTGCTTCAACTGTTTCTTCATTCTCTGAAGAAAATACACAACCAATAATTTATCACAATCCAGTGTGTTAATTCTGGTATATGTTTCAAAAGATCCTTTGTCCACCCAAGGTTGACCGCACTCTTAGTTTATCACCATCCCTGGATTCAGTGCTGTTACATACTTTCATCAATTTTTCAACTACCACAGGTCATCATACACAATGATTTATCACGATCCAGTTTCAGAGTTGTGACATGCTTCATGTGCTTCTTTCCCTATACAAGATCAAAGAAAGACCGCCTAAAGTGTGAACATACAGTGTTTCAGTCGTGAAACATACTTCAAGTGGTTCTTGATTCACTCCACGTCAAATGCAGCATATAGGTTATCGACATTCGTTGTTTCAGTGCTATGACACATTTCACTGGCTGCTTCACTAACTCCCGGTCAAACACATTCAGCATTTTACCACTATCTAGGGTTTCAGATCTGTGACATGCTTCAAGTGCTCCTGAAACTACTCAAGGTCAAATGCATTCAGTAGCTTTGTTGTTGCTGGTTGTTATTTGTTGTTCAGTCACTCAGTCATCTCCAGCTCTTCATAATCCCATGGACTGCAGCATATCTCGCCTTTTTGTCCTTCACCATCTCCCGGAGCTTGTTCAAACTCAAATTCAATGGGTCAGTAATGCCATCCAACCATTTTGTCCTCTTCCATCTCCTTCTCCTGCTCCAATCTTTTCCAGCATCAGAGTGTTTTCCAATGAGTTGGCTCTTCACATTAGATAGCCATAATATTAGGGCTTCTGCCTCAGCATCAGCCCCTCCAGTGAATTTTCAGGATTGATTTCCTTTAGGGTTGACTGGATTCATTTCCTTGCAGCCCAAGGGACTCACAGGAGTCTTCTCCAAGATTGCAGTTCAAAAGTATCAATTCCTTAATGTTCAGCCTCCTTTATGGTATGGCTTGCTTTGGCACATGACTACTGAAAAATACAAAAACATAGCTCTGACTATATGGGTCCTTGTTGGCAAAGGAATGCCTCTGCTTTTTTACATGCAGCATGGGTTTGTCACAGCTTTTACAAGAAATAAGTGTCATTTAATTTCATAGCTTCAGTCACCATCTGCCATGGTTTTGGAGTCCACAAAAACAGAAGTCTGTCACTGTTTCCATTGTTTTTCCATCTATTTGTATAAAGTGATAGCATTGGATGCCATGATCTAAGTATTTTGAATGTTGAGCTTTAAGCCAACTTATTCAATCTCCCATTTTACTTTCATCAAGAGGCTCTTTAGTTCTTCTTATCTTTCTGCCATAAGGGTGGTGTCCTCTGCATATTTGAAGTTATTGATATTTCTCCATCAATCTTGATTCCACCTTGTGATTCCTCCAGCACAATGTTTCTCATTATGTATTCTATGTAGAAGTTAAATAAGCAGGGTGACAATTATACAGCCTTGAGGTACACCTTTTCCTATTTGGAACCAGTCTGTAGTTCTATTTCCAGTTCTAACTGTTGCTTCCTGACCTGCATACAGGTTTCTTAAGAGGCAGGTCAGGTGGTCTGGTATTCCCATCTGTTTCAGAATTTTCCAACATTTATTGTAATCCACACAGTCAAAGTCTCAATAAAACATAAACAGATTTCTTCTGGAACTGTCCTGGTTTTTCAGTGATCTGGTGGTTGTTGGCAATTTGATCTTGGTTCCTCTGCCTTTTCGAAAACCAACTTGTATATCTGGAAGTTCACGATTAACGTATCGCTGAAGCATGGCTTGGAGAATTTTGAGCATTAATTTAGTAGCGTGTGAGATGAGTGCAGTAGTTGGAGAATTCTTTGACATTGTCTTTCTTTGGGATTGGAGTGAAAACTGACATTTTTCTGTCCTGTGGTCAGTGCTGAATTTTCCAAATTTGGTGGCATGTTGAGTGCAGAACTTTCATAGCATCATCTTTTGGGATTTGAAAGAGCTCAACTGGAATTCTATCACCTCCACTACCTTTCTTTGTAGTGACGCTTCCTAAGGCCCACTTGAGTTCACATCCCAGGATGTCTGGCTCTAGGTGAATGATCACACCATTGTGATTATCTGGGTCATGAATATCTTTTTTGTACAGTTTTTTCTGTGTATTTTTGCCACCTCTTCTTAAAATCTTCTGCTTCTTTTAGGCCCATACCATTTCTGTCCTTTATTGAGCCCATTTTTGCATGAAATGTTTGTTTGGTATCTCTAATTTTTTTTGAGGAGATCTCTAGTCTTTTCCATTCTATTGTTTTCCTATATTTCCTTGCTTCAATGGGTGTGGCACAATTCAAATGCTTCTCTTTCCACTCTGGTCAGTCATAGCCAATATTTTGTACCAACCAGTGTCCAGTGCTGTGACATATGACTGATTTCAATTCATCAGTGAAGTGAGTAAAAAAAAACAAACAAACAAACAAAAAAAAAAAACCTCCAGGAGTTTATCAACACAGTGTTTCATGGCTGCCACTGGATTCGAGTACTTCTTCACCCACTCCAGGTTAACATAGTCATTTATCACCATCCATTGCTTCACTACACTGACATGTTTCAAATGCTTCTATATTAATCCTGGTGCAAATTTTCTAGTAGTTATAAACAGCCAGTGTTTTAGTTTTGGAGCATGACCCAATGGCTTCTTCATTCTCACCCATAAGCCAAAGTCTAGTGTTTACATACTGTGACATGCTTAAAGAGCTTCATCATCCACCCTAGATCTAGACAGTCAGCATTTTATCATCATACCAGCATTTTAGTGGTGTTACATGATTTTAAATTTTGTTTGCCCACACTGAGGCATACACAGCCAGTACTTCATCATCCTCCAGTGTTTCAGGCTTTGATAAAATTAAATGTGTTCTTGGTCCCACTGACATCAATATACTTACCATTGATTACCATCTGGTTTCACTGCTGTGACATAATGTCAACTGCTTCTTCATCCATTCCTGTGTCAAACAAACCCAGTAGTTTTTTCCCCATCTAGTGTTAGTGTTCAATACTATGAAATGATTTCTGGAGTCTCTGTGTCCATCCCACCTCAAACATAGTCAGTATTATCAATCAATGCTTCAGTGATGTCACATGCTTCAGGTGCTTTCTTCGTTCACTCCATATCAAGTACTTTCAGTCATTTATAAGCATCCAATGTTTCAGTTGTGTGACATGCTTCAACTATTTCTCTAAACCACTTGAGCTGAAACATACCCAATATCTTATGACCATCCAGTGTTTCAGTGCTGTGACATGCTTCAAGTGCTTCTTCTACTCCATGTTAAACACAAGCAATAGTTTATCACCATCAATTGTTTCAGTTCTGTAACATTCTTTAAGTCTTTTTCCATGTACTCTGCTTCAAATACACTGGGCAGTTGTTCACCATCAAGTATTTAGTTCTATGATATGTTTCAACGTTTTCTGTACCTACCAATTCATACACACTCATAAATTTATCACCATCCTGTGTTTTAGGGCTGTCATATGGTTAAATGAGTCCCCATCCCCACCCCAGGTCAAACACACCCAGTATTGATCAACATACAGCCTTTCAGCTATGTGATACATTTCGAGTGTTCTATGATCCAATCTTGGAAGATACATCCAATAATTTATCGAATTCCAGTGTTTCAGTGCTCTGAAGTTTTTAAGTGTTTCTGCATCCAAATAGCTCAGGCATGATTAATAGATTATAACCATCACTGTTTCAGTTTTATGACATGACTTGAGTACATCTTCATCTACTTTACACTCAATAATTACCACCATCCTGTAAATCAGAGGTAAAATATTCTTGGAATGCTTCTTTGTCTACTGTGGGTCAAACACACCTAGTAGTTTTTCACCATTCAGTGTTTCAGTGCTGTGACGACTTCCACTGCTTCTTCGTGTACTACAGGTCATCGCACCAAGTATCTTGTAACTACGAGCTTGCACTCTAGAGAACATATCTCTCCACTACTGAGACTGAATTGTAGAGCATGCATCTCACAACTACTAAGACCCCATTCTAAGTGCACATGACACTTCTGCAGTGCCTAAACTCTGGAGGAAATGTGATGACAGTATTGTCACACAGTATTGATCCTGTATTCTAGAACACACATCTTACCAGAACACACTGAACCAGTGTTCTACAGCAGGCTTAGCACAACTACTTAGCTTCCATTCTGGATGTATCATCCTACCTCTACTGAGTCACTACTACATGGCATACGTGACCCAACTTCTGAGTTTGCACTATGGAATACACATTATGCCACCACTGAGCCAGCTCTAGTGTACACATGACAAAGTACTGATCCCCACGTCAAAGGGCAATGCCAAACATTATTCAAAGTACTGGACAATTGTGCTCATTTCACATACAAAGCAAGACAATGCTCAAAATTCTTTGAGCTAGGCTTCAAAGTATGTGATCCAATACACTGGATTTAGAAAAAGCAGAGGAATGAGGGCTTATACTGTCCAGCTCCATGGCCTACTAGAAAAAGTAGGAAGTCAAGAGATACCTGGAGTAACAGGCAAGTTTGACCTTGCAGTACACATGAAGCAGGGCAAAGACTAACAGAGTTTCCTAAGAGAACTCACCACTCATAGCAAACACTCTCTTCCAACAACACAAGAGATGAGTCTAGAGATGGTCAGTGCTGAAATCAGATTATGTTCTTTGCAGCCGAAGATGGAGAAGCTCTATACATTCAGCCACAACAAGACTGAGCAGTGACATGGCTCAGATCATGAATGCCTTTAAGCAAAGTTCAAACTTAAATTGAAGAGAGTATGAAAAACCACTAGACCATTTGGGTTTGACTGAAATCAAACCCTTATGATTACACAGTGGATGTGACAAATCAAATTGAAGGATTTGATCTTATAGACAGACTACAGGGAGAATTATGGACAAAGTGTCATGACATTCTGCACGAGACAGTGATCAAGAGCATACTTAAGAAAGATAAATTCAAAAAGGCGAAAGGGTTGTCTGAGGAGCCCTTACAAATAGCTTAGAAAAGAAGAGAAGCTAAAGGCATAGGAGAACAAAAAAGATAATCTATTTGAATCCAGTTTCCCAAAGAACACCAAGGAGAGACAAGAAAGCCTTCCTCGGCGGTCAGTGCAAAGAAATAGAGAAAAACAATAGGATGTCAAAGAACAGGTATCGCCTCAAGAATGTTACAGATACCAAGGGAACATTTCATGCAAAATTGGCACAATAAAGGAGAGAAACAATATGGACCTGACAGAAGCAGAATCTATTAAGAAGTGGTGGCAAAAATACGCAGAACTGTACCAAATAATAATAATAATAAAAATAATAATAAGATCTTAATGACCCAGTTAGCTGTGATGGTGTCTTTACTCACCTAGAACCAGACATCCTGGAATGTGAAATCAAGTAGCCCTTAGTAAATCACTATGAACAAAGTTACTAGAGGTGATGGGTTTCCAGTCGTGCAGTTTCAAGTCCTATCAGATTATACCATTAAAATCCTGCACTCAATATGCCAGAAACTTTGGAAAACTCGGCATTGGCCACAGAACTGGAAAAGGTTAGTTTAAAGTCCAATCCCAAAGAAAGGCTATGCCAAAGAATGTTCAAACTACAACACAATTACATGTATCTCACATGCAAGCAAAGTGATGCTCAAAGTTCTCCAAGCCAGGCTTCAACAGTACGTGAACCCAGAATTTCCAGATGTTAAGGGTGGATTTAGAAAAGTCAGAGGAACCAGAGATCAAATTGCCAACATCCATTGGATCAGAGAAAAAGCAAGGGAGTTCAAGATATACATCTACATCTGATTTGGACTATGCCAAAGGTTTTGACTGTGTGGATGACAACAAACTATGGAAAATTCTTGAAAAGATGCAAATATCAGATCTCTTTAGCTGCCTCCTGAGAAATCTGTAGGCAGATTAAGAAGCAAGAGCTAGAACTGGACATGGAACAATGCACTAGATTCAAATTGGGAAAGGAGTACATCAAGGCTGTATATTGCCATGTGGCTTATTTAACTTATATTCAGAGCACATCATGTGAAATGCCAGGCTGGATGAAGCCCAAACTAGAATCAGGATTGCCTGGAGAAATATCAATAACCTCAGATATGCACTTGACACTACATATATGACTGAAAGTGAAGAATAACTAAGGAGCCTGCTGATGAAAAGAAAGAAGAGAGTGAAAAAGCTGGCTCATAACTCAACATTGAAAAAATGAAGATCATGGCATCTGGTCCCATCACTTCATGTCAAATAGGGAAAACATGGAGAAAATGGAAACAGTGATAGACTTTATTTTCTCAGGCTCCAAAATCACTGCAGATGCTGACTGCAGCCATGAAATTAAAAGGTGCTAGATCCTTGGAAGAAAAGCTGTAACCATCTAAAGAGCATATTCAAAAGCAGAGGCATAACTTTGCAATTATGGGAGAGTTGAACTATACAGGAAACTGAGCATGGAATAATCAATGCTTTTGAACTGTGGTGTTGGAGAATACTCTTGTGAGTCCGTTGGACTGCAAGGAGATCAAAGCAGGCAATCCTGATAGAACTCAGCTCTGAATATTCATTGGAAGTACTTTTGCTGAAGCTGAAACTCTGATACTTTGGCCACCTGATGCAAAGAAATGACTAGAGGAAAAGGCCCTGATGCTGGGAAATCTTTAGGGGAGAAGGAGAAGGGCCTAACAGAGGATGAGATGGTCAGATGGTACAACTAATTTGATGCACATTAGTTTGAGCAAACTCTGGGAGTTAGTGATAGATAGTAAGGCCTCGTGGTGTTGCAGAGAGTTGCTATGACTGAGCAACAGAACAACAGGAGAATAATACATTTCAGTAAGAAGTGAAGACACAACTTTCAAGAAGTTACTCAGAGAAAAATAGAGAGAAATTATCAATCCACTGCTCATACAGCCATTTTTACTGCTATTGAAACAAGTTTTTCCATATTTAAATGTGACTTTCCTGAAGCATGTGAATTCTGTTTTTGTTTTTTAATCTCAGAGAGGTGTATTGATGAAATCATGATGCACAGAGAAATGTCAGTTCTCACAGATTCCCTTAATAAAATCATGATGTACTTAAGGAGTTAGCGTTTTTTTTTCCCATGGGAATGAAATTTTTTGATGAGTAACTTTTTAATTCTTTAGAAAACATTAATTACTATGATCAAATTAGTTTGGAATATTTGTAGTCTTTCCTTCAGTATCAGAAGATACTACAGCCCTAATAATAATGCAGGATTTTCCAACTGAAATCCTGAAACAGAATAGCTCACCACATTCTAAAAGCACTGCTACCCCTATAAAGCTAACAACAGTATTTTTCACAGAGCTAGAACAAATAATATTTCACAATTCATATGGAAATACAAAAAAACTGGAATAGTCAAAGCAATGTTGACAAAGAAGAATGGAACTGGAAGAATCAACCTGCCTGACTTCAGGCTCTACTACAAAGCCACAGTCATCAAGACAGTATGGTACTGGCACAAAGACAGAAATATAGATCAATGGAACAAAATAGAAAGCCCAGAGATAAATCCACGCACATATGGACACCTTATCTTTGACAAAGGAGGCAAGAATATAAAATGGATTAAAGGCAATCTCTTTAACAAGTGGTGCTGGGAAAACTGGTCAACCAACTACTTGTAAAAGAATGAGATTAGAACACTTTCTAACACCCTACACACAAAAAGACACAAAATGGATTAAAGATCTAAATGTAAGATCAGAAACTATAAAACTTCTAGAGGAGAACATAGGCAAAACACTCTCCGACACAAATCACAGCAGGATCCTCTATGACCCACCTCCCAGAATATTGGAAATAAAAACAAAAATAAACAAATGGGACCTAATTAAACTTAAAACCTTCTGCAGAACAAAGGAAACTACTAGCAAGGTGAAAAGACAGCCTTGAATGGGAGAAAATAATAGCAAATGAAGCAACCGACAAACAACTAATCTCAAAAATATAGAAGAAACTCTTGCAGTGCAATTCCAGAAAAATAAAAGACCCAATAAAAAAATGGCCAAAAAAACTAAATAGACTTTTCTCCAAGAAGACATACAGATGGCTAACAAACACATGAAAAGATGTTCAACATCACTCATTATCAGAGAAGTGCAAATCAAAACCACAATGACGTACCATTTCACAGCAGTCAGAATGGCCATGATCCAAACACCTACAAGCAATACATGCTGGAGAGGGTGTGGAGAAAAGGGAACCCTCTTACACTGTTGGTGGGAATGCAAACTAGTACAGCCACTATGGAGAACAGTGTGGAGATTCCTTAAAAAACTGGAAATAGAATGGCCATACGACCCAGCGATCCCACTGCTGGGCATACACACCGAGGAAACCAGAATTGAAAGAGACACGTGTACCCCAATGTTCATTGCAACACTATTTATAATAGCCAGGACATGGAAGCAACCTGGATGACTGTCAGCAGATGAATGGATAAGAAAGCTGTGGTACATATACACAATGGAGTATTACTCAGCCATTAAAAATACTACATTTGAATCAGTTCTAATGAGGTGGATGAACTGGAGCCTATTATATAGAGTGAAGTAATCCAGAAAGAAAAATACCAATACAGCATACACATGCATATATATCGAATTTAGAAAAATGGTAATGACAACCGTGTAAGCGAGACAGCAAAAGTGACACAGAGGTATAGGACAGTCTTTTGGACTCTGTGGGAGAGGGAGAGGGTGGGATGATTTGGGACAATGCCACTGAAACATGTTTAATATCACATATGAAATGAATCACCAGTCAAGGTTTCATGCATAATACTGAATGCTTGGGGCTGGTGCACTGGGACGACCCAGAAGGATGGATGACCCAGAAGGGTAGGGTGGAGGGGCGGGTGGGTTCAGGATGGGAACATGTGTATACCTGTGGTGGATTCACGTTGATGCATGGAAAAACCAATACAATATTGTAAAGTAATTAACCACCAATTAAAATAAATAAATTTATATAAAAATAATAAAAGCACAGTAGAAAACTGTTAATTTTCTATTAAAATCAGTGAGCATTTTATCCAAATTAAAGAATGGCAAAAACAACTTGAAGAACATCACTAAAGCCTGCTGAAAGAAATACAGTACAGGGTTAATGGTATGCAAGTTTAGGGTACACAAAACTTGAACTATAGTAATGGAAAATATATTAAAAGTTTCCTAGTGTGTGGGCAGAATGAGAAGTCTCCTCAGAAACTAAAACAAAGAAAACAAATCTTCACATTCTTTTAGAAAATCCAAATTGCTTCAGAAGGAAATATAAAGACACAGAAGAGAGAGCTAACAGCTTAAGTAGATCTATGTATGCTCAAATTATATAAGCAACATTATGTTTCATAGGCTTTTAGGCATTCATACCACAAATTTGAACTCTGATGGTTGGGATACCCTTACATCTCATCTTGGTGAACTATTGCATAGAATATTTTTATTTTGTGGTAAATTTGTCTAATCAGTATTGTTCTATCATGTTTTAAAAAATAAGTATTTTTGTGCTTTCAACATTCAAGGTACATTTGCTTGTTGCTGCATATATGTAACTACACTTCTATGTTAAACAAACTCACTTTTTAAAGGAACTTATTTATTTTATTATTTTTTAAATTTTATTTATTTTGGCGGGGCCAGGTATTCATGGATGTTCAAGGGCCTTTTCTAGCTGAGGCAAGTGGTATGGTGCACTTTGATATGGTGCATAGCCTTCCCATTGTGATGGTTTCTTTTGTTGCAGAACACTGGCTCTAGTTTTGGCACATGAGCTCATGAGTTGTGGCCCATGAGTTTAGCTACACTTCGGCATGTGGGATCCTCCCAGACAAGGATCACTGGGAAGCTGACTATTAACCAATGGATCACTAGGGTAGTTCTGAACAAACCCAGACTCTGCAGGCTAGAAGTTTGTTCTACTTATCTACTTAAGTTGTACTTATCTATCTTAAGTAGATACTGTGTTGCTTTGGGGGATTCTCCTGGTGGCTCAGTGGTAAAGAATCCACCTCCCAATGTGGATGACCCAATGTTGAGAAATCCCTGAGTTGGAAAGATAGATCTTCTGGAAGAGAGAATGGAAACCAACCTCAGTATTCTTGCCTGGGTAATCCCACGGGCAGAGAAGCCTGGTAGTCTATGGTCCATGGAGATGAAAAAGAGAAGGAAATAACTTAGCAACTAATCACGACCACCACCACTATATTGTTTTGGGAGATAAAGTAAATAATTTGTTTAAAAGACCTTTTCCTGGAATGTCTGAAAAGTAGTCAGTGTTTTTGATTATTCAAACTATGCATAACTAAAAGGCATTTATTTTTATTGTGTGTAAAAATCTTTTCAATATTGACCGTGATTTTTTATAATGTATTGCCAGAGAATTTAGCCAGTCATTATATACATTTATTGAGCTCTCTTTTGAAGCCATGTCTTACAACAGCAACTGATTTCAATTATGTTCTTGCTTTAATATTCATCTTGAATTAGATTTTTTTGTCATTTTTGCAAGCAGCATTTCAGTAGATTTAAATCATTTATTTAATCTTTCAATATCTTCACTACAACAACTATCCTCTAAAAAGGGAAATGACACTCCATTTCTCCTGTGATTTTATAGGGACAAGAGAGTAGTAAAGTTCATTGCTTAATGTATTTTTTTCAGGGTTAAAATACTCTTTCTAAGGCAGACCTCCAAACTTCAAGTTTTTCAAGCATTTTTAAAAAATCTATTTTGGTTTCTGGTCTGCTTAGTCTCACAGTTATGTCTGACTTTTTGTGACGTCTGGACTATAGCCCATCAAGCTCCTCTGTCTATGGGGGTTTTCCAGGCAAGAATACTGGAGTGGGTTGTCAGGCCACTCTTCCAGCAGATCTCTTATAGCAGGTGAATTTTTTACTATCTGCACCTCCAAGGAAGCCTAAAGAATATGGGAGTGAGTGACCTGTTGCTTGTCCAGATAATCCTTCCAAACCAGAAATCAAACTGCATTGCAGCAGATTGTTAAGCAGGTGACCTACCAGGGAAGCCCTAGTTTCTGCTTAAAAGTTCCAATTGTCATTCCTTATTATGTGGACTCACTGATCATATGTCATGATTAAGTAAGAGATAACTTTCAGTACAACGTTTCATACTTGAAGTCAAACACATTTTTTTTTCCTTTGAAGGAAATTATACCATATTGATGAAAATACCCAACAAATTATATACTAAAATTGGAAAAAATA
This sequence comes from Bos taurus, assembly GCF_002263795.3. NCBI lineage: Eukaryota > Metazoa > Chordata > Mammalia > Artiodactyla > Bovidae > Bos > Bos taurus. Next base: position 53,568,718 of record NC_082638.1, read on the forward strand.
TTCAAACAAACTCAAGGGCCATAGCCTGGTAAATGGTCTTTCATACAGTTTTAAGAGGAGTGTTCTGAAGCTGTAGGGGCAGAGCCAGTATACACAGAAATTTCTTTAAAGTGGAAAATACATGAGTGAAACATATATCGTGGTAAAAAGGATCCTGTTAACCACAAAATACAAATATGGCAAGCAGTGATGTTAGTGTTTTCCTAGGCAAGAATCTGGAATCATTAAACTTCTTAATTATCTTAACTGACTAGGAACACACAACTCCAAAGCACAGAAATGCACAATCTCATTTTCGTATCCTGATTTTCCAGAGGGTACACTGATGACAGACAACTACAGTAGATTTTTACCTCCCCATTCAAGTGAATACCCAGTGACTATTCTCCATGGTTAAAGCAGATGTACAATATTTGTTTCACAGGTCAAAAATAGGGTGTCTAGCATAAAGTTCAAGCAAAATTATATCTAGTTAGAATGTTCACTAATGCTTAAATAGGTGAAAAGGTCTTCCATCACTATGAAAAACAATACTAAACATTTTATTTCCGAAGAGAAGGTATTTTTGTTTGTTTGTTTGTTTGCAGTAACTTTAAACTTTATTCCATCACTCCAACATTGGATACACAGACTAGGGGCTCTACTACCGCCACCACCAGTCCCTAGCTTACTGGACCTAAATATTTCAAAGAGAGGGATCTCTAATGAACCACAAGATGTTCCTGTCTCCCAAACATAAGACCGTTTGTCCAGGTCCTCTGATAGATATATAACCTTTCTCTTTAATTCCTCCACCACTTGTATTACGCTAGATTCCTAACAGAAGCACCCTGATGGAATTTGTTTCTCCAAGAAGGAAGACAACGGATACAATTTAAGTGAAGAAATGGTCAGGCAAGAGCACTTATTAACAGGTAGCAGAAGTCTGTTCAGTAGTATGAGTTAGCTCAAGCGGTTCTAATTAGGGAAATGAACGCAGTCTTCATTACATTGACACATCTCGTTTCAAGCTCAGGGATTTCTCAACATTGGGTCATCCACATTGGGAGGTGGATTCTTTACCACTGAGCCACCAGGAGAATCCCCCAAAGCAACACAGTATCTACTTAAGATAGATAAGTACAACTTAAGTAGATAAGTAGAACAAACTTCTAGCCTGCAGAGTCTGGGTTTGTTCAGAACTACCCTAGTGATCCATTGGTTAATAGTCAGCTTCCCAGTGATCCTTGTCTGGGAGGATCCCACATGCCGAAGTGTAGCTAAACTCATGGGCCACAACTCATGAGCTCATGTGCCAAAACTAGAGCCAGTGTTCTGCAACAAAAGAAACCATCACAATGGGAAGGCTATGCACCATATCAAAGTGCACCATACCACTTGCCTCAGCTAGAAAAGGCCCTTGAACATCCATGAATACCTGGCCCCGCCAAAATAAATAAAATTTAAAAAATAATAAAATAAATAAGTTCCTTTAAAAAGTGAGTTTGTTTAACATAGAAGTGTAGTTACATATATGCAGCAACAAGCAAATGTACCTTGAATGTTGAAAGCACAAAAATACTTATTTTTTAAAACATGATAGAACAATACTGATTAGACAAATTTACCACAAAATAAAAATATTCTATGCAATAGTTCACCAAGATGAGATGTAAGGGTATCCCAACCATCAGAGTTCAAATTTGTGGTATGACTGCCTAAAAGCCTATGAAACATAATGTTGCTTATATAATTTGAGCATACATAGATCTACTTAAGCTGTTAGCTCTCTCTTCTGTGTCTTTATATTTCCTTCTGAAGCAATTTGGATTTTCTAAAAGAATGTGAAGATTTGTTTTCTTTGTTTTAGTTTCTGAGGAGACTTCTCATTCTGCCCACACACTAGGAAACTTTTAATATATTTTCCATTACTATAGTTCAAGTTTTGTGTACCCTAAACTTGCATACCATTAACCCTGTACTGTATTTCTTTCAGCAGGCTTTAGTGATGTTCTTCAAGTTGTTTTTGCCATTCTTTAATTTGGATAAAATGCTCACTGATTTTAATAGAAAATTAACAGTTTTCTACTGTGCTTTTATTATTTTTATATAAATTTATTTATTTTAATTGGTGGTTAATTACTTTACAATATTGTATTGGTTTTTCCATGCATCAACGTGAATCCACCACAGGTATACACATGTTCCCATCCTGAACCCACCCGCCCCTCCACCCTACCCTTCTGGGTCATCCATCCTTCTGGGTCGTCCCAGTGCACCAGCCCCAAGCATTCAGTATTATGCATGAAACCTTGACTGGTGATTCATTTCATATGTGATATTAAACATGTTTCAGTGGCATTGTCCCAAATCATCCCACCCTCTCCCTCTCCCACAGAGTCCAAAAGACTGTCCTATACCTCTGTGTCACTTTTGCTGTCTCGCTTACATGGTTGTCATTACCATTTTTCTAAATTCGATATATATGCATGTGTATGCTGTATTGGTATTTTTCTTTCTGGATTACTTCACTCTATATAATAGGCTCCAGTTCATCCACCTCATTAGAACTGATTCAAATGTAGTATTTTTAATGGCTGAGTAATACTCCATTGTGTATATGTACCACAGCTTTCTTATCCATTCATCTGCTGACAGTCATCCAGGTTGCTTCCATGTCCTGGCTATTATAAATAGTGTTGCAATGAACATTGGGGTACACGTGTCTCTTTCAATTCTGGTTTCCTCGGTGTGTATGCCCAGCAGTGGGATCGCTGGGTCGTATGGCCATTCTATTTCCAGTTTTTTAAGGAATCTCCACACTGTTCTCCATAGTGGCTGTACTAGTTTGCATTCCCACCAACAGTGTAAGAGGGTTCCCTTTTCTCCACACCCTCTCCAGCATGTATTGCTTGTAGGTGTTTGGATCATGGCCATTCTGACTGCTGTGAAATGGTACGTCATTGTGGTTTTGATTTGCACTTCTCTGATAATGAGTGATGTTGAACATCTTTTCATGTGTTTGTTAGCCATCTGTATGTCTTCTTGGAGAAAAGTCTATTTAGTTTTTTTGGCCATTTTTTTATTGGGTCTTTTATTTTTCTGGAATTGCACTGCAAGAGTTTCTTCTATATTTTTGAGATTAGTTGTTTGTCGGTTGCTTCATTTGCTATTATTTTCTCCCATTCAAGGCTGTCTTTTCACCTTGCTAGTAGTTTCCTTTGTTCTGCAGAAGGTTTTAAGTTTAATTAGGTCCCATTTGTTTATTTTTGTTTTTATTTCCAATATTCTGGGAGGTGGGTCATAGAGGATCCTGCTGTGATTTGTGTCGGAGAGTGTTTTGCCTATGTTCTCCTCTAGAAGTTTTATAGTTTCTGATCTTACATTTAGATCTTTAATCCATTTTGTGTCTTTTTGTGTGTAGGGTGTTAGAAAGTGTTCTAATCTCATTCTTTTACAAGTAGTTGGTTGACCAGTTTTCCCAGCACCACTTGTTAAAGAGATTGCCTTTAATCCATTTTATATTCTTGCCTCCTTTGTCAAAGATAAGGTGTCCATATGTGCGTGGATTTATCTCTGGGCTTTCTATTTTGTTCCATTGATCTATATTTCTGTCTTTGTGCCAGTACCATACTGTCTTGATGACTGTGGCTTTGTAGTAGAGCCTGAAGTCAGGCAGGTTGATTCTTCCAGTTCCATTCTTCTTTGTCAACATTGCTTTGACTATTCCAGTTTTTTTGTATTTCCATATGAATTGTGAAATATTATTTGTTCTAGCTCTGTGAAAAATACTGTTGTTAGCTTTATAGGGGTAGCAGTGCTTTTAGAATGTGGTGAGCTATTCTGTTTCAGGATTTCAGTTGGAAAATCCTGCATTATTATTAGGGCTGTAGTATCTTCTGATACTGAAGGAAAGACTACAAATATTCCAAACTAATTTGATCATAGTAATTAATGTTTTCTAAAGAATTAAAAAGTTACTCATCAAAAAATTTCATTCCCATGGGAAAAAAAAACGCTAACTCCTTAAGTACATCATGATTTTATTAAGGGAATCTGTGAGAACTGACATTTCTCTGTGCATCATGATTTCATCAATACACCTCTCTGAGATTAAAAAACAAAAACAGAATTCACATGCTTCAGGAAAGTCACATTTAAATATGGAAAAACTTGTTTCAATAGCAGTAAAAATGGCTGTATGAGCAGTGGATTGATAATTTCTCTCTATTTTTCTCTGAGTAACTTCTTGAAAGTTGTGTCTTCACTTCTTACTGAAATGTATTATTCTCCTGTTGTTCTGTTGCTCAGTCATAGCAACTCTCTGCAACACCACGAGGCCTTACTATCTATCACTAACTCCCAGAGTTTGCTCAAACTAATGTGCATCAAATTAGTTGTACCATCTGACCATCTCATCCTCTGTTAGGCCCTTCTCCTTCTCCCCTAAAGATTTCCCAGCATCAGGGCCTTTTCCTCTAGTCATTTCTTTGCATCAGGTGGCCAAAGTATCAGAGTTTCAGCTTCAGCAAAAGTACTTCCAATGAATATTCAGAGCTGAGTTCTATCAGGATTGCCTGCTTTGATCTCCTTGCAGTCCAACGGACTCACAAGAGTATTCTCCAACACCACAGTTCAAAAGCATTGATTATTCCATGCTCAGTTTCCTGTATAGTTCAACTCTCCCATAATTGCAAAGTTATGCCTCTGCTTTTGAATATGCTCTTTAGATGGTTACAGCTTTTCTTCCAAGGATCTAGCACCTTTTAATTTCATGGCTGCAGTCAGCATCTGCAGTGATTTTGGAGCCTGAGAAAATAAAGTCTATCACTGTTTCCATTTTCTCCATGTTTTCCCTATTTGACATGAAGTGATGGGACCAGATGCCATGATCTTCATTTTTTCAATGTTGAGTTATGAGCCAGCTTTTTCACTCTCTTCTTTCTTTTCATCAGCAGGCTCCTTAGTTATTCTTCACTTTCAGTCATATATGTAGTGTCAAGTGCATATCTGAGGTTATTGATATTTCTCCAGGCAATCCTGATTCTAGTTTGGGCTTCATCCAGCCTGGCATTTCACATGATGTGCTCTGAATATAAGTTAAATAAGCCACATGGCAATATACAGCCTTGATGTACTCCTTTCCCAATTTGAATCTAGTGCATTGTTCCATGTCCAGTTCTAGCTCTTGCTTCTTAATCTGCCTACAGATTTCTCAGGAGGCAGCTAAAGAGATCTGATATTTGCATCTTTTCAAGAATTTTCCATAGTTTGTTGTCATCCACACAGTCAAAACCTTTGGCATAGTCCAAATCAGATGTAGATGTATATCTTGAACTCCCTTGCTTTTTCTCTGATCCAATGGATGTTGGCAATTTGATCTCTGGTTCCTCTGACTTTTCTAAATCCACCCTTAACATCTGGAAATTCTGGGTTCACGTACTGTTGAAGCCTGGCTTGGAGAACTTTGAGCATCACTTTGCTTGCATGTGAGATACATGTAATTGTGTTGTAGTTTGAACATTCTTTGGCATAGCCTTTCTTTGGGATTGGACTTTAAACTAACCTTTTCCAGTTCTGTGGCCAATGCCGAGTTTTCCAAAGTTTCTGGCATATTGAGTGCAGGATTTTAATGGTATAATCTGATAGGACTTGAAACTGCACGACTGGAAACCCATCACCTCTAGTAACTTTGTTCATAGTGATTTACTAAGGGCTACTTGATTTCACATTCCAGGATGTCTGGTTCTAGGTGAGTAAAGACACCATCACAGCTAACTGGGTCATTAAGATCTTATTATTATTTTTATTATTATTATTATTTGGTACAGTTCTGCGTATTTTTGCCACCACTTCTTAATAGATTCTGCTTCTGTCAGGTCCATATTGTTTCTCTCCTTTATTGTGCCAATTTTGCATGAAATGTTCCCTTGGTATCTGTAACATTCTTGAGGCGATACCTGTTCTTTGACATCCTATTGTTTTTCTCTATTTCTTTGCACTGACCGCCGAGGAAGGCTTTCTTGTCTCTCCTTGGTGTTCTTTGGGAAACTGGATTCAAATAGATTATCTTTTTTGTTCTCCTATGCCTTTAGCTTCTCTTCTTTTCTAAGCTATTTGTAAGGGCTCCTCAGACAACCCTTTCGCCTTTTTGAATTTATCTTTCTTAAGTATGCTCTTGATCACTGTCTCGTGCAGAATGTCATGACACTTTGTCCATAATTCTCCCTGTAGTCTGTCTATAAGATCAAATCCTTCAATTTGATTTGTCACATCCACTGTGTAATCATAAGGGTTTGATTTCAGTCAAACCCAAATGGTCTAGTGGTTTTTCATACTCTCTTCAATTTAAGTTTGAACTTTGCTTAAAGGCATTCATGATCTGAGCCATGTCACTGCTCAGTCTTGTTGTGGCTGAATGTATAGAGCTTCTCCATCTTCGGCTGCAAAGAACATAATCTGATTTCAGCACTGACCATCTCTAGACTCATCTCTTGTGTTGTTGGAAGAGAGTGTTTGCTATGAGTGGTGAGTTCTCTTAGGAAACTCTGTTAGTCTTTGCCCTGCTTCATGTGTACTGCAAGGTCAAACTTGCCTGTTACTCCAGGTATCTCTTGACTTCCTACTTTTTCTAGTAGGCCATGGAGCTGGACAGTATAAGCCCTCATTCCTCTGCTTTTTCTAAATCCAGTGTATTGGATCACATACTTTGAAGCCTAGCTCAAAGAATTTTGAGCATTGTCTTGCTTTGTATGTGAAATGAGCACAATTGTCCAGTACTTTGAATAATGTTTGGCATTGCCCTTTGACGTGGGGATCAGTACTTTGTCATGTGTACACTAGAGCTGGCTCAGTGGTGGCATAATGTGTATTCCATAGTGCAAACTCAGAAGTTGGGTCACGTATGCCATGTAGTAGTGACTCAGTAGAGGTAGGATGATACATCCAGAATGGAAGCTAAGTAGTTGTGCTAAGCCTGCTGTAGAACACTGGTTCAGTGTGTTCTGGTAAGATGTGTGTTCTAGAATACAGGATCAATACTGTGTGACAATACTGTCATCACATTTCCTCCAGAGTTTAGGCACTGCAGAAGTGTCATGTGCACTTAGAATGGGGTCTTAGTAGTTGTGAGATGCATGCTCTACAATTCAGTCTCAGTAGTGGAGAGATATGTTCTCTAGAGTGCAAGCTCGTAGTTACAAGATACTTGGTGCGATGACCTGTAGTACACGAAGAAGCAGTGGAAGTCGTCACAGCACTGAAACACTGAATGGTGAAAAACTACTAGGTGTGTTTGACCCACAGTAGACAAAGAAGCATTCCAAGAATATTTTACCTCTGATTTACAGGATGGTGGTAATTATTGAGTGTAAAGTAGATGAAGATGTACTCAAGTCATGTCATAAAACTGAAACAGTGATGGTTATAATCTATTAATCATGCCTGAGCTATTTGGATGCAGAAACACTTAAAAACTTCAGAGCACTGAAACACTGGAATTCGATAAATTATTGGATGTATCTTCCAAGATTGGATCATAGAACACTCGAAATGTATCACATAGCTGAAAGGCTGTATGTTGATCAATACTGGGTGTGTTTGACCTGGGGTGGGGATGGGGACTCATTTAACCATATGACAGCCCTAAAACACAGGATGGTGATAAATTTATGAGTGTGTATGAATTGGTAGGTACAGAAAACGTTGAAACATATCATAGAACTAAATACTTGATGGTGAACAACTGCCCAGTGTATTTGAAGCAGAGTACATGGAAAAAGACTTAAAGAATGTTACAGAACTGAAACAATTGATGGTGATAAACTATTGCTTGTGTTTAACATGGAGTAGAAGAAGCACTTGAAGCATGTCACAGCACTGAAACACTGGATGGTCATAAGATATTGGGTATGTTTCAGCTCAAGTGGTTTAGAGAAATAGTTGAAGCATGTCACACAACTGAAACATTGGATGCTTATAAATGACTGAAAGTACTTGATATGGAGTGAACGAAGAAAGCACCTGAAGCATGTGACATCACTGAAGCATTGATTGATAATACTGACTATGTTTGAGGTGGGATGGACACAGAGACTCCAGAAATCATTTCATAGTATTGAACACTAACACTAGATGGGGAAAAAACTACTGGGTTTGTTTGACACAGGAATGGATGAAGAAGCAGTTGACATTATGTCACAGCAGTGAAACCAGATGGTAATCAATGGTAAGTATATTGATGTCAGTGGGACCAAGAACACATTTAATTTTATCAAAGCCTGAAACACTGGAGGATGATGAAGTACTGGCTGTGTATGCCTCAGTGTGGGCAAACAAAATTTAAAATCATGTAACACCACTAAAATGCTGGTATGATGATAAAATGCTGACTGTCTAGATCTAGGGTGGATGATGAAGCTCTTTAAGCATGTCACAGTATGTAAACACTAGACTTTGGCTTATGGGTGAGAATGAAGAAGCCATTGGGTCATGCTCCAAAACTAAAACACTGGCTGTTTATAACTACTAGAAAATTTGCACCAGGATTAATATAGAAGCATTTGAAACATGTCAGTGTAGTGAAGCAATGGATGGTGATAAATGACTATGTTAACCTGGAGTGGGTGAAGAAGTACTCGAATCCAGTGGCAGCCATGAAACACTGTGTTGATAAACTCCTGGAGGTTTTTTTTTTTTGTTTGTTTGTTTGTTTTTTTTTACTCACTTCACTGATGAATTGAAATCAGTCATATGTCACAGCACTGGACACTGGTTGGTACAAAATATTGGCTATGACTGACCAGAGTGGAAAGAGAAGCATTTGAATTGTGCCACACCCATTGAAGCAAGGAAATATAGGAAAACAATAGAATGGAAAAGACTAGAGATCTCCTCAAAAAAAATTAGAGATACCAAACAAACATTTCATGCAAAAATGGGCTCAATAAAGGACAGAAATGGTATGGGCCTAAAAGAAGCAGAAGATTTTAAGAAGAGGTGGCAAAAATACACAGAAAAAACTGTACAAAAAAGATATTCATGACCCAGATAATCACAATGGTGTGATCATTCACCTAGAGCCAGACATCCTGGGATGTGAACTCAAGTGGGCCTTAGGAAGCGTCACTACAAAGAAAGGTAGTGGAGGTGATAGAATTCCAGTTGAGCTCTTTCAAATCCCAAAAGATGATGCTATGAAAGTTCTGCACTCAACATGCCACCAAATTTGGAAAATTCAGCACTGACCACAGGACAGAAAAATGTCAGTTTTCACTCCAATCCCAAAGAAAGACAATGTCAAAGAATTCTCCAACTACTGCACTCATCTCACACGCTACTAAATTAATGCTCAAAATTCTCCAAGCCATGCTTCAGCGATACGTTAATCGTGAACTTCCAGATATACAAGTTGGTTTTCGAAAAGGCAGAGGAACCAAGATCAAATTGCCAACAACCACCAGATCACTGAAAAACCAGGACAGTTCCAGAAGAAATCTGTTTATGTTTTATTGAGACTTTGACTGTGTGGATTACAATAAATGTTGGAAAATTCTGAAACAGATGGGAATACCAGACCACCTGACCTGCCTCTTAAGAAACCTGTATGCAGGTCAGGAAGCAACAGTTAGAACTGGAAATAGAACTACAGACTGGTTCCAAATAGGAAAAGGCGTACCTCAAGGCTGTATAATTGTCACCCTGCTTATTTAACTTCTACATAGAATACATAATGAGAAACATTGTGCTGGAGGAATCACAAGGTGGAATCAAGATTGATGGAGAAATATCAATAACTTCAAATATGCAGAGGACACCACCCTTATGGCAGAAAGATAAGAAGAACTAAAGAGCCTCTTGATGAAAGTAAAATGGGAGATTGAATAAGTTGGCTTAAAGCTCAACATTCAAAATACTTAGATCATGGCATCCAATGCTATCACTTTATACAAATAGATGGAAAAACAATGGAAACAGTGACAGACTTCTGTTTTTGTGGACTCCAAAACCATGGCAGATGGTGACTGAAGCTATGAAATTAAATGACACTTATTTCTTGTAAAAGCTGTGACAAACCCATGCTGCATGTAAAAAAGCAGAGGCATTCCTTTGCCAACAAGGACCCATATAGTCAGAGCTATGTTTTTGTATTTTTCAGTAGTCATGTGCCAAAGCAAGCCATACCATAAAGGAGGCTGAACATTAAGGAATTGATACTTTTGAACTGCAATCTTGGAGAAGACTCCTGTGAGTCCCTTGGGCTGCAAGGAAATGAATCCAGTCAACCCTAAAGGAAATCAATCCTGAAAATTCACTGGAGGGGCTGATGCTGAGGCAGAAGCCCTAATATTATGGCTATCTAATGTGAAGAGCCAACTCATTGGAAAACACTCTGATGCTGGAAAAGATTGGAGCAGGAGAAGGAGATGGAAGAGGACAAAATGGTTGGATGGCATTACTGACCCATTGAATTTGAGTTTGAACAAGCTCCGGGAGATGGTGAAGGACAAAAAGGCGAGATATGCTGCAGTCCATGGGATTACGAAGAGCTGGAGATGACTGAGTGACTGAACAACAAATAACAACCAGCAACAACAAAGCTACTGAATGCATTTGACCTTGAGTAGTTTCAGGAGCACTTGAAGCATGTCACAGATCTGAAACCCTAGATAGTGGTAAAATGCTGAATGTGTTTGACCGGGAGTTAGTGAAGCAGCCAGTGAAATGTGTCATAGCACTGAAACAACGAATGTCGATAACCTATATGCTGCATTTGACGTGGAGTGAATCAAGAACCACTTGAAGTATGTTTCACGACTGAAACACTGTATGTTCACACTTTAGGCGGTCTTTCTTTGATCTTGTATAGGGAAAGAAGCACATGAAGCATGTCACAACTCTGAAACTGGATCGTGATAAATCATTGTGTATGATGACCTGTGGTAGTTGAAAAATTGATGAAAGTATGTAACAGCACTGAATCCAGGGATGGTGATAAACTAAGAGTGCGGTCAACCTTGGGTGGACAAAGGATCTTTTGAAACATATACCAGAATTAACACACTGGATTGTGATAAATTATTGGTTGTGTATTTTCTTCAGAGAATGAAGAAACAGTTGAAGCAGTAAACAGCACGGAAACACTGGATGGTGATAAACTATTGAGTGTGTTTGATACATGTTGAATGAAGAGAAACTGGAAGCATGACACAGAGTAAAACTTGGGACCATGGTAAACTTCTGAATGTGTTTTATCTAGAATGAATTAAAGAAGGACTTGAAACTCATCGTAGAACCGAAACAGTAATTGTGATAAGCTACTGACCATATTTTATTTGGAGAGGATAACGAAGTACATGAGGCATGCCCCAGTACTGGAACACTGGATAGTGGTAAACTACAGGGAGTGTTTGACTCAATCAGACAAATGGACACTTCAAGTCTGTAATAGCACAGCATCCATGAATGATGATAATTTATAGGGTGTGTTTTACCTGGAGGGAATGAAGGAGGCTCAAAACATGTCACAATACAGAAAAAAAAGGATGTTGATAAACTATCACACTACATTCTTCTGGAGTGGATTAAAAAACACTTGAAGCATATCTGAACGTAAACACTGAATGGGGATATGATATTGTGTGTGTATAAGGCCAGTAAAAATAGAGGAAACAATAGAATAGGAAAGGCTAGAAATCTTGCCAAGGAACTTAGAGACACAAAGGGAATATTTCTTGCAAACATGGGCACAATCAAGGACAGAAGTGGTATGAGCCTAGCAGAAGCAGAAAATGTGATGAAGTGTTGGCAAGAGTATAAGAGAACTGTGTCAAAGAAAGGTCTTAATCACCTGCTGCTGGGTGCCATTGCCTTCTCCACTTAATCATCTAGATAACCATAATGGTGTGATCACTCACATAGAGCAGACAACCTGGAGTGTGAAGTCAAGTGGATCTTAGGAAGAATGACCACAAACAATGCTAGTCGAGGTGATAGAATTGAAGCTTACCTATGCCAACAAAGGTTCCTCTAGTCAAGGCTATGGTTTTACCTGTGGTCATGTATGGATGTGAGAGTTGGATTGTGAAGAAGGCTGAGCACCGAAGAATTGATCCTTTTGAATTGTGGTGTTGGAGAAGACTCTTGAGAATCCCTTGGACTGCAAGGAGATCCAACCAGTCCATTCTGAAGGAGATCAGCCCTGGGATTTCTTTGGAAGGAATGATGCTAAAGCTGAAACTCCAGTACTTTGGCCACCTCATGCGAAGAGTTGACTCACTGGAAAAGACTCTGATGCTGGGATGGATTGGGGGCAGGAGGAGAAGGGGACAGCAGAGGATGAGATGGCTGGATGACATCACTGACTTGATGGACGAGAGTCTCAGTGAACTCCGGAAGTTGGTGACGGACAAGGAGGCCTGGCGTGCTGCGATTCATGGCGTCGCAAAGAGTTGGACACGACTAAGCGACTGATCTGATCTATTTCAAATTAAAACAATAACAATAATGCTGTTAAAATGCTGCACTCAATGTGCCAGGAAATTTGGAAAAATCATCAATGACCACAGGACAGGAAAAGGTCAGTTTCACTCTGATCCCAAAGAGGGGAATTGTGATGGAATGCTCAAACTACTGCACAATCGTGCTCATTTCATATGCTGGCAATGTAATGCTCAAAATTCCTCAATCTAGTTTTCAACAATATGTGAACTGAGGACTTTCAAATGTACAAATAGGGTTAGGAAACGCAGAGGAATCAGAGATCAAATTGCCAACATTCACTGGATCATAGACAAAGCATGGAATTCCAGAAAATGATCTACTTCTGCTTCACTCACTATGCTAAAGACTTTGCATATGAGGGTCACTGAAAATGTGGAAAATTCTTAAAGAGATGTATATACTTGACCACATTACCTGGTTCCTGTGAAACCTGTATGCAGGTCAAGAAGTAACAGAATCAGGCAGGAACAAAGGACTTGTTCAGAATTGGTAAAGGAGTACATCAAGACTGTCTTGAACTTACCTGCAAGGTATACCATGCAAAATGTCAGACTGGAAGAAGCACAAGCTGGAATCAAAATTTCTGGGAGAAATATCAATAAACTCAGACATGCGGATGACAGAAAGCAGAATAGGAATTAGAGCTCCTTGCTGAGATGAAAGTGGGAATTAAAAAAGCTGGCTTAAACCTCGACATTCAATAAACTAAGATCATGTCGTCCAGTCCCATCAGTCCAGTTCAGTTCAGTCACTCAGTCATGTCCAATTCTTTGTGACCCCATGAATTGCAGCATGCCAGGCCTCTCTGTCCATCACCAGCTCCCGGAGTTTACTCAGACTCATGTCCATCGGGTCAGCGATGCCATCCAGCCATCTCATCCTCTGTCGTACCTTTCTCCTCCTGCTCCCAATCCCTCTCAGCATTAGAGTCTTTTCCAATGAGTCAACTCTTCATGTGAGATGGCCAAAGTATTTGATAGCAAATAGATTAAGACACAAGGAAACTGTGACAGATTTTTATTTTTGTAGTTCCAAAATCACTGTGCATGGTAACTGAAGCCATGAAGTTAAAAGACACTTGCTTCTTGGACGAAAAGCTATGACAAACCTAGACAGCATATGCAACCAGAGACATCGCTTTTCTGGCAAAGGTCCATATAATCAAGGTATGGTTTTACCCAGTAGTCATGCATGGATGTGAGATCTGAACCATAAAGAAGGTTGAATGCCAAATAATTGATGTTTTAGAACTGTGGTGCTGGAGAAGACTCTTGAGTCCCTTGAACTGCAAAGAGTTCAAACCAGTCAGTTCTAAAGAGAATCAACACTGACTACTAATTGGAAGGACGGATGTTGAAGTTGCAATACTTTGGCCACCTGATGCAAAGAGCCAAATCATTAGAAAAGACACTAATGCTGGGTAAGATTGTAAGCAGGTGGGGATGGGTGTGACAGAGAATAAAATAGTTGAATGTTGGCATAACTGTCTCAATGGGCATGAATTTGAGCAAATTCCAGGAGATAGTGAAGGACAGGGAAGCCTGGTGTGCTGTAGTTCATGGGGTTGCAAAGAGCTGGACATGGCTGTGTGACCGAAAAACATCAGTCTTGGGTAAATAAGGAAGCACCTGAAGTGTGTCACAGCACTTAAACACTGGATGTTGATAAACGACTGTATGTATTTGAAATAGGATAGATGAGGAAGCCTTGTGAATTAATCAGCACTGAAAGAATGGATGTGTGTATTAACCCAGAGTAGATAAGGAATCACTGGTGTATGTCACAGCACTGATAGACTGAATGGTGAAAAAACACTTGTTGAGTTTGACCTCTGGGAGTCAAACAAACACCTAATATATGCCACAAGTTACAGCCCTGAAACCTTGGCGAATGATAAAATGCTGGGAACGTTCGACTGATATGGACTATTAAGCACTTGAAGCATATCACTCTACTGAATACGGGATGATGATACACAAATGAGTATGTTTTACAGGAGAGGATGAAGCACATGAAGTATATCACAGCACTGAAACCCTGAAGGTGGTAAACTCCTAGAAGTGATGGGCCAGGATTGACAAAGAAGCATATGCTGAAATATAGATGTTGATACACTATTGAGTATTTGACACCAGGTGGACAAAGAAACATTTGGAGCATGTCACATGTCAAGGCACTGAGCACTGTATGGTAATAAACTACAGAGTGTGTATTTCCAGAGTGTGGATGAATAGGCACTTGAATCACATCACAGCACTGAAACACTGACGTTGATAAGCTACTGGATGTATTTTTATAGTCTGGATGATAAAGCAGTTGTGTCAGAGCTTGGAAATACTGGATGGTGATAAACTACTGGTGTGTTTGATAAAGATGCACTTGAACTTGTGACAGCAGTGAAAAACAAAAGGTGATAAGCTGATGAGTCTATTTTAGGTCAGGTGGACCAAGATGCGGCTGAATCACCTCTTTAAAGTGTGGATAATGATAAGCTACTGAGTACGTTTGACCTGGGGTGGATAAAGAAACACTGAAAGCATGTCACAGCTTTCACTGGATGAAGAAACCCTGGATGGAGATATACAACTGGATGTGTTTGACCCAGGGTGTGTGAAGAATAACTTGAGGTGTCATTGCACTGAAACAGTAGATCATGATAATCTATTGGAAGTGTTCAACGAGTAATCAATGAGGAAGCACATTGCATGGAATGGTGCTGCATGGTGATAAACACCTGGTTGTGTTTGACCAATGTGGATGAAGAAGTTCTTGAAGCATGCCAAATGCTTTGCAACCCTGGATGGTGATATAATCCCATCAAACAATGTGTCTTTTTGATATAGGGTGTAAAAGCAAGCACTTAAAGCATGTCACAGGGCCTTTCCTGGTGGTTCAGTGGTTAAGCATCCACCTTGAAGTGTAGGGGATGAAGGTTCAATTGCTGACTGGGAAACTAACATCCCATATGCTACAGAGTAACTAAACCTGCACAGCTGCAAACACTGAAGTTCTCACACTCCAGAGACTGCATGCCATGGTGAGAGTTGGCTTGTCTCAAGGACTATCTTACGTGCCACAACTATGACCCAACACAGCCAACTAAATAAATTAAGAAGAATCATGTCACAGGTGAAACATTGGTGACAAACTATTGAGTGTGCTTTACCTGGAGAAAATGAAGAAACACTTACATCATGTCACTGCACTGAAACACGGGATGGTGATAAGCTACTGGGTATGTTTGACATGGGGTGCATGAAGAAGACTTGTGGAATGTTCCACAGTTAAATCATTGGGTGATGATAATCTACTGACTCTGTTAGACCTGGAGTGGATAGAAGCATGTCACAGAACTGAAATGCAAAGGGTGGTAAATTACAGTATGTTTAAACAGAGGAGGATGAAGAAACACATAACCTGTCGCAGCATTGAATACTAGATATATTTGACCTGGAGTGGGTTGAACAAGCACTCAAAACAGGTTACAGGACTGAAGTAAACACTGGATGATGATAAACAACTCAGTGTGTTGACCAGAGGAGATGAAGAAGCGACGGAAGCATGTCATGACAGTGAAAGAGTAGATGATGATAAACAGTATTAGTAGTGGCAAGATGCCTGCTCCAGAGTTCAGGTTCAAGATGCAGCATGTTTGCACTAGAATGTGGGTTTAATAAGTTTGTGATGCCTCCCCGAAAGTGAAAATTCAGCAGTTACTACGAGCCTACCCTGGATCGTGGGGTTGGAAGGGGCAAAATGAGAGCTCCAGGCTGCAAGCTCAGAACGTGCATGATGTGCACTAGGGCTTTCTAAAGCCCACTTGACATCACATTCCAGGATGTCTGGCACTAGGTGAATGATCATACCATAGTCATTATCTTGGTCGTGAAGATCTTTTAATTTGTAGTATAAATATATTTATTTTAATTGGAGTTAAATTACTTTACAATATTGTATTGGTTTTGCTATACACCAACATGAATCCACCACAGGTATACGCGTGTTCCCATCCCGTACCCCCCTCCCTTCTCCCACCATGTACCATCCCTCTGGGTCGTCCCCGTGTACCAGTATCGTGCAACCAGTCCCAAGCAACCAGTATCCTGCATCGAACTTGAACTGGTGATTTGTTTCATATATGATACTATACATGTTTCAATGTATAGTATTTCTTCCAAATCATCCAACCCTCTCCCTCTCCCACAGAGTCCAAAAGACTGTTCTATACATGTGCGTCTCTTTTGCTGTCTCACGTACAGGGTTATCATTACCATCTTTCTAAATTCCATATATATGCATTAGTATACTGTACTGGTGTTTTTGTTTCTGGGTTACTTCAGTCTGTATAATAGGCTCCAGTTCCATCCATCTCATTAGAACTGATTCAAATGTATTATTTTCAATGGCTGAGTAATACTCCATTGTGTATATGTACCACAGCTTTCTTATCCATTTGTCTGCTGATGGTCATGTAGGTTGCTTCCATACCCTGGCTATTAGAGACAGTGCAGTGATGAACATTTGGGAACACATGTTTCTTTCAAGTCTGGTTTCCTTGGTGTGTATGCCCAGCAGTGGGATTGCTGGGTCATAAGGAAGTTCTGTTTCCAGTTTTTTAAGGAATCTCCACACTGTTCTTCATAGTGGCTATACTAGTTTGCATTCCCACCAACAGTGTAAGAGGGTTCTCTTTTCTCCACACCGTCTCCAGTATGTATTGCTTGCAGACTTTTGGATCGCAACCATTCTGACTGGCATGAAACGGTACCTCACTGTCGTTTTGATTTGCATTTCTCTGATAATGTGTGATGTTGAGCATCTTTTCATGTGTTTGCTAGCCATCTGTATGTCTTCTTTGGAGAAATGTCTATTTAGTTCTTTGGCCCATTATTTGATTAGGTCATTTATTTTTCTGAAATTGTGCTATAGGAATTGCTTCTATATTTTTGATATTAGTTGTTTTTCAGTTGCTTCATTTGCTATTATTTTTCCCATTCTGAAGGTTGTCTTTTCACCTTGCTTATAGTTTCCTTTGTTGTGCAGAAGCTTTTTTTTTTTTTCTACAGTTCTTCTGTGTATTCCTGCCACCTTTTCTTAATATGTACTGTTTTTGTTAGGTCCATAATATTTCTGTCCTTTATCGAGCCCATCTTTGCATGAAATGTTCCCTTGGTATCTCTAATTTTCTTGAAGAGATCTCTAGTCTTTCCCATTCTCTTGTTTTCCTTATTTATTTGCATTGATCGCTGAGGAAAGCTTTCTTATCTCTTCTTGCTATTCTTTGGAACTCTGCATTCAGATGTTTCTATCTTTCCTTTTCTCCTCTGCTTTTTGCTTCTCTTCTTTTCACAGCTATTTGTAAGGCCTACTCAGACACTCATTTTGCTTTTCTGCAGTTCTTTTCTATGGGGATGGTCTTGATCCCTGTCTTCTGTACAATGTCATGAACCTCTGTCCATAGTTCTTCAGGCACTCTATCTATCAGATCTACTCCATTAAATCTATTTCTCACTTCCACTGTATAATCATAAGTAATTTTGATATAGGTCATACCTGAATGAACTAGTGGTTTTCCCTACTTTCTTCAGTTTAAGTCTGAATTTGGTAATAAGCAGTTCATGATCTGAGCCACAGTCAGCTCCTGGTCTTGTTTTTGTTGACAGTATAGAGCTTCTCCATCTTTGGCTACAAAGAATATCAATCTGATTTCGGTGTTGAACATTTGGTGGTGTCCATGTGTAGAGTCTTCTCTTGTGTTGACGGAAGAAGGTGTTTGCTATGACCAGTGCATTTTCTTGGCAAAACTCTATTAGTCTTTGCCCTGCTTCATTCTGTATTCCAAGGCCAAATTTGCCTATTCCTCCAGGTGTTTCTTGACTTCCAACTTTTGCATTCCAGTCCCCTATAATGAAAAGGACATCTTTTTTGATTATTAGTTCTAAAAGGTCTCATAGGTCTTCATAGAACCGTTCAACCTCAGCTTCTTCAGCATTACTGATTGGGGCCTAGACTTGGATTACTGTGATATTGAATGGTTAGTCTTGGAAATGAACAGAGAACAGTCTGTCGTTTTTGAGATTGCATCCAAGTACTGCATTTTTGGCTCTTTTGTTGACCATGATAGCTACTCCATTTCCTCTAAAGGATTCCTGCCCACAGTAGTAGATATAGTGGTCATCTGAGTTAAATTCACCCATTCCAATCCATTTTAGTTCGCTGATTCCTAGAATGTTGATGTTCACTCTTGCCATCTCTTGTTTGACCGCTTCCAATTTGCCTTGATTCATGGACCTGACATTCCAGGTTCCTATACAATATTGCTCTTTACAGCATTGTATCTTGCTTCTATCACCAGTCACATCCACAACTGGGTATTTTTTTTTTTTTTTTGCTTTGGCTCCATCCCTTCATTCTTTCTGGAGTTAGTAATCCACTGATCTCTCCAGTAGCATATTGGGCCCCTACTGACCTGGGGAGTTTCTCTTTCAATATCCTATCAGTTTGCCTTTTCATACTGTTCGTGGGTTTCTCAAAGAAAGAATACTGAAGTGGTTTGCCTTTCCCTTTTCCAGTGGACCACATTCTGTCAAACCTCTCCACCATGACCCGTCCATCTTGGGTGGCCCCATGGGCATGGCACAGAGCACCGGCAGTTGCAATGGCGCACAGAGCATGGCGGAGAGGGTACCCCACGTCCGAGGTCAGGGACAGCAGCCAAGAGTGCCAGGTTGCGAAGGTGCAGGGATAGCTGAGAGGAGCTCCCCCACGTCTGAGGTCAGGGGCGGTGGCAGGGAGGAGCTACCCCATGTCCAAGGTCAGGGACGGTGGCCAAGATTCCAAGGCTGCAACAGCGCAGGAGCAGCCCAGAGGAGCTACCCCATGTCCGAGGTCAGGGCCAACAGCTGAGAGAGCAAGGCTACAACAGCGCTGGAGCAGCCCATAGGAGCTACCCCACGTCTGAGGTCAGGGGCGATGGCTGGGAGGAGCTACCCCACGTCCGAGGTCAGGGGCTGTAGCCGAGAGAAGCTTACCCGTGTCAAAGGTCAGGGGCACAGCAGGGAGGAGCTAAACCGTGTCAGAGGTCAGGGGCTGTGGCGGACAGTGCAAGGCTGCGACAGCACAAGAGCAGCCAAGAGCAGCTACCCCACACCCAAAGTTGGGGCAGCAGCTGAGATGAGTAACCCCAGATCCAAGGAGCGGTGGCTGCGTGGGCTCAGGAGGGCCTAGAGGAGCTATTCCATGTTCAATTTCAGGATAGGTGCCGTGAGGAGATACCCCTCATCCAAGGTAAGGAGCAATGGCTGCGCTTTGCTGGAGCAGCCGTGAAGAGATACCCCATGACCAAGGTAAGAGAAACCCAAAAAAGATGGTAGGTGTTGCAAGAGGGCATCAGAGGACAGATACACTGAAACCATAATCACATAAAACTGAAGGCTACATATTCACCTTAATTATAGTTTCCTCGTTGTACACAAGCTATAGAGCTTAATTAGGTTCCTTTTTTTAAATTTTGTTTTTATTTCCTTTACTCTAGGCAATGGGTCATAGAGGATCTTGCTGTGTCTTATTTTAGAGTGGTTATACCTATGTTTTACTCTAAGGGTTTCATATTTTCTGGTCTTACATTTACATCTGTAATCCATTTTGAGTTTATTTTGAACATGATGTTAGATACTGTTCTAGTTTCTACACATAGCTGTCCAGTTTTCCCAGTAACACTTTTTGAAGAAAATATATTTTTTGGTTGCATATTTTTGCCTCCATTGTCAAAGATAATGGGTGCATGAATTTATCTTTGGACTTTATATTTTGTTCCATTGGTCTGTATTTCTATGTTTGTGCAAGTTTCATACTCTCTTGATATCTTTGTGGTGTAGTCTTATCAGAAAGTTTGACTCTTCTAGTTCCATTCTTCTTTCTCAAAATTGCTTTGTCTCTTCAAAGTCTTATGTGTTTCCATGCAAATCATAAAATAATTTGTTCTAGTTTTATGAAAAATATTGTAGGTATTGCATTGAATCTATTGATTGTTTTGGGTGGTATACTCATTTTAACTATATCAATTAATCCAATCTAAGAACATGGTGTGTTTCTCCATCTATATGTGTTTTGCTTTCTTTCATCAATGCTTATTTTGTATCTCTCTGGGTAAGTGAAAGTTGCTTAGTCATGTCTGACTTTTTGCAATCCCATGGATCATACAGTGTATGGAATTTGTAATTCTTCAGGCCAGAATACTGGAATAGATAGCCTTTCCCTTCTCCAGAGGATCTTCTCAACCCAAGGCTCAAACACATTGTGTGCAGGTCTCACACATTGCAGGAGGATTCTTCACGTGCTAGGCCACAAGGGAAGCCCAAGAATACTACAGTGGGTAGCCTATCCCTTCTTCAGGGGATCTTCCTGACCCAGGAATTGAACAGGAGTCTCCTACATTGAAGGTAGCTTCTTTATCAATTGAGCTATCAGGGAAGCCCTTTGTCTTTTTATGCAAATTTATTTCTAGTTATTTTATTCCTTTCATTGCAATGATGAACAGGATTATTCCTTAATTTCTCTTTCTGAATTTTCATTGTTAGTGTATAGGAATATAAGGGTTTCTGTGTATTAATTTTATACCCTGCACATTTACTCTATTCATTGATTAACTCCAGTAATTTTCTGGTGGCATCTCTTGGGTTTTCTGTGTAAAGGATAATATCATGTGCAAATATAGAGAGTTTTACCTCTTCTTTTCCAATCAGGATTCTTTTTATATCTTTTTCTTCTTTGAAAAGTGTGGCTAGAATTTCCAAAACTAGTAGTGATGAGTATGGGCACCCTTGTCTTAATGCTGATTTTAAAGGAAATGTTTCAAGTTTTTCATTATTGATAATAATGTTTGAAGTGGTTTTGTCATATTAGGCTTTCATTATGTTGAGGTATGTTCCATCTATGACTACTTTGGCAGAGTTTTTTTTTTTTTTTTTCATAAAAATCTCTGAATTTTATTGAATTCAAATTTGAATTTTCTTCTGTTTTGGAGAAGGCAATGACACCCCACTCCAGTACTCTTGCCTGGAAAATCCCATGGACGGAGGAGCCTGGAAGGCTGCAGTCCATGGCATTGCTAAGAGTCGGACACGACTGAGCGACTTCACTTTCACTTCTCACTTTCATGCATTGGAGAAGGAAATGGCAACCCACTCCAGTGTTCTTGCCTGGAGAATCCCAGGGACGGGGAAGCCTGGTGGGCTGCCGTCTATGGGGTCGCACGGAATCAGGCACGACTGAAGTGACTTAGCAGCAGCAGCTGTTTAGCCTCCAAATTATTTGTGTTTCCTCTATGTTTTTCTCCTGTAGTTGGTATCTGATCTAACAACATTGTGATCAGAAAATATGCTTGAAAATATTATAATTTTTTGAAGTTTACCAAGGTTAGACGTGACCTTGGATGTGATCTGTCTTAAGATAATGTTCCATTTGCACTTGAGAATAAGGAGAATATAGTGAAATCTATTCTTTTGGGGTGGGATGCCCTGTAGATATCAATTAGGTCAAACTGGTCTAATGTATCATCTAAAACATGAGTTTTCCTTATTGATTTTCTGTCCGGATGATCTGTCCATGTTATGAGTGAAGTATTAAAATCACCCAATACTATTGGTTAGTGTCTATTTCTGCTCTAATAGTTGTTGGCATTTGTCTCTTGTATTGAGGTGCTCCTACATGGGGTGCATATAGCTTCTTCTTGGATTGATACCTTGATTATTAGGTACCTTTATAGTATACCTTTATACCTTTATAATACCTATATAGGTATTAGATACCTATTAGCAACCTTCTTTGTCTCCTATAGTGGTCTTTGATTAAAGCCCATTTATCTGATATGAGTATTGCTTCTCCCACTTTCTTTTGCTCTCCATTTTCACAAAATAGCTTTTTCCTGGTCATCACTTTCACTCTGTACGTGTCCCTAATTATGAGGTGGTTTTCTTGCAGGCAGTATATTCTTATATTCATTCAGCCAGTCTTTGTATTTTCATTGGAGCTTTTAGCCCATTTATGTTTAAGGTAGTTGTTGCTAAGTATGATCTTGTTACCATTTACTATATATTTTTGTGGATTTATTTTGTAAAGCTTTTCTGTTTCCAATCTAGATAAGATCCTTCAGCATTTCCTGAAGTGCTGGTTTGGTGGTTCTGAATTCTAATTGCTTTTGTTTGTCTGTTAAGCTTTTGACTCCTCTTTTGAATTAGAATGCTATCCTTGTTGAATAGAGTAATCTTGGCTGTAGGTTTTTGCCTTTCATCACTTTAAGTATATCTTGCCACTCCTTTCTAAGCTGAAGAGTTTCTAGGGTAAGATCAGCTGTTATGCTTATGGGGATTCCCGTCTATGTTATTTGTTGTTATTCCTTTGTTTCCTTGAATATTTGTTCATTGTGTATATTTATTTGTTTGTTTTTATTTTGATTAATGTGTATTTTGATATGTTTTGTCTTGGATTTATCCCTGTGGAACACTCTGGGGTTTTTCATCTTAGATGTCTATTCCCTTTCCTATTTCAGGGAAGTTTTTAGCTATTTTCTCCTCAAATATTTTCTCATGCCCTTTCCTTTTGTCTTCTTTCTCCAAGAAACCTATGATTTAAATGTGGGGCATTTAACATTGTCCCCAAAGTTTCTGAGGCTGTCTTCATTTCTCTATTTTTTTTTCCTGTTCTGCTTCATTTATTTCCAACATTCTATCTTCCAGCTCACTTAGTCCTTCTTCTGCTTCAGTTACTCTACTGTTTTTGTTGTACAGAGTGATTTCTATCTCAGTTATTGCATTGTTCATTATTGATTGACTATTCATTACTTCTTCTAGGTCCTTTTAAAACACCCCTTTGATCTTCTCAATACATGTCTAAAGTCTATTTATCTGTAGCTCCATTTATTTCCAAGACTTTGACTATTATTATGCTGAATTGTTTTTCCTGTAGACTTCTTATCTCCTCCTCTTTCATTGATTTGTTGATTTTTATTGTGTTCCTTCACCTGCTGGATATGTCTCTGTCTTTTCATGTTGTTTAGATGGCTGTCTTTGAGGTCTATTTTCTGCAAACGGGAGGGTCATCGTTGCTGTTAATTGGTTAGACTCCTCCCAGTGAATGTGTTGGGACCAGTGGACTGTGAAGGTTTTCTAGTTGAAGGAATTATTTTGTTGTTGTTATAGAAGATGGCTGTGGATCTCATTTTTTTCTGAGAGGCAATGCAGTGTTCATGAGAGAATTAGGGGGTTCTATTATGGCTTTGATTCCAGTTGAGCTATTTCAAATCCTAGAAGATGATGCTGTGGAAGTGATGCACTCAATATGCCAGGAAATTTGAAAATCTCAGCAGTGGCTCGGGACTGGAAAAGGTCAGTTTTCATTCCAATCTCAAAGAAAGGGAATGCCAAAGAATGCTCAAACTGCCCTACAGTTGCAGTCATCTCACATGCTAGCAAAGTCATGCTCAAAATTCTCCAAGCCACGCTTCAGCAATACATCAAGTGTTAACTTCCAGATGTTCAAGCTTGTTTTAGAAAATACAGAGGAACCAGAGATCAAATTCCCAACATCTGCTGGATCTTTGAAAAAACAAGCAAGTTCCAGGAAAACATCTACTTCTGCAAAAGCCTTTGACTGTGTGGATCAAAATGAACTGGAAAATTCTGAAAGAGATGGGAATACCAGACCACCGGACCTGCCTCTTGAGGAGCCTGTATGCAGGTCAGGAAGCAACAGTTAGGACTGGACATTGAATAACAGACCGGTTCCAAATAGGAAAAGGAGTACCTCAAGGCTACATATTGTCACACTGCTTATTTACCTTCTATGCAGAGAAATGCTGGGCTGGAAGAAACAAAAACTGGAATCAAGATTGCCAGGAGAAATGTCAATAACTTCAGATATGCAGATGAAACCACCCTTATGGCAGAAAGTGAAGAGAAACTGAACAATCTCTTGATGAAAATAAAAGAGGAAAGCGAAGAAGTAAGCTTAAAGCTCTACATTAGGAAAACTGAAATCATGGCGTCCTGCCCCATCACTTCATGGAAAATATATGCACAAACAGAGGAAATGGTGGCAGACTTTATTTTGGGGAGGTGGGGGGCTACAAAATCACTGCAGATAGTGACTACAGCCATGAAATTAAAAGATGCTTACTCCTCCTAGAGAGCATAAAACAAGACCAGGAGCTAACTGTGGCTCAGATCAGGAAATCCTTATTTCCACATATTGACTTAAATTGAAAAAAGTAAGGAAAACCATTAGACCATTCAGGAATTACCTATATCAAATCCCTTATGATTATACAGTGGAAGTGAGAAATAAATTTAAGGGACTAGGTGTGATAGAGTGCCTGATGAACCATGGATGGAGACAGGTATCAAGATCATCCCCAAGAAAACAGAAATGCAAAAACTCAAAATGGGTGCCTGAGGAAGCCTTACAAATAGCTGTGAAATGAAGAGAAGGGAAAGGCAAAGGAGAGAAGGAAAGATATAGCCATTTGAATATAGAGTTGCAAAGAATAGCAAGGAGAGATAAGAAAGCCTTCCTTAGTGATCAGTGCAAAGAAATTGAGGAAAGTAATAGCATGGGAAAGACTAGAGATCACGTCAAGAAAATTTGAGGTTCCAAGGGAATATTTCATGCAAAGATAGGCACAATAAGGACAGAAATGGTATGGACCCAACAGAAGCAGCAGATATTAAGAAGAGTTGGCAAAGATTACACAGAAGAACTGTCCATAAAAGATCTTCACAATCCAAATAATCATGATGATCTGATCTCTCACCTAGGTCCAGACATCTTGGAATGTGAAGTCAAGTGGGCCTTAAGAAGCATCACTATGAACAAAGTTAGTGGAAGTGATAGAATTGCAGTTGAGCTATTTAAAATCCTAAAAGATTATGCTATGGAAGTGCTGCACTCAATATGTCAGCAAATTTGAAAAACTCAGCAGTGGCTCGGGACTTTAAAAGGTTAGTTTTCATTCCAATCCCAAAGTAAGGCAATGCCAAAGAATGCTCAAACTACTGCACATTTGCATTCATCTCACATGCTAGTAAAGTAATGCTAAAAATTCTCCAAGCCATGCTTCAGCAATACATGAACCGTAAACTTCAAGCTGTTCAAGCTGGTTTTCGAAAAGTCAGAGGAAACAGAGATCAAATGGCCAACATCCACTGGATCATCAATCAAGCAAGGGAGTTCCAGAAAAAGATCTACTTTTGCTTTATTGACTATTCCAAAGACTTTGACTGTGTGGATTACAATAAATGTTGGGAAATTCTGAAAGAGATGGGAATACCAGAGCACCTGACCTGCCTCTTGAGAAGCCTCTATGCAGGCTGGAAAACAGCAGTTTGAACGGGACATGGAATGACTAGCTTCACATAGGATAAGGAATATGTCAAAGTTGTATATTGTCACTCTGCTTATTTAACTTCTATGCAGAATACCTCATGAGAAACACTGTGCTGGATGAAGCACAAGCTGGAATCAAGTTTTCCAGGAGAAATAACCTCAGATATGCAGATGACACCACCCTTATGGCAGAAAGGGAAGAACTAAAGAGTCATTTAATGAAATCAAAAGAGGAGAGTGAAACGTTGGCTTAAAGCTGAAAACTAAGATCATGGCATCTGATCCCACCACTTTATGGCAAATTGAAGGGCAATCAATGTTTGACTTTCTTTTGAAGGGCTCCAGAATCACTGCAGATGGTGATTGAAGCCATGAAATTCAAAGATGCTTACTTCTGGGAAGGAAAGTTATGACCAACCTAGACAGCATACTAAAAAACAGAGACATTATCTTGCCGACAAAGGTCTGTCTAGTCAAAGGTATGGATTTTCTAGTAGTCATGTATGGATGTGAGAGTTGGACTATCATTTATGAAATGAGATGCCAGTCCAGGTTCGATGCACTATACTGGATGCTTGGAGCTAGTGCACTGGGACGACCCAGAGGGATGGAATGGGGAGGGAGGAGGGAGGAGGGTTCAGGATGGGGAACACATGTATACCACTGGTGGATTCATTTTGATATTTGACAAAACTAATACAATTACGTAAAGTTTAAAAATAAAATAAAATTTGAAAAAAAAAAAAAAGTTGAGCATCAAAGAATTGATGCTTTTGAACTGTATTGTCGGAGAAGTCTCTTGAGAGGCCCTTGTACTTCAAGGAGATCCGACAAGTCCATCCTAAAGGAGATCAGTCCTGAATATTCATTGGAAGAACTGATGCTGACGCTGAAACTCCAATAATTTGGCCACCAGATGCAAAGAGCTGACTCATTTAAAATGACCCTGATGCTGGGAGAGATTGAGGTCCAGAGGAGAAAGGTATAACAGAGGATGAGATGGTTGGATGGCATCACTGATTCAGTGGACATGAGTTGAGTAAACTTTGGGAGTTGGTGATTGACAGGGAGGCCTGGTGTGCTGCAGTCCATGGGGTTGCAAAGAGTCAGACACAACTGAGTGACTGAATTTAGAAGAGTGCCTTGTAATTTTCTTGAGTGTGTTCTTGTTTTGCTGGAAGATTAGCATGGGTTGTCTTGCACTGGAGCTGTCTGCTTTTGGATGGAGCTTCTTTCAGTGTAGGCATGTATCCTTTTGGATGGGATCTTGTCTACCACTCTTCCCTGGGGCCAGGGGTTCTATGATGATCCAAAGTTCTGGAGCTGAGCTACCTGCCTCTGGTTTTTGGTCCCCCTCTTGCAGTAACCTCAAGACTACACTTTCAACATTGCACAGAAGACAAAACCCCATGTTAGTGGTGAAATAACTCCACATCCTGGACAGTCAAAGAGATCCACAGCATTATGTATAGAAAAGAAGAGGGAAGAGCTAGATAGAGGTGATCAGGAGGAGAAAAGAAAGTCAAAAGGAAAGAGAGCAATTAAGCCTGTAATCAAATCCCTGAGTGAAAATGGATATTAAAAAATAGACTCTTAATACTACAAAATGCATAACAAATTCCAGAAAGCAAAAATTAAAAAACCTAGACTAGAATTTGAACTCCCAAATGTACAATATAAAATAAACTGAAACATAATTGAACACAAAAATTAGAAAAAATATTCTGGGGTCAGTTCAGTGTCAGGTTATCCCTTGTTCTAGCTTGCACTTTTTCTCAAAGTCCACGATTGTCCTTAAATGCAATTTTAGTGCTTAATTTTAATCTGTTGCACCTGCCACTTCTTGAGTGGTTCCCCTGTCTTATCTTTACTTAGGCTGGCCTCCTCTGCTTGCAAGTCTCTTCAATGTCTAATCTGAGCCCTGATAGGAAGAGGTGACAATAGACCCTTATTCAGGGTCATTTGCTCTGTTTTGCTGTGGAGAGGCAGGAACACTGCAAACAAATACCACTGGGATTTGTGGGTAGCCTTTGTTGTGAATGGACAGCACAGGGTCTGCCAAAGTCCAAGGTGATGTACACTTCTCAGATCCAGCCACTCAAGCTCCTGGGTGTCCCTTGAGGGCACAGTTACAGAAGGGCCATGGATCTCACGCACTTCCCAGGCCCAAGCTACCTAGGGTCCATCCTGTGCTAGGCGTGAAGTCCCAGGTTGGCTGTGTGTCTCCTGCACTTCCCAGGTCCAAGCTGCTCAGATTCCCAGGTGTTGTATGAAGGCTCAGCCCCAGTTGAACCATGTATCTCTTGCTCTTCCCAGGCCCAAGCAGTCCAGACTCCCCAGTTCTCTGTTTGGGGCACAGTCCCAGGTGGGTTCTTTGTCTCCTGCACTTCCAAGGCCCAAGCTGCTCATACTTCTGGGTGTTCTATGAATGCCCAGTCCCAGTTGAGCCATGCATCTCCTGCTATTCCCAGGCCAAAGTGGCCTGGTGTTCTGCCAGAGCATAGTCCCGGGTGGGCCCTTTGTCTAATGCACTTTCCAGGTCCAAGCTGCTCAGGTTCCAGAATGTTCCAGAGTACACTCTTCCAGAGAGCCACTCAGGTTTTCAGGATAGCTGTGATGTCATAGTTCCTGGTGGACCATGTTTTTCGTGCACTGCTCAGGTTCATTCTGGTCAGTTTCTCAGATACTCCACAAGGATACAGTCCATGCATGGTGAGCTGTGCATCTCCTCAGAGGAGTTGCTCTCAGGTTATGACACTCTTGGCAGCCATAAACTGTCCCAGATCTCAGGAAGTCATGGTTAGTGGCTGCTCATGAATAGAGTCTGCTCACAGCTTGGCAGGAGATGCAGTCTCCTGGGCCTAAAAGGTTATGGCCTTCTGCCTCTGGTTGTCAACATTCTGAATTTTTGCCTCCTGGGAGGTCCATAAGGAAAGCTAGTGTGCTCTCCTTCAGTAAATACTAGGGCATAGTCTGTTCTGTAAGCATGTCAGGGGTTGCAGTGTGGTCTTAGAGCCTTCCCGTGGGAACATTCCTTTTCTTTGTTTATTTTTCTCTCTCTGGCATTATGTGCTTCCGCCTGCTACATCACATTAGTTCTCTCAGAGTGTCTGTAGAGCATTCAAACCCCATCTTTATTCTAAGGACTGAAGATGCAGAGGGCGCCCCTGTACAAAGCCCCCACTCACTGTGGGTGGACATGAGACTGTGAGGCAATTCCCCACTAAAAATTGCTTTTTTGGCTTGAATTCTGAGATGGTGGTGTGGGGTGGTTATACCACCCTCTGAGATTCCAAAGAGGCCCACTGAATCAACCTCTGAGAGGGTTTCCTGTGGTATGGAAACTTCTCCTTCTCTAAAAGCTTAAGATGGATAGTGCTGGATTCATGATCTCTGAGAAGAAGATTTAACTTCAGGACTAAGGACCAGGCTTGATCACTCAAGAGTTCTTGTATATCAGAGTTTTATTAAAGTAAGAAAAGGAACAGAGAAAGCTTCTGACATGGACATCAGAAGGGGGCCAGAGAATGCCCCCCTTGCTAGTGTTAGCCAGGGAGTTACATACATTTTAATTTAGTTATTATAATACATCAAAAGCATGTCTGAAATTTGTGAAAATTTTACCAGACCTACTCCCACAATTTATATTTTAGGATAACAGGATTAGAAGTTAACAATAGAAAGATCCTACCAGACCCACTCCCATAATATAGCTTCTAAAATATAAGGATTCGTCAGAAGGTTTTCAGGGAGGAGAAACTGTCCTCAAGCATGATACACTGTTGCTATATAATTCTAATTACAGAGTTTAAACTGAATTGTTTGCTGTGTAATCATCATTTCAAGGTTTAAAGAAAAAACAAAACAAAACATTTTATGTGACTAAGACTAATGAATATAGAGAAAAACAAACAAGCAAGCAATTCTCCTCCTTGAGAATTCCAGAACCCTATCTCCTCCTCAAGAATCCAGATATTTTTCTCTTCTTTGGGTAGGCCAGACTTCTTATCAATCTGCATAGGAATTGACTCTCTCTCCCCAACACAAGTTCAGTTCAGTTTCTCAGTCGTGTCCAACTATTTGTAACCCCAAGGACTGTGACACACCAGACTCCTCTGTTCATCACGAATTTCCATAGCTTGCTCAAACTCATCTCCATTGAGTTAGTGATGGACTCAATCTCATCCTGTCTTCTGCTTCTCCTCCTGCCTTCAATCTTTCTCAACACTGGGGTCATTTCCAAGAATCAGTTATTTGCATCAGGTGGCCAAATTCAGCTTTAGCATCAGTGCTTCCAATAAATATTCAGGACTGAATGTCTTACTGACTAATTTTATTCCCTGCTGTCCAAGGGACTCTCAAGAGTCTTCTCCAACACCACACTTCAAAAGCATCAATTTTTCAGGGCTCAGCTTTCTGTATAGTCCAACTCTCACATCCATATATGACTACTGGACAAATTATAGCTTGGACTAGAAAGACTTTTGTTGGCAAAGTAATATCTCTGTTTTTAAATATCCTGCCTAGGTTGGTCATAGCTTTTCTTCCAAGAAGCAAGTATCTTTTAATTTTATGCTGCAGCCACCATCTACAGTGATTTTGAAGCCAAGACAATAAAGTCTCTCAGCCTTTCCATTGTTTCCCCATCTGCGGCTGCTACTGTTGCTAAGTCACTTCAGTCGTGTCCGACTCTGTGTGACCCCATAGACGTCAGCCCACCAGGCTCCCCTGCCCCTTGGGTTCGCCAGGCAAGAACACTGGAGGCTGCCATTTCCGTCTCCAATGCAGGAAAGTGAAAAGTGAAATCTCTCAATCATGGGGCCAGAAGCCATGATCTTAATTTTTGAATGTTGAGTTTTAAGCTGGCTTTTGCACTCTCCTGTTTCACTTTCATCAAGAGGCTCTTTAGTCCCTCTTCACTTTCTGCTATATGGGTTTTGTCATCTATGTATCTCAGGTTACCTGCTATTTCTCCCAGCAATTTTGATTCCAGCTTGTGCTTCATCCAGTCTGGCATTTCACACGATGTGCTCTTCATCTAATTTAAATAAGCAGGGTTACAATTCAGAACCAGTCCCTTGTTGCGTATCTGGTTCTAGAATCAGTCTCTATCCCTAAATCCTTTGTCTCTCTTTTCTTGTTTATCTCTTCTCCTCCCTCATTATGAGCAAATTTATTGGCCTTTCTGGTGTCCTCTGCCAGCATATAGAAACGGTTTAGTGAAAGTTACTCCATATCCTGACAATCCGTTGAGGTATTTACTGGGGAAAAATTGAACTCCTTCTCATATGTCACTGCCACCTTAGGACGAGTCTACCGAGTTTATATTCAAAGGTATGCATTCTGCCCCTGTTAAGCAAGTACTCTAAAGTAGGAATACTCTCAATGTAGTACCATCGAGTACTATTGAGCTCACAGTGTGAAACATGCATGTAACGAAGCTACTGAGCTCACCCTCTGTAGTATGCATCCAGCAACTACTTGTGCCCCACTCTGTGACAATTATGCTGCAGCTCATGATCTGGCACTCATGAGTGTATGAAGCACTACTTCTGATTATGCATGCAGCAACTACTGAGGTTGAAATCAGGACTTTGCATTCTGCTTTTACTGAGAATTGAATTAGAACAGGTATACTAATTAGCTTGCACTCTGGAACATACATTACAACTCTAGAGCATAAGTATCACAACCAAGTGTGCCTGCACTCTGGACCTGGGATGCCGTAACAACTGAAAATGCAAGAAGCTTTTCACAACTACTGACCCCTGATTTCAAACCACTGCTGCTGCTGCCGCCAAGTCACTTCAGTAGTGTCCGACTCTGTGTGACCACATAGACAGCAGCCCACCAGGATTCCATATCCCTGGGATTCTCCAGACGAGAATACTGGAGGGGGTTGCCACTTCCTTCTCCAATGCATGTATGCATGCTAAGTCGCTTTAGTCTTGTCCGACTCCGTGCGAACCTATGGAGAGCAGCCCAGCAGGTTCCTCTGTCCATGGAATTCTCCAGGCAAGAATATTGGACTGGGTTGCGATTTCCTTCTCCGATTTCAAAGCACACATGCTACAAACATGACTTTTGCACTCTGGAATATGCGCTTGTCAATACTGAGACCACCATCAGAGGACGCACGCTAGAACTACTTAGTTTCTAATCTGGATTACCCTTTCTGCCACTATTGAGATTATTGACAAAATTTAGAACAAGTGCCTTGCTGTCACTGAGACTGCACAGTAGAGCATACATCCCATCACTCCTGAACCCGGGTTATTGAGAATATGGCCTGCCACTACTGAGCCTGTCCCTAAAACATGCCTGTTGGAAGTACACATACACTTTTGGTATATTACACTCTGGATTCTGCATCCCTGCACTACTGAAATTGCCTTCCAGAACAAGAGTTCATTGCCTGCTGAATATTCACTCTAAACAATAAAAATCACAATAATTAGCTTGTTGCTTTATAGGTAAGTCAGGCCACTACTCAACCTGCGCTGTAGTTCAGGTGTGCCTAAACAATTACTGAACTTGCACTCTGATGTTTGTTTACTTCTGGACACACCTGAGCCAGCACTCCTATGGACATAGTGAGTTTGAACACTGGAGGACATGGTACACCTCTACTGAGCATGAGTTCAAGGGCAGGCATCCGGGCTCTGCAGAGAACATGCTCTAGTTTCACACATTCCACAGTAACTGAACTTGCAATTGGGAGTACAGCTCTCATGACTACAGAGTGCACACATTTTATCATGGGTTTTGCACTACTGCGGTTTACTCAGGAACATATCTCCCATCATGACTGTGTGTGCCTTCAAGAGCCAATGTTCTGACACTACAGAGACTATGCTGTAGAGTAAGAATGCCTGAGCTACACACCTGCACACTGAATCATGCATCCCGGCAGTATCAATCCTAGTACTATAGCACACCTGTGACTTCTGAGTCCTTACACTAAGCAGGCATGGCACAGCTAGTGAGCATGTGGCCTAGAGCATGTGTGTGGCCAATACTAATTTTGCACTCTGAAGCATGTGTCTTGCCACTTGTAAGCGGTTCAGCTACTGATTTTGCACCCTGTTACACTATTTAATCACTGCTGAGCCTGCCTTATAGACCATGAGTTCCACTACTACTAATCTTGCCCCATGGCCTGTGAGCTTAAAGTAGTGATCCCACACTCTGCAGCTGAAATTTGCCAATGACTTGGCTTGCCCGCTGTTGCATATTTCCCCAAACTCTTCTTCCTGTACTCTAGAGCATGTGTCCCAGCTACTGAATTTGCACTCTGGAGGACCTATTCCAGGAAAGTGGAGGTTGCATTATAAAACACATATCCTACCCACGAGTGAACCGTCATTCTAGATCAACTGTGTCACCACTAGTGACTTTGAATTCTGAAGCATTAAAGTCACTTCCCTGAAGTATTGCTCTAGAAGGTGTGTGCAACCATCACTCCAGTGGCATTTTATATCAGCCATTATGCTGCTAGCCATCCAGCACTCTAGACTGTATAAGTTGTGAGTAGTGTACCTGTGTTCCACAGCTACATCTATGGATGATCTTCCACAACTAGAGACTTGGTGTATACTTCATATTTCCTGCCTCAATTGATCATGTGTCACAACACACATATGCCACAACCCATGTGCTTGCACTGTTGAGGACTTATCTTCCCACTACTGAGCTTGTGTGGCAGAACAGGCATATCACATTTTCTCAGTTTGATCTCTGGATATGCATCCAAAAATAAAAACCCAGCGTTCAAGAGAATATGTCCCTCACTTACTGAGTGTGCACTCTTAAGCAAGTGTACTGCAACTCCTGAGACAACACTCTGAAGCACATGTAATGCAGGCATGCTTCATCTGCTGAACTTAGCTCTTCAGCATGCATCTCAACATTGAAGCACACTTTAGACACACCCCTGGTAATACAGAACCATGATCTAGAGCAAGTATGGTTCGAATACTGAATCTTTGCTTTAGAGAACTTGTTCTTTGTCTCCTGAGATTGTACTTTTGAGGATTCTCCCCACCAGTACTAAGACTGTATTCCAGAGCGGACATGACACAAATAGTAGGATGGCAGTTTGCAGCCTGCATACATCACTACTGTGTCTGAGCTCTAGCATAGAAGTATTGAAACTACTTAGCTTGCAATCTGGAGCATACATTCTGCCACTAGTGTGCTTGCATTTTAGAACAGGCTGTCTGAAGCTATCCCATTGGCAATGGCAACATGCCTCCAGCCACTACTGAATGAACACTAGAGCACAGTTCCTACCATTACTGAGCATGTACTCTACCACAAGATGACTAAAACGTCTCAGTTGCATTGTGGAGCATACCTCTTTCCACAACTGAACTTGCATTCTACAGCAAATGTTACACAACGACTGATCTTGTGCTCTAGAATTGGCACACCATAAATAATTTTCATAATATTTGAGCCATGTGTCTGGCCAATAGTAAATCAATGCTTTAGATCAGCTGTGCTAAAATCACTAAGCTTGCCCTCAGGTGTATGTCTGAACTCACATTTTATAGCACACCTACTGCCACTGTGGATTCTGTGCTCTAAAACTATCTTGAGATGAGAGAACAAGATGGTGGAGCTGTAGGTAGATGTGGAATACATCTCTCTGTGGATACATCAGGCATACACCTTCAGACACAGACAAGTAATCAAAACATCAGCTGAAAGCAGACAGGAGTGCCTGACCAGTGGAAAAGAATATATAGAACCACGCAAAACTCAGTAGGATGAAAGAACTGGGGGGAAAATCATGAGTCTTATTAGGACTGAATCAGCCCTGAGTGGGTGAAGGAGGGGTCTAATCCCATATTGGGGGGCTTGTCTGAATCATAGAATAAACATTTAAAGCTGAGAGTGAGACAACTGATCTGTGGATAACTAGATGTAATGAGAATCAGTGAGTCCTTGCTACAGCTGTACATACCCCAGCCAAGGATATGTGTCTCCTGAAAGGCACAGTGGCTGGGAGCTGCAATTGAGGGATTCTGGAGCGATTCCTGGGCGAAGGCTGCTGTTTACTGTGGCGAGATGGAGAGAGGGGCTGTGAGGGAGGAAACTGTGCTAGGATACGCCTGTGGAGGAAAGCCAGGCAGCCAAGGAAGCAAGGCGATATCACTGAGTCACATGTATGGGGGTGGAGCAATCACCATAGCCTCTCTCTCTCCACATGATAGCATCAGCAGTTACTACAATAGTGAGGCTGACCCATCAAATGCTGAACACACTGAAATATAGAGCAGGACACCACCCAGGTGCTCCTTTAAGTGCCTGATGCACAAAACTAGAGTCGAACCCTACTCACGATGCTTCTTTAAGTGCCTGATGCACTGATCTACAGAGTAGGACCCCAGCCAGGGAGGTATCTCTATGTGCTGACACATTGAACAACAGGGAAGGATTCCAGGCAACGAAGCCTTCTAAGTGCCTCAATGGGTGGAACTAGGGAGAAAGACTGGCAAAAGAGGCCTTCTGATCGCCAGCTACAAGAAGCTCAAAAAAAGACTCTGATAGGGTCATAACTCCTGTGGTCTAGTCAGTTCTGTGTCCCTGAACCCTGTACACTTGGCACCACCAGGGTCCTTGAAAGCCAAGCACCTGCTCCACTTTCACAATTAACTCTCACTGGAGAAAAGCTGCCACAGGTGAAAACAAAACAAACAAAAAAAACTTGCAACATTTTGCACTCGTTTGCTTCAGTCCTGTCTAACACTTTGTGGGACACATTTCACCACTACAGAGAACAAGCTCTAAAATACATATACGGGAACAACTGACCTTTTCCAGTCTTGTTGCCACTGCTGAATTTTCCAAATTTGCTGGCACATTGAATTCAGCAATTTCACAGAACTATCTTTTAGGATTTGAAATCGCTCAACTGGGGTTCCATATCTCCACGAGCTTTGTTTGTATTGATGCTTCCTAAGGCTGACTTGACTTTATGTTTCAGGATGTCTGGCTCTAGGTGAGTGATCACATCATCATGATTATCTGGATCATGAAGATTTTTTCTGTATAGTTCTTCAATCTTTTCTGTATAGATTCTCGCTACCTCTTCTTAATATCTTCTGCTTCTTTTAGGTCCATACAATTTCTGTCCTTTATTGTGTCCATCTTGGCATGAAATATTCCCTTGGTATCGCTAATTTCCTTGAAGAGATCGCTAGTCTTTCCCAACTATTGTTTTCCTCTATTTCTTTGCATTGATCACTGAGGAAGGCTTTTTTATCTCTCCTTGCTATTCTTTGGTAATCTGCAGTCATATGGGTATATCTTCCCTTTTCTCCTTTGCCTTTTGCTTCTCTTCTTTACTTAACTATTTGTAAGGCCTCCTCAGACAACCATTTCGCCTTTTGGCATTACTTTTCTTGGGGATGTTCTTGGTCACTGCCTCCTGTACAATTTCATGAACCTCCATCTGTAGTTCTTCAGGCACTCTATCAAATCTATTCCCTTAAATCTTTTGTCATGTCCACTATATAATCATAAGGGATCTGATTTAGGTCATACCTGAATCATAAGTAGAGAGTGAAAAAGTTTGCTTAAAGCTCAACATTCAAAGAAAAAAAAAAAAAAAAAGATCATGGCCTCCAGTCCCATCACTTCATGGGAAATAGATGGGGAAACAATGGAAACAGTGTCAGACTTTATTTGGGGGGGGGGGGGCTCCAAAATCACTGCAGAGGGTGATTGCAGCCATGAAATTAAAAGATGCTTACTCCTTGGAAGGAAAGTTATGACCAAACTTGATAGCATATTCAAAAGCAGAGATATTACTTTGCCAACAAAGGTCCATCTAGTCAAGGCTATGCTTTTTCCAGTAGTCATGTATGGATGTGAGACTTGGACTGTGAAGAAGGCTGAGCACCAAAGAATGGATGCTTTTGAACTCTGGTGTTGGAGAAGACTCTTGAAAATCCCTTGGACTACAAGGAGATCCAACCAATCCATTCTGAGTGAGATCAGCCCTGGGATTTCTTTGGAGGGAATGATGCTGAAGCTGAAACTCCAGTACTTTGGCCACCTCATGTGAAGAGCTGACTCATTGGAAAAGACTCTGATGCTGGGAGGGATTGGAGGCAGGAGGAGAAGGGGATGACAGATGATGAGATGGCTGAATGGCATCACTGACTCGATAGACATAAGTCTGAGTGAACTCCGGGAGTTTGTGATGGACAGGAAGGCCTGGCATACTGCGATTCATGGGGTCACAAAGAGTCGGACACAACTAAGCGACTGAACTGAACTGAATCATCTAGTGGTCTTCTCTACTTTCTTCAATTTAAGTCTAAGTCTATAACATTAGTCACACAAATACTGAGCTTCCACTCTGAACCTGCCTTCTTACAAGTATTTCCCAACATTTTAGAGCACTTTTGCTGCACCTATTTATCTTCACTCTGAAACACATATACCGTCACTCCTGAAACGACGCTCAAGTGCATGCATTTAACTCCTACTGAACCTCTGTTCCAGAGTAGGCATGCCGATCTACTAAGCTTGCATTCTGCCACATGCATCTTCCACTACTTAGACTATGATACTGAGGTCATGCTGCAAAAACATAGTTGCAATCTCAAGCTTATCTTCTTTGACTTTCAGCCTCTATACCAGCACACATGGTCTGCCCCTCCTATGTCCACTTTCTTTCTTTCTTTATTGTTTTGTTTTTTGGTTTATGCAACTTTAATGAAGAAAAATAAATCAATTACTAGCAGAGCTATTAGTTGGTCATTCATCCATTGACAACTTGCATCATTTATTCAGTGCTATATTAAACAGTGTATTGGAAGATAGATTAACTAATAGCTCCAAGCCTCCTAACAATTTAAAGGAAAATTACAAAATGTTTTGAGACCCTATTTTGGAATACAAAGGGTGTTTGACTTCCAATTTCCATTCTCTGTAGAACAAGAACAGATCATTCCTTTATTGACATGCATAAAATACATCACATTTTCTGTTCTGCTAATGCTATAAATTCAATACCAATTCTCCAGCCATATCAGTTATGAGCATAAAGTATATCATGTAACCTCAAATCTCTAACAGTGGAAGGCTTAAAAAAGAATGGACGCTGTTAGAATAATGCTGCTTCCTTTGATGTGACAACTCAGCATCCATCTCCATCCCTCTCAGATGATTCTTCAGCATGTTAGAGCAGTGAGGAATGGTTTTAGTCTCATAAGCAAGTTAGAGTGAAGACATTGGCCACATAATACACATGCTCCATTTTTTTTTTTTTTTTTAAATTTTGAATCTTGGGCAACTGTTCTCTTGTAACTACTTTACAGTTTCTAAAAGCAGTTATTGTCCAAAGCTGGAAGAACTTAAGTCTTCTCAGATGAGCATGTGAATGAATGGAGGGAGGTAAACAAAAAATAAAATTAAAAAAGATGAGGTCTGATAGGGGAGCAGCCAGATAAGAAAAAAAAAAAAAAAAAACAGTAATTTAAATTTTATTCCAGCTATAATGCAGGTTAGTCTGACTTTAAGCATCACATGGCATACTTCTGAGTCCATTCCCGAGATACTCTGTTGTACTTATCTCTGTCTGTTTTATACATCCGTGCAATCTCTGGTACTAGGGGGTCATCTGGGATTGGATCACACAGCAGTGAACAAATGGATAAAAGAACTTTAGAAATAATTAAAGCAGGAGACCACTGTGATCTTAGAATATCGAGACAAATGCTGCCATTACTGTTAATATTTGGATGATAAATTCTTGTTGTAAATGCAACCTTAGGTAGTTTGAAGGGGTAGTCTGTAGGAAAATGAATTGTCAAAAAGAATACACCGCCTTGATAAGGGCTGTCATTAGGTCCCATAATTGTGGCTTGCCAATGAAACATATCATCCCCAACTGGACCTGCAGAACATTGTGCTGGAGGGTCACGGGCCAAATCACTAAGTTCCTTATTAATCCATTTCAGCGCCAGAGTCTGTGCTTTTCATCTGGCTCCTCACTATTTCGGTGTGTGCTTGAAGGTCCCGCCAAACTCTTGATTATCCCGGTGGCTGGGAAGGATTGACTCTTCGTCTCACACCAGCTCTGCCAGACACAGGCGCCTTCTTATTAAACAGATAGGAGGTTGGACTTGGAGGGCGGGGGCCGGAGGCGGGTCATGGGCTGGGGGGAAGGGCCCTAAGTCCACTTTCTTTTTTTTTTTTTTTTAATTTTATTTTATTTTTAAACTTTACATAATTGTATTAGTTTTGCCAAATATCAAAATGAATCCACTACAGGTATACATGTGTTCCCCATCCTGAACCCTCCTCCCTCCTCCCTCCCCATACCATCCCTCTGGGTCGTCCCAGTGCACTAGCCACAAGCATCCAGTATCGTGCATCGAACCTGGACTGGCATCTCATTTCTTACAGGATATTTTACATGTTTCAATGCCATTCTCCCAAATCTTCCCACCCTCTCCCTCTCCCACAAAGTCCATAAGACTGCTCTATACATCAGTGTCTCTTTTGCTGTCTCGTACACAGGGTTATTGTTATCATCTTTCTAAATTCCATATATATGCATTAGTATACTGTATTGGTGTTTTTCCTTCTGGCTTACTTCACTCTGTATAATAGGCTCCAGTTTCGTCCACCTCATTAGAACTGATTGGAATTTATTCTTTCTAATGGCTGAGTAATACTCCATTGTGTATATGTACCACAGCTTTCTTATCCATTCATCTGCTGATGGACACCTAGGTTGCTTCCATGTCCTGGCTATTATAAACAGTGCTGCCCCAATGTTCATCACAGCACTTTCTTGAGTAGGTATAAAACAACTGTTGAGGTTGTATTCTGGATTATGTCCATGCTACTTCTAAATGCATTTTTTAAAATTTCTTCTAATTTCTTTTTACAAAAATGATTTATTTAATTGGAATAGAATTACTATGTATTACTGTGATGGTTTTTGACATATAGATCAACATGAACCAGCCACATGAAAATATGTATCTCCCTATCCTGAACACAACTCAAACCTTCCTTATTACCCCATGATTCTGGGTTCTTCCACAGCACAAGAGTTGGGTGCATCTTTCATATGCTGAACTTGCACTGATCATCTCTTTTATATATGGTAATATACCTGTTCCAATGCTATGTTCTCAAATCATCCCAGTCTAAGTGTTATTTATATGTGGGTCTTCTTTACTAGCCTCCACGTGGGTAGGGTTATTGTTACTGTCTTCCTAAATCCAATTTATATGCATTAATGTGCAATATTTGCCTCTCTCTAACTTTTTTCACTCTGAATAATAGGCTGTAGGTTGAACTGCCTCATTAAAAGTGACACAAATATATGCCTTTCTGTAGCTGAGTAATATTTCGTTTGTATATATACCACAACTTCCTTATATATTCATCTGCTGATGTGCATCTAGATTACTTCCATGCCATAGCTATTGTAAAGGCAATTTCAATAAACATTGGGGTACATGTGTTATGTTCCATCCTAATTCCCTCTGGGTATATGCAAA
Source organism: Bos taurus (assembly GCF_002263795.3). Lineage (NCBI taxonomy): Eukaryota > Metazoa > Chordata > Mammalia > Artiodactyla > Bovidae > Bos > Bos taurus. The sequence goes on from NC_082638.1 coordinate 53,609,112, forward strand.
GAAGTGGGGTTTCTGGGTCATATGACAGGTCTAGTCCAAGTTTCTCAAGGAATCTCCAAACTGTTCTGAATACAGGTTGTACCAGTTTGTGTTACGGGCAACAGTGTATTAGGGTTAACTTTTCTCCACAGCCTTTCCAGGATTTCTTGATTGTAGAATTTCTGGTGATGGCCACTCTGAACAGTGTGAGATGACTGCTCATTACAATTTTAATTTTCATTTATCTAATGATGAATGATGTTAAGCATATTTCATGTGTTTATTAGACATCCATATGTCTTCTTTAAAGAAATGTCTATTTAGAGCTATTGGCCCCTTTTAATGATGCTGTGAAAGTGCTGCACTCAATATGGCAGCATATTTGGAAAACTCAGCAGTGGCCAAAGGACTCGAAAAGGTCAGTTTTCATTCCAACCCCAAAGAAAGGCAATGCCAAAGAATTCTCACATCACCATGCAATTGCACTCATCTCACATGCTAGTAAAGAAATGCTCAAAATTCTCCAAGCCAGGCTTCAGCAATATGTGAATTGTGAACTTCCAGATGTTCAAGCTGGTTTTACAAAAGGCAGAGGAACCAGAGATCAAGTTGCCAACATCTGCTGGATCATTGAAAAAGCAAGAGAGTTCCAGAAATTCATCTCTTTCTGCTTTATTGTCTATGTGGAAGCCTTTGAGTGTGTGGATCACAATAAACTGTGGAAAATTCTGAAAGAGATGGGAATACCAGACCACCTGACCTGACTCTTGAGAAACCTATATGCAGGTCAGGAAGCAACAGTTAGAACTGTACATGGAACACATACTGGTTTCAAATAGGAAAAGGAGTATGTCTAGGCTGTATATTGTCACCCTGCTTATTGAACTTATATGCAGAGTACATCATGAGAAACACAGGGCTGGAGGAAGCACAAGGTGGAATCAAGATTGCCAAGAGAAATATCAATAACCTCAGATATGCAGATGATACCATCCTTCTGGCAGAAAGTGAAGAGGAACTAAAATGACTCTTGATCAAAGTGAAAGAGGAGAGTGAAAAAGTTGGCTTCAAGCTCAACATTCAGAAAATGAAAATCATGGCAACTGGTCCCATCATGTCATGGGAAATAGATGGGGAAACAGTGTCAAACTTTATTTTGGGGGGCTCCAAAATCACTGCAGTTGGTGTCTGCAGCCATGAAATTAAAAGACACTCCTTGGAAGGAACGTTGTGACCCACCTTGATAGCATATTCAAAAGCAGAGACATTACGTTGCCAACAATGGTCCATCTAGTCAGGGCTATGGTTTTTCCTGTAGTCATGTATGGATGTGAGAGTAGGACTGTGAAGAAAGCTGAGCATGGAAGAATTGATGCTTTTGAACTGTAGTGCTGGAAAAGACTCTTGATGTAAGAGATCCATCCAGTCCATCCTACAGGAGTTTAGTCCTGGGTGTTCCTTGGAAGGAATGATGCTAAAGCTGAAACTCCAGTACTTTGGCCACCTCCTGTGACGATTTGACTCACTGGTAAAGACTCTGATGCTGGGAGGGATTGAGGTCAGGAGGAGAAGAGGACGAGAGAGGATGAGATGGTGGTTGGCATCACCGAGTCGATGGACGTGAGTTTGTTGAACTCCAGGAGTTGGAGATGGATAGGGAGGCCTGTTGTGCTGCAATTCATGGGGTCGCAAAGAGTCGAACATGACTGAACAACTGAACTGAACTGAAGCAACTGACAAAGAATTAATGTCAAAAATATACAAGCAACTCCTGAAGCTCAATTCCAGGAAAATAAACGACTCAATGAAAAAATTGGCCAAAGAACTAAACAGACATTTCTTCAAAGAAGACATACAGATAGCTAACAAACACATGAAAAGATGCTCAACATCACTCATTATCAGAGAAATGAAAATCAAAACCACAATGAGGTACCTTTTCATGCCAGTCAGATTGGTTGTGCTCCAAAAGTCTACAAGCAATAAATGCTGGATAAGGTGTGGAGAAAAAGGAACCCTCTTACACTGTTGGTGGGAATGCAAACTAGTACAGCCACTATGGAGAACACTGTTTAGATTCTTTAAAAAAAAAAAAAAAACAACCTTCAAATAGAACTGCCATAAGACACAACAATCCCACTGCTGTGCATACACACCAAGGAAACCAGAATTGAAAGAGACATGTGTACCCCGATGTTCATCACAGCACTGTTTCTAATAGCCAGGACATGGAAGCAACCTAGATGTCCATTAGTGGATGAATGGATAAGAAAGCTGTGGGATATATACATAATGGAGTATTACTCAGCCATTAAAAGGAATACATTTCAGTCAGTTCTAATGGGGTGGATGAAACTGGAGCCTATTATACAGAATGAAGTTAGCCAGAAAGAAAAACACCAATAGAATAAACTAACACATATATGTGGAATTTAGAAAGATGATAATGATAACCATGTATGCGAGAATGCAAAAAAGACACAGATGTATAAAACAGTCTTTTGAGCTCTGGGAGACGGCTAGGGTGGTATGATTTGGGAGAATGGCACTGACACATGTATAATAACATAGGTCACCAAACTGGCAGTCCAGGTTCAATGCATGATACAGGATGCTTGGGGCTGGTGCACTGGGATAACCAGGAGGGATGATATGAGGAGGGAGGTGGCACACATGTATACCTGTGGCAGATTCATATTTATGTATGGCAAAACCAGTACAATATTGTAAAGCAATTAGACTCCAATTAAAATACATATATTTATATTGAAAATAAATAAAATAAAGTTGTGTCCAATGTGAGGAGAGCAACAGCGTTCTTTGAACAATATATCTAAGTAAATGAGAGTTGTGATTTTATGCGTTCAAGGTGTCCCCATAAGTATGAGCCCTACCTCTTATTGCAGAAAGAATTGTGGAAGATGAGCGAGATTAAAGGAGAGCTTTTCAGCAACAGGATCTGAATTGTTCAGCCAGAAAATTATTAAGTAATGTAAGGCTTCCCAAACAGTTTATTTAAGATCTTGGGAGCAAGCAATGAGTTTGGCCACCTAAATAGTGTTGCATAAAATTATATTTTGACATATATACACCTGTGTGTATGAGTGTGTGTATAAAAAAGGTGCAATGGCTTTTAACTCCTGTTAGATTTAATAGAAATGGAAAAAAATTAAAACCCAAATGAAGAATGATTAAAAAGTCGACTCGGTTGTTGAATATATGTAAGCAGAAATACTTCAAAATATGTTTTCTTGGCTGAATGTAAAATATGAGGACTCTTTTATATCACTCACCTCTCTGCTTTTAATAAAGATCTACCAATTTTCAAATTTTTGTCCAGTTTTGACAAAAATAGACAGATATAGACTTATATATACATATATATCATATATAAAATATAGAAGTATATTTTCATAAGAGAAAATATTGATGCCAAGCTTAGATTTCAGAATTATTTCCAACTCCAGGCTCCATCTCAGCAGGAAATAGCCAAAGTTGTTGCTGATTGAAACACTCCAAGAGCTGGAAAACCTGAAAAAGAAATCGAACCTGCAACTGAGATTTTCTGTCACATTTATGATTGAGTTCTAAGTCCAACACTTTATTTCCTTTCGTGTTCTAAGCAGTCCCTTCTGAAGACTGAAAAGTATGAAAACCGAGAGAAAGAGGTAGGAGATTGTAGACCTCCTGGTGTTCAATTTCACACCAGTCAGAATGGGTGCGAAAAGTCCACAAGCAATCAATGTTGGAGAGGATGTGGAGAAAAGGGAACCCTCTTACACTGTTGCTGGGAATGCAAAGTAGTACAGCCACTATGGAGAACAGTGTGGAGATTCCTTAAAAAACTGGAAATAGAACTGCCTTATAATCCAGCAGTCCCACTGCTGGGCATACACACTGAGAAAACCAGAATTGAAAGAGACACATGTACCCCAATGTTCATCGCAGCACTGTTTCTAGTAGCCAGGACATGGAAGCAACCTAGATGTCCATTAGTGGATGAATGGATAAGAAAGCTGTGGGATATATACATAATGGAGTATTACTCAGCCATTAAAAGGAATACATTTCAGTCAGTTCTAATGGGGTGGATGAAACTGGAGCCTATTATACAGAATGAAGTTAGCCAGAAAGAAAAACACCAATAGAATAAACTAACACATATATGTGGAATTTAGAAAGATGATAATGATAACCATGTATGCGAGAATGCAAAAAAGACACAGATGTATAAAACAGTCTTTTGAGCTCTGGGAGACGGCTAGGGTGGTATGATTTGGGAGAATGGCACTGACACATGTATAATAACATAGGTCACCAAACTGGCAGTCCAGGTTCAATGCATGATACAGGATGCTTGGGGCTGGTGCACTGGGATAACCAGGAGGGATGATATGAGGAGGGAGGTGGCACACATGTATACCTGTGGCAGATTCATATTTATGTATGGCAAAACCAGTACAATATTGTAAAGCAATTAGACTCCAATTAAAATACATATATTTATATTGAAAATAAATAAAATAAAGTTGTGTCCAATGTGAGGAGAGCAACAGCGTTCTTTGAACAATATATCTAAGTAAATGAGAGTTGTGATTTTATGCGTTCAAGGTGTCCCCATAAGTATGAGCCCTACCTCTTATTGCAGAAAGAATTGTGGAAGATGAGCGAGATTAAAGGAGAGCTTTTCAGCAACAGGATCTGAATTGTTCAGCCAGAAAATTATTAAGTAATGTAAGGCTTCCCAAACAGTTTATTTAAGATCTTGGGAGCAAGCAATGAGTTTGGCCACCTAAATAGTGTTGCATAAAATTATATTTTGACATATATACACCTGTGTGTATGAGTGTGTGTATAAAAAAGGTGCAATGGCTTTTAACTCCTGTTAGATTTAATAGAAATGGAAAAAAATTAAAACCCAAATGAAGAATGATTAAAAAGTCGACTCGGTTGTTGAATATATGTAAGCAGAAATACTTCAAAATATGTTTTCTTGGCTGAATGTAAAATATGAGGACTCTTTTATATCACTCACCTCTCTGCTTTTAATAAAGATCTACCAATTTTCAAATTTTTGTCCAGTTTTGACAAAAATAGACAGATATAGACTTATATATACATATATATCATATATAAAATATAGAAGTATATTTTCATAAGAGAAAATATTGATGCCAAGCTTAGATTTCAGAATTATTTCCAACTCCAGGCTCCATCTCAGCAGGAAATAGCCAAAGTTGTTGCTGATTGAAACACTCCAAGAGCTGGAAAACCTGAAAAAGAAATCGAACCTGCAACTGAGATTTTCTGTCACATTTATGATTGAGTTCTAAGTCCAACACTTTATTTCCTTTCGTGTTCTAAGCAGTCCCTTCTGAAGACTGAAAAGTATGAAAACCGAGAGAAAGAGGTAGGAGATTGTAGACCTCCTGGTGTTCAATTTCACACCAGTCAGAATGGGTGCGAAAAGTCCACAAGCAATCAATGTTGGAGAGGATGTGGAGAAAAGGGAACCCTCTTACACTGTTGCTGGGAATGCAAAGTAGTACAGCCACTATGGAGAACAGTGTGGAGATTCCTTAAAAAACTGGAAATAGAACTGCCTTATAATCCAGCAGTCCCACTGCTGGGCATACACACTGAGAAAACCAGAATTGAAAGAGACACATGTACCCCAATGTTCATCGCAGCACTGTTTCTAGTAGCCAGGACATGGAAGCAACCTAGATGTCCATCAGCAGATGAATGAATGAGAAAGCTGTGGTGCATATATACAATGGAGTGTTACTCAGCCATTAAAAAGAATAAATTTCAATCAGTTCTAATGAGGTGGATGAAACCGGAACCTATTATACAGAGTGAAGTAAGCCAGAAAGAAAAACACCAATACAGTATACTAACACATATATATGGAATTTAAAAGATGGTAACAATAACTCTGTATATGAGACAGCAAAAGAGACACTGATGTATAGAACAGTCTTTTGGACTCTTGGGAGAGGTAGAGGGTGAGATGATTTGGTAGAATGACATTGAAGCATGTATAATATCATGTATGAACGAGTCACCAGTTCAGGTTCGATGCAGGATACTGGATGTTTGGGGCTGGTGTGCTGGGACGACCCAGAGGGATGGTATGGGGAGGGAGGAGGGAGGAGGTTTCAGGATGGGGAACACATGTATACCTGTGGCGGATTCATGTTGATGTATGGCAAAACCAGGACAATATTGTAAAGTTAAAAAATCAAATAAAAAATAATAAAATAAAATACACACAAAACAATAAAAAAAAGTAATTTTAAACAGTGAGGCTAGAAAAGACAGAATCTAAGGATAATAATCAAGTGATAGAGAATAATAATGATTTAGCCATTAGTCAAATTCAAGGGTCTTTAGTTCCTCCTCAAGGGCCATCAATAACATCCTGAGCATTATCCTATGAACAGTTTTAGAGATGCCAAAGCCCCAGCCAGGCTGAAAGTTAAGTACAGAGACCACAGAGTAGTTGAAACCAGACAGTTAAAAGATTTTATTGCAGAGGCCAGTAGACCAATTTTGCTTGGGTAACAGTACTGAATATGAAAAATGTGCGTATAGAAGGGTGATAAATCACTTGTATTTCAGAAACCAAGTAGATTTATTGATGTGATTTTTCTGTGTAAAAATTCTTTAGGAATGAGATTTTGCATGCTTCATGGTTTGGGTTACTATTTCTGTAAGCAGGCTGTATTTTTAAGTTGATGCTGAAGTAAAGCCTAGCTGAACATCACCTTTCAATGGCTAGGAGACCAGTGATTTTGTGATGTCACAGCTACCCTTTGATTGCTAGGAGACAAGTGATTTTGTGATGTCACAGCCTTTTGACTTTGAGGACCTCTGCGATGGTCTAGAGAGTTTCTCTCTGTTGGCCAGCCAAGCAATTTTTGAAGTAGTGGTCAGTAAAATCAGACAAATGAGTAAAGGATCTGAAGAAAGATTTCTCTGAGATGGCACATATACCTTCAGAAATTCAAGATGGGCCTCCTAAGGATGAATCAACTGATTCAGAAACCTCCATTAGATCTTTGTATGATTATACACTTACTAGGGACTCAGTTTTGAGATCTATGATTGAAGAATATGCTTTTCAGGCTTTGTCTGAGGATCTTGTGATAAAAAGGCCATGCTACAAATATTCTGTATCTGAAACAGATGAGGTGACTAATTTTCTTTCACTCACCTTTCCACAAAAACTTTGGAATATAGTTGAAAGTGATCAGTTTGAATCTATTTGGTGGGATGAGAGAGGCACATGTATAGTGATCCACGAAGAACTCTTTAAGAAAGAAGTCTTGGAAAGAAAGGCACCTTTCAGAATATTTGAAACCAAGAGTATGAAGAGTTTAATTCGACAGCTTAACCTTTATGGATTTAGTAAAAAGCGACAAACTTTTCAAAGATCTGCTTCACTACCTGTCTTTCTGGAAGAAGAAAACAACATCTCTCTTTTGAGTAAGGTATTCCAACATTTTCACTTATTGGCAATACGTAAGATGAAATCATGTGACCTAGAAAGCGCATTTACATATGTAGCTAAAACCGAATTTAAACTTGAGCTAACAAATCGTTAAAAAGTTTTATTTTTTGAAGTTGAGAACAGCTGGATATGTTAAAATATTGGATGTTTGACAAACTTTCCTAGCACTGTGAAACCAGATATAAGTCCTGAAGCAACTTAAAGTGGTATTTACTGTATATATAAAATATATTTTTCATTGAGGATCATATTCTTTCTAACATGTTACCTGTTAAACTACTAATGGAGGTGTTTTATTTGATGCTATTTAGTTGGTTTCATTAAAGGAATACATTTTTATAACTTAGCTTTGCTTGTCAGTTTTACCTTGGTTTATAAAGAAACTAAATAATGTAATCCTTTGATTTTAGTTACAGACCTACTATAATCCAAATTTCAAAAGAGGTCATCCTCAACTTTTATTAAGAGTGCAAAGAAGAGAAAGAAGAGTTGGGATTAATAATGTGTCTCAAATATCTTCATTAGTGCAAGATAACAAGAAGCATGTTAAAGCAAGTGTCAACGAAGATGATCGTAACTCTGAATTTATTCCAGAAATTAGTAGAGAGAGCGCATTTTCAGCCTCCACAAGTTTACCTGTGCCTTTCATACAAAAGCCTCATACCATCCAGATTGTCACTAATACAAATGCCCTATCTCCATGTGACTTACCTAACCACCCATCACCAATATCGGTTAGACAAACAGAACAGATTTTGGTAAATCAACCTGCTGTTTTAAAAAAGTTGAGCATTTTTAATTGGCATTCACATAGCAGCTACACTCAAGTAAATGGCCCCATTGAGGACTTTGCTACTACAACTACATCTACTTCTCAGAACCACATTGTATCCCCATTACAGAGCACTTATTCTGGACTGATGGTGGAGCCTTCTAAATTTCCAGTCAGGCATAGCGATATGTCAGGCCATGACAATCCTTTTCCTAACCTGCAAGAGACAGGCAACTCGTGGTTCTCAGTGCCAACAAGCACTTACACATCTGCTTCCTCTCTTTCAAGTCAACTCATCAACAATCACCATTATATGGAAACCATGCTAATTAAAACTGACCTACCAAATACGTGTCAGATTATGGAGCCTAAGGAAGATTGAACGTTACTTTGGGAGATGTCAACAAATACCTACCATTCCTGTATTTGAACAATAAATTTACATGTTCATCTTCATAGTTTCATTTTCAATTTTTAAACAAAGAAGAGAAAATGAGGCTTTAGTTCATTGGTTTACTATTTTACTGCATGGTATTCCAAACTCTTCAGTTCAAGAAAGCATTCGTTATGCATCCTAGGTAAATGACACCTGATATAATATTTGTAAGCAAGAAAATGAGAAGCAAGGGAAAAGAGGCAATGGATGTAAAGTGATTTCTGAAATCATCCCTGCTGAAATGAAGGGGTGTCTAAATTAGGATGGTATGGGTGAAGAAAGAGATGCAAATAAAATTAGATAAATAAAAATACACAGTATGATCTTCAGCACATTCACATATTATATTCTATTAGTTACTGGTAGAGTCTTAAAGATTAGACAGCAGATTGTTTTCATTATAGAAATTAATTTTGTCCCTGAAAATATAGATATTGTAGTACATCCAAAATCATGATCACAATTATACCATCACTGTGATAGAAAAGATAGCATGATATAATCAGTGACTGGCCCATGGTCAGCACAAGTTATGTACTTTACAAGTGGTATTCTATAGGGTCATTTTTGCGCTGCTGTCCTTAAGCCATGTCTCTATTTCCTGACACCAAGATTCCACCCTATAATTTCAAATGCATGTTTAGATGTTGCTTATCTGTCCCCATAGAGACAGAATAAATTCCTGGTCATTACTGCAGCACATCAGCATGGTTACAAAGTTCTTGGAAGACATGATATCTGTTTTCCTTAGTCATTTCATTATCTTTCTCTTCTGAAGCTACAATCACAAATTATTTTCAGTCATGCTAAGCCCTCGGAGAGGGCAATGACACCACGCTCCAGTACTCTTGCCTGGAAAATCCTATGGTCAGAGGAGCCAGGTAGGCTGCAGTCCATGGGGTCGCTAAGAGTCGGACACGACTCAGCGACTTCACTTTCACTTTTCACTTTCATGCATTGGAGAAGAAAATGGCAACCCACTCCAGTGTTCTTGCCTGGAGAATCCCAGGGATGTGGGGGCCTGTTGGGCTGCCGTCTATGGGGTCGCCTAGAGTCAAACACAACTGAAGTGACTTACCTAACCTTACCTTACCTTATGCTAAGCCCCTTCTAACAACTTTGTCTCAACTATTTCTTGCGGTTGGAAGGAACTACTGTTTGCCCTCCTACGAAGGAGAGTACAGATATCTTCAATGTGTTTTGGGTCTACCCTCTTTATGTATCTTTCACAACAGCTGAAACATAGAGCCTGAAAATGACACATTTTAAGTGCTTACTGAATTATCAATAAAGAAATGTAATAACCAATCAAATGCTCTACACATTACTCAACAACATTCTATAACCTGCACTACTATCATAATTCACCTTTCCTATTGACTGAGAAAATTTTCCAAGTTGATAAATATTTATTTTATTTACATGGATGTAAGAATTCTCAGGAGGCATGTATTCCGATGTTTGGAAGAATATTCCACGTTTTGATGTGACTTTGTGTGTGTGTGTCGTTTTGTTGTGTCAGTCAAAGTCTTTGGCATAGTCAAATAAGAGTAGCTGCTTTCCTGGAGTTCTCTTGCCTTTTGGAGGACCCAACGGGTGTTGACAATTGAATCTCGGGTTCCTCTGCCCTTTATAAATCCAGCTTGAACATCTGGGAGCTCATGGTTCACATTCTGTTGAAGCCTGGCTTGGGGAATTCTGAGCAGTTCTGGACAAGTGTGTCAGACATGTGCAATTAAGTGGTAGTTTGGACATTCTTTGGATTGCCTTTCTTTGTGGTTGGAATGAAAACTGACCATTTCCAGTCCTCTGGCCACTGCTGAGTCTCCCAAATTTGCTGGCATATGGAGGGCAGCACATTCATATCATCATCTTTTAGAATTTGAAATATCTCAACTGAATTCCATCACCTCCACAAGCTTTGTTTGTCGTTATGCTTCCTAAGTCCCACTAGACTTCACATTCCAGGACATCGGGTCCTCAGGTGAACGATCACACCATCGTGCTTAACTGGGTCATGAAGATCTTTTGTGCACATTTCATCCATGTATTCTTCCCACCTCTTCTTAATAGTTTCTGTTTTGGCTACATCCATACCATTTCTGTCCTTTATTGTGCCCATGATTGCATGACATTTTCCCTTGGTATCTGTGATTTTCTTGAAGAGATCAGTAGACTTTCCAGTTCTATTGATTTGCTTTATTTATTGACATTGATAACTGAGGGTGGTTTTACCTCTCCTTGCAATTCTTTGGGGATCTTCATCCAAATGTGTATAATTTTCTTTTCTTTTCTTTTTATGTGCTATCCAGATTTATTATTATATAAATACAGATTGAGAGGAAGCAGTTAACATTTATTTTCTATTTGAACACATGTTCCAAATTGATTAAAACAATGAATCAAAATATTTTGAATTTTAAAATAAAATAAAAACATTTATAGGTGTTGCAAAATTGTCCTTTAACATGGCTGGCAGGAAGAATGATGAAAACATTCCAGAAATAGTGTCAATAGTTACACAACACTGTGAATGTTCATTTTTCCCTCTAAGGTTTGCTTTATTTTATTTTATTTTTTAATTTTACAATATCATATTAGTTTTGCCATATATCAAAATGAATCTTCCACAGGTATACATGTGTTCCCCATCCTGAAACCTCCTCCCTCCTCCATCCCCATACCATCCCTCTGGGTCATCCCAGTGCACCAGCCCCAAGCATCCAGTATTGTGCATGGAACCTGGACTGGTGACTCATTTCATATATGATATTATACATGTTTCAATGCCATTCTCCCAAATCATCCCACCCTCTCCCTCTCCCACAGAGTCCAAAAGACAGTTATATACATCTGTGTCTCTTTTGCTGTCTCCTCTCAGTGAACTCCGGGAATTGGTGGTGGACAGAGAGGCCTGCCATGCTACAATTCATGGGGTCACAAAGAGTCGGACACGACTGAGTGACTGATCTGATCTGATCTGATACAGGGTTATTGTTTTCTTTTTCCCCTTTTTGTTTAGCTTCGCTCCTCTTCTCAGCTCTTTGTGAGGCCTCGTAACTTTACCATTTTTCATTTCTTTTTCATGTGGATGGTCTTGATCACTTTTTCCTATACGATATCACTAACCTCCATCCATAGGTCTTCAGGCACTCATCTGTCAGATAGAATCCCCTGCATCTATTTATCAATTCCACTGTCTAATCATAAGGGTTTTGATTTTACATGTGTAAAATATATTATTCCCTATTTCTTATAGGGAAATCTTCACCCAGATTTTTATCAAAGAAATACAGAAAACTCTATATGGTATTCAGGATATACATGAAATATAGCTGTTTGATGTTTGCGGTTTAGCTCAGATCTTAATTTCTGAATGACGGGAAATTCTCTTTCATGTGTACAAATCTGGAAAATGTTTCACATGTGAACAATTGAGAATTTATATTTCATATGAGAACATTTCTCCCCAGATTGTCAAATGGGAAATACACAGAATTCCGAATCTCATATCAGAATACCTTCCAAACATTCTTGATGAAAAGATAGAGAATTTCAGAGCCCAAGCATGAAAATCTGTGGGAAAATTCTATATTTCTTGTAGGAAAATTAACACAGGTTTTTCAAATGTGAAATAGACAGTATTCAATATTTCATGAAGGAAAGACCTCACAAATATTTTCAAATGACAAATATGAAAAAATTCATGTTTCATGTGACCATGTGTGGATATGTGAAACAGACATTTTTGTATTTCCTGTCAAAGAATCTGCATCCATATTTTCATAACTCTAATGTAAAAAAATTCCACATTTTCTGCAGAATATTTTGTGTCCGTACATTCATGTATGATGTACAGAGAATTCGTACTTTATGTTGGAAAATCTTTCTCCAGATTTGTATATGTGAATAATGGAGAATTTCATGTTTCACACCCTGAAATCTTTATCTAGGTTTTCATATGTGAAACTGAGAATTTCATCTTTTATGTAGGACTATCTCATTTCAGATGTCTATATTTGAAACAGATAATACTTTCATCAAGAGGCACCTTAATTATTATATTTCTTCTGTCATTTTGGTGTTGTCACTGGGATAACTAAGGTTATTCATATCTCCCACATAAATTCGGTTTCTAACTTGAGATTCATCTAGATTTTTATTTTTTCATGGTGTTCTCTGCACAGAAGTTAAATAATCAGGACAACAATATATAGCTTTGACTTGTTCCTTTCCCAATTTTGAATTAGTTCATTGTCCCCTGTCCAATTCTAACTGCTGCACCTTTACTAGCATACACGATTCCCAGGAGACATATAAGGTATTCTTGTATTCTTATCTCTAAGAATTTTACAAAATTATGTTTCTTTCTTTCTTTATTTCTTTTTTTTGGTTTGTGTGTGATCCACAGTGTCCAAGTCATTAGCAGAGACAGTTAAGCAGATATAGATGATTGTATGCTATCTCCTTGCTTATTCTGTGATACAAACATCAATTCATGTGTACCTCTTATAATTAAATAACTAACTACACATTCCTGTTTTGTTTTGTTTTTTTTTTTTTTCAATTTTATTTTTTGGTCATTGCTGTCGTTTTCTCTCTTTTTTCAAGTAGTCAAGTACCAACTGGTAATTTCCTATGAACTTGCCGTCTTATTATACAATAATTAAATTATGCCCATGGAAGTCTCACCTTTGATATCTACTGAATGGAATTGCGCTTTGAGATCTGAAGTTAGACATTTGTACGCTGGGAAAATGTCAGGAACGTTCAAAAAATAGCTAGAGATATTCAAGTGCTGCCTTTTTGAGCCCAATTTTGCTATTATATTTTATGTGGAAAGTTCTGCATTTCTTCATGCTGATGACAATTCCTCATTAAGAGAAATTTCCAAGGGGGAAAGAAAAAAAGACAACACAATATGCTTGATTGCATATTGAAAGTCAAAGTAGTACCAGTTACGTGTGTACGTAAGCAATGTCCCATCAAACAGATTGATTCATGGCAACTAATGTTTCATGTTTTTCTGTCAAGGAAAAAATAATAATTGAGCTTTCCAGGAAAAACTGAGAAGTTCCAAGAAGGCAGAAATGTAGGCAGATGTGAAATGCAACTCTCTCAATAAATGGATCACAAATAATACTTCTGCAAGGGCAATAGTTCTCCCACAGCATCAAATAGCAGAATGCCCTGCTCACCAGAGTGTCCCATGTGGGTTCCAGACATACCTGAGTGAAAAGGAATTAAGAAGGGATTTAGAGGGATCCTGGGAGAGGACTGCTGTTGACTATGTGGAAATGGCCTGACAGAGCAGGTACAAGTCGTTGTGTAGCAGGGAATACCTTTTGAGAATTCCCAAACTGCCAAAGCGACTGTACTGTGTCACACTCAGGAGGCAGAGATACCTTGGTAGCGCCTCACCTTCCCACCTGTTAACACCTACTATAAGGCAATAGAGAAAGACCAGCAGAAGTACCACTCATGCTCCTGCAAACACAGGCTAGAAAAGGATCCCATTCAGGCAAAACCTCTTCTGCCTATGGCTGCTGGCTCCTATTCATAACTAGCACCACCATGTTTCCAGAATTCCAAGCAGCTGTACCTTAACCTTCTGTGCTCATCATGGCAGACCCCAGTGCACCACAAGTGTCTCAAGTCAGACACATTTGGTGACCACATGTGAGCAAGGATGAAATTTACACCTGAGGCCCAGGGACAGAGCCATTAAGAAAGAGGATTATGAATCTTCCATCCAGTTGTGCATGCTGCAGATTAAATACACAGGATTAATGATGCAGACCCTGTGTCTACGGATTACATCCAAAGCTGAGAAGAGGTAAAAAAAAAAAAAAATGCCCAGGCTCAGGCAGCTATAAGAACGCACAGGAATTATAGCAGTTTTGAGTCTGAGGTGCCCTTAGAGATATCCAGAATCCAGTTCTCTCCATCTTTGGAGAACTTCCCAAAGAGGTGTAATTGTCCTCTGGCCCATGTTGAGCACTAGGACACTCACAGATGAGACACAAGGAAATATGTATTATTCTTTTGATGCATTGAATTGTTGTGTTGTTTGTGCACTATTTTTCTCAGTTGTATGCTTCTTTGTTACTACACATTGATTTGATCTTGAAGATTATTTCAACTATATTTTTATTTTTTGTATAGCTATTTCTACTTTTACTTTGGTTTCCTATTTTCTGTGCCTTTAGTTGCTGTTGCATCACTTCATTCTTTAACATGGGTATGCATTTCTATATTAACTGTGGTTTCCTGTTATTCTGTGGGGGCTGTCCTGCTCTTCTTGTCAGATTTGCTTTCTTTATTTTTCAGTTGGCACTCTACTCTGGTGGTGTTTTTTGCCTTGAGATTTACTTGATTGGCTCTCATTATGAATCTGTTGTCTTCTCTGTAGTGTTTATTGCTTGTGGCACCTTTTACTTATTTATTTACCATTTATCTATGTTACTTTTTTAATCTCCTCAATCTATCACTATGGTATTGTAGTTCTCTGGGCATAAGTTGGGCCTGATATTTTCTGCTGTCATCATCTGAGAGGGTAACAGGCAGGAAGGCTGGGGTCTCCAAATGAAGGATTTGGCCTGAAAGTATCAGACATTTTTATCTCTCTTAAGTAGCAGGAGGAAACAAACTAGCAATATTTTTTTTTTCTGTCTTTATACAAATTTAAAAGGAGGTTTCTCTTAAAATGTTATATTGCCAGAATGACACCTGGTTTCATCTGAAGTTAACTATTCTCAAACCTTGAGATAACCAATGCATTTTTCTTATGGAAATGTTTGTCTTAAACTATGCTAATGTACTATGCTTTTACCCCAAACTCTGTTCTTAAGTCAGTTCCTCCTAATGGCTCAGAACCTACTTGACAAACCAGTATGTCATACTCAGATAGTATTTCCCTAATCTATGTAAATGAATCATTTGTATGGTAATCTATCCTTCTTCAAGACAATCATTTTATGGCCCGGGATGAATCATCTGATGCCAAGATTATCCCAAAATGCATCTTATGTGTGAGGGGGCCTGGTACCACTCTGAGTTTTAAAACATTCCTTTCTTTCATTAACAGACTACTAGTGACTATATAATATCCAGCTGAAGACTAGCAGGAGGGTACTCTTTCTGCCCCATCCTGATGCCTATATGAGAAGTTTTCTCTATCTCATTGATATTTTAATAAAATTTTATTATACAAAGCTCTGAGTGATCCAGCCTTATCTCTGGCCCCAGATTGAATTCCTCTCCTCTGGAGGCCAAGAATCCCAGCTCTTTGCATTCCATTACAACCTTTCACACTGAGACCAGGATCATGGGACACTAGAGAATTCCTGTCTACACTGATTATTAACTGGTGACAGTCTCGTTGAAGGCCTCTTTCTTAATCTCAGATGTACTGCACCCAACTGCCTACACAACCCAGGGCTGATGCCTCACACTACACAACAAGCAAGACAGAAAAACGCAACCAATCTTCAGCAAATAGACTGCCTAATGTCAGACTAATTCTATAGACATCTACAAATGACATGAACAGATATGGTATCACCATTAGAGACGGAAGACTCAACTGCAGATTCAAGAACATAGTTGTCAGTCTCTCCAACTGCAAAGCCCACACTAGACACTCAACTAATTTTATCAACTTGGAGTGGAGACGAGGAGCAATAACTATTACGCAGAGGTTTGGGAAGAAATGATGAGGAACGCAGTAGGGAAATGTGAAGCCAGAGAAATATGTTGTAGGCAAAGGAATGTGGTAAAAACTCAAAACATAATGAAAGAAAAAGTAGGCAGGCTCCTTGAAAATAACTTGGATGTTGTGGTAGTAAAGGTGATAAAACATTCTAGAAACGGAATGGGGAAAAGACGATAAACATTTCTATAGGGACTAGAAAAATGAATAAGTAACAGACAATCAACAACACACACACACAAAAAGACTTTGGCCTCCTATATGCTAATACACACTGTTGTACAGCAGAAGCCAACACAACACTGGAAAGAAACTATCCTCCAATTTAGAAATAAAGTTTAAAATGAAACACAAGTGTTCAAAGGCACACAAGACCAGACAAAGTAAATTGATACGTATAGTACATTTCACTGAAGCAGAGCAGAATACACATTTTTTCTAAAGTGAAAATAAAATATCTTCAAGATATATCACAAAATGGATCTCAAATCAAGCCTTGATAAATTTGAGATAGTGGTAATGGTATTAATCTTTTTTTTTTTTTAACCACAATGTTTTGATTTACATAGCAGAATTTGCAGGTGAGGACTGTGAGAAACATGAATCCATGTAGATGAATAAATACACCTGTACATGGCCAAGAGATCACTCATGAAATGTGAGAGAAAATGAAAGAAAAATCTTAGAAGAAAATAATATTTAAAACATGATTATCCAAAAGTTATGGAGCATGCTAAAGCAGTAAAAGAGTGAAGTTGATAAATTCTACACATCTCAAGTAATCAACATAACCTACAATCTAAAGCATTTAGAGAAAGAAGAAAAATCAGGCAAAATTCCCCAAAGTGAATAGAAGGGGAAAAAATGATAAAAATCAAAGCAGAAATTTAAAAAAAAGAAATGATAAAAACAATAGCCAAAATCAGTATCACTAAAAAGGGTCTCTTGGAGAGGAGAAGTAAAATAGACAAATCATGATACAGACTTATCAAGACAAAGAGGACAACAAATCCATCAATTTGACATGACAAAGGATGACATTATGACTGATATAACAGAAATAACAAAGAGTCATAAGGGACTACAGCAAACAACTATAAGTCAATAAAATTTAGAATTTGAGCCATGGACAAATACTAAGAAATTCAGCTAAATTTTTTTTAGCTGAAAAAAAAAAAAAAAACAGAAAATATGAACAGAGCAATTACAAGCACTAAGATTGAAACTGTGATGAAAAAATTTCCAGTTGGCAAACTTAAACTCCAGAAAGCTTCACAGGGAAATTTTATGAACAAGTCAGAGAACTGCTGGCACATGCACTTCTGAAACGCTTCCAAAACTCTAGAGTGGAAGGAAAATCCAGAAGTCATCTTACAAGTTCACCATCACCCTGATATCAACCCCGAGATAACACAGAAAAAGAAAGTTAGAGACTAATATCTCATAGATGAACAGAGGCAAACATCCTTACCAAAATATGAGCAAAAAATTCCACCAATACCATAAAAGGATTGGACACCATAATTAAGTGTGGGGTTTATTCAAGATATGGAAACATTCTTCAATAGTTGCATATCAATGTATAGTCAAGGTTTAAAACCATATGATTACCTCAATAGTTGGTGAAAGTTTTTGAAATAATTCAACAAGTGTTTGTGATAGAAGCTCTTCAAAAACTGAACATAGAAAAAACGACCTCAACTTAACAAAGGCACACAGATCAAAAGTACAACAACATATCACCTCACACCATTCCAAAAGGCCATCATTTAAAGAAAACACAACAACAGGGGAATGCCCTGTTGGTCAGTGGCTAAGACACCATGATCCCTATGCAGGGGTCCCAGGTTTGATCCCTGGTCATGGAATTGAATTCCACACAGAGCGATTGAGGTTTGTGGCAACCAAATAAAGAAGTAATAAATATATGTGTGTGCATATTAATGCATTTAAGTGGAATCCAGAAAACAGATGCTGAGTAAACCATTTGGAGTGTAGGAAGAGATGCAGTCATGGAAAACAGACTTGTGGACACAGTGCAGGAAGGACATACCAAGTATGTAGTAGATAGCTATTGCTATGCAGTGCTCTAGTGGAATTGGTTTTGGAGTAGGAGAGGAGGCCCAAGTGGGAGATCGGAGGACTGCTCAAAAGGGAGGCTCACCTGTATTTACTAATAACTGATTTATTTTGCTGGGCAGCAGACACTAACACAACATTGTAAGGAAAGAAAATCAGTCTTTGTCTAATTTGTGCTAGTGACAAGTAAAGCATCACTGCATGTCAATTAAAATGTGTACCCAGGATGGCTTTAGTATGTATAGGCAAAGAAAAAGCAAAAAAAAAAAAAAAAAAAGACAAACTTAAATGCAGAGCTATGTTGGGCAGAATAAATTCAGACTCTATACTTGTGTCCCTTCACTTCCCTAATTTTCCATTGTTTCCAAAAGTAAAGAACGGCTTTCTAAAAGTAAAGTAAACATATATGGTTATATATTTTCATAAACTGATGTCACCGGTTTATGAAACCATGAATCCCCTCAAGTTTAATTTTATTTTTTAAATTTAATTTTATTTTTTAACTTTACAATATTGTATTGGCTTTGCCATATATCAAAATGAATCCACCACAGGTATACATGTATTCCCCATCCTGAACCCTCCTCCCACCTCCCTCCCCATACCATCCCTCTGGGTCGTCCCAGTGCACCAGCCCCAAGTAATAGCTGACCTTTGACTTTCAAAACTTTGGGAAGTAGGAATTAGTAAACATAAGTTAACAGTGAGGTGCTGCACAAGAATCCCTTATATTGCAGTTCTAGAATGTGTGCTACCTAATGGGAAAAATGCATAGCTCAAAAGTGGAGAATTATGTTTTCTTCATCAAGCCTTTCATTCTAAGAAGGATTTAATCATGAGAAGCGACTTCTCAAGTATCGCAAAAAGACTGCTCTAACGAAGGATAGGAGGATCCAAGTTTTACAGAAATTTTGGTACAATGATCAGGTATGGAGAATGTCTGAATATTATGGTTAACGAAAGAAAAACTGGACACCTCAAGTGAATGGATTTAAATATTTTCTACCTATGGTAGATGCAAGAATCTGGGCTCCTTGAAATAATTCCTTTGATAATCACCTTAACTAGGGCTAGTATCTATTCTTTCTGTCTCAAGTCAGTTCTTCAGGCCACGCCAGCTTCAAGTGCAGTAACTAAGGACTTGATAGTGGGCAAACTGATTTCATCAAGAGTTCCCCCAGGTTTTACGTTTATGGATAGATTCAAGGGCTTATGACTTGATGCCTGCAGCATCATTTGTTTACTGATATGGCTGGCAAATTTCTTGGTTCACAGTGTGCTCTATTCTCTACAACCTCAGAAAGATACTGTCTCTAGAAAGATTCTTACACTCTCAAAGAAGTTGACTGTGGGCTTCTGCCTGAATAGGACATTAGTTCAGTTCAGTTCAATTCAGTCGCTCAGTCATGTCCAACTCTTTGCGACCCCATGAATCGCAGCACGCCAGGCCTCCCTGTCCATCACCATCTCTCACGTTCATCGAGTCGGTGATGCCATCCATCCATCTTATCATCTGTCACCCCATTCTCCTCCTGCCTCCAATCCCTCCCAGCATCAGAGTCAGAGGACCTAAAGTAATGTGAAAATACCTAATACAGGTTTAGTATAAATCCCCAAAAGACAGGAGACTGAAAGCAAACTATAAATCTGAGGAACATGACCCAAAACACTTCAAGATCAAAGAAGGGTTAAAAAAAAAAATATATATATATATATATATATTTAAAATTATGTACCTACACTGATATGTTCAAATAGGCATATAAACACATACTGTGTGTGTGTGTGTGTGTGTGTATGTCATATTTTCAATTGTACCTGAACTTTCTTTGAAATATTCTCAAAAATATGCTTCACATTAAGGCATAAAACAAGTCTTAGTATTTTACATAATACCAAGTATATTCTCTGAAAACCAAGATGTGAAGCTAAAATTTAAAAATGGGATATGTGTTTGCAAATTTGTCAATGTATGAAAAATTATACAAGATATTCCTAAAGAACCAATATTTCAAAGGGTAAGTCACAAGGGAAATTATATAATTCTCTGACATGAATGTAAGTGAAACCACTTTTAGCAAATCATTAGATCCTGCAAAAGGACATACCTGCAGTTATATACCTCCTGCAAAATATATACTGCTACCTGTAGACAGCAAAATTATATACCCAAACTTTCAACATATACATATGCATGTATATGTGTAGCCATATATAAGCTAATGGTTGCCCAGGTAGTATTAGTACTAAGGAACCTGTCTTCTAACATAGAGGTCATAAGACAGGCAGGTTCAATCTGAGTTGGGAAGATCTCCTGGAACTAAGGATGGCAACCCATTCCTACTTTTTCACCTTGAGAATCCCATGCATTGAGGATACATTATGGTGACAGTCTGTGTGATACAGAGTGTCAGACAGGAATGTAGTGACGTAACACATGAAATATCACTTGAACGGGTATGTATGTATGTATTACACTTGTTCCTTTCATATATTACCAATGACATGCTCAACAACAACAACAACAACAAAACAGTTAATTTACTCATTTCATTTCAGTCACAGGCCCGTGTCCGAATCTTTGTCACCCCATGAATCACACCACACCAGGCCTCCCTGTCCATTACTAACTCCTGGAGTTCAGGCAAACATAAGTTCATCGAGACGATGATGCCATCCAGCCATCTCTTCCTCTGTCATTCCCTTCTCCTCCTGATCCAAATCCCTCCCATCATCAGAGATTTTTATGTGTCAACTCTACACGTGAGGTGGCCAAAATACTGGAATTTCAGCTTTAGCATCAGTCTTTCCAAAGAACACCCAAGACTGGTCTCCTTAAGGATGGACTGGTGGGATCTGCTTGCAGTCCAAGGGACTCTCAAGAGTCTCCTCCAACACCACAGTTCAAAAGCATCAATTTTTTGGTACTCAGCTTTCTTCACAGTCCAACTCTCATATCAATATATGACCACTGGAAAAAACATAGCCTTGACTAGATGGATTTTCGTTGGCAAAGTAATGTCTCTGCTTTTTAAAATGAGATCTAAGTTGGACATAACTTTCCCTCCAAGGAGTAAATGTCTTTTAATTTCATGGCTACAATCACCATCTGCAGTGATTCTGGAGCTCCAAAAATAAAGCCTGACATAGTTTCCACTGTTTCCCCATCTATTTCCCATGATGTGATGGGACCAGATGCCATGATCTTCGTTGCAGAATGTTGTGCTTTAAGCCCAGTTTTTCACTTTCCTCTTTCACTTTCATCAAGAGGCTTGACACTTCCTCTTCATTTTCTGCCATAAGTGTGGTATTATCTGCATATCTGAGGTTATTGACATTTCTCCTGGCAATCTGGACTCCAGCTTCTGCTTCTTCCAGCCTAGAGTTTCTCATGATGTACTCTGCATTCATGTCAAATAAGCAGGGTGGCAATATACAACCTTGACATCCTCCTCTTTCTATTTGGAACCCACCTGTTGTTCCATGTCCATTTCTAATTGTTGCTTCCTGACTTGCATATAGGTTTCTCCAGAGGCAGGCCAGGTGGTCTGGTATTTCCATCTCTTTCAGAATCTTCCACAGTTTATAGTGATCCACACAATCCAAGCTTTGGCATAGTCAATAAAGCAGAAATAGGTGTTTTTTGGTTTGTTTGTTTTTAATTTTCTGGAACCTTCTTGCTTTTTCAATGATCCAAGATTGTTGGCATTTGGATCTCTGGTTCCTCTGCATTTTCTAAAACTAGTTTGAACATCTGGAAGTTCACGGTTCATGTATTAATGAAACCTGGCTTGGAGAATTTTGAGCATTACTTCACTAGAACGTGAGATGAGTGTAATTGTGTGGTAATCTGAGCATTATTGGGCACTGTGTTTCTTTGGGGTTGGAATGAAAACCGATCTTTTTCAGTCCCATGGCCACTGCTATGTTTTCCAATTTGCTGGCATATTGAGTTCAGCACTTTCACAGCATCATCTTTCAGGATGTGTAATAGCTCAGCTAGAATTCCATAACCTCCACTAGCTTTATTCGGAGTGATTCTTTCTATGGCCCATTTGACTTGACATTCCAGGATGTCTGGCTCTAGGTGAGCGATCACACCATCGTTAATATCTGGGTCTTGAAGATCTATTTTGTACAGTTCTAGTCTGTATTCCTGCCACTTTTCTTAATATTTTCTGAGTCTTTTAGGTCCGTAAAATGTCTGTCCTCTATAGAACCCATCTTTGCATGAAATGTTCCTTCAGTATCGCTAATTTTCTTGAGGGGATGGTCTTTCCCATTCTTTTGCTTTCCTCTATTTCTTTGCATTGATCGCTGAGGAAGGCTTTCTTATCTCTCCTTGCTACTCTTGAGAACACTGCATTCAGATGCTTATATCACTCCTTTTCTCCTTTCTTTTTCACTTCTCTTCTTTTCACAGCTATTTTTAAGGCCTCCACAGACACCTATTTTGCTGTTTTGCATTTCTTTTCCATGAGGATAGTCGTGATACCTGTCTCCTGTACAATGTCACAAACCTCTGTCCATAGTTCATCATGCACTCTATCCGATCTAGTCCCTTAAATTTATTTCTCACTTCTACTATATAATCATAAAGGATTGGATTTAGGTCATACCTCAAAAAGTTGACTTACAAGCCAACATTCAGAAAACTAAGATCATGGCATCGGTTTTCATCACTTCATGGGAAATAGATGGGAAAACAGTGGAAACAGAGTCATACTTCATTTGGGGGGGGGGGGGGGAGGGTGCTGCAAAATCACCGCAGATGGTGATTGCAGCCATGAAATTAAAAGACGCTTACTCCTTGGAAGGAAAGTTATGGCCATCCTCGATAGCATATTCAAAAGCAGAAACATTACTTTGCCAACAAAGGACCGTCTAGTCAAAACTGCGGTTTTTCCAGTAGTTATGTATGGATGTGAGAGCTGTGCTGTGAAGAAAGCTTAGCGCCAAAGAATTGACACTTTTGAACTGTGGCATTGGAGAAGACTCCTGAGAGTACCATAGACTGCAAGGAGTCCAATCAGTCCACTCTAAAGGAGATCAGACCTTGGTGTTCTTTGGAAGGAATGATGCTAAAGCTGGAACTCCAGTAATTTGGCCATCTCATTCGAGAGTTGACTCTGGAAACTACTGAAGCTGAGATAAATTGGGGGCACAAAGAAAAGGGGACGACAGAGGATGAGATGGCTGGATGGCATCACTGACTCAATGGATGTGAGTTTGAGTGAACTCTGGGAGTTTTTGATGGACAGGGAGGCCTGGTGTGCTGCAATCCATGGGGTCACAAAGAGTCGGACATGACTGAGCGACTGAACTGAATGCATGGAAAATTAAACAACACATTCTGAAGGGCTCGATGAGGCGAAGAATAACTCACAGGGGAAATGGGAACATATTCTAAGGTGATTTAAAATGAAAACCCAATGTAGAAAGTCATCAGATACAGCAGAAGAAGAACCCATATATATTTAAGGTTACATAAAAAGAAAGCTCTTCAATTCTGGGGAGAAGGTAATGCCTTCTTTAAAAGCTGGAAAAAAAATCTAATTTCACAGAAAGAAGAAAGAGGAAATGAACAAATATTAGTATGGTTTTAAGTTAATAGAAAAAGAATACAGAAAATTGAACATGAAACAAAGATAGTAAAAAGAATATTAGGTAAACTAAAAAACAAAAAGAGCAGATTTAGTTACTGAAATGAGAATGAATAAGATGCCATTGCTACTAAACATACTAAAAAAGGAGGAATTTGGGTATTTACAACAGGAATATCTGTTAATAAATGTCTCAAACTATGTGAAGCAGTCAAATTGCTAGAATAACAGAGTGACTAAACCAATTTTATATACTGGGAAAAAAAAAAAAAAAACAACGAACAGATTAATAAAAAAAAAGAAGAAGAAGTTGAATTGGTTATCCCATTGTTTGTAAATAAGCCCTTAGGACCAGTTTCTTTTAAACCTGTACTATTCAGGTCGGTAGGTGCCCAATATGCTATTGGAGATGAGTGGAGAAAGAACTCCAGAAAGAATGAAGACATGGAGCCAATGCAAAAACAATACCCAGTTGTGCATGTGACTGGTGACAGAAGCAAGGTCCGATGCATCAAAGAGCAATATTGCATAGAAACCTGGAATATGGGGTCCATGAATGAAGGCAAATTGGAAGTTGTTAAACAGGAGATGGCAAGAGTGATCATCGACATTCTAGGAATCAGCAAATTAAAATGGACTGGAATGGGTGAATGTAACTCAGATGACCATGATATCTACTACTGTGGGCAGGAATCCCTTAGAAGAAATGGAGTAGCCATCATGGTCAACAAAAGAGTCCAAAATGCAGTACTTGGATGCAATCTCAAAAACGACAGAATGATTTCTGTTTGTCCAAGGCAAACCATTCAAAATCACAGTAACCCAAGCCTATGCACCAGCCAGAAATGCTGAAGACGCTGAAGTTGAATGGTTCTATGAAGAACCACAAGACCTTTTAGAACTAACAACCGAAAAGAAATTCTTTTCATTATAAGGGACTGGAATGCAAAAGTAGGAAGTCAAGAAACACCTGTGATAACAGGCAAATTTAGCCTTTAATACAGAATAAAGCAGGGAAAAGGCTATCAGAGTTTGGTTTTCCCTACTTTCTTGAATTTAAGTCTGAATTAGGTAATAAGGAGTTCATGATCTGAGCCACAGTCAGCTCCTGATCTTGTTTTTGCTGACTGTATAGAGCTTCTCCATCTCTGACTGGAAAGAATAGAATCAATTTGATTTTGGTGTTGACCATCTGGTGATGTTCATGTTAGAGTCTTCACTTGTGTTGTTGAAAGAGGGTGTTTGCTATGACCAGTGCATTCTCCTGGCCAAACTCTGTTAGCCTAGAAGTAGTTCTAGATATTTTAATTGCTGTTGTTCATTCATTGAGTCATGTCCAACCCTTTGTGACTGTAGCACAGCAGGCCTCCCTCTCTTTCAGTGTTTCCCATAGTTTGCTCAAACACATGTCCATTGAACTGGTGATGCCCTCCAAACATCTCATCCTCTATCAGCACCTTCTCCTCCTGTCCTCAGTCTTTCCCAGTGTCATGGTGTTTTCCAGAGTTGGTTCTTTGAATTAGTTTAGCAAAATCCTCGACTTTCAGCTTCAGTATGAGTGCTTCAGATGTATATCCAGGGTTGGTTTCCTTGTGGATTGATTGGCGGGATCTGTTTGCAGTTCAAGGGACCCCTAAGAGTTTTCTCCAACATCACTGTTTGAAGGCATCAGTTCTCGAGCTCTCAGCCTTCTTTAGATTCCAATTCTCACACCTTTACATGACTAATGGATAAACGATAGGGGTGTGTGACTGAGGAGACCTTTGTTAATAAGCTCGTCTTTCTTCTTTTTAATACAAGGTCAAGGTTTTTCCATCGTTTTTTCTCCAAGAAGAAAGTGTCTCTTCATTTCATGCCTGCAGTCACCATTCACAGTGATTTTGGAGCCCAAGAAAATTAAGTTAATCACTTATTCCATGTTTTCCCCTTCTATTTGCCAAGTCGTGATGGGACCAGACACCTTGTGTTGTTCATTTGACTATTGAGTTCTCAACGAGGTTTCTACACTCCTCATTCATCCTTAGCAAGACCCTCTTTAGCTCCTCTTCACTTTCTCTTTTTACAGTGTTTCTATCTGTCTGTCTAAGGTTGTTGAAGTTTATCCCAGAAACATTGATTCTAGTTTATTATCCACCCAGCCTGGCCTTTTGAATAGTATAGTCTGCATATATTTCACATAAGAAGACTGATAATATGCAGTCTTGTCACTCACCTTTCCCAGGTTTATACTGATCAATTTTTCCATGTCTTGTTCCAACTCTTACATCTTGAATGGCATACACATTTCTCATGTGACAGGTTAGAAGGTCCATGATTCCTGTCTCTTTCAAACTGTTCACAGTTTACTGTGATATACACAGTCAATGTCTTTAGTGGAGTCACTGAAGCAGAAGTAAATGATTTTCTGAAAGTCCTGGTTCCCTCTAGGATCCAATGAATGTTTCCAAATTGTTCCCTGGTTCATGTATTGTTTCCAAGTCGAGCTTTCCCCTTGAAAGTTCTTAGTTTATGTACTGTTGTAGAATTTTGAGTTTTACCCAGCTAACATGTGAAAGGAGCAACCGTGCATGCTTGTTTGAACATTCTTTGGCCTTACCTACCTTTGGTGTGAATGAAAACTGTCCTTTTCCAAACTCATGTCCACTGATGAGTTTTTCAAATCTGATGACATATGAACTCAGTGTCCCAGTTTCACCATATCATTAAGAGTCTAGCAGTTTCATGTTAATGACTGCTTAAAACTTTTGCCTAAACCATTTGATTTCTCCTTCATATCTGAATAAGATCCGTGTTGGTGTTGGTTTTGGCTTGTTCATAATTTTGAGAATGTTCTACCATGCTCTACTGGCCTGAAGAGTTTCTATTGAAAGTTCAGCTGCTATCTTTATGGGGATCTGACAGTATATTTATGTCTTTACTCTCGCTGCTCTTAATGTTTGTTTTTTTGTGTTTAAATTTTCAGTGTTTGGTTAAAATATTGTTGTGGGATATTTCACTTTGGGTTCATCCTGTTTGTTGGGACATGCTGTGTTGGGACTCAAGGAGCTATTTCCTTGCCCATTTAATGGAGGTTTTCAACTTTTATCTCTTGAAGAATTTTCTCAAGCACACAAACACCTTTTTTTTTTCTTTTTTCCTTTCCTTTCTTTCTTTTTTCTTTTTTTTTTTTTTTTTTTTGTGGTCTTTTCCATGTGGATATCCTCACAGTATGGCATTTAATACTGTCTAAGAATTATCAGAGCTTTTAATGTTTTCCTTCTCTAAAAAAATATATATTTACACACGCCACTGTGTTTTCTTTATTCCCTCCTTTCTCAGTTCGGTTCAGTTCAGTCAGTTGTGTCTGACCCCATGAATCACAGCATTTTAGGCCTCCCTATCCATCCCCAACTCCTGGAGTTCACTCAAACTCATGTCCATCGAGTCAGTGATGCCATCCAGCCATGTCATCCTCTGTTATCACCTACTCCTCCTGCCCCTAATCCCTCCCAGCATCAGAGTCTTTTCCAATGAGTCAACTCTTCGCACGAGGTGGCCAAAGTATTGGAATTTCAGCTTTAGCATCAGTCCTTTCAATGAGCACCCAAGACTGATCTCCTTTAGAATGAACTGGTTGGACCTCATTGCAGTCCAAGGGAGTCTCAAGAGTCATTTGAACACCACAGTTGAAAAACATCGATTTTTTGGTGCTCAGCTTTGTTCACAGCCCAACTCTCACATCCATACATGACCACTTTAAAAACCATAGCCTTGACTAGTCGGATATTTGTTGGCAAAGTAATGTCTCTGCTTTTGAATATGTTATCTAGGTGGTGCACAATTTTCCTTCCAAGGAGTAAGCGTCTTTTAATTTCATGGCTGCAAATCACCAACTGTATTGATTTTGCAGCCCTCCAAAAAATAAAGTCTGACACTGTTTCCACTGTTTCCCCATGTATTTTCCATCTCATTAGAACTGATTATGGATGAAACTGGAACCTATTATACAGAGTGAAGTAAGCCAGAAAGAAAAACACCAATAGAGTATACTAACACATATATATGGAATTTAGAAAGATGGTAACAATAACCCTGTGTACGAGACAGCAAAAGAGACACAGATGTATAGAACAGTCTTTTGGACTCTGTGGGAGAGGGAGTGGGTGGGATGATTTGGGAGAATGGCATTGAAACCTGTATAATATCATGTATGAAACGAGTCGCCAGTCCAGGTTCGATGCATGGTACTGGATGCTTGGGGCTGGTGCACTGGGATGACCCAGAGGGAGGGTAGGGGAGGAAGGAGGGAGGAGGGTTCAGGATGGGGAACTCAGGTATACCTGTGGTGGATTCATTTTGATATTTGGCAAAACTAATACAATATTGTAAAGTTTAAAAAAAATAAATAAAGCTCAACATTCAGAAAACTGAGAAAAAAAAATGTACTTTTTAATGGCTGAGTAATACTCCATTGTGTATATGTACCACAGCTTGCTTATCCATTCATCTGCTGATGGGCATCTAGGTTGCTTCCATGTCCTGGCTATTAGAAACAGTGTTGCTATGAACATTGGGGTACACGTGTCTCTTTCAATTCTGGTTTCCTGGGTGTGTATGCCTAGCAGTGGGATTGCTGGATCATAAGGCAGTTCTATTTCCAGCTTTTTAAGGAATCTCCACACTGTTCTCCACAGTGGCTGTACTAGTTTGCATTCCCACCAACAGTGTAAGGGGGTTCCCTTTTCTCTACACCCTCTCCAGCATTTATTGCTTGTAGACTTTTGGATCACAGCCATTCTGACTGGCATGAAATGGTACCTCATTATGGTTTTGATTTGCATTTTTCGGATAATGAGTGATGTTGAGCATCTTTTCATGTGTTTGTTAGCCATTTGTATGTCTTCTTTGGAGAAATGTCTATTTAGTTCTTTGGCCCATTTTTTGATTGGGCCGTTTGTTTTTCTGGAATTAGCTGTAGGAGTTGCTTGTATATTTTTGAGATTAGTTGTTTGTCAGTTGCTTCATTTGCTATTATTTTCTCCCATTCTGAAGGCTGTCTTTTCACCTTGCTTATAGTTTCCTTTGTTGTGCAGAATATTTTAAGTTTAATTAGGCCCCTCAAAATGGATTAAAGATCTAAACGTAAGACCAGAAACTATAAAACTCCTAGAGGAGAACATAGGCAAAACATTCTCCGACATACATCACAGCAGGATCCTCTATGACCCACCTCCCGGAATATTGGAAATAAAAGCAAAAATAAGCAAATGGGACCTTATTAAACTTAAAAGCTTCATTTGGTTTAGATCGCAGTGGTTTTGGTCCCCTTTCTGCAGGCCACAGCATTTTGGATCCAGTTTGTGGTGGAATCTGATCTTTGTGGGTGGGACTGAACCTGTACGTTTTCAAGCTTTAATGTTTGGGATATTGTGTGCCTGTGGTCTGTCAGGTGGTGCTGGATCACTTCTCTATGAAATGCAATGAATTGTCCTGTAATGTGCATTGTGGTGTCTGTGGGTTTGGTACGGCTTCAGGTAGTACCTTTTATAATGTTCATTTTTGTGTTGCTGCTTTGCTGGAGAATAGGTGTGAGTTGTCTTGCACTGAAATTGCTGGTTTCAGCTTGGGGCTTCATTTCCATGTAGGCATGGAACCTTTTGACTTTGCTTCTTTTTTAAAGTTCATTGGTGTCAGGAGTTCAACAATGATCTAAAGCTCTGGATTAACTTCATGGCCTCTGCATTTTGGCGCTGAGTTACAGTCACATTAAGAATTCTGCATCCTCAGAACAGAGGAGAAAACCCAAGGTTGATGGTGAAGCAATTTTCCATAATCAAAAACAGTTAAAGGAATTGACAGAGTTATATGGATCAGAGCAAACTGAGGAGGGAGATAAAGGTTTCTAGGAGGAGTAAAGGGAGAGTAAAAAGGCAAGAGTGCGATCAACTGGGAATTAAATTAATAAGTGAAAATAGATTCTAAATACAGAATTCCTAAAGGATAAACATTTATTAATAAAAAGTTTCAAAATCAAAGATTAAGAACCTAGAATAGGATTTAAACTCCTATGATTACTGGAGAAAATTTAGAAGTCAAAATAATTATCAAACATTTATATTGTGGTATATAGAAATGAGATTAAAGGGAATGATAAGGAACAAAAGAGTGTTTAATTAAAAAACATGAAAACAGTAAAGAATAATCTACCAATTTCTCTAGAGAAATTGTTGTGAGTTTAGTGGTGCCAGATCAGTGTCAGACAATCTCTTTTTCCTGCTTCTACTTGTTGTCCAATACTATTGCTGTCCTTGAATTGCACAGTTTCTACATTAGCTTCAGAGTTTCAATCTGTAGCTTCTGTCACTTCTGGGCTAGTTCACCCTTCTTTGCTTATTTTTACTTCCTCATTTTGCAATTCTCTTCTGTGACATGTTTACACAAGACCAGTTTGCACCATAACACAAGGGGACAGCAGGCCCTTATTTGTATCAGTGGTACAATGATGAGGAGGAGCACACTCAAAAAAAAACAAAAACAAAAACAAAAAACACCTGAAGAATATGTGGGTGAGGGTGCTTAAGGTGAATGGAGCACAGTGGGCTTGCCACTGTCATAGGTGACATGTACTTCCTCAGTCCACCCAGCTCAGGTTCCTGGGTAATCTGCGATGGCACTGCCCAAAGTGTTCCCTGTGTTTCATGCACATCCCAAGTCTAAGCCACTCAGGCTCCTAGGTGATCTTCAAGGGCACTGAACTCCATTGGCTATGTGCATTGTTTCCTTCCCTGTTCCAAACTGCTCAGGCATCTGGATGGCAGGAAAGGCACCTCCAGGGTAGGTCATGCATCTTATGTACCTGTCAACCACTCAGTTTGTCTGTAGCATAAGGGAGTCAGAGAAGGCAAGGTTCAGAAAAAGAATGAGACCAGCACTTTACAGGAAGAGATCACCTTTAATAAGGTGAGAAAGGGCAGCAGTCAGATTAGTGAGCTGCTGCACTAACCCAAGACAAGAGTAAATATATATATAGGCATATATTTGGAAAGCCACTGTCTTAAGTGGGCCTGTTCTTCTCCGAGGTTGTTTGGAATAGTTATCTCATAAATGGCTGGGGCAAGGAAATGTGGAGATCAGCCAAAGGCTGATAGGATGATATGGGAGAAGGAACAATACAAATCCCATTTAGAGAAAGCAAATGAACAGTATATACTTTAGTGCTTTTTCAGTTTTATTATTTTATGTCCATTATTGGGAAGAAAGCTAAGAGTTTAAACAGCAGGTTTTATTCATTGAAAATATATATAAATATATGTTTCATACTTGACAGTATAGATGCAGCCTACTCAGAAATCACGATCACTATCATAACATGACTGATATATTCAAAGATTACACCAAAGTCAGCAAAAGTTAGGCATTTTACAAGTAGTATTATAAAAGGTCATTCTTGCTCTACTCTCTTTATATTATGCCTTTATTTTCTCCCACCAAGACACCACCTATATTTCTTAGTGGATATTTTGATGTTGCTTTCCTGCTCCTCCAAAGACAGACTTAAATCCTTGTGGCGAATGCAGCATCTCAGCATGGTAATCAGTTCTTGGAAGACATATGTTGTGTTTCCCTTCGTAGCTTCATTATCTATGTTTTTATTGAATTTCTAGAGATACATTAGGCAAAATATTTTCAGTCATAATAAGCCACTTTTCACAATTTTTCCTAAGCATTGTTTGGGATTGGAAAGAAACTGTCTTCCTTCCTACCAAGTTAATCACAGATATTCAATTCTTCTATGTGTTTCATGTCTACACAAGTTTCCTTATGTATCTTGCACATCAGCTAAGACATAGTGCCTGCCAAATGATGTATTTTAAGTACTTACTGAATTAACAATGAAAAGATGCTAAATAAATTAGCAATCAAAAGCCATATAAGTTACTCAAAAACATCCGAGAGTCTCCACTCTTACCATAATTGACATTTTTTATTTACTGACAATTTAGTAAAGTGGTGTGTTTTCTTTATAATGCAATGCTTAGGTTTGTCATAACTTTTACATCCAAAAGCAAGTGACATTTAATTTGATAACTGCAGTCACCATTCCTAGTAATTTTGAAGCTCAAGAAAATTAAGCTTGTCACTGTTTCCACATGTTTACCCCTTCTATTTTGCAAGTAGTGATTGGACCAGATGCCCTTATCTTTGTTTTTATGAATGTAGAGTTTTCAGCACGGTTTTTCACTCTAATCATTCACCCTCATGAAAAGGCTCTTTATTTCCTCTTCACTTTCTCTTTGTTTTTGCGTTAACATCTATATATGTGAGTGTTTTGCTGTTTCTCCCAGCCACTTTGATGCCAGCTTTTGATTCACTCAACTGGTATTTAAATAGTATATTCTGCATATGATTCACGTAAGCAAGTGACAGTAAAGAGATTTGTCACTCTTCTTTCACTTTTGAAGTGGTCAATTTGTCCATGCCCGATCCAATTCTTGCGTCTTGACTCATTTAAGGGTGATTCCAACTTTTATTTCCTCAAGATTTCCCATGTACCCCAACCCTTTTAGTTTTGGTGTTCTCCATCTAGACACCTACATTTCTCATTGTGGGGCATCTATCATTGCTACATCAGACCTTTTCCTGGTTTCCTTCTTTCTTTCATTTTTTTTCCCCGCACCACACTCTGTTTCATTTATATCCTCCTTTCTCAGTTAAGTTCAGTTGGTCCTTCATCACCGACTCTTTGCAACCCCATGAATCGCAGCACACCAGGGCTACCTGTTCACTGAGTTCACTCACGCTCATGTCTATTGATTCGGTGATGCCATCCAGCCTTCCATCCTCTGTAGTCCCATTCTCGTCTTGACCCCATTCCCTCCGAGCCTGTGGGTCTTTCTCAATGAGTCAACACTTTGCGTGAGTGAGCAAAGTATTGGAATTTCAGCTTTAGCATCAGTCCTTCCAATGAACACCCAGGACTGATCTCCTTTAGGATGGACAGGCTGGATTTCCTTGCAGTACAAGGGACTCTCAAAAATTTTATCCATCACCGCAGTTCAAAAGCATCAATTCTTCAGCACTCAGCTTTCTTCACAGTCCAACTCTCACATTCATACATGATCACTAGAAAAACCGGATCCTTGACTAGACAAACTTTGTTGGCAATGTAATGCCACTGATTTTTAATATGCTATCTAGGTTGGGCATAACTTTCCTTCCAAGGGGTAAGCGTGTTTAAATTTCAAGGCTGCAATCACCGTCTGCAGTGGTTTTGGAGCCGCAAAAAAGTAAAGTCTGACAATCTTTCCACTGTTTCCCCATCTATTTCCCATGAAGTGATGGGACCAGATGCCATGGTCTTCGTTTTCAGAATGTTGAGCTTTAAGCCAAATTTTCCAGTCTTCTCTTTGACTTTCATCAAGAGACGTTTTAGTTCCTCTTCACTTTCTGCAATAAGGTTGGTGTCATCTGCAAATCTGAGGTTATTGATATTTCTCCCGGTAATCTGAATTCCAGCTTGTGCTTCTTTCAGCCCAGCGTTTCTCGTGATGTACTCTGCCTACAAGTTAAATAAGCAGGTGATAATACAAAGCCTGATGTCCTCCTTTTCATATACAAAACCAGTCTGTTGTTCCATGCCTAGGTCTAACTGTTGCTTCCTGACCTGTATATAGGTTCCTCCAAGGCAGGTCAGGTGGTCTGGTATACCTGTCTCTTTCAGAATCTTCCCCGGTTTATTGTGATTCACACAGTCAAAGGATTTGGCATAGTCAATAAAGCAGAAATAGGTGTTTATCTGGAACTCGCTTGCTTTTTTGATGATCCATCGGATATTGGCAATGCGATCTCTGGTTCCTCTGCCTTTCCTAAAACCAGCTTGAACATCTGGAAGTTCACAGTTCACGTATTGCTGAAGCCTGGCTTGGAGAATTTTGAGCATTGCTTTACTAGCGTGTGAAATAAGTGCAACTGTGAAGAAGTTCGAGGATTCTTTGTCATTGCCTTTCTTTGGAATTGGAGTGAAAACTGACCTTTTCCAGTCCTGTGGCCACTGCTGAGTTTTCCACATTTGCTGGCATATTGAGTGCAGCACTTTCACAGCATTATCTTTCAACATTTGAGATAGTTCAACTGGAATTCTATCACCTCCACTAGCTTTGTTCATAGTGAGGCTTTCTAAGGCCCTCTCGATTTCACATTCCAGGATGTTTGGCTCTAGGTGAGTGATAACACCATTGTGATTATCTGGGTCTTGAAAGTCATTTTTGTACAATTTCCCTGTGTATTCTTGCCACCTCTCCATAATATCTTCTGCTTCTGTTTGATCCTTACCATTTCTTCCCTTTATTGAACCCATCTTTGCATGAAATATTCCCTTTGTATCTAATTTTCTTGAAGAGAACTCTAGTCTTTCCCATTATGTTGTTTTCTTCTATTTCTTTGAATTGATCTCTGAGGAAGGCTTTCTTATCTCTGTTTGCTATTCTTTTGGATCTCTGCTTTCAGATACATATATCTTTTCTTTGCTTTGCTTTTTGCTTCTCTTTTTTTCACAGCTATTTTTAAGGCCTCCTCAGGCAGCCATTTTGCATTTTTGCATTTCGTGTCTACACGGATGGTCTTAGTCCCTGTCTCCTGTACAGTGTCATAAATACCCATCCATTGGTCATCAGGAACTTTGTCTATTAGATCTAGTCCCTTAAATCTATATTTCACTGTATAATGATAAGGGATTTGACTTAGGTCATACCTGAATGGTCTAGTGGTTTTCCCTACTTTCTTTAATTCAAGTCTGAATTTGGCAAAAAAGGAGTTCATGATCTGAGCTACAGTCAGCTCCCGGTCTTGTTTTTGCTGACTTTATAGAGTTTCTCCATCTTTGGCTGCAAAGGTAGAATTAATCTGATTTTGGTGATTTTGGTGTTGACCATCTTCTCTTGTGTTGTTGGAAGAGGGTGTTTGCTATGACCAGTGTGTTCTCTTGGAAAAACTCTATTAGCCTTTGCCCTGCTTCATTCAGTATTCCAAGGCCAAATTTGCCTGTTACTCCAAGTATTTCTTGACTTCCTACCTTTACATTCCAGTCCCCTTTAATGAAAAGGACATCTTTTTTGGATATTAGTTCTAAAAGGTCTTGCAGGTCTTCACAGTACCATTCAACTTCAGCTTCTTCAGCATTTCTCATTGGGGCAAAGGCTTGGATTACCGTGATATTGAATGGTTTGCCTTGGAAATGAACAGGGATCATTCTTTCATCTTTGAGATTGCATCTAAGTACTGCATGTAAGACTCTTTTGTTGACCATGCTGGCTCCTCCATTTCTTCTAAGGTATTCCCGTTCACAGTAGTAGATATAATGGTCATCTGAGTTAAATTCACCCATTCCAGTCCCTTTTAGTTCGCTGATACCTAGAATGTTGACGTTCACTTTTATCATCTCCGGTTTGATCACTTCCAGTTTGCCTTGATTCATGGAACTGACATTCCAATTTCCTATGTAATATTGCTCTTTACAGCATCAGACCTTGCCTCTATTACCAGTCACACCCATATCTGGATATTAGTTTTGCTTTGTCTTCATCCCTTCTTTCTTTCTGCAGTTATGTCTCCACTGATCTCCAGTAGCATATTGGATACCTACCAACCGACCCGGGGATTTCCTCTTTCAGTATCCTATCATGTGTTTCATACTGTTCATGGTGTTCTCAAGACAAGAATACTGATGTAGTTTGCCATTCCCTTCTCCATAGACCACATTCTGTCAGAACTCTCCACCATTATTCGCCCATCCTGGGTGGCACCACAGGGCATGGCTTACTTTCATTGAGTTAGACAAGGCTGCAGTCCATGTGACAAGATTGGCTAGGTTTTTGAGATTATGGTTTCAGCGTGTCTGAAATCTGGTGCCCTCATAAGTGAAATCTGATCCCAAAAATTGTATTCCTAAAGTTACAACATTGATAACCATTTTTGGAAAGCAAAAGTTAAGAACCAATAATAAAAATTAAACTCATTTAAATAGTACAAGAAAAGAAAACGGAGGTCGAATTCATTCTTATATATATAACAAGTGTTTAAAACACAGACGTGTTGTTTTTATTTGAAAGGTAATAATAGTTAACAGAAATAAAATTTTAGGGTATTAAAAAGGCCTAGCATTGTTAAAAGTTAAAGAAATCATATAGAAATAGATCTCAGAATTAAAAAAAAAAATTTGCTTTTTGGTGTCAGTACAGTGTCAGATGGTCCCTAGTTGAAGCTTGTACTTGTTGTCAAATTCTACTATTGTACCTCAGTTGAACATTAATTGAATTAATTGGAATTAATTGAAGATTTATGCTGTTGAACCTATCACTTCTGGGTTGGTTTATGCTCCTTTGTTTATATTTCCTTCTTTTATTTGAAAGCCTCTCCATATCTGGCTTTCAACATGAAACGAGGGTGTGGTAGCCTCTTATTTGATCTCACTTGCTCGGTGTTTTGGTGGTGAGGTGGGACACTGAAAACAAATACCTCTGGGATATGTGGGTGCTTGAGGTGGATTGACCACATTGGGCTTGCCACTGACAAATGTGACATGTTCTTCCTGGGTCCACATTGCTCAGCCTCCCTGTTGATACGTGAGGGCATGGTCCCAAGTGGGTCGTGTGTTTCATGCACTTCCCAGCCAGTCAGGCACTTAGGTGCTCAGCAAGGGCAATGACCATGATTGGCTTGGTGCTTTTTGCTCTTCACAAGTCAAAAATCTCAGGTGGCTGGTTGGAGGACAAGACACAGTCCTAGGTGGCCCATTCCTTATGCAGCTCTCTGGTCTCAACCACACAGTTTGCTACCTGTGCCAGAGCCCACAGCCTCAGGTGTTCCATGTGTCTCTTCAGGGTAGCTGACCCCAGGCTGTCATGATCCCGGCCTATGTGAACTGTCCATGAACTCAGGAATTCATCATTAGCAAATTTCAACCAGCTTAGAGCTTGGTAGGGGATGTCTGTAGGACCAAGTTACTAGTAACCTATTTGCTTCTGCCTCTGGCAGTCATATACATTCCTCTCTACCTCCATGGAAGAAAGGGTCTTCAATGGAAGCTGGCTTGGTCTTCTTTGGTATTTTCTAGTTTTCTGGTCTGTGAGTGTTCCATGGTTCACTATGTGGACTTAGAGCCTTCTTGTAGGAAAAGTCCTTTCTAAAATGGCTGTCTCTAGTTTTCCCATGGTTTATGTTCTTTGTCACATTAGATCCATCAGATTGTCCTCAGGGCACTAAATGCTGGTTCTAACAATACTGTGTTTGATA
This sequence comes from Bos taurus, assembly GCF_002263795.3. Taxonomy (NCBI): domain Eukaryota; kingdom Metazoa; phylum Chordata; class Mammalia; order Artiodactyla; family Bovidae; genus Bos; species Bos taurus. The sequence goes on from NC_082638.1 coordinate 53,646,477, forward strand.
CACCACAGGTCTCCTCCCAGACCTCATGTATGACTGTGGACTGAAGAATCTGAGTGACTTTTTGGCTAGTAATTGCATTTATTGGCATAATCTGTGTTTTTGTTCTTTTTCCCCTGGTTCTGTTTTTTTCTTTTTTTTCTTTTTCCTCCCACTGACACTTTTGAGAGAGGGTTTCCTATCTTGTTTTAATTTTCCTCCTTTACGACTCCCTCTCCAAGGGGAGTCTCGTTCCCTAAAACCTTTTCTTCATGTCCATCGCTTATTTTGTCCTACCTCCTTTTTAAGAGATGGGTTTTCATTTCTTGGTTTCTAGGGACCATCAACATCGTTCAAGTTGATTTCTGGAAGGTGGTCCATGTGCAGTCGATCCTTTGATGGATTTGTGGGGGAGAAAGTGGACTGTGCCTCCTATTCCTCTAACATTATGAGACCTCCACCATGACCCTGGAAGATCCATTTTATTAACTGAAATCTTGTTGTTATTCAGTCACAAAGCCATGTCTTACTCTCTGTGAACCCTTGGACTGCACACAAGGGCTTTCTGCCCTCTGCATCACCCAGGGTCTGCCTGAAATCATATCCATTGAATGGGTGAAGGTATACAACCTTCTCCTTCGTTCTCACCCATGTCTTCTCCTGATTTCATTGTTTCCTAAGAATCAGTGGGTTTTTGTTTTTTGTTTTTTTTTCCACTGAGTCATTTCTTTGCTCAGGTGGCCAAAGCTTTGAAGACTCATCTTCAGCATCAGTGATTCTAATTCTTCTTCAGAGTTGATTTCCTTTATGTTTGACTGGATTTATGTCCTTGCAATTCAATGGATACACACAAGTCATTCCTAGCAGAGCAGTTTGGTGTTCTCACATCTGTACATGTCTACTGGAAAGACCATAGATGTGACTCAAAGTGCCTGCATTGATCAAGTCATGTCTTCACTTTTTAACATGCTTTCTAAATTTGTGACAGCTTTTCTTCCAGGAAGAAATTGTCTTCTAATTTTATAGCTTCCATCACCATCTGCAGTGAATTTAGAGCCAAAAGAGCTAATCTGTCACTGCTTCTGTCTTTTCCACTTCCATTTCCCATGAAAGTGTGGGACCGGATGTCATGATCTTACTTTGTGTAATACTGAGAAGGAAATGGCAACCCACTCCAGTGTTCTTGCCTGGATAATCCCAGGGATTGGTGAGCCTGGTGGGTTGCCATCTCTGGGGTCACACAGAGTCAGACACAAGTGAAGCAACTTAGCAGCAGCAGCAGAGAATTCAAATGTACTGTTTACTCTATGTTTTCCTATGAACACTGAGAATTACTGTATTCTCGTACCTTTGTTTTCCCTCAATGTTTTGAATAAGAAATTGTTTTCTGAGAATATTCTATGATAGTTACCTATTATATATTATACTGCTGGTTTTAAGTTGCCTGTTAGAGCATTTGTGCCATACTTCTGTGACAACTGGGTAAAATATTGCAAAATACACAGCCTATAATATATTTTTCCATTAACATAATATATTGAGACTATTTTTGTTATTTAGTTAGATTTTCTCTAATGTGGCTACCTCAAAAATACAAAGCAGGACAAGGAACAAGATAAATGATGTGGATGGGGGCAGGAAGCTGAACCCCTGTGGCATGAAGCAAGATAAATTTTGATCATCAGTGATTTCTATTGAAATATTTGTTACCAGAAGTTGAAAGTGATGAAAGAAAACTTTACATACTGAATTATGGAGAAGTAATTTTGATGTACACCTCATATAATTTCAGTGTTCAGCTAGTCAGAAGAGCCTGTCTATGATCTATGCACAATGCCCTTGGCATCTCTTTTAGCCATTAAGTGGGTAGCTGTTATCCTAAATCCAGCTAGTTGACCATTGTGCATGTGGTTCCAACATGTTCCTATGTTATTACAGACTTGAATGTTTAAAATTGTATCCAATGTGGGGAGAACAACAGCTTTCTTCAAACAATATCTCTAAGCAAATGAGAGTAACAATTGTATGGCCTCAAGGTTTCCTCATATGTAAGAACGCCATCTCTTATTACAGAAACAATAGTGGAAGACGAACTAGATTAAAGGAGAGCCTTTCAGCAACAGTATCTAAAGCATTCAGCCAGTAATTTATTAAGCAATGTTGGGCTTCCCAAACAGTTCATTTAAGATCTTGGGAGCAAGCAAAGTGTTTGGCCACCTGAATAATGTTGCCTAAAATTTTATTTTGACATATCCACATACATACCCATGTGTGTATGAGTTTGGGTATAAAAAAATCACATTGACTTTTAATTCCCATTAGGTATAACAACATGGAAAAATTAAAACCCAAATGCAGAATGACTCAAGACTCTACTCAGTTATTGAATATATGTAAGTGGAAATACTTCAAAATATGTTTTATTGGCTACATCTAACATATAAGGACTCTTTTATACCACTCCCCTCTCTCCTTTTAATAAATACCTACCAATTTTCAAAAGTTTGCCCAGGTTTAATGAAAAAATACTCATATAGAAAATATATATATATTTATATATGAGAAGGTGACGGCACCCCACTCCATTACTCTTGCCTGGCCAATCCCATGGATAGAGGAGCCTGGTAGGCTGCAGTCCATGGTGTCACAAATAGATCAGTACAACTGAGTGACTTCCCTTTCACTTTTCACTTTCATGCATTGGAGAAGGACATAGCAACCCACTCGAATGTTCTTGCCTGGAGAATCCTGGGACAAAGGAGCCTGGTGGGCTGCCGTCTGTGGGGTCACACAGAGTTGGACGCGTCTGAAATGACAGCAGATATACCTATTTATATGCATATTTATGTATATAGATATACAAATATCTATATAAAATAGATATGTTTCCATTGCAGAAAATGTTGATACCAACCTTAGATCTCCGAATTATTTCCAACTCCATGCTCCAGGTCAACAGGAAATAGCCAAAGTTGTTGCTGACTCAAACAGTTCAAGAGCTGGGAAGCCTGTAGACCTCCTCATTTTCCAAGAGTAATTTTAATCAGAGAAGCTAGAAAAGCCAGAAATTAAGGAAAATAATCAAGCAACAGAAGATAGTAATGATACTTTCACTTTTAACTTTCATGCATTGGAGAAGGAAATGGCAACCCATTCCAGTGTTCTTCCCTGGAGAATCCCAGAGACAGGGGAGCCTGGTGGGCTGCCGTCTATGGGGTCACACAGAGTCGGACACGACTGAGGTGATGTAGCAGACGTAGCAGAAAGGTCTTTAGTTCCTCCTCAAAGGCCATAGATAACATTCTGAGCAATACACTGTGAACAGTTTTAGAGATGTTAAAGCTCCAACCAGGCTGAAATGTACGTACATAGACCACAGAGTAGTTGGAAGCAGACGGTCGATGATGTTGACTCCCAATATTCTCAGTAACAGGCCATTAGTACAATGCCCCAAAACTGATCACAGGTGTGTGATCAGTCATTAAAATCCTTCCCCTGAAAGTATTTGTGAATTTGGGTCTTTGAAGCACCAAAGACTGCTAGGAAACCTTGCTCAGTCCTACAATAAACACATGCTTTCACTGTAACTCAGTCAGTTGATTGATTTTACTTCACAGTAGCGAGTAGATCCAAGTTTGCATGGGTAACAGTAATGAATATTAAGAATGTGTGTCTAGAAGGATGATAAATCGCTTTTAGTTCAGATTTCAAGTAGATTTATTGATATGATTTTTCTGTGTAAAAATTCTTTAGGAATGAGGTTTTGCAGCCTTCATGGCTTTGGTTAGTATTTCTGTAAGCAGTGTGTATTTTAAGTTGATGCTGAAGTAAGCACTGGTTGAACATTATCCTTCAATTGCTCGAAGACCAGTGACTTTGTGATGTCACAGTTACCCTTCAATTGCTAGGTGACTTTGAGGACCTCTGTGATGGTCTAGAGAGGTCTGTAGGCCAGCCAAGCAGCATTTGAAGTTGCAGTGTGTAAAATCAGACAAATGAGAAAAATATCTGAAGAAAGACTTTCTTTGAGATGGCACATATTTCTTCAGAAATTCAAGATGGGACTCCTAAGGATGAATCAACGGGTTCAGAAACCTCCGTTAGATCTTCTTTGTATGATTATACACTTACTAGGGACTCAGTTTTGAGATCTATGACTGAAGAATATGCTTTTCAGGCTTTGTCTGAGGATCTTGTGATAAAAAGGCTATGCTACACAAATTCTGTCTCTGAAACAGATGAGCTGAATGATTTTCTTTCACATTTCCACAAAACTTTGGAGTATAGTTGCAAATTATCAGCTGGAATCTATTAAGTAGGATGAGAGTGGTGTATGTATAGTGATCAGTGAAGAACTTTTTAAAAAGGTCTTGAAAAGAAAGGAGCCTTTCAGAATATTTGAAACCAACAGTATGAAAAGTTTAGTTTGACAGCTTAACCTTTATGGGTTTAATAAAAAGCAACAAACTTTTCAAAGATCTGCTTCACAAGCGGACTTTCTGGAAGAAAACATCTCTCTTTTGAGCAAGGTATTCCAAAAATTTCACTTATTCGCAATACATAAGATTAAATCATGTGACCTAGAAAGCATGTTCACATATGTAGCTAAAACGAATTTGAAATTGAGATAGGGAGGAGGAGCCAAGATGGCAGAGGAGTAGGACAGGGAGAACACTTTCTCCCCCACAAATTCATCAAAAGAGCATTTAAACGTCGAGTAAATTCCACAAAACAACTTCTGAATGCCGGCAGAGGACATCAGGCACCCAGAAAAGCAACCCAACTCTTCGAAAGGAGGTAGGAAAAAATATAAAAGACAAAAAAAGAGACAAAAGAGGGAGGGATGGAGTTCCGTCCCGGGAAGGGAGTCTTAAAAAGAGAGAAGTTTCCAAACACCAGGAAACCTTCTCACTGCCGAATCTGTGCCGAGCTTTGGAAGCACAGAGGGCAACATAACAGGAAGAAAAAACAAATAAACAATTAAAACTCGAAGATTGCGAGTCCTACGGTAACTCCCCCAGCAGAGAAGCAGCGCAGACGCCTGCACGCGCCATTAGCAAGTGGGGGCTGGGCAGGGAGGCGCAGCGCGGGCTGCATCGCTTAGAGTAAGAATCTGGCCTGAATACCCTGAGCACTATCTGAGCGAAATAATCTGGGCTAGCAAACCAGACTGTGGGATATCTACCACGCGAAAAGCCAGCCCCAACCTAAGACACCGCCAGGCCCGCGCAGGGAACAAAGAACTGAACAGAGATAGCTGGCTGCAGACCTTCCCCCTCCAGTGACAGGCAGCCAGAGCCGGAAGGGGGCAATCGCAGCCCCAGAGAGACATTATCTATAAAACTGTAAGCAGGCTTCTTTGCTAACTAAAACTTCTTGGGGGTCTGGACGGTTAACATCTGCCTGAGAAGGTGCGCTGGTTTTACGCCCAGATAACCGAGTGGCGGGAGGCGATAAGTCGCAGCATTGGCGCTCGCCAAACACCTCATCACTTGAGCTGCTTGAACCTGGGAAGAGCACAAAACTCAGGCCCAACTGAGTCTGCGCCTCTGAGGACTACCCGAGTGCCTGAACCTGAGCGGCTTGGACCAGGGAGGTACATGCAACCCAGGGCCAGCCTCGGATTGTTCCCGGAGGAACAACCTAGAGTCCGAGCAGTGTGGGCAGGGAGGCTACACGCGCCGTGAGCGGGGGCAGACCCAGTGTGGCTGAGGCACTGCGAGCGCACGCCAGTGTTATTTGTTTGCAGCATCCCTCCCTCCCTCCCCACAGCGCGACTGAACAAAGAGAAGAAATACAGCTCCACCCATCAGAACACCGACACAAGCTTCCCTAACCAGGAAACCTTGACAAGCCACCTGTACAAACCCACACACAGCGAGGAAAAGCCACAATAAAGAGAACTCCACAAACTGCCAGAATACAGAAAGGACACCCCAAACTCAGCAATTTAAACAAGATGAAGAGACAGAGGAATAGCCAGCAGATAAAGGAACAGGATAAATGCCCACCAAACCAAACAAAAGAGGAAGAGATAGGGAATCTACCTGATAAAGAATTCCGAATAATGATAGTGAAATTGATCCAAAATCTTGAAATTAAAGTGGAATCACAGATAAATAGCTTGGAGACAAGGATTGAGAAGATGCAACAAAGGTTTAACAAGGACCTAGAAGAAATAAAAAAGAGTCAATATATAATGAATAATGCAATAAATGAAATTAAAAACACTCTGGAGGCAACAAATAGTAGAATAACAGAGGCAGAAGATAGGATTAGTGAATTAGAAGATAGAATGGTAGAAACAAATGAATCAGAGAGAATAAAAGAAAAACGAGTTAAAAGAAATGAGGACAATCTCAGAGACCTCCAAGACAATATTAAACACAACAACATTCAAATCATAGGGGTTCCAGAAGAAGAAGACAAAAAGAAAGACCATGAGAAAATACTTGAGGAGATAATAGTTGAAAACTTCCCTAAACAGGGGAAGGAAATAATCACCCAAGTCCAAGAAACCCAGAGAGTTGCAAACAGGATAAACCCAAGGCAAAACACCTCAAGACACATATTAATCAAATTAACAAAGATCAAACACAAAGAACAAATATTAAAAGCAGCAAGGGAAAAACAACAAATAACACACAAGGGAAATCCCATAAGGATAACAGCTGATCTTTCAATAGAAACTCTTCAAGCCAGGAGGGAATGGCAAGACATACTTAAAATGATGAAAGAAAATAACCTACAGCCCAGATTATTGTACCCAGCAAGGATTTCATTCAAGTATGAAGGAGAAATCAAAAGCTTCTCAGACAAGCAAAAGCTGAGAGAATTCTGCACCACCAAACCATCTCTACAACAAATACTAAAGGATATTCTCTAGACAGGAAACACAAAAATGGTGTATAAATTCGAACCCCAAACAATAAAGTAAATGGCAACAGGACCATACTTATCAGTAATTACCTTAAACGTAAATGGGTTGAATGCCCCAACCAAAAGACAAAGACTGGCTGAATGGATACAAAAACAAGACCCCTACATATGTTGTCTACAGGAGACCCACCTCAAAACAGGGGACACATACAGACTGAAAGTGAAGGGCTGGAAAAAGATTTTCCATGCAAATAGGGACCAAAAGAAAGCAGGAGTAGCAATACTCATATCAGATAAAATAGACTTTAAAACAAAGGCTGTGAAAAGAGACAAAGAAGGTCACTACATAATGATCAAAGGATCAATCCAAGAAGGAGATACAACAATTATAAATATATATGCACCCAACACGGGAGCACCGCAGTATGTAAGACAAATGCTAACAAGTATGAAAGGAGAAATTAACAATAACACAATAATAGTGGGAGACTTTAATACCCCACTCACACCTATGGATAGATCAACTAAACAGAAAATTAACAAGGAAACACAAACTTTAAACGATACAATAGACCAGTTAGACCTAATTGATACCTATAGGACATTTCATCCCAAAACAATGAATTTCACCTTTTTCTCAAGCGCACATGGAACCTTCTCCAGGATAGATCACATCCTGGGCCATAAAGCTAGCCTTGGTTAATTCAAAAAAATAGAAATCATTCCAAGCATCTTTTCTGACCACACTGCAGTAAGATTAGATCTCAATTACAGGAGAAAAACTATTAAAAATTCCAACATATGGAGGCTGAACAACACGCTGCTGAATAACCAACAAATCACAGAAGAAATCAAAAAAGAAATCAAAATTTGCATAGAAACGAATGAAAATGAAAACACAACAACCCAAAACCTGTGGGACACGGTAAAAGCAGTCCTAAGGGGAAAGTTCATAGCAATACAGGCACACCTCAAGAAACAAGAAAAAAGTCAAATAAATAACCTAACTCTACACCTAAAGCAACTAGAAAAGGAAGAAATGAAGAACCTCAGGGTTAGTAGAAGGAAAGAAATCTTAAAAATTAGAGCAGAAATAAATGCAAAAGAAACAAAAGAGACCATAGCAAAAATCAACAAAGCCAAAAGCTGGTTCTATGAAAGGATAAATAAAATTGACAAACCATTAGCCAGACTCATCAAGAAACAAAGGGAGAAAAATCAAATCAATAAAATTAGAAATGAAAATGGAGAGATCACAACAGACAACACAGAAATACAAAGGATCATAAGAGACTATTATCAACAATTATATGCCAATAAAATGGACAACGAGGAAGAAATGGACAAATTCTTAGAAAAGTACAACTTTCCAAAACTCGACCAGGAAGAAATAGAAAACCTTAACAGACCCATCACAAGCATGGAAATTGAAACCGTAATCAAAAATCTTCCAGCAAACAAAAGCCCAGGTCCAGACGGCTTCACAGCTGAATTCTACCAAAAATTTAGAGAAGAGCTAACACCTATCCTGCTCAAACTCTTCCAGAAAATTGCAGAGGAAGGTAAACTTCCAAACTCATTCTATGAGGCTACCATCACCCTAATACCAAAACCTGACAAAGATGCCACAAAAAAAGAAAACTACAGGCCAATATCACTGATGAACATAGATGCAAAAATCCTTAACAAAATTCTAGCAATCAGAATCCAACAACACATTAAAAAGTTCATACACCATGACCAAGTGGGCTTTATCCCAGGGATGCAAGGAATCTTCAATATCCGCAAATCAATCAATGTAATACACCACATTAACAAATTGAAAAACAAAAACCATATGATTATCTCAATAGATGCAGAGAAAGCCTTTGACAAAATTCAATACCCATTTATGATAAAAACTCTCCAGAAAGCAGGAATAGAAGGAACATACCTCAACATAATAAAAGCTATATATGACAAACCCACAGCGAACATTATCCTCAATGGTGAAAAATTGAAAGCATTTCCTCTAAAGTCAGGAAAAAGACAAGGGTGCCCTCTTTCACCATTACTATTCAACATAGTTTTGGAAGTTTTGGCCACAGCAATCAGAGCAGAAAAAGAAATAAAAGGAATCCACATTGGAAAAGAAGAAGTAAAACTCTCACTATTTGCAGATGACATGATCCTCTAGATAGAAAACCCTAAAGACTCCACCAGAAAATTACTAGAACTAATCAATGATTATAGTAAAGTTGCAGGGTATAAAATCAACACACAGAAATCCTTTGCATTCCTATACACTAATAATGAGAAAACAGAAAGAGAAATTAAGGAAACAATTCCATTCACCATTGCAACGAAAAGAATAAAATACTTAGGAATATATCTACCTAAAGAAACTAAAGACCTATATATAGAAAACTATAAAACACTGGTGAAAGAAATCAAAGAGGACACTAATAGATGGAGATATATACCATGTTCATGGATTGGAAGAATCAATATAGTGAAAATGAGTATACTACCCAAAGCAATTTATAGATTCAATGCAATCCCTATCAAGCTACCAACATTATTCTTCACAGAGCTAGAACAAATAATTTCACAATTTGTATGGAAATACAAAAAACCTCGAATAGCCAAAGCGATCTTGAGAAAGAAAAATGGAACTGGAGGAATCAACCTACCTGACTTCAGGCTCTACTACAAAGCCACAGTTATCAAGACAGTATGGTACTGGCACAAAGACAGAAATATAGATCAATGGAACAAAATAGAAAGCCCAGAGATAAATCCATGCACATATGGACAGCTTATCTTTGACAAAGGAGGCAAGAATATACAGTGGATTAAAGACAATCTCTTTAACAAGTGGTGCTGAGAAATCTGATCAACCACTTGTAAAAGAATGAAACTAGAACACTTTCTAACACCATATACAAAAATAAACTCAAAATGGATTAAAGATCTCAACGTAAGACCAGAAACTATAAAACTCCTAGAGGAGAACATAGGCAAACACTCTCTGACATACATCACAGCAGGATCCTCTATGACCCACCTCCCAGAATATTGGAAATCAAAGCAAAAATAAACAAATGGGACCTAATTAAACTTAAAAGCTTCTGCACATCAAAGGAAACTATTAGCAAGGTGAAAAGACAGCCTTCAGAATGGGAGAAAATAATAGCAAATGTAGTAACCGACAAACAACTAATCTCTTGTCTGAATCATAGAATAAACATTTAAAGCTGAGAGTGAAACAACTGATCTGTGGATAACTAGATGTAATGAGAATCAGCGAGTCCTTGCTACAGCTGTACATACCCCAGCCAAGGATATGTGTCCCCTGAAAGGCACAGTGGCTGGGAGCTGGAATTGAGGGATTCTGGAGCGATTCCTGGGCGAAGGCTGATGTTTACTGTGGCGAGATGGAGAGAGGGGCTGTGAGGGAGGAAACTGTGCTAGGATATGCCTGTGGAGGAAAGCCAGGCAGCCAAGGAAGCAAGGCAATATCACTGAGTCACATGTATGGGGGTGGAGCAATCACCATAGCCTCTCTCTCTCCACATGATAGCATCAGCAGTTACTACAATAGTGAGGCTGACCCATCAAATGCTGAACACACTGAAATATAGAGCAGGACACCACCCAGGTGCTCCTTTAAGTGCCTGATGCACAAAACTAGAGTCGAACCCTACTCACGATGCTTCTTTAAGTGCCTGATGCACTGATCTACAGAGTAGGACCCCAGCCAGGGAGGTATCTCTATGTGCTGACACATTGAACAACAGGGAAGGATTCCAGGCAACGAAGCCTTCTAAGTGCCTCAATGGGTGGAACTAGGGAGAAAGACTGGCAAAAGAGGCCTTCTGATCGCCAGCTACAAGAAGCTCAAAAAAAGACTCTGATAGGGTCATAACTACTGTGATCTAGTCAGTTCTGTGTCCCTGAACGCTGTACACTTGGCACCACCAGGGTCCCTGAAAGCCAAGCACCTGCTCCACTTTCACAATTAACTCTTACTGGAGAAAAGCTGCCACAGGTGAAAACAAAACAAAACAAACAAAAAAAAATCTTGCAACATTTTGCACTAGTTTGCTTCAGTCCTGTCTAACACATTGTGGGACACATTTCACCACTACAGAGAACAAGCTCTAAAATACATATACTGGAACAACTGACCTTTTCCAGTCTTGTTGCCACTGCTGAATTTTCCAAATTTGCTGGCACATTGGATTCAGCACTTTCACAGAACTATCTTTTAGGATTTGAAATCGCTCAACTGGGGTTCCATATCTCCACTAGCTTTGTTTGTATTGATGCTTCCTAAGGCTGACTTGACTTCATGTTTCAGGATGTCTGGCTCTAGGTGAGTGATCACATCATCATGATTATCTGGATCATGAAGATTTTTTCTGTATAGTTCTTCAATCTTTTCTGTATAGATTCTCGCTACCTCTTCTTAATATCTTCTGCTTCTTTTAGGTCCATACAATTTCTGTCCTTTATTGTGTCCATCTTGGCATGAAATATTCCCTTGGTATCTCTAATTTCCTTGAAGAAATCGCTAGTCTTTCTCAGCTATTGTTTTTCTCTATTTCTTTGCATTGATCACTGAGGAAGGCTTTTTTATCTCTCCTTGCTATTCTTTGGTAATCTGCAGTCATATGGGTATATCTTCCCTTTTCTCCTTTGCCTTTTGCTTCTCTTCTTTACTTAACTATTTGTAAGGCCTCCTCAGACAACCATTTCGCCTTTTGGCATTACTTTTCTTGGGGATGTTCTTGGTCACTGCCTCCTGTACAATTTCATGAACCTCCATCTGTAGTTCTTCAGGCACTCTATCAAATCTATTCCCTTAAATCTTTTGTCACGTCCACTGTATAATCATAAGGGATCTGATTTAGGTCATACCTGAATCATAAGTAGAGAGTGAAAAAGTTGGCTTAAAGCTCAACATTCAGGAAAAAAAAGGTCATGGCTTCCAGTCCCATCACTTCATGGGAAATAGATGGGGAAACTATGGAAAGAGTGTCAGACTTTATTTGGGGGGGGGGCTCCAAAATCACTGCAGAGGGTGATTGCAGCCATGAAATTAAAAGATGCTTACTCCTTGGAAGGAAAGTTATGACCAAACTTGATAGCATATTCAAAAGCAGAGATATTACTTTGCCAACAAAGGTCCATCTAGTCAAGGCTATGCTTTTTCCAGTAGTCATGTATGGATGTGAGACTTGGACTGTGAAGAAGGCTGAGCACCAAAGAATGGATGCTTTTGAACTCTGGTGTTGGAGAAGACTCTTGAAAATCCCTTGGACTACAAGGAGATCCAACCAATCCATTCTGAGTGAGATCAGCCCTGGGATTTCTTTGGAGGGAATGATGCTGAAGCTGAAACTCCAGTACTTTGGCCACCTCATGTGAAGAGCTGACTCATTGGAAAAGACTCTGATGCTGGGAGGGATTGGGGGCAGGAGGAGAAGGGGACGACAGATGATGAGATGGCTGAATGGCATCACTGACTCGATAGACATAAGTCTGAGTGAACTCCGGGAGTTTGTGATGGACAGGAAGGCCTGGCATACTGCGATTCATGGGGTCACAAAGAGTCGGACACAACTAAGCGACTGAACTGAACTGAATCATCTAGTGGTCTTCTCTACTTTCTTCAATTTAAGTCTAAGTCTATAACATTAGTCACACAAATACTGAGCTTCCACTCTGAACCTGCCTTCTTACAAGTATTTCCCAACATTTTAGAGCACTTTTGCTGCACCTATTTATCTTCACTCTGAAACACATATACCGTCACTCCTGAAACGACGCTCAAGTGCATGCATTTAACTCCTACTGAACCTCTGTTCCAGAGTAGGCATGCCGATCTACTAAGCTTGCATTCTGCCACATGCATCTTCCACTACTTAGACTATGATACTGAGGTCATGCTGCAAAAACATAGTTGCAATCTCAAGCTTATCTTCTTTGACTTTCAGCCTCTATACCAGCACACATGGTCTGCCCCTCCTACGTCCACTTTCTTTCTTTCTTTATTGTTTTGTTTTTTGGTTTATGCAACTTTAATGAAGAAAAATAAATCAATTACTAGCAGAGCTATTAGTTGGTCACTCATCCATTGACAACTTGCATCATTTATTCAGTGCTATATTAAACAGTGTATTGGAAGATAGATTAACTAATAGCTCCAAGCCTCCTAACGATTTAAATGAAAATTACAAAATGTTTTGAGACCCTATTTTGGAATACAAAGGGTGTTTGACTTCCAATTTCCATTCTCTGTAGAACAAGAACAGGTCATTCCTTTATTGACATGCATAAAATACATCACATTTTCTGTTCTGCTGATGCTATAAATTCAATACCAATTCTCCAGCCATATCAGTTATGAGCATAAAGTATATCATGTAACCTCAAATCTCTAACAGTGGAAGGCTTAAACAAGAATGGATGCTGTTAGCATAATGCTGCTTCCTTTGATGTGACAACTCAGCATCCATCTCCCTCCCTCTCAGATGATTCTTCAGCATGTTAGAGCAGTGAGGAATGGTTTTAGTCTCATAAGCAAGTTAGAGTGAAGACATTGGCCACATAATACACATGCTCCATTTTTTTTTTTTTTTTAATTCTGAATCTTGCGCAACTGTTCTCTTGTAACTACTTTACAGTTTCTAAAAGCAGTTATTGTCCAAAGCTGGAAGAACTTAAGTCTTCTCAGATGAGCATGTGAATGAATGGAGGGAGGTAAACAAAAAATAAAATTAAAAAAGATGAGGTCTGATAGGGGAGCAGCCAGATAAGAAAAAAAAAAAAAAACAGTAATTTAAAGTTTATTCCAGCTATAATGCAGGTTAGTCTGACTTTAAGCATCACATGGCATACTTCTGAGTCCATTCCCGAGATACTCTGTTGTACTTATCTCTGTCTGTTTTATACATCCGTGCAATCTCTGGCACTAGGGGGTCATCTGGGTTTGGATCACATAGCAGTGAACAAATGGATAAAAGAACTTTAGAAATAATTAAAGCAGGAGACCACTGTGATCTTAGAATATCGAGACAAATGCTGCCATTACTGTTAATATTTGGATGATAAATTCTTGTTGTAAATGCAACCTTAGGTAGTTTGAAGGGGTAGTCTGTAGGAAAATGAATTGTCAAAAAGAATACACCGCCTTGATAAGGGCTGTCATTAGGTCCCATAATTGTGGCTTGCCAATGAAACATATCATCCCCAACTGGACCTGCAGAACATTGTGCTGGAGGGTCACGGGCCAAATCACTAAGTTCCTTATTAATCCATTTCAGCGCCAGAGTCTGTGCTTTTCATCTGGCTCCTCACTATTTCGGTGTGTGCTTGAAGGTCCCGCCAAACTCTTGATTATCCCGGTGGCTGGGAAGGATTGACTCTTCGTCTCACACCAGCTCTGCCATACACAGGCGCCTTCTTATTAAACAGATCGGAGGTTGGACTTGGAGGGCGGGGGCCGGAGGCGGGTCATGGGCTGGGGGGAAGGGCCCTAAGTCCACTTTCTTTTTTTTTTAATTTTATTTTATTTTTAAACTTTACATAAGTGTATTAGTTTTGCCAAATATCAAAATGAATCCACTACAGGTATACATGTATTCCCCATCCTGAACCCTCCTCCCTCCTCCCTCCCCATACCATCCCTCTGGGTCATCCCAGTGCACTAGCCACAAGCATCCAGTATCGTGCATCGAACCTGGACTGGCATCTCATTTCTTACAGGATATTTTACATGTTTCAATGCCATTCTCCCAAATCTTCCCACCCTCTCCCTCTCCCACAAAGTCCATAAGACTGTTCTATACATCAGTGTCTCTTTTGCTGTCTCGTACACAGGGTTATTGTTATCATCTTTCTAAATTCCATATATATGCATTAGTATACTGTATTGGTGTTTTTCCTTCTGGCTTACTTCACTCTGTATAATAGGCTCCAGTTTCATCCACCTCATTAGAACTGACTGAAATTTATTCTTTCTAATGGCTGAGTAATACTCCATTGTGTATATGTACCACAGCTTTCTTATCCATTCATCTGCTGATGGACACCTAGGTTGCTTCCATGTCCTGGCTATTATAAACAGTGCTGCCCCAATGTATATCACAGCACTTTCTTGAGTAGGTATAAAACAACTGTTGAGGTTGTATTCTGGATCATGTCCATGCTATTTCTAAATGCTTTTTTTTTTTAATTTCTTCTAATTTCTTTTTACAAAAATGATTTATTTAATTGGAATAGAATTACTATGTATTACTGTGATGGTTTTTGACATATAGATCAACATGAACCAGCCACATGAAAATATGTATCTCCCTATCCTGAACACAACTCAAACCTTCCTTATTACCCCATGATTCTGGGTTCTTCCACAGCACAAGAGTTGGGTGCATCTTTCATATGCTGAACTTGCACTGATCATCTCTTTTATATATGGTAATATACCTGTTCCAATGCTATGTTCTCAAATCATCCCAGTCTAAGTGTTATTTATATGTGGGTCTTCTTTACTAGCCTCCACGTGGGTAGGGTTATTGTTACTGTCTTCCTAAATCCAATTTATATGCATTAATGTGCAATATTTGCCTCTCTCTAACTTTTTTCACTCTGAATAATAGGCTGTAGGTTGAACTGCCTCATTAAAAGTGACACAAATATATGCCTTTCTGTAGCTGAGTAATATTTCGTTTGTATATATACCACAACTTCCTTATATATTCATCTGCTAATGCGCATCTAGATTACTTCCATGCCATAGCTATTGTAAAGGCAATTTCAATAAACATTGGGGTACATGTGTTATGTTCCATCCTAATTCCCTCTGGGTATATGCAAAGAAGTGGGGTTTCTGGGTCATATGACAGGTCTAGTCCAAGTTTCTCAAGGAATCTCCAAACTGTTCTGAATACAGGTTGTACCAGTTTGTGTTACGGGCAACAGTGTATTAGGGTTAACTTTTCTCCACAGCCTTTCCAGGATTTCTTGATTGTAGAATTTCTGGTGATGGCCACTCTGAACAGTGTGAGATGACTGCTCATTACAATTTTAATTTTCATTTATCTAATGATGAATGATGTTAAGCATATTTCATGTGTTTATTAGACATCCATATGTCTTCTTTAAAGAAATGTCTATTTAGAGCTATTGGCCCCTTTTAATGATGCTGTGAAAGTGCTGCACTCAATATGGCAGCATATTTGGAAAACTCAGCAGTGGCCAAAGGACTCGAAAAGGTCAGTTTTCATTCCAACCCCAAAGAAAGGCAATGCCAAAGAATTCTCACATCACCATGCAATTGCACTCATCTCACATGCTAGTAAAGAAATGCTCAAAATTCTCCAAGCCAGGCTTCAGCAATATGTGAATTGTGAACTTCCAGATGTTCAAGCTGGTTTTACAAAAGGCAGAGGAACCAGAGATCAAGTTGCCAACATCTGCTGGATCATTGAAAAAGCAAGAGAGTTCCAGAAATTCATCTCTTTCTGCTTTATTGTCTATGTGGAAGCCTTTGAGTGTGTGGATCACAATAAACTGTGGAAAATTCTGAAAGAGATGGGAATACCAGACCACCTGACCTGACTCTTGAGAAACCTATATGCAGGTCAGGAAGCAACAGTTAGAACTGTACATGGAACACATACTGGTTTCAAATAGGAAAAGGAGTATGTCTAGGCTGTATATTGTCACCCTGCTTATTGAACTTATATGCAGAGTACATCATGAGAAACACAGGGCTGGAGGAAGCACAAGGTGGAATCAAGATTGCCAAGAGAAATATCAATAACCTCAGATATGCAGATGATACCATCCTTCTGGCAGAAAGTGAAGAGGAACTAAAATGACTCTTGATCAAAGTGAAAGAGGAGAGTGAAAAAGTTGGCTTCAAGCTCAACATTCAGAAAATGAAAATCATGGCAACTGGTCCCATCATGTCATGGGAAATAGATGGGGAAACAGTGTCAAACTTTATTTTGGGGGGCTCCAAAATCACTGCAGTTGGTGTCTGCAGCCATGAAATTAAAAGACACTCCTTGGAAGGAACGTTGTGACCCACCTTGATAGCATATTCAAAAGCAGAGACATTACGTTGCCAACAATGGTCCATCTAGTCAGGGCTATGGTTTTTCCTGTAGTCATGTATGGATGTGAGAGTAGGACTGTGAAGAAAGCTGAGCATGGAAGAATTGATGCTTTTGAACTGTAGTGCTGGAAAAGACTCTTGATGTAAGAGATCCATCCAGTCCATCCTACAGGAGTTTAGTCCTGGGTGTTCCTTGGAAGGAATGATGCTAAAGCTGAAACTCCAGTACTTTGGCCACCTCCTGTGACGATTTGACTCACTGGTAAAGACTCTGATGCTGGGAGGGATTGAGGTCAGGAGGAGAAGAGGACGAGAGAGGATGAGATGGTGGTTGGCATCACCGAGTCGATGGACGTGAGTTTGTTGAACTCCAGGAGTTGGAGATGGATAGGGAGGCCTGTTGTGCTGCAATTCATGGGGTCGCAAAGAGTCGAACATGACTGAACAACTGAACTGAACTGAAGCAACTGACAAAGAATTAATGTCAAAAATATACAAGCAACTCCTGAAGCTCAATTCCAGGAAAATAAACGACTCAATGAAAAAATTGGCCAAAGAACTAAACAGACATTTCTTCAAAGAAGACATACAGATAGCTAACAAACACATGAAAAGATGCTCAACATCACTCATTATCAGAGAAATGAAAATCAAAACCACAATGAGGTACCTTTTCATGCCAGTCAGATTGGTTGTGCTCCAAAAGTCTACAAGCAATAAATGCTGGATAAGGTGTGGAGAAAAAGGAACCCTCTTACACTGTTGGTGGGAATGCAAACTAGTACAGCCACTATGGAGAACACTGTTTAGATTCTTTAAAAAAAAAAAAAACAACCTTCAAATAGAACTGCCATAAGACACAACAATCCCACTGCTGTGCATACACACCAAGGAAACCAGAATTGAAAGAGACATGTGTACCCCGATGTTCATCACAGCACTGTTTCTAATAGCCAGGACATGGAAGCAACCTAGATGTCCATTAGTGGATGAATGGATAAGAAAGCTGTGGGATATATACATAATGGAGTATTACTCAGCCATTAAAAGGAATACATTTCAGTCAGTTCTAATGGGGTGGATGAAACTGGAGCCTATTATACAGAATGAAGTTAGCCAGAAAGAAAAACACCAATAGAATAAACTAACACATATATGTGGAATTTAGAAAGATGATAATGATAACCATGTATGCGAGAATGCAAAAAAGACACAGATGTATAAAACAGTCTTTTGAGCTCTGGGAGACGGCTAGGGTGGTATGATTTGGGAGAATGGCACTGACACATGTATAATAACATAGGTCACCAAACTGGCAGTCCAGGTTCAATGCATGATACAGGATGCTTGGGGCTGGTGCACTGGGATAACCAGGAGGGATGATATGAGGAGGGAGGTGGCACACATGTATACCTGTGGCAGATTCATATTTATGTATGGCAAAACCAGTACAATATTGTAAAGCAATTAGACTCCAATTAAAATACATATATTTATATTGAAAATAAATAAAATAAAGTTGTGTCCAATGTGAGGAGAGCAACAGCGTTCTTTGAACAATATATCTAAGTAAATGAGAGTTGTGATTTTATGCGTTCAAGGTGTCCCCATAAGTATGAGCCCTACCTCTTATTGCAGAAAGAATTGTGGAAGATGAGCGAGATTAAAGGAGAGCTTTTCAGCAACAGGATCTGAATTGTTCGGCCAGAAAATTATTAAGTAATGTAAGGCTTCCCAAACAGTTTATTTAAGATCTTGGGAGCAAGCAATGAGTTTGGCCACCTAAATAGTGTTGCATAAAATTATATTTTGACATATATACACCTGTGTGTATGAGTGTGTGTATAAAAAAGGTGCAATGGCTTTTAACTCCTGTTAGATTTAATAGAAATGGAAAAAAATTAAAACCCAAATGAAGAATGATTAAAAAGTCGACTCGGTTGTTGAATATATGTAAGCGGAAATACTTCAAAATATGTTTTCTTGGCTGAATGTAAAATATGAGGACTCTTTTATATCACTCACCTCTCTGCTTTTAATAAAGATCTACCAATTTTCAAATTTTTGTCCAGTTTTGACAAAAATAGACAGATATAGACTTATATATACATATATATCATATATAAAATATAGAAGTATATTTTCATAAGAGAAAATATTGATGCCAAGCTTAGATTTCAGAATTATTTCCAACTCCAGGCTCCATCTCAGCAGGAAATAGCCAAAGTTGTTGCTGATTGAAACACTCCAAGAGCTGGAAAACCTGAAAAAGAAATCGAACCTGCAACTGAGATTTTCTGTCACATTTATGATTGAGTTCTAAGTCCAACACTTTATTTCCTTTCGTGTTCTAAGCAGTCCCTTCTGAAGACTGAAAAGTATGAAAACCGAGAGAAAGAGGTAGGAGATTGTAGACCTCCTGGTGTTCAATTTCACACCAGTCAGAATGGGTGCGAAAAGTCCACAAGCAATCAATGTTGGAGAGGATGTGGAGAAAAGGGAACCCTCTTACACTGTTGCTGGGAATGCAAAGTAGTACAGCCACTATGGAGAACAGTGTGGAGATTCCTTAAAAAACTGGAAATAGAACTGCCTTATAATCCAGCAGTCCCACTGCTGGGCATACACACTGAGAAAACCAGAATTGAAAGAGACACATGTACCCCAATGTTCATCGCAGCACTGTTTCTAGTAGCCAGGACATGGAAGCAACCTAGATGTCCATCAGCAGATGAATGAATGAGAAAGCTGTGGTGCATATATACAATGGAGTGTTACTCAGCCATTAAAAAGAATAAATTTCAATCAGTTCTAATGAGGTGGATGAAACCGGAACCTATTATACAGAGTGAAGTAAGCCAGAAAGAAAAACACCAATACAGTATACTAACACATATATATGGAATTTAAAAGATGGTAACAATAACTCTGTATATGAGACAGCAAAAGAGACACTGATGTATAGAACAGTCTTTTGGACTCTTGGGAGAGGTAGAGGGTGAGATGATTTGGTAGAATGACATTGAAGCATGTATAATATCATGTATGAACGAGTCACCAGTTCAGGTTCGATGCAGGATACTGGATGTTTGGGGCTGGTGTGCTGGGACGACCCAGAGGGATGGTATGGGGAGGGAGGAGGGAGGAGGTTTCAGGATGGGGAACACATGTATACCTGTGGCGGATTCATGTTGATGTATGGCAAAACCAGGACAATATTGTAAAGTTAAAAAATCAAATAAAAAATAATAAAATAAAATACACACAAAACAATAAAAAAAAGTAATTTTAAACAGTGAGGCTAGAAAAGACAGAATCTAAGGATAATAATCAAGTGATAGAGAATAATAATGATTTAGCCATTAGTCAAATTCAAGGGTCTTTAGTTCCTCCTCAAGGGCCATCAATAACATCCTGAGCATTATCCTATGAACAGTTTTAGAGATGCCAAAGCCCCAGCCAGGCTGAAAGTTAAGTACAGAGACCACAGAGTAGTTGAAACCAGACAGTTAAAAGATTTTATTGCAGAGGCCAGTAGACCAATTTTGCTTGGGTAACAGTACTGAATATGAAAAATGTGCGTATAGAAGGGTGATAAATCACTTGTATTTCAGAAACCAAGTAGATTTATTGATGTGATTTTTCTGTGTAAAAATTCTTTAGGAATGAGATTTTGCATGCTTCATGGTTTGGGTTACTATTTCTGTAAGCAGGCTGTATTTTTAAGTTGATGCTGAAGTAAAGCCTAGCTGAACATCACCTTTCAATGGCTAGGAGACCAGTGATTTTGTGATGTCACAGCTACCCTTTGATTGCTAGGAGACAAGTGATTTTGTGATGTCACAGCCTTTTGACTTTGAGGACCTCTGCGATGGTCTAGAGAGTTTCTCTCTGTTGGCCAGCCAAGCAATTTTTGAAGTAGTGGTCAGTAAAATCAGACAAATGAGTAAAGGATCTGAAGAAAGATTTCTCTGAGATGGCACATATACCTTCAGAAATTCAAGATGGGCCTCCTAAGGATGAATCAACTGATTCAGAAACCTCCATTAGATCTTTGTATGATTATACACTTACTAGGGACTCAGTTTTGAGATCTATGATTGAAGAATATGCTTTTCAGGCTTTGTCTGAGGATCTTGTGATAAAAAGGCCATGCTACAAATATTCTGTATCTGAAACAGATGAGGTGACTAATTTTCTTTCACTCACCTTTCCACAAAAACTTTGGAATATAGTTGAAAGTGATCAGTTTGAATCTATTTGGTGGGATGAGAGAGGCACATGTATAGTGATCCACGAAGAACTCTTTAAGAAAGAAGTCTTGGAAAGAAAGGCACCTTTCAGAATATTTGAAACCAAGAGTATGAAGAGTTTAATTCGACAGCTTAACCTTTATGGATTTAGTAAAAAGCGACAAACTTTTCAAAGATCTGCTTCACTACCTGTCTTTCTGGAAGAAGAAAACAACATCTCTCTTTTGAGTAAGGTATTCCAACATTTTCACTTATTGGCAATACGTAAGATGAAATCATGTGACCTAGAAAGCGCATTTACATATGTAGCTAAAACCGAATTTAAACTTGAGCTAACAAATCGTTAAAAAGTTTTATTTTTTGAAGTTGAGAACAGCTGGATATGTTAAAATATTGGATGTTTGACAAACTTTCCTAGCACTGTGAAACCAGATATAAGTCCTGAAGCAACTTAAAGTGGTATTTACTGTATATATAAAATATATTTTTCATTGAGGATCATATTCTTTCTAACATGTTACCTGTTAAACTACTAATGGAGGTGTTTTATTTGATGCTATTTAGTTGGTTTCATTAAAGGAATACATTTTTATAACTTAGCTTTGCTTGTCAGTTTTACCTTGGTTTATAAAGAAACTAAATAATGTAATCCTTTGATTTTAGTTACAGACCTACTATAATCCAAATTTCAAAAGAGGTCATCCTCAACTTTTATTAAGAGTGCAAAGAAGAGAAAGAAGAGTTGGGATTAATAATGTGTCTCAAATATCTTCATTAGTGCAAGATAACAAGAAGCATGTTAAAGCAAGTGTCAACGAAGATGATCGTAACTCTGAATTTATTCCAGAAATTAGTAGAGAGAGCGCATTTTCAGCCTCCACAAGTTTACCTGTGCCTTTCATACAAAAGCCTCATACCATCCAGATTGTCACTAATACAAATGCCCTATCTCCATGTGACTTACCTAACCACCCATCACCAATATCGGTTAGACAAACAGAACAGATTTTGGTAAATCAACCTGCTGTTTTAAAAAAGTTGAGCATTTTTAATTGGCATTCACATAGCAGCTACACTCAAGTAAATGGCCCCATTGAGGACTTTGCTACTACAACTACATCTACTTCTCAGAACCATATTGAATCCCCATTACAGAGCACTTATTCTGGACTGATGGTGGAGCCTTCTAAATTTCCAGTCAGGCATAGCGATATGTCAGGCCATGACAATCCTTTTCCTAACCTGCAAGAGACAGGCAACTCGTGGTTCTCAGTGCCAACAAGCACTTACACATCTGCTTCCTCTCTTTCAAGTCAACTCATCAACAATCACCATTATATGGAAACCATGCTAATTAAAACTGACCTACCAAATACGTGTCAGATTATGGAGCCTAAGGAAGATTGAACGTTACTTTGGGAGATGTCAACAAATACCTACCATTCCTGTATTTGAACAATAAATTTACATGTTCATCTTCATAGTTTCATTTTCAATTTTTAAACAAAGAAGAGAAAATGAGGCTTTAGTTCATTGGTTTACTATTTTACTGCATGGTATTCCAAACTCTTCAGTTCAAGAAAGCATTCGTTATGCATCCTAGGTAAATGACACCTGATATAATATTTGTAAGCAAGAAAATGAGAAGCAAGGGAAAAGAGGCAATGGATGTAAAGTGATTTCTGAAATCATCCCTGCTGAAATGAAGGGGTGTCTAAATTAGGATGGTATGGGTGAAGAAAGAGATGCAAATAAAATTAGATAAATAAAAATACACAGTATGATCTTCAGCACATTCACATATTATATTCTATTAGTTACTGGTAGAGTCTTAAAGATTAGACAGCAGATTGTTTTCATTATAGAAATTAATTTTGTCCCTGAAAATATAGATATTGTAGTACATCCAAAATCATGATCACAATTATACCATCACTGTGATAGAAAAGATAGCATGATATAATCAGTGACTGGCCCATGGTCAGCACAAGTTATGTACTTTACAAGTGGTATTCTATAGGGTCATTTTTGCGCTGCTGTCCTTAAGCCATGTCTCTATTTCCTGACACCAAGATTCCACCCTATAATTTCAAATGCATGTTTAGATGTTGCTTATCTGTCCCCATAGAGACAGAATAAATTCCTGGTCATTACTGCAGCACATCAGCATGGTTACAAAGTTCTTGGAAGACATGATATCTGTTTTCCTTAGTCATTTCATTATCTTTCTCTTCTGAAGCTACAATCACAAATTATTTTCAGTCATGCTAAGCCCTCGGAGAGGGCAATGACACCACGCTCCAGTACTCTTGCCTGGAAAATCCTATGGTCAGAGGAGCCAGGTAGGCTGCAGTCCATGGGGTCGCTAAGAGTCGGACACGACTCAGCGACTTCACTTTCACTTTTCACTTTCATGCATTGGAGAAGAAAATGGCAACCCACTCCAGTGTTCTTGCCTGGAGAATCCCAGGGATGTGGGGGCCTGTTGGGCTGCCGTCTATGGGGTCGCCTAGAGTCAAACACAACTGAAGTGACTTACCTAACCTTACCTTACCTTATGCTAAGCCCCTTCTAACAACTTTGTCTCAACTATTTCTTGCGGTTGGAAGGAACTACTGTTTGCCCTCCTACGAAGGAGAGTACAGATATCTTCAATGTGTTTTGGGTCTACCCTCTTTATGTATCTTTCACAACAGCTGAAACATAGAGCCTGAAAATGACACATTTTAAGTGCTTACTGAATTATCAATAAAGAAATGTAATAACCAATCAAATGCTCTACACATTACTCAACAACATTCTATAACCTGCACTACTATCATAATTCACCTTTCCTATTGACTGAGAAAATTTTCCAAGTTGATAAATATTTATTTTATTTACATGGATGTAAGAATTCTCAGGAGGCATGTATTCCGATGTTTGGAAGAATATTCCACGTTTTGATGTGACTTTTTGTGTGTGTGTCGTTTTGTTGTGTCAGTCAAAGTCTTTGGCATAGTCAAATAAGAGTAGCTGCTTTCCTGGAGTTCTCTTGCCTTTTGGAGGACCCAACGGGTGTTGACAATTGAATCTCGGGTTCCTCTGCCCTTTATAAATCCAGCTTGAACATCTGGGAGCTCATGGTTCACATTCTGTTGAAGCCTGGCTTGGGGAATTCTGAGCAGTTCTGGACAAGTGTGTCAGACATGTGCAATTAAGTGGTAGTTTGGACATTCTTTGGATTGCCTTTCTTTGTGGTTGGAATGAAAACTGACCATTTCCAGTCCTCTGGCCACTGCTGAGTCTCCCAAATTTGCTGGCATATGGAGGGCAGCACATTCATATCATCATCTTTTAGAATTTGAAATATCTCAACTGAATTCCATCACCTCCACAAGCTTTGTTTGTCGTTATGCTTCCTAAGTCCCACTAGACTTCACATTCCAGGACATCGGGTCCTCAGGTGAACGATCACACCATCGTGCTTAACTGGGTCATGAAGATCTTTTGTGCACATTTCATCCATGTATTCTTCCCACCTCTTCTTAATAGTTTCTGTTTTGGCTACATCCATACCATTTCTGTCCTTTATTGTGCCCATGATTGCATGACATTTTCCCTTGGTATCTGTGATTTTCTTGAAGAGATCAGTAGACTTTCCAGTTCTATTGATTTGCTTTATTTATTGACATTGATAACTGAGGGTGGTTTTACCTCTCCTTGCAATTCTTTGGGGATCTTCATCCAAATGTGTATAATTTTCTTTTCTTTTCTTTTTATGTGCTATCCAGATTTATTATTATATAAATACAGATTGAGAGGAAGCAGTTAACATTTATTTTCTATTTGAACACATGTTCCAAATTGATTAAAACAATGAATCAAAATATTTTGCATTTTAAAATAAAATAAAAACATTTATAGGTGTTGCAAAATTGTCCTTTAACATGGCTGGCAGGAAGAATGATGAAAACATTCCAGAAATAGTGTCAATAGTTACACAACACTGTGAATGTTCATTTTTCCCTCTAAGGTTTGCTTTATTTTATTTTATTTTTTAATTTTACAATATCATATTAGTTTTGCCATATATCAAAATGAATCTTCCACAGGTATACATGTGTTCCCCATCCTGAAACCTCCTCCCTCCTCCATCCCCATACCATCCCTCTGGGTCATCCCAGTGCACCAGCCCCAAGCATCCAGTATTGTGCATGGAACCTGGACTGGTGACTCATTTCATATATGATATTATACATGTTTCAATGCCATTCTCCCAAATCATCCCACCCTCTCCCTCTCCCACAGAGTCCAAAAGACAGTTATATACATCTGTGTCTCTTTTGCTGTCTCCTCTCAGTGAACTCCGGGAATTGGTGGTGGACAGAGAGGCCTGCCATGCTACAATTCATGGGGTCACAAAGAGTCGGACACGACTGAGTGACTGATCTGATCTGATCTGATACAGGGTTATTGTTTTCTTTTTCCCCTTTTTGTTTAGCTTCGCTCCTCTTCTCAGCTCTTTGTGAGGCCTCGTAACTTTACCATTTTTCATTTTTTTTTCATGTGGATGGTCTTGATCACTTTTTCCTATACGATATCACTAACCTCCATCCATAGGTCTTCAGGCACTCATCTGTCAGATAGAATCCCCTGCATCTATTTATCAATTCCACTGTCTAATCATAAGGGTTTTGATTTTACATGTGTAAAATATATTATTCCCTATTTCTTATAGGGAAATCTTCACCCAGATTTTTATCAAAGAAATACAGAAAACTCTATATGGTATTCAGGATATACATGAAATATAGCTGTTTGATGTTTGCGGTTTAGCTCAGATCTTAATTTCTGAATGACGGGAAATTCTCTTTCATGTGTACAAATCTGGAAAATGTTTCACATGTGAACAATTGAGAATTTATATTTCATATGAGAACATTTCTCCCCAGATTGTCAAATGGGAAATACACAGAATTCCGAATCTCATATCAGAATACCTTCCAAACATTCTTGATGAAAAGATAGAGAATTTCAGAGCCCAAGCATGAAAATCTGTGGGAAAATTCTATATTTCCTGTAGGAAAATTAACACAGGTTTTTCAAATGTGAAATAGACAGTATTCAATATTTCATGAAGGAAAGACCTCACAAATATTTTCAAATGACAAATATGAAAAAATTCATGTTTCATGTGACCATGTGTGGATATGTGAAACAGACATTTTTGTATTTCCTGTCAAAGAATCTGCATCCATATTTTCATAACTCTAATGTAAAAAAATTCCACATTTTCTGCAGAATATTTCGTGTCCGTACATTCATGTATGATGTACAGAGAATTCGTACTTTATGTTGGAAAATCTTTCTCCAGATTTGTATATGTGAATAATGGAGAATTTCATGTTTCACACCCTGAAATCTTTATCTAGGTTTTCATATGTGAAACTGAGAATTTCATCTTTTATGTAGGACTATCTCATTTCAGATGTCTATATTTGAAACAGATAATACTTTCATCAAGAGGCACCTTAATTATTATATTTCTTCTGTCATTTTGGTGTTGTCACTGGGATAACTAAGGTTATTCATATCTCCCACATAAATTCGGTTTCTAACTTGAGATTCATCTAGATTTTTATTTTTTCATGGTGTTCTCTGCACAGAAGTTAAATAATCAGGACAACAATATATAGCTTTGACTTGTTCCTTTCCCAATTTTGAATTAGTTCATTGTCCCCTGTCCAATTCTAACTGCTGCACCTTTACTAGCATACACGATTCCCAGGAGACATATAAGGTATTCTTGTATTCTTATCTCTAAGAATTTTACAAAATTATGTTTCTTTCTTTCTTTATTTCTTTTTTTTGGTTTGTGTGTGATCCACAGTGTCCAAGTCATTAGCAGAGACAGTTAAGCAGATATAGATGATTGTATGCTATCTCCTTGCTTATTCTGTGATACAAACATCAATTCATGTGTACCTCTTATAATTAAATAACTAACTACACATTCCTGTTTTGTTTTGTTTTGTTTTGTTTTCAATTTTATTTTTTGGTCATTGCTGTCGTTTTCTCTCTTTTTTCAAGTAGTCAAGTACCAACTGGTAATTTCCTATGAACTTGCCGTCTTATTATACAATAATTAAATTATGCCCATGGAAGTCTCACCTTTGATATCTACTGAATGGAATTGCGCTTTGAGATCTGAAGTTAGACATTTGTACGCTGGGAAAATGTCAGGAACGTTCAAAAAATAGCTAGAGATATTCAAGTGCTGCCTTTTTGAGCCCAATTTTGCTATTATATTTTATGTGGAAAGTTCTGCATTTCTTCATGCTGATGACAATTCCTCATTAAGAGAAATTTCCAAGGGGGAAAGAAAAAAAGACAACACAATATGCTTGATTGCATATTGAAAGTCAAAGTAGTACCAGTTACGTGTGTACGTAAGCAATGTCCCATCAAACAGATTGATTCATGGCAACTAATGTTTCATGTTTTTCTGTCAAGGAAAAAATAATAATTGAGCTTTCCAGGAAAAACTGAGAAGTTCCAAGAAGGCAGAAATGTAGGCAGATGTGAAATGCAACTCTCTCAATAAATGGATCACAAATAATACTTCTGCAAGGGCAATAGTTCTCCCACAGCATCAAATAGCAGAATGCCCTGCTCACCAGAGTGTCCCATGTGGGTTCCAGACATACCTGAGTGAAAAGGAATTAAGAAGGGATTTAGAGGGATCCTGGGAGAGGACTGCTGTTGACTATGTGGAAATGGCCTGACAGAGCAGGTACAAGTCGTTGTGTAGCAGGGAATACCTTTTGAGAATTCCCAAACTGCCAAAGCGACTGTACTGTGTCACACTCAGGAGGCAGAGATACCTTGGTAGCGCCTCACCTTCCCACCTGTTAACACCTACTATAAGGCAATAGAGAAAGACCAGCAGAAGTACCACTCATGCTCCTGCAAACACAGGCTAGAAAAGGATCCCATTCAGGCAAAACCTCTTCTGCCTATGGCTGCTGGCTCCTATTCATAACTAGCACCACCATGTTTCCAGAATTCCAAGCAGCTGTACCTTAACCTTCTGTGCTCATCATGGCAGACCCCAGTGCACCACAAGTGTCTCAAGTCAGACACATTTGGTGACCACATGTGAGCAAGGATGAAATTTACACCTGAGGCCCAGGGACAGAGCCATTAAGAAAGAGGATTATGAATCTTCCATCCAGTTGTGCATGCTGCAGATTAAATACACAGGATTAATGATGCAGACCCTGTGTCTACGGATTACATCCAAAGCTGAGAAGAGGTAAAAAAAAAAAAAAATGCCCAGGCTCAGGCAGCTATAAGAACGCACAGGAATTATAGCAGTTTTGAGTCTGAGGTGCCCTTAGAGATATCCAGAATCCAGTTCTCTCCATCTTTGGAGAACTTCCCAAAGAGGTGTAATTGTCCTCTGGCCCATGTTGAGCACTAGGACACTCACAGATGAGACACAAGGAAATATGTATTATTCTTTTGATGCATTGAATTGTTGTGTTGTTTGTGCACTATTTTTCTCAGTTGTATGCTTCTTTGTTACTACACATTGATTTGATCTTGAAGATTATTTCAACTATATTTTTATTTTTTGTATAGCTATTTCTACTTTTACTTTGGTTTCCTATTTTCTGTGCCTTTAGTTGCTGTTGCATCACTTCATTCTTTAACATGGGTATGCATTTCTATATTAACTGTGGTTTCCTGTTATTCTGTGGGGGCTGTCCTGCTCTTCTTGTCAGATTTGCTTTCTTTATTTTTCAGTTGGCACTCTACTCTGGTGGTGTTTTTTGCCTTGAGATTTACTTGATTGGCTCTCATTATGAATCTGTTGTCTTCTCTGTAGTGTTTATTGCTTGTGGCACCTTTTACTTATTTATTTACCATTTATCTATGTTACTTTTTTAATCTCCTCAATCTATCACTATGGTATTGTAGTTCTCTGGGCATAAGTTGGGCCTGATATTTTCTGCTGTCATCATCTGAGAGGGTAACAGGCAGGAAGGCTGGGGTCTCCAAATGAAGGATTTGGCCTGAAAGTATCAGACATTTTTATCTCTCTTAAGTAGCAGGAGGAAACAAACTAGCAATATTTTTTTTTTCTGTCTTTATACAAATTTAAAAGGAGGTTTCTCTTAAAATGTTATATTGCCAGAATGACACCTGGTTTCATCTGAAGTTAACTATTCTCAAACCTTGAGATAACCAATGCATTTTTCTTATGGAAATGTTTGTCTTAAACTATGCTAATGTACTATGCTTTTACCCCAAACTCTGTTCTTAAGTCAGTTCCTCCTAATGGCTCAGAACCTACTTGACAAACCAGTATGTCATACTCAGATAGTATTTCCCTAATCTATGTAAATGAATCATTTGTATGGTAATCTATCCTTCTTCAAGACAATCATTTTATGGCCCGGGATGAATCATCTGATGCCAAGATTATCCCAAAATGCATCTTATGTGTGAGGGGGCCTGGTACCACTCTGAGTTTTAAAACATTCCTTTCTTTCATTAACAGACTACTAGTGACTATATAATATCCAGCTGAAGACTAGCAGGAGGGTACTCTTTCTGCCCCATCCTGATGCCTATATGAGAAGTTTTCTCTATCTCATTGATATTTTAATAAAATTTTATTATACAAAGCTCTGAGTGATCCAGCCTTATCTCTGGCCCCAGATTGAATTCCTCTCCTCTGGAGGCCAAGAATCCCAGCTCTTTGCATTCCATTACAACCTTTCACACTGAGACCAGGATCATGGGACACTAGAGAATTCCTGTCTACACTGATTATTAACTGGTGACAGTCTCGTTGAAGGCCTCTTTCTTAATCTCAGATGTACTGCACCCAACTGCCTACACAACCCAGGGCTGATGCCTCACACTACACAACAAGCAAGACAGAAAAACGCAACCAATCTTCAGCAAATAGACTGCCTCATGTCAGACTAATTCTATAGACATCTACAAATGACATGAACAGATATGGTATCACCATTAGAGACGGAAGACTCAACTGCAGATTCAAGAACATAGTTGTCAGTCTCTCCAACTGCAAAGCCCACACTAGACACTCAACTAATTTTATCAACTTGGAGTGGAGACGAGGAGCAATAACTATTACGCAGAAGTTTGGGAAGAAATGATGAGGAACGCAGTAGGGAAATGTGAAGCCAGAGAAATATGTTGTAGGCAAAGGAATGTGGTAAAAACTCAAAACATAATGAAAGAAAAAGTAGGCAGGCTCCTTGAAAATAACTTGGATGTTGTGGTAGTAAAGGTGATAAAACATTCTAGAAACGGAATGGGGAAAAGACGATAAACATTTCTATAGGGACTAGAAAAATGAATAAGTAACAGACAATCAACAACACACACACACAAAAAGACTTTGGCCTCCTATATGCTAATACACACTGTTGTACAGCAGAAGCCAACACAACACTGGAAAGAAACTATCCTCCAATTTAGAAATAAAGTTTAAAATGAAACACAAGTGTTCAAAGGCACACAAGACCAGACAAAGTAAATTGATACGTATAGTACATTTCACTGAAGCAGAGCAGAATACACATTTTTTCTAAAGTGAAAATAAAATATCTTCAAGATATATCACAAAATGGATCTCAAATCAAGCCTTGATAAATTTGAGATAGTGGTAATGGTATTAATCTTTTTTTTTTTTAACCACAATGTTTTGATTTACATAGCAGAATTTGCAGGTGAGGACTGTGAGAAACATGAATCCATGTAGATGAATAAATACACCTGTACATGGCCAAGAGATCACTCATGAAATGTGAGAGAAAATGAAAGAAAAATCTTAAAAGAAAATAATATTTAAAACATGATTATCCAAAAGTTATGGAGCATGCTAAAGCAGTAAAAGAGTGAAGTTGATAAATTCTACACATCTCAAGTAATCAACATAACCTACAATCTAAAGCATTTAGAGAAAGAAGAAAAATCAGGCAAAATTCCCCAAAGTGAATAGAAGGGGAAAAAATGATAAAAATCAAAGCAGAAATTTTAAAAAAAGAAATGATAAAAACAATAGCCAAAATCAGTATCACTAAAAAGGGTCTCTTGGAGAGGAGAAGTAAAATAGACAAATCATGATACAGACTTATCAAGACAAAGAGGACAACAAATCCATCAATTTGACATGACAAAGGATGACATTATGACTGATATAACAGAAATAACAAAGAGTCATAAGGGACTACAGCAAACAACTATAAGTCAATAAAATTTAGAATTTGAGCCATGGACAAATACTAAGAAATTCAGCTAAATTTTTTTTAGCTGAAAAAAAAAAAAAAAAAAACAGAAAATATGAACAGAGCAATTACAAGCACTAAGATTGAAACTGTGATGAAAAAATTTCCAGTTGGCAAACTTAAACTCCAGAAAGCTTCACAGGGAAATTTTATGAACCAGTCAGAGAACTGCTGGCACATGCACTTCTGAAACGCTTCCAAAACTCTAGAGTGGAAGGAAAACCCAGAAGTCATCTTACAAGTTCACCATCACCCTGATATCAACCCCGAGATAACACAGAAAAAGAAAGTTAGAGACTAATATCTCATAGATGAACAGAGGCAAACATCCTTACCAAAATATGAGCAAAAAATTCCACCAATACCATAAAAGGATTGGACACCATAATTAAGTGTGGGGTTTATTCAAGATATGGAAACATTCTTCAATAGTTGCATATCAATGTATAGTCAAGGTTTAAAACCATATGATTACCTCAATAGTTGGTGAAAGTTTTTGAAATAATTCAACAAGTGTTTGTGATAGAAGCTCTTCAAAAACTGAACATAGAAAAAACGACCTCAACTTAACAAAGGCACACAGATCAAAAGTACAACAACATATCACCTCACACCATTCCAAATGGCCATCATTTAAAGAAAACACAACAACAGGGGAATGCCCTGTTGGTCAGTGGCTAAGACACCATGATCCCTATGCAGGGGTCCCAGGTTTGATCCCTGGTCATGGAATTGAATTCCACACAGAGCGATTGAGGTTTGTGGCAACCAAATAAAGAAGTAATAAATATATGTGTGTGCATATTAATGCATTTAAGTGGAATCCAGAAAACAGATGCTGAGTAAACCATTTGGAGTGTAGGAAGAGATGCAGTCATGGAAAACAGACTTGTGGACACAGTGCAGGAAGGACATACCAAGTATGTAGTAGATAGCTATTGCTATGCAGTGCTCTAGTGGAATTGGTTTTGGAGTAGGAGAGGAGGCCCAAGTGGGAGATCGGAGGACTGCTCAAAAGGGAGGCTCACCTGTATTTACTAATAACTGATTTATTTTGCTGGGCAGCAGACACTAACACAACATTGTAAGGAAAGAAAATCAGTCTTTGTCTAATTTGTGCTAGTGACAAGTAAAGCATCACTGCATGTCAATTAAAATGTGTACCCAGGATGGCTTTAGTATGTATAGGCAAAGAAAAAGCAAAAAAAAAAAAAAAAAAGACAAACTTAAATGCAGAGCTATGTTGGGCAGAATAAATTCAGACTCTATACTTGTGTCCCTTCACTTCCCTAATTTTCCATTGTTTCCAAAAGTAAAGAACGGCTTTCTAAAAGTAAAGTAAACATATATGGTTATATATTTTCATAAACTGATGTCACCGGTTTATGAAACCATGAATCCCCTCAAGTTTAATTTTATTTTTTAAATTTAATTTTATTTTTTAACTTTACAATATTGTATTGGCTTTGCCATATATCAAAATGAATCCACCACAGGTATACATGTATTCCCCATCCTGAACCCTCCTCCCACCTCCCTCCCCATACCATCCCTCTGGGTCGTCCCAGTGCACCAGCCCCAAGTAATAGCTGACCTTTGACTTTCAAAACTTTGGGAAGTAGGAATTAGTAAACATAAGTTAACAGTGAGGTGCTGCACAAGAATCCCTTATATTGCAGTTCTAGAATGTGTGCTACCTAATGGGAAAAATGCATAGCTCAAAAGTGGAGAATTATGTTTTCTTCATCAAGCCTTTCATTCTAAGAAGGATTTAATCATGAGAAGCGACTTCTCAAGTATCGCAAAAAGACTGCTCTAACGAAGGATAGGAGGATCCAAGTTTTACAGAAATTTTGGTACAATGATCAGGTATGGAGAATGTCTGAATATTATGGTTAACGAAAGAAAAACTGGACACCTCAAGTGAATGGATTTAAATATTTTCTACCTATGGTAGATGCAAGAATCTGGGCTCCTTGAAATAATTCCTTTGATAATCACCTTAACTAGGGCTAGTATCTATTCTTTCTGTCTCAAGTCAGTTCTTCAGGCCATGCCAGCTTCAAGTGCAGTAACTAAGGACTTGATAGTGGGCAAACTGATTTCATCAAGAGTTCCCCCAGGTTTTACGTTTATGGATAGATTCAAGGGCTTATGACTTGATGCCTGCAGCATCATTTGTTTACTGATATGGCTGGCAAATTTCTTGGTTCACAGTGTGCTCTATTCTCTACAACCTCAGAAAGATACTGTCTCTAGAAAGATTCTTACACTCTCAAAGAAGTTGACTGTGGGCTTCTGCCTGAATAGGACATTAGTTCAGTTCAGTTCAATTCAGTCGCTCAGTCATGTCCAACTCTTTGCGACCCCATGAATCGCAGCACGCCAGGCCTCCCTGTCCATCACCATCTCTCACGTTCATCGAGTCGGTGATGCCATCCATCCATCTTATCATCTGTCACCCCATTCTCCTCCTGCCTCCAATCCCTCCCAGCATCAGAGTCAGAGGACCTAAAGTAATGTGAAAATACCTAATACAGGTTTGGTATAAATCCCCAAAAGACAGGAGACTGAAAGCAAACTATAAATCTGAGGAACATGACCCAAAACACTTCAAGATCAAAGAAGGGTTAAAAAAAAAAAAAAAAATATATATATATATATTTAAAATTATGTACCTACACTGATATGTTCAAATAGGCATATAAACACATACTGTGTGTGTGTGTGTGTGTGTGTGTGTGTGTGTGTGTGTGTCATATTTTCAATTGTACCTGAACTTTCTTTGAAATATTCTCAAAAATATGCTTCACATTAAGGCATAAAACAAGTCTTAGTATTTTACATAATACCAAGTATATTCTCTGAAAACCAAGATGTGAAGCTAAAATTTAAAAATGGGATATGTGTTTGCAAATTTGTCAATGTATGAAAAATTATACAAGATATTCCTAAAGAACCAATATTTCAAAGGGTAAGTCACAAGGGAAATTATATAATTCTCTGACATGAATGTAAGTGAAACCACTTTTAGCAAATCATTAGATCCTGCAAAAGGACATACCTGCAGTTATATACCTCCTGCAAAATATATACTGCTACCTGTAGACAGCAAAATTATATACCCAAACTTTCAACATATACATATGCATGTATATGTGTAGCCATATATAAGCTAATGGTTGCCCAGGTAGTATTAGTACTAAGGAACCTGTCTTCTAACATAGAGGTCATAAGACAGGCAGGTTCAATCTGAGTTGGGAAGATCTCCTGGAACTAAGGATGGCAACCCATTCCTACTTTTTCACCTTGAGAATCCCATGCATTGAGGATACATTATGGTGACAGTCTGTGTGATACAGAGTGTCAGACAGGAATGTAGTGACGTAACACATGAAATATCACTTGAACGGGTATGTATGTATGTATTACACTTGTTCCTTTCATATATTACCAATGACATGCTCAACAACAACAACAACAACAAAACAGTTAATTTACTCATTTCATTTCAGTCACAGGCCCGTGTCCGAATCTTTGTCACCCCATGAATCACACCACACCAGGCCTCCCTGTCCATTACTAACTCCTGGAGTTCAGGCAAACATAAGTTCATCGAGACGATGATGCCATCCAGCCATCTCTTCCTCTGTCATTCCCTTCTCCTCCTGATCCAAATCCCTCCCATCATCAGAGATTTTTATGTGTCAACTCTACACGTGAGGTGGCCAAAATACTGGAATTTCAGCTTTAGCATCAGTCTTTCCAAAGAACACCCAAGACTGGTCTCCTTAAGGATGGACTGGTGGGATCTGCTTGCAGTCCAAGGGACTCTCAAGAGTCTCCTCCAACACCACAGTTCAAAAGCATCAATTTTTTGGTACTCAGCTTTCTTCACAGTCCAACTCTCATATCAATATATGACCACTGGAAAAAACATAGCCTTGACTAGATGGATTTTCGTTGGCAAAGTAATGTCTCTGCTTTTTAAAATGAGATCTAAGTTGGACATAACTTTCCCTCCAAGGAGTAAATGTCTTTTAATTTCATGGCTACAATCACCATCTGCAGTGATTCTGGAGCTCCAAAAATAAAGCCTGACATAGTTTCCACTGTTTCCCCATCTATTTCCCATGATGTGATGGGACCAGATGCCATGATCTTCGTTGCAGAATGTTGTGCTTTAAGCCCAGTTTTTCACTTTCCTCTTTCACTTTCATCAAGAGGCTTGACACTTCCTCTTCATTTTCTGCCATAAGTGTGGTATTATCTGCATATCTGAGGTTATTGACATTTCTCCTGGCAATCTGGACTCCAGCTTCTGCTTCTTCCAGCCTAGAGTTTCTCATGATGTACTCTGCATTCATGTCAAATAAGCAGGGTGGCAATATACAACCTTGACATCCTCCTCTTTCTATTTGGAACCCACCTGTTGTTCCATGTCCATTTCTAATTGTTGCTTCCTGACTTGCATATAGGTTTCTCCAGAGGCAGGCCAGGTGGTCTGGTATTTCCATCTCTTTCAGAATCTTCCACAGTTTCTAGTGATCCACACAATTCAAGCTTTGGCATAGTCAATAAAGCAGAAATAGGTGTTTTTTGGTTTGTTTGTTTTTAATTTTCTGGAACGTTCTTGCTTTTTCAATGATGCAAGATTGTTGGCATTTGGATCTCTGGTTCCTCTGCATTTTCTAAAACTAGTTTGAACATCTGGAAGTTCACGGTTCATGTATTAATGAAACCTGGCTTGGAGAACTTTGAGCATTACTTCACTAGAACGTGAGATGAGTGTAATTGTGTGGTAATCTGAGCATTATTGGGCACTGTGTTTCTTTGGGGTTGGAATGAAAACCGATCTTTTTCAGTCCCATGGCCACTGCTATGTTTTCCAATTTGCTGGCATATTGAGTTCAGCACTTTCACAGCATCATCTTTCAGGATGTGTAATAGCTCAGCTAGAATTCCATAACCTCCACTAGCTTTATTCGGAGTGATTCTTTCTATGGCCCATTTGACTTGACATTCCAGGATGTCTGGCTCTAGGTGAGCGATCACACCATCGTGAATATCTGGGTCTTGAAGATCTATTTTGTACAGTTCTAGTCTGTATTCCTGCCACTTGTCTTAATATTTTCTGAGTCTTTTAGGTCCGTAAAATGTCTGTCCTCTATAGAACCCATCTTTGCATGAAATGTTCCTTCAGTATCGCTAATTTTCTTGAGGGGATGGTCTTTCCCATTCTTTTGCTTTCCTCTATTTCTTTGCATTGATCGCTGAGGAAGGCTTTCTTATCTCTCCTTGCTACTCTTGAGAACACTGCATTCAGATGCTTATATCACTCCTTTTCTCCTTTCTTTTTCACTTCTCTTCTTTTCACAGCTATTTTTAAGGCCTCCACAGACACCTATTTTGCTGTTTTGCATTTCTTTTCCATGAGGATAGTCGTGATACCTGTCTCCTGTACAATGTCACAAACCTCTGTCCATAGTTCATCATGCACTCTATCCGATCTAGTCCCTTAAATTTATTTCTCACTTCTACTATATAATCATAAAGGATTGGATTTAGGTCATACCTCAAAAAGTTGACTTAAAAGCCAACATTCAGAAAACTAAGATCATGGCATCGGTTTTCATCACTTCATGGGAAATATATGGGAAAACAGTGGAAACAGAGTCATACTTCATTTGGGGGGGGGGGAGGGTGCTGCAAAATCACCGCAGATGGTGATTGCAGCCATGAAATTAAAAGACGCTTACTCCTTGGAAGGAAAGTTATGGCCATCCTCGATAGCATATTCAAAAGCAGAAACATTACTTTGCCAACAAAGGACCGTCTAGTCAAAACTGCGGTTTTTCCAGTAGTTATGTATGGATGTGAGAGCTGTGCTGTGAAGAAAGCTTAGCGCCAAAGAATTGACACTTTTGAACTGTGGCATTGGAGAAGACTCCTGAGAGTACCATAGACTGCAAGGAGTCCAATCAGTCCACTCTAAAGGAGATCAGACCTTGGTGTTCTTTGGAAGGAATGATGCTAAAGCTGAAACTCCAGTAATTTGGCCATCTCATTCGAGAGTTGACTCTGGAAACTACTGAAGCTGAGATAAATTGGGGGCATAAAGGAAAGGGGATGACAGAGGATGAGATGGCTGGATGGCATCACTGACTCAATGGATGTGAGTTTGAGTGAACTCTGGGAGTTTTTGATGGACAGGGAGGCCTGGTGTGCTGCAATCCATGGGGTCACAAAGAGTCGGACATGACTGAGCGACTGAACTGAATGCATGGAAAATTAAACAACACATTCTGAAGGGCTCGATGAGGCGAAGAATAACTCACAGGGGAAATGGGAACATATTCTAAGGTGATTTAAAATGAAAACCCAATGTAGAAAGTCATCAGATACAGCAGAAGAAGAACCCATATGTATTTAAGGTTACATAAAAAGAAAGCTCTTCAATTCTGGGGAGAAGGTAATGCCTTCTTTAAAAGCTGGAAAAAAAATCTAATTTCACAGAAAGAAGAAAGAGGAAATGAACAAATATTAGTATGGTTTTAAGTTAATAGAAAAAGAATACAGAAAATTGAACATGAAACAAAGATAGTAAAAAGAATATTAGGTAAACTAAAAAACGAAAAGAGCAGATTTAGTTACTGAAATGAGAATGAATAAGATGCCATTGCTACTAAACATACTAAAAAAGGAGGAATTTGGGTATTTACAACAGGAATATCTGTTAATAAATGTCTCAAACTATGTGAAGCAGTCAAATTGCTAGAATAACAGAGTGACTAAACCAATTTTATATACTGGGAAAAAAAAAAAAAAAAAACAACGAACAGATTAATAAAAAAAAAGAAGAAGAAGTTGAATTGGTTATCCCATTGTTTGTAAATAAGCCCTTAGGACCAGTTTCTTTTAAACCTGTACTATTCAGGTCGGTAGGTGCCCAATATGCTATTGGAGATGAGTGGAGAAAGAACTCCAGAAAGAATGAAGACATGGAGCCAATGCAAAAACAATACCCAGTTGTGCATGTGACTGGTGACAGAAGCAAGGTCCGATGCATCAAAGAGCAATATTGCATAGAAACCTGGAATATGGGGTCCATGAATGAAGGCAAATTGGAAGTTGTTAAACAGGAGATGGCAAGAGTGATCATCGACATTCTAGGAATCAGCAAATTAAAATGGACTGGAATGGGTGAATGTAACTCAGATGACCATGATATCTACTACTGTGGGCAGGAATCCCTTAGAAGAAATGGAGTAGCCATCATGGTCAACAAAAGAGTCCAAAATGCAGTACTTGGATGCAATCTCAAAAACGACAGAATGATTTCTGTTTGTCCAAGGCAAACCATTCAAAATCACAGTAACCCAAGCCTATGCACCAGCCAGAAATGCTGAAGACGCTGAAGTTGAATGGTTCTATGAAGAACCACAAGACCTTTTAGAACTAACAACCGAAAAGAAATTCTTTTCATTATAAGGGACTGGAATGCAAAAGTAGGAAGTCAAGAAACACCTGTGATAACAGGCAAATTTAGCCTTTAATACAGAATAAAGCAGGGAAAAGGCTATCAGAGTTTGGTTTTCCCTACTTTCTTGAATTTAAGTCTGAATTAGGTAATAAGGAGTTCATGATCTGAGCCACAGTCAGCTCCTGATCTTGTTTTTGCTGACTGTATAGAGCTTCTCCATCTCTGACTGGAAAGAATAGAATCAATTTGATTTTGGTGTTGACCATCTGGTGATGTTCATGTTAGAGTCTTCACTTGTGTTGTTGAAAGAGGGTGTTTGCTATGACCAGTGCATTCTCCTGGCCAAACTCTGTTAGCCTAGAAGTAGTTCTAGATATTTTAATTGCTGTTGTTCATTCATTGAGTCATGTCCAACCCTTTGTGACTGTAGCACAGCAGGCCTCCCTCTCTTTCAGTGTTTCCCATAGTTTGCTCAAACACATGTCCATTGAACTGGTGATGCCCTCCAAACATCTCATCCTCTATCAGCACCTTCTCCTCCTGTCCTCAGTCTTTCCCAGTGTCATGGTGTTTTCCAGAGTTGGTTCTTTGAATTAGTTTAGCAAAATCCTCGACTTTCAGCTTCAGTATGAGTGCTTCAGATGTATATCCAGGGTTGGTTTCCTTGTGGATTGATTGGCGGGATCTGTTTGCAGTTCAAGGGACCCCTAAGAGTTTTCTCCAACATCACTGTTTGAAGGCATCAGTTCTCGAGCTCTCAGCCTTCTTTAGATTCCAATTCTCACACCTTTACATGACTAATGGATAAACGATAGGGGTGTGTGACTGAGGAGACCTTTGTTAATAAGCTCGTCTTTCTTCTTTTTAATACAAGGTCAAGGTTTTTCCATCGTTTTTTCTCCAAGAAGAAAGTGTCTCTTCATTTCATGCCTGCAGTCACCATTCACAGTGATTTTGGAGCCCAAGAAAATTAAGTTAATCACTTATTCCATGTTTTCCCCTTCTATTTGCCAAGTCGTGATGGGACCAGACACCTTGTGTTGTTCATTTGACTATTGAGTTCTCAACGAGGTTTCTACACTCCTCATTCATCCTTAGCAAGACCCTCTTTAGCTCCTCTTCACTTTCTCTTTTTACAGTGTTTCTATCTGTCTGTCTAAGGTTGTTGAAGTTTATCCCAGAAACATTGATTCTAGTTTATTATCCACCCAGCCTGGCCTTTTGAATAGTATAGTCTGCATATATTTCACATAAGAAGACTGATAATATGCAGTCTTGTCACTCACCTTTCCCAGGTTTATACTGATCAATTTTTCCATGTCTTGTTCCAACTCTTACATCTTGAATGGCATACACATTTCTCATGTGACAGGTTAGAAGGTCCATGATTCCTGTCTCTTTCAAACTGTTCACAGTTTACTGTGATATACACAGTCAATGTCTTTAGTGGAGTCACTGAAGCAGAAGTAAATGATTTTCTGAAAGTCCTGGTTCCCTCTAGGATCCAATGAATGTTTCCAAATTGTTCCCTGGTTCATGTATTGTTTCCAAGTCGAGCTTTCCCCTTGAAAGTTCTTAGTTTATGTACTGTTGTAGAATTTTGAGTTTTACCCAGCTAACATGTGAAAGGAGCAACCGTGCATGCTTGTTTGAACATTCTTTGGCCTTACCTACCTTTGGTGTGAATGAAAACTGTCCTTTTCCAAACTCATGTCCACTGATGAGTTTTTCAAATCTGATGACA
The DNA here is from genome assembly GCF_002263795.3 of Bos taurus. Taxonomy (NCBI): domain Eukaryota; kingdom Metazoa; phylum Chordata; class Mammalia; order Artiodactyla; family Bovidae; genus Bos; species Bos taurus. Next base: position 53,687,230 of record NC_082638.1, read on the forward strand.
TATGAACTCAGTGTCCCAGTTTCACCACATCATTAAGAGTTTAGCAGTTTCATGTTAATGACTGCTTAAAACTTTTGCTTAAACCATTTGATTTCTCCTTCATATCTGAATAAGATCCGTGTTGGTGTTGGTTTTGGCTTGTTCATAATTTTGAGAATGTTCTACCATGCTCTACTGGCCTGAAGAGTTTCTATTGAAAGTTCAGCTGCTATCTTTATGGGGATCTGACAGTATATTTATGTCTTTACTCTCGCTGCTCTTAATGTTTGTTTTTTTGTGTTTAAATTTTCAGTGTTTGGTTAAAATATTGTTGTGGGATATTTCACTTTGGGTTCATCCTGTTTGTTGGGACATGCTGTGTTGGGACTCAAGGAGCTATTTCCTTGCCCATTTAATGGAGGTTTTCAACTTTTATCTCTTGAAGAATTTTCTCAAGCACACAAACACCTTTTTTTTTTCTTTTTTCCTTTCCTTTCTTTCTTTTTTCTTTTTTTTTTTTTTTTTTTGTGGTCTTTTCCATGTGGATATCCTCACAGTATGGCATTTAATACTGTCTAAGAATTATCAGAGCTTTTAATGTTTTCCTTCTCTAAAAAAATATATATTTACACACGCCACTGTGTTTTCTTTATTCCCTCCTTTCTCAGTTCGGTTCAGTTCAGTCAGTTGTGTCTGACCCCATGAATCACAGCATTTTAGGCCTCCCTATCCATCCCCAACTCCTGGAGTTCACTCAAACTCATGTCCATCGAGTCAGTGATGCCATCCAGCCATGTCATCCTCTGTTATCACCTACTCCTCCTGCCCCTAATCCCTCCCAGCATCAGAGTCTTTTCCAATGAGTCAACTCTTCGCACGAGGTGGCCAAAGTATTGGAATTTCAGCTTTAGCATCAGTCCTTTCAATGAGCACCCAAGACTGATCTCCTTTAGAATGAACTGGTTGGACCTCATTGCAGTCCAAGGGAGTCTCAAGAGTCATTTGAACACCACAGTTGAAAAACATCGATTTTTTGGTGCTCAGCTTTGTTCACAGCCCAACTCTCACATCCATACATGACCACTTTAAAAACCATAGCCTTGACTAGTCGGATATTTGTTGGCAAAGTAATGTCTCTGCTTTTGAATATGTTATCTAGGTGGTGCACAATTTTCCTTCCAAGGAGTAAGCGTCTTTTAATTTCATGGCTGCAAATCACCAACTGTATTGATTTTGCAGCCCTCCAAAAAATAAAGTCTGACACTGTTTCCACTGTTTCCCCATGTATTTTCCATCTCATTAGAACTGATTATGGATGAAACTGGAACCTATTATACAGAGTGAAGTAAGCCAGAAAGAAAAACACCAATAGAGTATACTAACACATATATATGGAATTTAGAAAGATGGTAACAATAACCCTGTGTACGAGACAGCAAAAGAGACACAGATGTATAGAACAGTCTTTTGGACTCTGTGGGAGAGGGAGTGGGTGGGATGATTTGGGAGAATGGCATTGAAACCTGTATAATATCATGTATGAAACGAGTCGCCAGTCCAGGTTCGATGCATGGTACTGGATGCTTGGGGCTGGTGCACTGGGATGACCCAGAGGGAGGGTAGGGGAGGAAGGAGGGAGGAGGGTTCAGGATGGGGAACTCAGGTATACCTGTGGTGGATTCATTTTGATATTTGGCAAAACTAATACAATATTGTAAAGTTTAAAAAAAATAAATAAAGCTCAACATTCAGAAAACTGAGAAAAAAAAATGTACTTTTTAATGGCTGAGTAATACTCCATTGTGTATATGTACCACAGCTTGCTTATCCATTCATCTGCTGATGGGCATCTAGGTTGCTTCCATGTCCTGGCTATTAGAAACAGTGTTGCTATGAACATTGGGGTACACGTGTCTCTTTCAATTCTGGTTTCCTGGGTGTGTATGCCTAGCAGTGGGATTGCTGGATCATAAGGCAGTTCTATTTCCAGCTTTTTAAGGAATCTCCACACTGTTCTCCACAGTGGCTGTACTAGTTTGCATTCCCACCAACAGTGTAAGGGGGTTCCCTTTTCTCTACACCCTCTCCAGCATTTATTGCTTGTAGACTTTTGGATCACAGCCATTCTGACTGGCATGAAATGGTACCTCATTATGGTTTTGATTTGCATTTTTCGGATAATGAGTGATGTTGAGCATCTTTTCATGTGTTTGTTAGCCATTTGTATGTCTTCTTTGGAGAAATGTCTATTTAGTTCTTTGGCCCATTTTTTGATTGGGCCGTTTGTTTTTCTGGAATTAGCTGTAGGAGTTGCTTGTATATTTTTGAGATTAGTTGTTTGTCAGTTGCTTCATTTGCTATTATTTTCTCCCATTCTGAAGGCTGTCTTTTCACCTTGCTTATAGTTTCCTTTGTTGTGCAGAATATTTTAAGTTTAATTAGGCCCCTCAAAATGGATTAAAGATCTAAACGTAAGACCAGAAACTATAAAACTCCTAGAGGAGAACATAGGCAAAACATTCTCCGACATACATCACAGCAGGATCCTCTATGACCCACCTCCCGGAATATTGGAAATAAAAGCAAAAATAAGCAAATGGGACCTTATTAAACTTAAAAGCTTCATTTGGTTTAGATCGCAGTGGTTTTGGTCCCCTTTCTGCAGGCCACAGCATTTTGGATCCAGTTTGTGGTGGAATCTGATCTTTGTGGGTGGGACTGAACCTGTACGTTTTCAAGCTTTAATGTTTGGGATATTGTGTGCCTGTGGTCTGTCAGGTGGTGCTGGATCACTTCTCTATGAAATGCAATGAATTGTCCTGTAATGTGCATTGTGGTGTCTGTGGGTTTGGTACGGCTTCAGGTAGTACCTTTTATAATGTTCATTTTTGTGTTGCTGCTTTGCTGGAGAATAGGTGTGAGTTGTCTTGCACTGAAATTGCTGGTTTCAGCTTGGGGCTTCATTTCCATGTAGGCATGGAACCTTTTGACTTTGCTTCTTTTTTAAAGTTCATTGGTGTCAGGAGTTCAACAATGATCTAAAGCTCTGGATTAACTTCATGGCCTCTGCATTTTGGCGCTGAGTTACAGTCACATTAAGAATTCTGCATCCTCAGAACAGAGGAGAAAACCCAAGGTTGATGGTGAAGCAATTTTCCATAATCAAAAACAGTTAAAGGAATTGACAGAGTTATATGGATCAGAGCAAACTGAGGAGGGAGATAAAGGTTTCTAGGAGGAGTAAAGGGAGAGTAAAAAGGCAAGAGTGCGATCAACTGGGAATTAAATTAATAAGTGAAAATAGATTCTAAATACAGAATTCCTAAAGGATAAACATTTATTAATAAAAAGTTTCAAAATCAAAGATTAAGAACCTAGAATAGGATTTAAACTCCTATGATTACTGGAGAAAATTTAGAAGTCAAAATAATTATCAAACATTTATATTGTGGTATATAGAAATGAGATTAAAGGGAATGATAAGGAACAAAAGAGTGTTTAATTAAAAAACATGAAAACAGTAAAGAATAATCTACCAATTTCTCTAGAGAAATTGTTGTGAGTTTAGTGGTGCCAGATCAGTGTCAGACAATCTCTTTTTCCTGCTTCTACTTGTTGTCCAATACTATTGCTGTCCTTGAATTGCACAGTTTCTACATTAGCTTCAGAGTTTCAATCTGTAGCTTCTGTCACTTCTGGGCTAGTTCACCCTTCTTTGCTTATTTTTACTTCCTCATTTTGCAATTCTCTTCTGTGACATGTTTACACAAGACCAGTTTGCACCATAACACAAGGGGACAGCAGGCCCTTATTTGTATCAGTGGTACAATGATGAGGAGGAGCACACTCAAAAAAAAACAAAAACAAAAACAAAAAACACCTGAAGAATATGTGGGTGAGGGTGCTTAAGGTGAATGGAGCACAGTGGGCTTGCCACTGTCATAGGTGACATGTACTTCCTCAGTCCACCCAGCTCAGGTTCCTGGGTAATCTGCGATGGCACTGCCCAAAGTGTTCCCTGTGTTTCATGCACATCCCAAGTCTAAGCCACTCAGGCTCCTAGGTGATCTTCAAGGGCACTGAACTCCATTGGCTATGTGCATTGTTTCCTTCCCTGTTCCAAACTGCTCAGGCATCTGGATGGCAGGAAAGGCACCTCCAGGGTAGGTCATGCATCTTATGTACCTGTCAACCACTCAGTTTGTCTGTAGCATAAGGGAGTCAGAGAAGGCAAGGTTCAGAAAAAGAATGAGACCAGCACTTTACAGGAAGAGATCACCTTTAATAAGGTGAGAAAGGGCAGCAGTCAGATTAGTGAGCTGCTGCACTAACCCAAGACAAGAGTAAATATATATATAGGCATATATTTGGAAAGCCACTGTCTTAAGTGGGCCTGTTCTTCTCCGAGGTTGTTTGGAATAGTTATCTCATAAATGGCTGGGGCAAGGAAATGTGGAGATCAGCCAAAGGCTGATAGGATGATATGGGAGAAGGAACAATACAAATCCCATTTAGAGAAAGCAAATGAACAGTATATACTTTAGTGCTTTTTCAGTTTTATTATTTTATGTCCATTATTGGGAAGAAAGCTAAGAGTTTAAACAGCAGGTTTTATTCATTGAAAATATATATAAATATATGTTTCATACTTGACAGTATAGATGCAGCCTACTCAGAAATCACGATCACTATCATAACATGACTGATATATTCAAAGATTACACCAAAGTCAGCAAAAGTTAGGCATTTTACAAGTAGTATTATAAAAGGTCATTCTTGCTCTACTCTCTTTATATTATGCCTTTATTTTCTCCCACCAAGACACCACCTATATTTCTTAGTGGATATTTTGATGTTGCTTTCCTGCTCCTCCAAAGACAGACTTAAATCCTTGTGGCGAATGCAGCATCTCAGCATGGTAATCAGTTCTTGGAAGACATATGTTGTGTTTCCCTTCGTAGCTTCATTATCTATGTTTTTATTGAATTTCTAGAGATACATTAGGCAAAATATTTTCAGTCATAATAAGCCACTTTTCACAATTTTTCCTAAGCATTGTTTGGGATTGGAAAGAAACTGTCTTCCTTCCTACCAAGTTAATCACAGATATTCAATTCTTCTATGTGTTTCATGTCTACACAAGTTTCCTTATGTATCTTGCACATCAGCTAAGACATAGTGCCTGCCAAATGATGTATTTTAAGTACTTACTGAATTAACAATGAAAAGATGCTAAATAAATTAGCAATCAAAAGCCATATAAGTTACTCAAAAACATCCGAGAGTCTCCACTCTTACCATAATTGACATTTTTTATTTACTGACAATTTAGTAAAGTGGTGTGTTTTCTTTATAATGCAATGCTTAGGTTTGTCATAACTTTTACATCCAAAAGCAAGTGACATTTAATTTGATAACTGCAGTCACCATTCCTAGTAATTTTGAAGCTCAAGAAAATTAAGCTTGTCACTGTTTCCACATGTTTACCCCTTCTATTTTGCAAGTAGTGATTGGACCAGATGCCCTTATCTTTGTTTTTATGAATGTAGAGTTTTCAGCACGGTTTTTCACTCTAATCATTCACCCTCATGAAAAGGCTCTTTATTTCCTCTTCACTTTCTCTTTGTTTTTGCGTTAACATCTATATATGTGAGTGTTTTGCTGTTTCTCCCAGCCACTTTGATGCCAGCTTTTGATTCACTCAACTGGTATTTAAATAGTATATTCTGCATATGATTCACGTAAGCAAGTGACAGTAAAGAGATTTGTCACTCTTCTTTCACTTTTGAAGTGGTCAATTTGTCCATGCCCGATCCAATTCTTGCGTCTTGACTCATTTAAGGGTGATTCCAACTTTTATTTCCTCAAGATTTCCCATGTACCCCAACCCTTTTAGTTTTGGTGTTCTCCATCTAGACACCTACATTTCTCATTGTGGGGCATCTATCATTGCTACATCAGACCTTTTCCTGGTTTCCTTCTTTCTTTCATTTTTTTTCCCCGCACCACACTCTGTTTCATTTATATCCTCCTTTCTCAGTTAAGTTCAGTTGGTCCTTCATCACCGACTCTTTGCAACCCCATGAATCGCAGCACACCAGGGCTACCTGTTCACTGAGTTCACTCACGCTCATGTCTATTGATTCGGTGATGCCATCCAGCCTTCCATCCTCTGTAGTCCCATTCTCGTCTTGACCCCATTCCCTCCGAGCCTGTGGGTCTTTCTCAATGAGTCAACACTTTGCGTGAGTGAGCAAAGTATTGGAATTTCAGCTTTAGCATCAGTCCTTCCAATGAACACCCAGGACTGATCTCCTTTAGGATGGACAGGCTGGATTTCCTTGCAGTACAAGGGACTCTCAAAAATTTTATCCATCACCGCAGTTCAAAAGCATCAATTCTTCAGCACTCAGCTTTCTTCACAGTCCAACTCTCACATTCATACATGATCACTAGAAAAACCGGATCCTTGACTAGACAAACTTTGTTGGCAATGTAATGCCACTGATTTTTAATATGCTATCTAGGTTGGGCATAACTTTCCTTCCAAGGGGTAAGCGTGTTTAAATTTCAAGGCTGCAATCACCGTCTGCAGTGGTTTTGGAGCCGCAAAAAAGTAAAGTCTGACAATCTTTCCACTGTTTCCCCATCTATTTCCCATGAAGTGATGGGACCAGATGCCATGGTCTTCGTTTTCAGAATGTTGAGCTTTAAGCCAAATTTTCCAGTCTTCTCTTTGACTTTCATCAAGAGACGTTTTAGTTCCTCTTCACTTTCTGCAATAAGGTTGGTGTCATCTGCAAATCTGAGGTTATTGATATTTCTCCCGGTAATCTGAATTCCAGCTTGTGCTTCTTTCAGCCCAGCGTTTCTCGTGATGTACTCTGCCTACAAGTTAAATAAGCAGGTGATAATACAAAGCCTGATGTCCTCCTTTTCATATACAAAACCAGTCTGTTGTTCCATGCCTAGGTCTAACTGTTGCTTCCTGACCTGTATATAGGTTCCTCCAAGGCAGGTCAGGTGGTCTGGTATACCTGTCTCTTTCAGAATCTTCCCCGGTTTATTGTGATTCACACAGTCAAAGGATTTGGCATAGTCAATAAAGCAGAAATAGGTGTTTATCTGGAACTCGCTTGCTTTTTTGATGATCCATCGGATATTGGCAATGCGATCTCTGGTTCCTCTGCCTTTCCTAAAACCAGCTTGAACATCTGGAAGTTCACAGTTCACGTATTGCTGAAGCCTGGCTTGGAGAATTTTGAGCATTGCTTTACTAGCGTGTGAAATAAGTGCAACTGTGAAGAAGTTCGAGGATTCTTTGTCATTGCCTTTCTTTGGAATTGGAGTGAAAACTGACCTTTTCCAGTCCTGTGGCCACTGCTGAGTTTTCCACATTTGCTGGCATATTGAGTGCAGCACTTTCACAGCATTATCTTTCAACATTTGAGATAGTTCAACTGGAATTCTATCACCTCCATTAGCTTTGTTCATAGTGAGGCTTTCTAAGGCCCTCTCGATTTCACATTCCAGGATGTTTGGCTCTAGGTGAGTGATAACACCATTGTGATTATCTGGGTCTTGAAAGTCATTTTTGTACAATTTCCCTGTGTATTCTTGCCACCTCTCCATAATATCTTCTGCTTCTGTTTGATCCTTACCATTTCTTCCCTTTATTGAACCCATCTTTGCATGAAATATTCCCTTTGTATCTAATTTTCTTGAAGAGAACTCTAGTCTTTCCCATTATGTTGTTTTCTTCTATTTCTTTGAATTGATCTCTGAGGAAGGCTTTCTTATCTCTGTTTGCTATTCTTTTGGATCTCTGCTTTCAGATACATATATCTTTTCTTTGCTTTGCTTTTTGCTTCTCTTTTTTTCACAGCTATTTTTAAGGCCTCCTCAGGCAGCCATTTTGCATTTTTGCATTTCATGTCTACACGGATGGTCTTAGTCCCTGTCTCCTGTACAGTGTCATAAATACCCATCCATTGGTCATCAGGAACTTTGTCTATTAGATCTAGTCCCTTAAATCTATATTTCACTGTATAATGATAAGGGATTTGACTTAGGTCATACCTGAATGGTCTAGTGGTTTTCCCTACTTTCTTTAATTCAAGTCTGAATTTGGCAAAAAAGGAGTTCATGATCTGAGCTACAGTCAGCTCCCGGTCTTGTTTTTGCTGACTTTATAGAGTTTCTCCATCTTTGGCTGCAAAGGTAGAATTAATCTGATTTTGGTGATTTTGGTGTTGACCATCTTCTCTTGTGTTGTTGGAAGAGGGTGTTTGCTATGACCAGTGTGTTCTCTTGGAAAAACTCTATTAGCCTTTGCCCTGCTTCATTCAGTATTCCAAGGCCAAATTTGCCTGTTACTCCAAGTATTTCTTGACTTCCTACCTTTACATTCCAGTCCCCTTTAATGAAAAGGACATCTTTTTTGGATATTAGTTCTAAAAGGTCTTGCAGGTCTTCACAGTACCATTCAACTTCAGCTTCTTCAGCATTTCTCATTGGGGCAAAGGCTTGGATTACCGTGATATTGAATGGTTTGCCTTGGAAACGAACAGGGATCATTCTTTCATCTTTGAGATTGCATCTAAGTACTGCATGTAAGACTCTTTTGTTGACCATGCTGGCTCCTCCATTTCTTCTAAGGTATTCCCGTTCACAGTAGTAGATACAATGGTCATCTGAGTTAAATTCACCCATTCCAGTCCCTTTTAGTTCGCTGATACCTAGAATGTTGACGTTCACTTTTATCATCTCCGGTTTGATCACTTCCAGTTTGCCTTGATTCATGGAACTGACATTCCAATTTCCTATGTAATATTGCTCTTTACAGCATCAGACCTTGCCTCTATTACCAGTCACACCCATATCTGGATATTAGTTTTGCTTTGTCTTCATCCCTTCTTTCTTTCTGCAGTTATGTCTCCACTGATCTCCAGTAGCATATTGGATACCTACCAACCGACCCGGGGATTTCCTCTTTCAGTATCCTATCATGTGTTTCATACTGTTCATGGTGTTCTCAAGACAAGAATACTGATGTAGTTTGCCATTCCCTTCTCCATAGACCACATTCTGTCAGAACTCTCCACCATTACTCGCCCATCCTGGGTGGCACCACAGGGCATGGCTTACTTTCATTGAGTTAGACAAGGCTGCAGTCCATGTGACAAGATTGGCTAGGTTTTTGAGATTATGGTTTCAGCGTGTCTGAAATCTGATGCCCTCATAAGTGAAATCTGATCCTAAAAATTGTGTTCCTAAAGTTACAACATTGATAACCATTTTTGGAAAGCAAAAGTTAAGAACCAAGAATAAAAATTAGACTCATTTAAATAGTACAAGAAAAGAAAACGGAGGTCGAATTCATTCTTATATATATAACAAGTGTTTAAAACACAGACGTGTTGTTTTTATTTGAAAGGTAATAATAGTTAACAGAAATAAAAGTTTAGGGTATTAAAAAGGCCTAGCATTGTTAAAAGTTAAAGAAATCATATAGAAATAGATCTCAGAATTAAAAAAAAAATTTTGCTTTTTGGTGTCAGTACAGTGTCAGATGGTCCCTAGTTGAAGCTTGTACTTGTTGTCAAATTCTACTATTGTACCTCAGTTGAACATTAATTGAATTAATTGGCATTAATTGAAGATTTATGCTGTTGAACCTATCACTTCTGGGTTGGTTTATGCTCCTTTGTTTATATTTCCTTCTTTTATTTGAAAGCCTCTCCATATCTGGCTTTCAACATGAAACGAGGGTGTGGTAGCCTCTTATTTGATCTCACTTGCTCGGTGTTTTGGCGGTGAGGTGGGACACTGAAAACAAATACCTCTGGGATATGTGGGTGCTTGAGGTGGATTGACCACATTGGGCTTGCCACTGACAAATGTGACATGTTCTTCCTGGGTCCACACTGCTCAGCCTCCCTGTTGATACGTGAGGGCATGGTCCCAAGTGGGTCGTGTGTTTCATGCACTTCCCAGCCAGTCAGGCACTTAGGTGCTCAGCAAGGGCAATGACCATGATTGGCTCGGTGCTTTTTGCTCTTCACAAGTCAAAAATCTCAGGTGGCTGGTTGGAGGACAAGACACAGTCCTAGGTGGCCCATGCCTTATGCAGCTCTCTGGTCTCAACCACACAGTTTGCTACCTGTGCCAGAGCCCACAGCCTCAGGTGTTCCATGTGTCTCTTCCGGATAGCTGACCCCAGGCTGTCATGATCCCGGCCTATGTGAACTGTCCATGAACTCAGGAATTCATCATTAGCAAATTTCAACCAGCTTAGAGCTTGGTAGGGGATGTCTGTAGGACCAAGTTACTAGTAACCTATTTGCTTCTGCCTCTGGCAGTCATATACATTCCTCTCTACCTCCATTGAGGAAAGGGTCTTCAATGGAAGCTGGCTTGGTCTTCTTTGGTATTTTGTAGTTTTCTGGTCTGTGAGTGTGCCATGGTTCACTATGTGGACTTAGAGCCTTCTTGTAGGAAAAGTCCTTTCTAAAATGGCTGTCTCTAGTTTTCCCATGGTTTATGTTCTTTGTCACATTAGCTCCATCAGATTGTCCTCAGGGCACTAAATCCTGGTTCTAACAATACTGTGTTTGATACACCACAGGTCTCCTCCCAGACCTCATGTATGACTGTGGACAGAAGAATCTGAGTGACTTTTTGGCTAGTAATTGCATTTATTGGCGTAATCTGTGTTTTTGTTCTTTTTCCCCTGGTTCTGTTTTTTTCTTTTTTTCTTTTTCCTCCCACTGACACTTTTGAGAGAGGGTTTCCTATCTTGTTTTAATTTTCCTCCTTTACGATTCCCTCTCCAAGGGGAGTCTCATTCCCTAAAACCTTTTCTTCATGTCCATCTCTTATTTTGTCCTACCTCCTTTTTAAGAGATGGGTTTTCATTTCTTGGTTTCTAGGGACCATCAACATCGTTCAAGTTGATTTCTGGAAGGTGGTCCATGTGCAGTCGATCCTTTGATGGATTTGTGGAGGAGAAAGTGGACTGTGCCTCCTATTCCTCTAACATTATGAGACCTCCACCATGACCCTGGAAGATCCATTTTATTAACTGAAATCTTGTTGTTATTCAGTCACAAAGCCATGTCTTACTCTCTGTGACCCCTTGGACTGCACACAAGGGCTTTCTGCCCTCTGCATCACCCAGGGTCTGCCTGAAATCATACTCATTGAATGGGTGAAGCTATACAACCTTCTCCTTTGTTCTCACCCATGTATCCTCCTGATTTCATTGTTTCCTAAGAATCAGGTTTTTGTTTTTTTTTTTTCCACTGAGTCATTTCTTTGCTCAGGTGGCCAAAGCTTTGAAGACTCATCTTCAGCATCAGTGATTCTAATTCTTCTTCAGAGTTGATTTCCTTTATGTTTGATTGGATTTATGTCCTTGCAATTCAATGGATACACACAAATCATTCCTAGCAGAGCAGTTTGGTGTTCTCACATCTGTACATGTCTACTGGAAAGACCATAGATGTGACTCAAAGTGCCTGCATTGATCAAGTCATGTCTTCACTTTTTAACATGCTTTCTAAATTTGTGACAGCTTTTCTTCCAGGAAGAAATTGTCTTCTAATTTTATAGCTTCCATCACCATCTGCAGTGAATTTAGAGCCAAAAGAGCTAATCTGTCACTGCTTCTGTCTTTTCCACTTCCATTTCCCATGAAAGTGTGGGACCGGATGTCATGATCTTACTTTGTGTAATACTGAGAAGGAAATGGCAACCCACTCCAGTGTTCTTGCCTGGATAATCCCAGGGATTGGTGAGCCTGGTGGGTTGCCATCTCTGGGGTCACACAGAGTCAGACACAAGTGAAGCAACTTAGCAGCAGCAGCAGAGAATTCAAATGTACTGTTTACCCTATGTTTTCCTATGAACACTGAGAATTACTGTATTCTTGTACCTTTGTTTTCCCTCAATGTTTTGAATAAGAAATTGTTTTCTGAGAATATTCTATGATAGTTACTTATTATATATTATACTGCTGGTTTTAAGTTGCCTGTTAGAGCATTTGTGCCATACCTCTGTGACAACTGGGTAAAATATTGCAAAATACACAGACTATAATATATTTTTCCATTAACATAATATATTGAGACTGTTTTTGTTATCTTGTTAGATTTTATCTAATGTGGCTACCTCAAAAATACAAAGGAGGACAAGGAACAAGATAAATGATGTGGATGGGGGCAGGAAGCTGAACCCCGGTGGCATGAAGCAAGATAAATTTTGATCATCAGTGATTTCTATTGAAATATTTGTTACCAGAAGTTGAAAGTGATGAAAGAAAACTTTACATACTGAATTATGGAGAAGTAATTTTGATGTACACCTCATATAATTTCAGTGTTCAGCTAGTCAGAAGAGCCTGTCTATGATCTATGCACAATGCCCTTGGCATCTCTTTTAGCCATTAAGTGGGTAGCTGTTATCCTAAATCCAGCTAGTTGACCATTGTGCATGTGGTTCCAACATGTTCCTATGTTATTACAGACTTGAATATTTAAAATTGTATCCAATGTGGGGAGAACAACAGCTTTCTTCAAACAATATCTCTAAGCAAACGAGAGTAACAATTGTATGGCCTCAAGGTTTCCTCATATGTAAGAACGCCATCTCTTATTACAGAAACAATAGTGGAAGACGAACTAGATTAAAGGAGAGCCTTTCAGCAACAGTATCTAAAGCATTCAGCCAGTAATTTATTAAGCAATGTTGGGCTTCCCAAACAGTTCATTTAAGATCTTGGGAGCAAGCAAAGTGTTTGGCCACCTGAATAATGTTGCCTAAAATTTTATTTTGACATATCCACATACATACTCATGTGTGTATGAGTTTGGGTATAAAAAAATTACATTGACTTTTAATTCCCATTAGGTATAACAACATGGAAAAATTAAAACCCAAATGCAGAATGACTCAAGACTCTACTCAGTTATTGAATATATGTAAGTGGAAATACTTCAAAATATGTTTTATTGGCTACATCTAACATATAAGGACTCTTTTATACCACTCCCCTCTCTCCTTTTAATAAATACCTACCAATTTTCAAAAGTTTGCCCAGGTTTAATGAAAAAATACTCAGATATAGAAATATATATATATATATATTTATATATATATATTTATATATATATGAGAAGGTGACGGCACCCCACTCCATTACTCTTGCCTGGCCAATCCCATGGATGGAGGAGCCTGGTAGGCTGCAATCCATGGTGTCACAAATAGATCGGTACAACTGAGTGACTTCCCTTTCACTTTTCACTTTCATGCATTGGAGAAGGACATAGCAACCCACTCGAATGTTCTTGCCTGGAGAATCCTGGGACAGATGAGCCTGGTGGGCTGCCGTCTGTGGGGTCACACAGAGTTGGACACGTCTGAAATGACAGCAGATATACCTATTTATATGCATATTTATGTATATAGATATACAAATATCTATATAAAATAGATATGTTTCCATTGCAGAAAATGTTGATACCAACCTTAGATCTCAGAATTATTTCCAACTCCATGCTCCAGGTCAACAGGAAATAGCCAAAGTTGTTGCTGACTCAAACAGTTCAAGAGCTGGGAAGCCTGTAGACCTCCTCATTTTCCAAGAGTAATTTTAATCAGAGAAGCTAGAAAAGCCAGAAATTAAGGAAAATAATCAAGCAACAGAAGATAGTAATGATACTTTCACTTTTAACTTTCATGCATTGGAGAAGGAAATGGCAACCCATTCCAGTGTTCTTCCCTGGAGAATCCCAGAGACAGGGGAGCCTGGTGGGCTGCCGTCTATGGGGTCACACAGAGTCGGACACGACTGAGGTGATGTAGCAGACGTAGCAGAAAGGTCTTTAGTTCCTCCTCAAAGGCCATAGATAACATTCTGAGCAATACACTGTGAACAGTTTTAGAGATGTTAAAGCTCCAACCAGGCTGAAATGTACGTACATAGACCACAGAGTAGTTGGAAGCAGACGGTCGATGATGTTGACTCCCAATATCCTCAGTAACAGGCCATTAGTACAATGCCCCAAAACTGATCACAGGTGTGTGATCAGTCATTAAAATCCTTCCCCTGAAAGTATTTGTGAATTTGGGTCTTTGAAGCACCAAAGACTGCTAGGAAACCTTGCTCAGTCCTACAATAAACACATGCTTTCACTGTAACTCAGTCAGTTGATTGATTTTACTTCACAGTAGCGAGTAGATCCAAGTTTGCATGGGTAACAGTAATGAATATTAAGAATGTGTGTCTAGAAGGACGATAAATCGCTTTTAGTTCAGATTTCAAGTAGATTTATTGATATGATTTTTCTGTGTAAAAATTCTTTAGGAATGAGGTTTTGCAGCCTTCATGGCTTTGGTTAGTATTTCTGTAAGCAGTGTGTATTTTAAGTTGATGCTGAAGTAAGCACTGGTTGAACATTATCCTTCAATTGCTCGAAGACCAGTGACTTTGTGATGTCACAGTTACCCTTCAACTGCTAGGTGACTTTGAGGACCTCTGTGATGGTCTAGAGAGGTCTGTAGGCCAGCCAAGCAGCATTTGAAGTTGCAGTGTGTAAAATCAGACAAATGAGAAAAATATCTGAAGAAAGACTTTCTTTGAGATGGCACATATTTCTTCAGAAATTCAAGATGGGACTCCTAAGGATGAATCAACTGGTTCAGAAACCTCCGTTAGATCTTCTTTGTATGATTATACACTTACTAGGGACTCAGTTTTGAGATCTATGATTGAAGAATATGCTTTTCAGGCTTTGTCTGAGGATCTTGTGATAAAAAGGCTATGCTACACAAATTCTGTCTCTGAAACAGATGAGCTGAATGATTTTCTTTCACATTTCCACAAAACTTTGGAGTATAGTTGCAAATTATCAGCTGGAATCTATTAGGTAGGATGAGAGTGGTGTATGTATAGTGATCAGTGAAGAACTTTTGAAAAAGGTCTTGAAAAGAAAGGAGCCTTTCAGAATATTTGAAACCAACAGTATGAAAAGTTTAGTTTGACAGCTTAACCTTTATGGGTTTAATAAAAAGCAACAAACTTTTCAAAGATCTGCTTCACAAGCGGACTTTCTGGAAGAAAACATCTCTCTTTTGAGCAAGGTATTCCAAAAATTTCACTTATTAGCAATACATAAGATTAAATCATGTGACTTAGAAAGCATGTTCACATATGTAGCTAAAACGAATTTGAAATTGAGATAGGGAGGAGGAGCCAAGATGGCGGAGGAGTAGGACAGGGAGAACACTTTCTCCCCCACAAATTCATCAAAAGAGCATTTAAACGTCGAGTAAATTCCACAAAACAACTTCTGAATGCCGGCAGAGGACATCAGGCACCCAGAAAAGCAATCCAACTCTTCGAAAGGAGGTAGGAAAAAATATAAAAGACAAAAAAAGAGACAAAAGAGGGAGGGACGGAGTTCCGTCCCAGGAAGGGAGTCTTAAAAAGAGAGAAGTTTCCAAACACCAGGAAACCTTCTGACTGCCGAATCTGTGCCGAGCTTTGGAAGCACAGAGGGCAACATAACAGGAAGAAAAAATAAATAAACAATTAAAACTCGAAGATTGCGAGTCCTACAGTAACTCCCCCAGCGGAGGAGCAGCGTAGACGCCTGCACGCGCCATTAGCAAGTGGGGGCTGGGCAGGGAGGCGCAGCGCGGGCTGCATCGCTTAGAGTAAGAATCTGGCCTGAATACCCTGAGCACTATCTGAGCGAAATAATCTGGGCTAGCAAACCAGACTGTGGGATATCTACCACGCGAAAAGCCAGCCCCAACTTAAGACACCGCCAGGCCCGTGCACGGAACAAAGAATTGAACAGAGATAGCCGGCTGCAGACCTTCCCCCTCCAGTGACAAGCAGCCAGAGCCGGAAGGGGGCAATCGCAGCCCCAGAGAGACATTATCTATAAAACTGTAAGCAGGCTTCTTTGCTAACTAAAACTTCTTGGGGGTCTGGACGGTTAACATCTGACTGAGAAGGTGCGCCGGTTTTACGCCCAGATAACCGAGTGGCGGGGAGGCGATAAGTCGCAGCATTGGTGCTCGCCAAACACCTCATCACTTGAGCTGCTCGAACCTGGGAAGAGCACAAAACTCAGGCCCAACTGAGTCTGCGCCTCTGAGAACTACCCGAGCGCCTTAACCTGAGCGGCTTGGACCAGGGAGGTACATGCAACTCAGGGCCAGCCTCGGATTGTTCCCGGAGGAACAACCTAGAGCCCGAGCAGTGTGGGCAGGGAGGCTACACGCGCCGAGAGCGGGGGCAGACCCAGTGTGGCTGAGGCACTGCGAGCGCACGCCAGTGTTATTTGTTTGCAGCATCCCTCCCTCCCTCCCCACAGCGCGACTGAACAAAGAGAAGAAATACAGCTCCACCCATCAGAACACCGACACAAGCTTCCCTAACCAGGAAACCTTGACAAGCCACCTGTACAAACCCACACACAGCGAGGAAAAGCCACAATAAAGAGAACTCCACAAACTGCCAGAATACAGAAAGGACACCCCAAACTCAGCAATTTAAACAAGATGAAGAGACAGAGGAATAGCCCGCAGATAAAGGAACAGGATAAATGCCCACCAAACCAAACAAAAGAGGAAGAGATAGGGAATCTACCTGATAAAGAATTCCGAATAATGATAGTGAAATTGATCCAAAATCTTGAAATTAAAGTGGAATCACAGATAAATAGCTTGGAGACAAGGATTGAGAAGATGCAACAAAGGTTTAACAAGGACCTAGAAGAAATAAAAAAGAGTCAATATATAATGAATAATGCAATAAATGAAATTAAAAACACTCTGGAGGCACCAAATAGTAGAATAACAAAGGCAGAAGATAGGATTAGTGAATTAGAAGATAGAATGGTAGAAATAAATGAATCAGAGAGAATAAAAGAAAAACGAATTAAAAGAAATGAGGACAATCTCAGAGACCTCCAGGACAATATTAAACGCTACAACATTCGAATCATAGGGGTTCCAGAAGAAGAAGACAAAAAGAAAGACCATGAGAAAATACTTGAGGAGATAATAGTTGAAAACTTCCCTAAACTGGGGAAGGAAGTAATCACCCAAGTCCAAGAAACCCAGAGAATCCCAAACAGGATAAACCCAAGGCGAAACATCCCAAGACACATATTAATCAAATTAACAAAGATCAAACACAAAGAACAAATATTAAAAGCAGCAAGGGAAAAACAACAAATAACACACAAGGGAAATCCCATAAGGATAACAGCTGATCTTTCAATAGAAACTCTTCAAGCCAGGAGGGAATGGCAAGACATACTTAAAATGATGAAAGAAAATAACCTACAACCCAGATTATTGTACCCAGCAAGGATTTTATTCAAGTATGAAGGAGAAATCAAAAGCTTCTCAGACAAGCAAAAGCTGAGAGAATTCTGCACCACCAAACCATCTCTACAACAAATACTAAAGGATATTCTCTAGACAGGAAACACAAAAATGGTGTATAAATTCAAACCCCAAACAATAAAGTAAATGGCAACGGGATCATACTTATCAGTAATTACCTTAAACGTAAATGGGTTGAATGCCCCAACCAAAAGACAAAGACTGGCTGAATGGATACAAAAACAAGACCCCTACATATGTTGTCTACAGAAGACCCACCTCAAAACAGGGGACACATACAGACTGAAAGTGAAGGGCTGGAAAAAGATTTTCCATGCAAATAGGGACCAAAAGAAAGCAGGAGTAGCAATACTCATATCAGATAAAATAGACTTTAAAACAAAGGCTGTGAAAAGAGACAAAGAAGGTCACTACATAATGATCAAAGGATCAATCCAAGAAGGAGATATAACAATTATAAATATATATGCACCCAACACGGGAGCACCGCAGTATGTAAGACAAATGCTAACAAGTATGAAAGGAGAAATTAACAATAACACAATAATAGTGGGAGACTTTAATACCCCACTCACACCTATGGATAGATCAACTAAACAGAAAATTAACAAGGAAACACAAACTTTAAACGATACAATAGACCAGTTAGACCTAATTGATATCTATAGGACATTTCATCCCAAAACAATGAATTTTACCTTTTTCTCAAGCGCACATGGAACCTTCTCCAGGATAGATCACATCCTGGGCCATAAAGCTAGCCTTGGTAAATTCAAAAAAATAGAAATCATTCCAAGCATCTTTTCTGACCACACTGCAGTAAGATTAGATCTCAATTACAGGAGAAAAACTATTAAAAATTCCAACATATGGAGGATGAACAACACCCTGCTGAATAACCAACAAATCACAGAAGAAATCAAAAAAGAAATCAAAATTTGCATAGAAACGAATGAAAATGAAAACACAACAACCCAAAACCTGTGGGACACAGTAAAAGCAGTCTTAAGGGGAAAGTTCATAGCAATACAGGCACACCTCAAGAAACAAGAAAAAAGTCAAATAAATAACCTAACTCTACACCTAAAGCAACTAGAAAAGGAAGAAATGAAGAACCCCAGGGTTAGTAGAAGGAAAGAAATCTTAAAAATTAGAGCAGAAATAAATGCAAAAGAAACAAAAGAGACCATAGCAAAAATCAACAAATCCAAAAGCTGGTTCTTTGAAAGGATAAATAAAATTGACAAATCATTAGCCAGACTCATCAAGAAACAAAGGGAGAAAAATCAAATCAATAAAATTAGAAATGAAAATGGAGAGATCACTACAGACAACACAGAAATACAAAGGATCATAAGAGACTATTATCAACAATTATATGCCAATAAAATGGACAATGAGGAAGAAATGGACAAATTCTTAGAAAAGTACAACTTTCCAAAACTCGACCAGGAAGAAATAGAAAACCTTAACAGACCCATCACAAGCACGGAAATTGAAACTGTAATACAAAAAAATCTTCCAGCAAACAAAAGCCCAGGTCCAGACGGCTTCACAGCTGAATTCTACCAAAAATTTAGAGAAGAGCTAAAACCTATCCTTCTCAAACTCTTCCAGAAAATTGCAGAGGAAGGTAAACTTCCAAACTCATTCTATGAGGCTACCATCACCCTAATACCAAAACCTGACAAAGATGCCACAAAAAAAGAAAACTACAGGCCAATATCACTGATGAACATAGATGCAAAAATCCTAAACAAAATTCTAGCAATCAGAATCCAACAACACATTAAAAGGATCATACACCATGACCAAGTGGGCTTTATCCAAGGGATGCAAGGATTCTTCAATATCCGCAAATCAATCAATGTAATACACCACATTAACAAATTGAAAAATAAAAACCATATGATTATCTCAATAGATGCAGAGAAAGCCTTTGACAAAATTCAACACCCATTTATGATAAAAACTCTCCAGAAAGCAGGAATAGAAGGAACATACCTCAACATAATAAAAGCTATATATGACAAACCCACAGCGAACATTATCTTCAATGGTGAAAAATTGAAAGCATTTCCTCTAAAGTCAGGGACAAGACAAGGGTGCCCACTTTCAACATTACTATTCAACATAGTTTTGGAAGTTTTGGCCACAGCAATCAGAGCAGAAAAAGAAATAAAAGGAATCCAAATTGGAAAAGAAGAAGTAAAACTCTCACTATTTGCAGATGACATGATCCTCTACATAGAAAACCCTAAAGACTCCACCAGAAAATTACTAGAACTAATCAATGATTATAGTAAAGTTGCAGGATATAAAATCAACACACAGAAATCCCTTGCATTCCTATACACTAATAATGAGAAAACAGAAAGAGAAATTAAGGAAACAATTCCATTCACCATTGCAATGAAAAGAATAAAATACTTAGGAATATATCTACCTAAAGAAACTAAAGACCTATATATAGAAAACTATAAAACACTGGTGAAAGAAATCAAAGAGGACACTAATAGATGGAGATATATACCATGTTCATGGATTGGAAGAATCAATATAGTGAAAATGAGTATACTACCCAAAGCAATTTATAGATTCAGTGCAATCCCTATCAAGCTACCAACATTATTCTTCACAGAGCTAGAACAAATAATTTCACAATTTGTATGGAAATACAAAAAACCTTGAATAGCCAAAGCGATCTTGAGAAAGAAAAATGGAACTGGAGGAATCAACCTACCTGACTTCAGGCTCTACTACAAAGCCAAAGTTATCAAGACAGTATGGTACTGGCACAAAGACAGAAATATAGATCAATGGAACAAAATAGAAACCCAGAGATAAATCCATGCACATATGGACAGCTTATCTTTGACAAAGGAGGCAAGAATATACAGTGGATTAAAGACAATCTCTTTAACAAGTGGTGCTGAGAAATCTGATCAACCACTTGTAAAAGAATGAAACTAGAACACTTTCTAACACCATATACAAAAATAAACTCAAAATGGATTAAAGATCTCAACGTAAGACCAGAAACTATAAAACTCCTAGAGGAGAACATAGGCAAACACTCTCTGACATACATCACAGCAGGATCCTCTATGACCCACCTCCCAGAATATTGGAAATCAAAGCAAAAATAAACAAATGGGACCTAATTAAACTTAAAAGCTTCTGCACATCAAAGGAAACTATTAGCAAGGTGAAAAGACAGCCTTCAGAATGGGAGAAAATAATAGCAAATGTAGTAACCAACAAACAACTAATCTCAAAAATATACAAGCAACTCCTACAGCTCAACTCCAGAAAAATAAATGACCCAATCAAAAAATGGGCCAAAGATCTAAATAGACATTTCCAAAGAAGACATACAGATGGCTAACAAACACATGAAAAGATGCTCAACATCACTCCTTATCAGAGAATTGCAAATCAAAACCACTATGAGGTACCATTTCACGCCAGTCAGAATGGCTGCGATCCAAAAGTATACAAATAATAAATGCTGGAGAGGGTGTGGAGAAAAGGGAACACTCTTACACTGTTGGTGGGAATGCAAACTAGTACAGCCACTATGGAGAACAGTGTGGAGATTCCTTAAAAAACTGGAAATAGAACTGCCTTATGATCCAGCAATCCCATTGCTTGGCATACACACTGAGGAAACCAGAAGGGAAAGAGACACGTGTACCCCAGTGTTCATCTCAGCACTGTTTCTAATAGCCAGGACATGGAAGCAACCTAGATGTCCATCAGCAGATGAATGGATAAGAAAGCTGTGGTACATATACACAATGGAGTATTACTCAGCCATTAAAAAGAATACATTTGAGTCAGTTCTAATGGGGTGGATGAAACTGGAGCCTATTATACAGAGTGAAGTAAGCCAGAAGGAAAAACATAAATACAGTATACTAACGCATATATATGGAATTTAGAAAGATGGTAATGATAACCCTGTATACGAGACAGCAAAAGAGACACTGATGTATGGAGCAGTCTTATGGACTCTGTGGGAGAGGGAGAGGGTGGGAAGTTTTGGGAGAATGGCATTGAAACACGTGAAATGTAAAAAAAAAAAAAAAGAAAGAAAGAAAGAAATTGAGATAGTAAATTTTTAAAAAAATTTTTGTTTTGAAGTTGAGAACAGCTGGAGGTTAAAATATTGGATGTTTAAAAAACTTTCCTAGCAATGTGAAACCAGATACAAGTCCTGAAGCCACTTAAAGTGGTATTTACTGTATATATACAACATATTTTTAGTTGAGCATAATTGCTTTTAACATATTACCTGTTAAAACTACTAATGGAGGTGTTTTATTTGATGCTATTTAATTGGTGTCATTAAAGGAATAATTTTTTATAGCTTAGCTTTGATTGTCAGTTTTACCTTGGTTTATAAAGAAACTAAATAAGTTTTTCTTTGATTTTAGTTACAAACCTACTATAAATCAAATTCCAAACAGGCCATCCCCAACTTTTAGTAAGAATGCAAAGAAGACTTGGAATTAATAATGTGTCTCTAATATCTTCATTAGTTCAAGATAACAAGACGTATGTTAAAGCAAGGGTCAACAAAGATGATCATAACTCTGACTTTCTTCGAGAAACGCGTGGAGAGAGTGCATTTTCAGCCTCCAGAACTTTAAATGTGCCATACATACCAAAGCCTCATAGCAGCCAGATATTTGATAATACAAGCGCTGTAAGTCCATGTGACTTAGCTTCCCCATCACCAATATCACTTAGACAAACAGACCAGATTGTAGTAGATCAACCTGCTGTTTTTAAAACACTGAGCATTTTTAATTGGCACTCACATAGCAGCTACACTCAGGTAAATGGCCACGTTGAGGACTTCGCTACTACAACTACATCTACTTCTCAGAACCACATTGTGTCTCCATTACAAATCAGTTATTCCAGACTGATGGTGGAATCTTCTAAATTTCCAGTCACATATAGCAATATGTCAGCACATGACAGCCCTTTTCCTATCCTGCAAGAGACAGGCAACTCATGGTCCTCAATGTCAATGATCGCTTATACATCTGCCTCCTCTCTTTCAAGTCAACTGATCAACAATCATCATCAGATGAAAACTATGCTAATTAAAACTGACCTATCAAATAAGTGTCAGATTATGGAGCCTAAAGAAGATTGAACTTTATATTGGGAGATGTCAACAAATACCTAAAATTCTTGCATTTCAACAATAAATTTACATATTCATCTTCATAGTTTCATTTTCTATTTTCAAACAATGAAGAGTAAAATTATGCTTTAGTTCAAATGGCTGGCTATTTTACTGCATGGTTTTATAAACTCTACAGTTCAAGACAAAATTTGTTATGCATCCTAGGTAAATGACACCTGATCTAATGTTTGTAAGCAAAAAAAAAAAAGAGAGAGAGAACAAAGGGAAAATAGATAATGGATGTAAAGTGATTTCTGAAATCATCCCTGCTGAAATGAATGGGTGGCTCAATTAGGATGGCATGGGTGAAGGAAGAGATGCAAATAAAATCAGAAAAATGGAAATACACAGGATGTACCTTAGTGTGTTCACAGTTACCTTATATTCTATTAGTTACTGGTAGAGTCTTAAAAGGTTAGACAGCAGATTTTCTTCATTATAGAAAGTCATTTCATCCTTGAAATATAGACAGGGTAGCATGTCCAAAATCATGATCACCATTATACCATGACTGTGTACCAAAGATAACATGACATAATCAGTGATTGTCCCATGGTAAGCACAAGATATATAGTTTACAGGTGGTATGCTGTAGGGTTATTTCTGCTCTACTGTCCTTAAGGCATGCCTTTATTTCCTGACACCAAGATCCACTCTATATTTCCTAAGACATGTTTCAATGTTGCTTATCTGTCCCCACAGAGACAGATACATTCCTGATGGTGTTTGCAGCACATCAGCATGGTCAACAAGTTCTTTGAAGACATGATATATTTTCCTTAGTAATTTCATTATCTTTCTCTTCTGGAGCTACAATCACACAAACTATTTTCAGTCATGCTAAGACCCTTCTCAGATTTTTGCCTCAATTCTTTCTTGGGGTTGGAAGGAACTTCTGTTTGCCCTCCTACCAAGGTGAGCGCAGATATCATGTCTTCAATGTGTTTTATGTCTACTCTCATTTTTTAATGTATCTTTCACATCAGGTGAAACTTAGAGCCTGCAAATGACACATTTTAAGCACTTACTAAATTATCAATAAAGAAATGTAATAACCAATCAATGCTCTACACATTACTTAACAGCATCCTATAACGTGCACTTATCATAATTCACCTTTCCTATTTGCTGAGAAATTATTACAAGTTGATACCTATTTATTGTATTTACATGAATGTTAAATGTGGGAATTCAAATTATAAAATGATTGCTGCTTTTATGAAATTTACAGTCTACAATAACCCATTCTAAGCATGTTGTTTCAGGCCACAGTTCCCTAAAATGCAGTAGTAGTTACAGAGACATGTATCCAAAGGGGTGGGAGGAGAAGAAGAAAAGGAATCATTTATTTTAATAATCTAGAAAAGTCATGGAGTAAGCAAGGATCAAAATCAATCGTGGATCCTAAATATATTTCAGTTTGAAATACTCTGAACAGAGTCCCTGCTTGTTGGACTATCCACACTGTCATGAAGACTACCTAGAAATATTGGCAATCTCAAATTTGTGGTCATTCCTTCAGATGGCAGTGGGAACATCAAGTCATGTCCCTGTTTTGGTATGGTAACCCCCATAGGACAACACCAAGCTAAGTTCAACGTTCTCATTCTTGCAGCTAACGGACAGTGAAATCTGTCAAATATCTGTGTAGTTAAGGGAGTGGTAGAAAAATCACACTCTTTTTCTTTCACTGAAATGTTTTGCTAAATGTAAGAGAGAATACTATGCTTTAGAGAGGTGAGCATTTTGGAGCCATTGTAAGAGTTATTGAAATTGGTGTCCTTAGTAATCATTTCGAGACCAAAGTCCAATAGCCTTGTTTTAAATTTCAGGTGTCTTACTATGTAGTCAAATTTGCATGCTTTGTACAATATCACCTTAAAGGCAATTCCATCTTCCATTTCATTGCCTTGTACTGACTAATCCTTCTCAGTCCCTTTTATCTTCTTTTCATGCTCTGCTTTGAGTGGCAGGTCCTTCTCAAAAAGAACAGGATTAATTCATGTCATCCTCTGTCATAACTTGGAAGAGGCATGGATAAGGATATTCAACATATCATGTTGAAAAGCTGCTGTTTTTGTTCCTTCATGAGAGCATATTAGTAAACTGTACTTCAATTGTCTGATCAAAAGAAGCCTGGTAAATGATCCTTTACCTTGATGATCAATTCCCAGATGGCTTCAACATATTGGTGCCTTTAATTCTCAAAAGAATAAAGAAAATAGCTCAATACATTAGGGAAACATTGCACATGAATTCAAATTTTCTTTCCTTTATGCATTTACCTTATAATTGGTGCCTAAAATTGTAAAACAATGGAAACAGATTCAGACTTTCATTGTAAAACAATGGAAATGGTTTCAGTGGAAACAGTGTCAGACTTTATTTTTGGGGGCTCCAAAATCACTGCAGATGGTGACTGCAGTCATGAAATTAAAAGACACTTACTCTTTGGAAGGAAAGTTTGGACCAACCCAGAGAGCATATTGAAAAATAGAGACATTACTTTGCCAACAAAAGTCCATCTAGTCAAGGCTATGGTTTTTCCAGTGGCCATGTATGGAAATGAGAGCTGGACTGTGAAGAAAGCTGAGAGCCAAAGAATTGATGTTTTTGAACTGTGGTGTTGGAGAAGACTCTTGAGAGTCCCTTGGACTGCAAGGAGATCCAACCAGTCCATCCTAAAAGAGATCAGCCCTGTGTGTTCTTTGGAAGGAATGATGCTAACGCTGAAACTCCAGTACTTTAGCCACCTCATGGGAAGGGTTGACTCATTGGAAAAGACTCTGATGCTGGGAGGGATTTAGGGCAGGAGGAAAAGGGAACGACAGAGGATGAGATGGCTGGATGGCATCACCAACTCGATGGATGTGAGTTTGAATGAGTTCTGGAAGTTGGTGATGGACAGGGAGTCCTGGCCTGCTGCGATTTATGGGGTTGCAGAATCGGACATGACTGAGAGACTTAACTGAACTGAACTGAACTGAAAATTGTAAAAGTAAAAACAAAAATGTAAGTGAGGTAAATACAGCAAATTGAGGCAAAAAGTAGAAATATTGGATGGAGAAGGTTAGAGGATGAAATTGGATGCTTAAAATATAACAAGCAAAATTGTAACTGCAGGGCCTAACGAGGTCAAAATGACTTCCACATTGTTACCCTGCATTATTTCCATTTTAGCAAATCACAGAAGTTTTACATGCAAAATATTCTAAGATCCCATGGGATCCAGAACAACGTTATGTATAGCAAAGCATTCTGACTTAAAATGTCACTAGACTGAAATCATTCAACTACAAAATAACTTCCAACCTTAAGCCTAAAAACAAATATCAGAGAACTCTGTGCAGTTCGTAGGTTTCCTTCTGTGAGTCCTTTGGTTTTATTTTCCTTTCATAATTGTGTTTTGAGTATATAAGACTGAGACTGTGCTTGTGTGTGTGTGTGCACATCAGATTAAAAATGTGTTTGTGAGTGTATGTCTAGGTTCTCCTTTGGACTTTTATGTTAGAGATTTCGGCTGAAGAAATGGCTAATTCAAAAATATAAAGAGGCACAAATTAAAATGCCCACTCAAATCATCCCTCCCCTCCCTCTCCCACAGAGTCCAAAAGACTGTTCTATACATTTGTGTCTCTTTTCCTGTCTCACATACAGGGTTGTCATTACCATCTTTCTAAATTCCATATATATGCCTTAGTATACTGTGGAGAGGCAATGGCACCCCACTCCAGTACTCTTGCCTGGAAAATCCCATGGAGGGAGGAGCCTGGTAGGCTGTAGTTTATGGGATCGCTAAGAATTAGACACGATGGAGAGACTTCACTTTCACTTTTCACCTTCATGCATTGGAGAAGGAAATGGCAATCCATCCAGGATTCTTGCCTGAAGAATCTCAGGGATGGCGGAGCCTGGTGGGCTGCTGTCTATGGGGTCACACAGAGTCGGACATGACTGAAGTGACTTAGAAGCATACTGTGTTGGTGTCCTTCTTTCTGGCTTAATTCACTCTGTATAATAGGCTCCAGTTTCATCCACCTCATTAGAATGGATTCAAATTGAAACATGTATAATATATATAAGAAATGAATTGCCAGTCCAGGTTTGATGCAGGATACAGGAAGCTTGGGGCTGGTGCACTGGGATGACCACTGGGATGGTATGGGGAGGGAACTAGAAGGAGGGTTCAGGATGGGGAACACATGTACACCCTTGGCAGACACATGTTGATGTATGGCAAAACCAATACAATATTGTAAAGTAAAAAATAAACATAATAATAATAATAAATGCCAAAAAGCTCAAGACAACTGGCTGAGTTTCAGAAGTTGAAAGCATTTCAGTAATAACCAAGCTACTCCATCCTAACTTTTGTACAAACTATGGTACTCTCCCAATCACCTAGCAAAAATTTAATGGGACCTTAGATGTTTATTATGTCTGGCAATAACAAAACACAAACCTGCTAATATGGCAGTACCAGAGAAGGCTCAGTAGATGCCTGAAGTTTCAACCAGGCCTTCCTATAATAGGATACTACCTTCCTACAGGAGGCTGGACACTCACCAATAACAAAGAATACTCTTAGGCATCAAAGAACCTAAGGATGAAATCTATAATTCTATTCCCACATGGTTGACATTGATTTCCCCCTTCCCAAGAGGGGAACTTCTGACAGACAGTTAAAATAGAAGGAAGTTATAACATAGCCCACATACTTCTTACATAATACCTTAAATGTCCAAGCCCAACTACACTACTAAGATGATGACAATACAGGAGTTCCAGCTTCAAATCTGTGTGGCAGTCATCATATAAACATTTTATGAATATTTGAGATGCACTGATAGTACAAATCTATTAAGCCAGAAGCCTTGAGATCTGATTCAAAGAGGAAAACTGTGTACTCCATGTCCTCAGTTTTATGGGACATTCACACGCATTCACACATTTCCACAATCCTCAACCTTTATCTGAAGTCAAAAACTGACATTAAGAGGAATGGTCTATTTACACAGAAGCCAAGCGTAAAAGTCAAAAATGGATCCAGTCTCCTACATACTTCCATGCTCAGTAACGGAACCCCTTGTAAGCATTCCTAAGGGCAACTAGGATAAACAACTCAAAGATGCTTCTCCCAGGATAAGAGAGGTTGATTGAGAAGCTATAAGTGTGCTTAACTTAGAGATAACCCTTAAGATCACATACCATTCCTGTTAACACATCAGAAGATGGACAGCTCTACCAGGTATTTACAGACAATGTCTGCTTCTGCCTAAGGCCAAGCTTATAGATCCAAGTGGCAGGTGGGATAAAGTTTCCATCTCAGGATATCATATGACACCGCCGGTGTTCTCCTTCTCTGGGAAGCTTTAAAAAGACATTGTGGGAAGTACAATATGAGGGAGGAAAACAAGGAAACTGACAAGAGCTGTGTTCTTTCTAAATGTCCCAAATCTCACTTATCATTCCAATTACAATGACAGACTTAACATGCAATCTGAACCATGTCCCAAGCATTGCCAGTTCTAACTTTTTGATGTTGTTCAGTCACTCAGACTTGTCAGACTCTTGTGACTCCATGTACAGCAAGAACCCAGGGCTCACCTGCCATTCAAATCTCCCAGAGTTGTATTCAAACCCATGACCTTTGAGTCAACAATGCTTTTCAGCCATCTCACCCTCTGTCGTTTCCTTCTTCTCCTGTGCTCAATCATTCCCAGCATCAGTTTCTTCCCAGTGATTTTGCTCTTGGCTTCAAGAGGCTGATATATTGGCTCTTCATGTGCAGCATCAGTCCTTCTGAGAATAATCTGAAATCATTTCCTTCACACTTTATTAGTTTGAACTCCATTCTCAACATGTCTTCTCTAGCCCTCCTGTTGTAAAGCATCTATATTTTGGCAGTCAGTTCTTGTGTTCCTGCTCACTCCTCCATACATTACTCCTGAAAATCAACTTTGACCATTCAGGCCTTTTTCAATAATCTCTCAGCTTTGTAATATGGTTTTGAGATTGGTCATAGCTTTTCATCCAATGGGCAAGTGCCTTTTTGTTTCATGGCTTCAGTCCCATCATGCAGTCATATCAGAGATCAAGAAAGTGAAACCTGTCACTAATTCAATTGTATCTCATTAAAATATCTCAAAATGATGGGGCCAAATTCCATGATCTTATGTTTTGTGTCTGCTTTTGTATTGAGTTTTAATTCAGCTTTCTCAATTTCTCCTTTCACCTTTAGTTCCTAGTGTTTTTCAGCCATTTATATGTTGTCATCTTAAAACTAAGGTTATTCATACTTCTCACAGTAATTTTGTTTCCCACTTCAGATTCTTTCAGCAAGTTACTTTCCATGAAGTACTCTGCACATAAGTCAAATAAGCTGGATGAAAATATATAGCCTTGATGTATTTCCTTCTCCATTTCCTGGAGAAGGAAGTGGCAACCCACTCCAGTGTTCTTGCCTGGAGAATCCCAGGGATGGGGAAGCCTGGTGGGCTGCCGTCTATGGGGTCACATAGAGTCGGACACGACTGAAGTGACTTAGCATAGCACAGCATTTCCTTCCCTATTTTGTACCAGTTCATTGTTCTTTGTCCAATTCCAACTCCTGTGTCTTGACTTGCCTCCAGCCTTCTGTGGAAACAGGGACAGTAGTCTGGTATTCTTATCTCCTTAAGAATTTTCCACAATTTGTTGTGACCCTCACAGTCAAAGGTCTTCCCTGGTGTATCAGATGATAAAGCATCTGCCTGCAATGGGGCAGAACCAGTTTGGTACCTGGGTTTGGAAGATCCCCAGGAGAAGGAAATGGTAGGCTACAGTCCATGGGGTCACAAAGAGTCAGACACGACTGAATGACCTCATTTTCACACACAGTCTAAGCCAGTAAGAGATAATAAAGTAGATGTAGATGACTTTATGAAGCCCCCTTGCTTTTTTCTATGATCCAAACTCAATTTAAGGTTTACCTATTAATATTACATGAGTACGACTAACTATACCTTCCTGTTCTCTTATATATATATATATATATATATATATATATATATATATATATATATTTTTTTTTTTTTTTTTTTCCTCAGTCTCTCTTTTTCAAGCTATCATCTACATATTTTTACGTTCCTGGGCATTTGCCACCTTCTTATACAAGAATTAAATTATTATCATGCCAGTCTCTGGCCTTTGACACCTCTGTAAAACAACTAAGTTTCCAGGACAGAATGAATCTGTGCTCTGGGAAAACGTCAGGACATTTTGATAAATAGCTAGATATTTTCAGGAACTGACTGATTTTGAGAAAAATTCCTGTACCATCACTTATCTGGAAAAAACTATGTTTCCTCATGTTGATGAGAATTTCTCATTAGCAGAAATTTTAGGAAAAATAAATGTGCTTATTGGAATGTTCATGTTAGTGAAGTACCAATTATGTGAGTATGTATGTAGCTTCCCATCAGACAGATTAATTTATGTCAAGCAAATTTGTTGTTTCACCAGCATGTCTAAAAGAATTACCTAATTTGCCTAGAAAGGAAATCAAAACTTCTGATTTGACAGAAAATAAAAGAGCACATTGAGTGCAACTCTCTCCATGGAAGCATCACAAATAACCCTTCTATAAAGGCAACAGTTCCTCCAGAACATCAAATGAATATTAGCAGACGATCTTGCTTAAGAGAGACTATATGAAAAGTAGACATAACTGAAAAGAACGGAGGGAAGATGGGAGAAGGAGGACGAGACAAATAGAAACAAATATGTGTCCTGGGTTAGGATTTGGAGAAGCAAGGAATAGATTGAGGATTCAGATAAGTCACCTCACTAAACTTAAATTTCTTTTGATTGAAAGGAAGCAAGGTGAAGAAGATGATGACATTTAGTTTGTCTAGAGTAAGAATCAAATAGAGAATGTGTTGTGTGGTCCTGCATCCCCCAAACTGCAATGCAGGTCAAGTAGTGTGCATAGGGCCTGGAAGATGAAACATGAGGTTAGAAAGCCTACCTGGGAGGGTTGGTTTTTGACTATGTGGAGATGGAATGTTGGATCTGTGATGACAAGGTGTGTAGAAAGGAATGGCTTTTGAAAATTCCCAAACTGACAAAGAAGCAGGACCTTAGGGCTCAAGTCACCCAGCGAGGTGGTGAGAGTATTGAATTTTCCCCTCTTGCCACATACTAAGACCTACTATCAGATGATAGAAAAGACTAGCCAGAACTACCACCCATGCTTCTGCCACCACAAGCTAGAAGATGATCGCATTAGCGCCATATCATTTCTGCCTGTGATTGCTGGTTTCTCAGAAAAACTGACACCACCAGGGTTCCAAAACTCCAAGCACCTGTAAAATGTGATGGCTTTTTCAAAGATCTGCTTCACTAGCTGACCGTCTGGCAGGAGAAAAAGAAGTCTCTGTTTTGAGTAAGGCACTCCATAAATTTCAATTATTATAGGAAATATATATTTTTAAAATATAGTGACAGTTTAACTGTGTTAACAAAGGTAGCTAAAACTGACTTTAAAATTGAGATAATATGCTGCTGAAATATTTTTCTATTCTTCTCAAGTTGAGAAGAGCTGGATATTAAGACATTTTAAGTGTAACAAATTTAAGTTTTAAGTTCCCCTAGCAACTTGGAACCAGAGAGAAATCCTGAAGCACTTAAAGGAGTATATGGTGTGGATATATAATATATTGTTACATGAGGAAATAATTCAAATATTTAAATATTTAAAACTATTAGTGGAGGTGTATTATTTGAGGCTATTATCTTTGTATGTTTAAAGGAACGATATTTTGAGTCTGGCTGTTTCTCTATTTTACCTTGGTTTGAAAGGTCACTAATAATGTTCTTCTTTGGTTTTAGTTGAAGTTATCTCATAATCCAAATGTTAAGCGATACTACCCCCAAGTTTTACTAAGAATGGAAAGAAGAGTTGGCACTAAAAATATCTCTCCAGTACCTTCATTAGTTTGAGATTACAAGATGAAGCATGCTAAAGGAAGGAGTAATGTGGATGATCATATCTCCTGGATTCTTCCCGAAACTAGAGGAGAGTGTGTATTTTCAGCCTTCACAATTCTAAGTGTGTCTTTCATACGAAATTCTTCTACAAGCCACATAGTTGCTAGTGCAAGTGTCCCAACTCAAAGTGATTTTTTTCTTCATCATCAATGTCAGTTAGACTGAAAGAGCAAAGTGTGATAGATCAAACTGATGTTTAAAATCTGTTGATCTTTTTACATCAGCATTCACAGAGCAACTACAATCAAGCAAATGGTCACAGGGAGAATTTTGTTACTATGACTATTTCTGTTTCTCAGTACCACATCATATCTCTTTTGCAGATACATGATTTTGACTGATGATCAGCCTTTTACCTTTACAGTTAGATACAGCAATATGTCAGCCCATGAAGATATTTTCCCTAAACTGCAACTGGGAGGCATGGTTCCCAGTGCAAACAATACTGATGCATTTACTACTTCTCTTTCAAGGTCAACTCATCAGCCATCTTTCATATAATTACATATAATTTCTTTCATATAATTACTAATTACAACTGATATCCCAAGTAGGAACCTGATCATGCAGGATATTGTAGATTAAAATTTATGTTGGTGATGCCAACAAATTCCTATATTTCTCTTATTTCAATATTAAATTTACATCTTCACCTTCATAGTTTCACTTTCTACTCTGAAATAATTAAGAGGAATATAAGGCTTTATCTCAATGCCTGTGTTTATATAAATGTGCACTTGTATAAACTGTCGGGCTTTTGAATGGTCCTCTGAATTATATTCATCCATTGCAGTGAATTTTAATTCATTGAATCCTGAAAGTCTGATGTTCACACGTGTCATCTTCTGTTTGACCACTCCAATTTACCTTCCTTCACAGACCTAGCATTCTAGGTTCCTATGAAATATCGTTCATTACAGCATCAAACTGTACTTTTATCCATAGTCATATCCACAATTATGTGTTGTTTTTCCTTTGGCTCCATCTCTTCTTTTTTAGTGATTTCCAGAAGCATAGAGGACACCGACAAACCTGGAGAGTTTACCTTTCAGTGTCCTATCTTTTTGGCTTATCATATTGTTCATGGGGTTTTCAAAGCAAGAATACTGAAGTGCTTTTCCATTTCCCTTCTCCAATGAACCACATTTTGCCAGAATTCTCCACCATGTCCAATCCATCCTGGGTGGCCCTACGTGGCATGTCTCATAGTTTCATTGAGGTAGACAAGGCTGTGATCCATTTGATCAATTTGGTTAGTTTTCTGTGATTGTGGTTTTCATTCTGTCTGCCCTCTGATGGATAAGGATAAGAAGGCTTGTGAAAACTTCCTGATGGGAGAGACAGACTGTGAGTGAACCTAGGCCCTGTTCAGGCCTAATTATGGTATGAGTAATGAAACTAATCGGTAGTAGTCCTTTCTTCAAAAGGACTTGAGCAGGCACTCTTGTATTCAATGCCCACCACCTTGCTGCATCCCATTCTTGGACCATGCCTCTGCTGGAGACTCCTAGACACTCGCAAGCAAGTCTGACTCAGTCTTTTGTGGGGACACTGCCCTTACTCTTGGCTCCTGGTGGACACAAGGTTTTGTTTGTGCCCTCCAACAGTCTGTTTCAGTCCTGTGGAAGTTCTATAATTAAATCAACTGGCCTCCAAAGTCAAATTCCCTGAGGGTTCTCAATCCCTTTGCCAGATCCGCAGGTTGAGAAATCTCTAGTGGTCCTAAAACTTCCTTACCTGTACAAGAAATTCTTTAGAATAATTATCCTGCAATTTGTGGATTGTGCACTAGGCCACTTTTTGGTGGGTTGAAAGGTTACCTCCTCTGAGAGGGCTTATATCACAAACTGCATGAACAAGGTCTGTAGCAGACAGAGCCTCTCTTCCATGTTAGGCCATTGCTGACCCATGCTTCTGCAAGAGACACTCAATCACTCAAAAGCAGTTCTGACTCTGTCTTTGTGCGTTCCTTGGGTATAGGTGCACAAAATATTTTATTGAGCACTCTCAGTGTGGCTGGTAAGTATTGATTTTAAATGGAAATTCACCCCTTCTACAATCTTGTTGGGTCTTTTCCTTTGCCATGGACATGTCTTTTTGTTGTTGTTGTTGTTGTTGTTGTTGTTGTTCTTTTTGGTGGGACCCAACATTCTCCTGTCAATGATCATTCAGCAGAAAGCTGTAATTTTGGATCTCTCACAGGAAAAGATGAATTCACACCCTTCTACTTCGCCATCCTCACTTACTCTTGGGCACAAACCGGCAAAGGGCAAAATGTCTACATCCCACCTCTGAAATTTCTTCACCTTTCTGCACTGTCAGATAGGCTAGAAGCCCATGGACAGAGCGAAGGTCACCTCCTCTCTTCTAGGATGTCTGTCTTTTCACAATGAATAATCCTACCTTATCATGTCATTTGTCTCACATGATGATATTATTTGTGACGTGTAAAGAGAGAATGTGCTTTTTGATGGGCTGACCCAAGGCAGCACTATCCCAGAGCCTTCCTCTAATATTGAAAACTTCTCCAGTGCAGTATCTTATCTTTCTGTTCCTCCTCCTTCCAGTCTCTACTCTTTTCTGAAGGACCTTCACCTCTTCACAGACTTAGATCCAGTTATAGCCATATCCACCATTTCGACAGGCCAGCCCAGTTATCATAGACTGAAAGGTCCACAGGTTATGCTTTAAAAGCCCCACACCACTGGATTTACACTGGATGAGTCCTCAAGCCTTCCACATACATTTTATGTACACACACACATCAACACAGCAGACACTGTGAGCTTCTTTATGTCTCTTGATGTAAACCCAAATTTGTGAACACACTGTTCTGTGTTGTCACTGGCCATTATTTCCTCATTCCTGTCTTGAACAGGACGACCTCAGAGATGCATGGGCCAGTCTCCCACACTCTGTGGATGCCTGGTGCAGCCTTCTGCTTGCTCCATATCTCACGGTCTGTAACATTCATTTCTGTCAGCTGTGGTTGGACACAATCCACACAGAAAATCACACAAACCTGGGCAACAAGCTCATGTGGGTAGGCACACAAATGTTTAAGGCACGTGGAAACATAAGCAAACAGTGAATATAGATGTTTCCAGTGCTTCATATGAAATACAGCTATTTCCATTTTCTTATAGGAAAATCTCCATTCTAAGCTGAAATATGAAGTATAGAGAAGTCCAAGTCCATGATGGAGACTTAGCACCTAGGTTTTCATGCAGTACATTCAAACCATTCCCCACTTCATGGAATCAATCCTTTGTTTTGGTATATATTATTAGAAATACAGCAAACTCCTTACTTCACTTAAAAAAAGGGGTGCCCAGATTTTCATTTGTACAATAGAGATAATTCCATTTTCATAAGGGTTTTCCATATCTTCAGAAACCACTGCCAAGATTGTCCTATGTGAAATATCCAGAACTTCACATTTAATGGTAGAAAACCACCATCTAGATAGATATGATCGATGGACAAGTCCAAATTTCACATAAGAAAAAGAGGTTCAAGATTTTCATAAAGTGAGATAAAAACTGTGATATATCATGGAGGAAAACAAGCATCACTATATTTGCATGTAAAAATATAGGTACTTCTACATTTGAGATCAGTTCAGTTCAGTCTCTCAGTCGTGTTCAACTTTAATGACCCCATGTACTGCAGCATGTCACGTGTCCGTGTCTATCACCAACACCCAGAACCTCTGTAAACTCATGTCCATCAAGTTGATGATGCCATCTAACCATCTAATCCTCTGTCATCCTCTTCTCTTATTGCCTTCAATGATTCCCAGCATCAGGGTCTTGTCCAATGAGTCCATTCTTCACATCAAGGGCCAGACTATTGAAGTTTCAGCTTCAGGATTAGTGCTTCCAATGTATATTCAGGACTGATTTACTTTAACATCCTTGCAGTGGAAGTGACTCTCAAGAGTCTTCACCAACACCACATTTTAAAAGCATCAATTCCTTTCATATGAAACGAGTTGCCAGTCCAGCTTCGATGCACGATACTGGATGCTTGGGGCTGGTGCACTGGGATGACCCAGAGGGATGGTATGGGGAGGGAGGAGGGTTCAGGATGGGGAACACATGTATACCTGTGTCGGATTCATTTTGATATTTGGCAAAACTAATACAATTATGTAAAGTTTAAAAAATAAAAAAAAATTTTCAAAAAAAGGAAAAAAAAGAAAGAAAGAAATTGTATTGGTGAAGGGTTTTTCACTTGTTAGGCCAATGTTTGTTGCTAAGTTTCCATATCCCTTACCTGCTGTGTCCCTGGCAGTGTATTTATTAATATAATTGGTGTAAGTAGTAGCTTTAATGTTTGTAACCTTGGACCCTTGAGTTAATTATTTTTCTTGTTGTAGCCCACCACACCTTTACCCTATAGGAATGCAACTTTATCTAATGCTTTTGGATGGTGGCACCTGACTAATCACCTTCAGAGAAAAATAAGTTTTCTGAAGAAATGATCTTAAAATGTTAACAGTCCTCTGGGCCAGAAGATGATGCAAATCACCTAAACTTTTGCATATGATAAGTTTGCAGGAAGAAAGCCTGGCTTACTGTATGACTCTACCCTTTCCCCCATTATCCTCTATGCATAACTTAAGGTATAAAAACTACTTTGGAAAATAAAGTGTGGGCCTTGTTCACCGAAAAAATAAATAAATAAATAAATAAAAGCATCAATTCCTCCATGCTCAGCTGTCTTTCCAGTCATGACCTCTGGAAAAACCATAGCTTTGACCAGGTGGACCTTTGCTGGCAAACAATGTCTCTGTTTTTGAATATGTTGTCTAGGTAGTTCCCGGCTTTTCATCCAAACAGTAAGTACTGTTTAATTTCATGGCTGCAGTCACAATCTCCAATAATTTTGGAGCCCCCCAAAATAAAGTCTTTTGGTATTTTCATTGTTTCTCCATCCATTTGCTAAGCAATGATGAGACCAGTTATCATGATCTTACTTTTTGAATGTTGAGTATTAAACCACATTTTCCACTCTTTTTCATTTTCATCAAGAGCTTCTTTACATTTCTTCACTTTTTGCCATAAGAGTGATTTCGTCTAAGTATCTGAGGCTGTTGATATTTCTCCCAGCATTCTTGATTCATGCTTGTGCTTCTTCAAGCCTGGCATTTAGCATGTTGTACACGACATAAGAACTATGGACGGAGGTTTGTGACATTGTACAGGGAACAGAAATCAAGACCATCCCCAGCACAAAGAAAAAGGAAAAAAAAAAAAAAGCAAAGCAGCTGTCTGAGGAGGCCTTACAAAGAACTGTTAAAGAAGACAAGACAAAAGCAAAGGAGAAAAGGAAAGATTTATCTATTTGAATGCAGAGTTACAAATAATATCATGGAGTGTTAGAAAGTCTTCCTTAGCAATCAATGCAAAGAAATAGAGGAGAACAATAGAATGGGAAAGACTAGAGTCTATTCAAAAAATTAGACATACCAAGGGAACATTTCTTGCCAAAATGGCCTCAATAAAGAACAGAAATGGTATGGACCTATCAGAAGCAGAAGATATTAAGAGGTCTCAAGAATACACAGAAGAACTATACAAAAACCATTTTCATGACCTAGATAATCACAATGGTGTTATCACTTAGTCTCACCTAGAGCCAGACATCCTGGAATGAGAAGTCAAGTGGGCCTTAGGAAACATCACTATTAACAAAGCCAGTGGAGGTGATGGAATTCCAGTTCAGCTATGAGAAATCCTAAAAGATGATGCTGTGAAAGTTTTGCACTCAATATGTTAGCAAATTTGGAAAATTCAGCGGTGGTCACAGGACTGGAAACAGTCAGCTTTCATTCCAATCCCAAAGAAAGCCAATGCCAAAGAATGCTCAAACTATCGCACAATTGCGCTCACCTCACACACTAGTAAATAATGCTCAAAATTCTCTAAGTCAGAGTTCGATATGTGTGACCATGAAGTCCTAGATGTTTAAAGTGGTTTTAGAAAAGGCAGACGAACCAGACATCAAATTGCCAACATCAAGGCAATGGCACCCCCACCTCAGTATTCCTGCCTGGAAAATCCCATGAATGGAGGAGCCTGGAAGGCTGCAGTCCATGGGGCCACCGAGGGTCAGACACGACTGAGCGACTTCATTTTTCACTTTCAGGTATTGGAGAAGGAAATGGCAAACCACTGCAGTGTTCTTTCCTGGAGAATCCCAGCGATGGGGGACCCTGGTGGGCTGCCGTCTATGTGGTTACACAGAGTCAGACACGACTGAAGTGATTTAACAGCAGTAGCAGCAGCTACTATCATCAAAAAAGCAAGAGAGTTCCAGAAAAATATCTATTTCTGCTTGTTTGACTATGCCAAAGCCTTTGACTGTGTGGATCACAATAAACTATGGAAAATTCTGAAAGAGATGGGAATACCAGACCACCTGACCTGACTCCTAAGAAACTTGTATGCAGGTCTGGAAGCAACAGCTGGAGCTGGAGATGGAACAGCATTTTGGTTCCAAATAGGAAAAGGAGTATGCCAAGGCTGTATATTGTCACCCTACTTATTTAACTTAAATGTAGAGTACATCATGAGAAAAGCTAGGCTGAAAGAAACACAAGCTGGAAGCAAGATTGCTGGAAGGAATATCAATAATGTCAGATACGAAGACAACACCACACATAGGGCAGAAAGTGACGAACAACTAAAGAGCTTCTTGATTAAAGTGATGAGGAGAGTGAACAATTTGGCTTAAACCCCAGCATTTACAAAAACTAAGATCATGGACTCTGGCCCCATCACTTCATGCCAAATAGAATGGGAAATGGTGGAAAGAGTGCCTGACATTATTTTAATTTTTATTTATTTATTTATTTTTGGTGGTGCGTCTCCAAATCACTTCAGATGATGATTGAAGCCATTAAATTAAAAATGCTTACTCTTTGGAAGGAAAGTTATCACCAACCTAGACAACATATTAAAAAGCAGAAACATTAGTTTGCCAACAAAGGTCTGTCTAGTCAAGGCTATGGTTTTTCCTGTAGTCATGTATGGATGTGTTATTTGGACTATAAAGAAAGTTAAGAACCAAGAATTGATAATTTTGAAATGTGATGTTAGAGGAGAGTCTTGAAAGTGCCTTGGACTGCAAGGAGGTCCAATGAGTACATCCTAAAGGAGATCAGTCCTGGGCTTTCATTGGAAGGATTGATGTTGAAGCTGAAACTGAAATACTTTGGCCACCTGATGCAAACAATTGACTCATGGAAAAGCTTCTGATACTTCAAAATATTGAGGGCAGGAAGATAAAGGGATGGCAGAGGATGAGATGGTTAGATAGCATCTCCAACACAATTGACATGAGTGGGTAAACTCAAGGAGCTGGTCACGGACAAGGAGGCCTGGCATGCTGTGGTTCATGGGGTCACAAAGAGTTGGACACCACTGAACTATTGAAGTGAACATTACATACAATTTAAATAAGCAGGGTGACAGTATGCAGCCTTGTCATACCCTTTTCCTTTTGAGAAGCATTCAGTTGTTTTACATTCAGTTCTAACTGTTGCTTCTTGAGCTGAAACAGATTTCCTGGAGGCAGGTAAGGTGATCCGCTATTCCTATCAGTTTAAGAATTTTCCAGTTTGTTTTGATCCACACAGTCAAAAGCTTTGGTATAAACAATGAAGAAGAAATAGATTTTCCCCACCTTTGGAGCTCTCTTGTCACTTTGATAACCCCACACATGTTGGATATTTGATCATTAGTTCCTCTGCCTTTATTAAATCCAGCTTGAACATCGGGGATTTCATGGTTCATGTACTGTTGAAGCCTGGCTTGGAGAATTTTGAACATTACTTTGCTTCCGTTTTAGATGAGGACAATTGTATGGTTGTGTGAACAGTTTTTGGAATTGCCTGTCTATGGAATTGGATGAACTTTCCCAGTTCTGTGTCCACTGTTGAGTTTTCCAAATTTGCTGGCATATTGAATGAAGCATTCCCATAGCTATGAAATAACTCAAGTAGAATTCCATCAATTCCACAAGCGTTGTTCATAAGGATGCTTCATAAGGACTCCTTGACTTCACATTCTAAGATGTCTGGCTCTAGGTGCGTGGTCATTTTGGCTATCTGGTTCATGAGTACTTTCTTTGTGCAGTTCTTCTGTGAGCGCTGAAGAATTGATGCTTTTGAACTGTGGTGTTGGAGAAGACTCTTGAGAGTCCCTAGGACTGCAAGGAGATCCAACCAGTCCATTCTGAAGATCAGCCCTGGGATTTCTTTGGAAGGAATGATGCTAAAGCTGAAACTCCAGTACTCTGGGCACCTCATGTGAAGAGTTGACTCATTGGAAAAGACTCTGATGCTGGGAGGGATTGGGGGCAGGAGAACAAGGGGACGACAGAGGATGAGATGGCTGGATGGCGTTACTGACTCGATGGACGTGAGTCTGAGTGAACTCCGGGATTTGGTGCGGACAGGGAGGCCTGGCATGCATGGGGTGCTGTGATTCATGGGGACACGACTGAGCGACTGATCTGATCTGTGTATTCTTGCCACCTCTTCTTAATATCTTCTGCTTCCATTAGGTCTGTGAAGTTTCTGTCTTTTATTTTGACCAACTTTGCATGAAATATTTCCTCGGCATCTCTAATTTTTTAGAGAGACTTCAAGTCATACCCATTCTATTATTTTTCTCTATGTCTTTGCATTGATCACTGAGGAAGCCTTTCTTAAGGGATTTGACGTAGGTTATACCTGAATAGTCTAATGTTTTTCTCTACTTTAAAATTTTAAGTCTGAATTTGGCAATAAGGAATTCATGATTTGAGCCATAGTCAGGTCACCATCCTGTTTTTGCTGACTACATATTGCTTCTCCATTTTGGCTGCAATGTGATGTCAGTCCTGAACTTACGGTGAATCCATGAGTAGAGTCTTCTCTTGTGTTGGTGGCCAGGGTGCGTGCTATATGTTGTGTGGTCTCTTGGCAGAACTCTGTTAGACTTTGACTGGATTCCTTTTGCACTCCAATGCCAAATTTGTCTGTTATTCCAGGTATCTCTTGATTTTCTACATTTGCATTCCATTCCTCTATGGGGAAAATGATGTCTTTTTTTGGATATTAGTTCTAGATGGTCTTTCAAGTCTTCATACAAATGTTCCACTTCAGCTACTTCAGCATAACTGGTCAGGACACAGACTTGGTTTACTGTGCTGTTGAATGGTTTGTCTTGGAAATGAAGAGAGATCCTTCTTCTTCTTACACATCTTGTGATCTGTCAGCTTCATCTCTTCATCAACTGTGGAAGAACACACAACCACGCAGAAAAATATACAGAAAAGAGTCAACAATCTCACATATACAGACACAAATTAATATTCAAGACACAGGAAACAGGTAAACAGGAAACATAGGTGTTTCTGTAGCTGCAGAACCTGTTCTTTGTATGAAATATAGAGATTTCCAGGTTTTTATGGTAAAATCTCCATTCTGATCTCAAATACTATATCAGTTCAGTTCAGTTCAGTCACTCAGTTGTGTCTGACTCTTTGCGACCCCATGAATTGCAGCACGCCAGGCCTCCCTGTCCATCACCAACTCCTGGAGTTCACTCAAACTCAAGTCCATTGAGTGGGTGATGCCATCCAGCCATCTCATCCTCTGTCTTCCCCTTATCCTCCAGCCCTCAATCCCTCCCAGCATAAGAGTCTTTTCCAATGAGTCAACCAACTCTTCACAAGAGGTGGGCAAAGCACTGGAGTTTCAGCTTTAGCATCGTTCCTTCCAAAGTAAACAGGACTGATCTCCTTTAGAATGGACTGGTTGGATCTCCTTGCAGTCCAAGGCACTCTCAAGAGTCTTCTCCAACACCACAGTTCAAAAGCATCAATTCTTCAGGACTCAGCTTTCTTCACAGTCCAACTCTGACATCCGTACATGACTACTGGAAAAACCATAGCCTTGACTAGATGGAACTTTGTTGACAAAGTAATGTCTCTGCTTTTCAATATGCTATCTAGGTTGGTCATAACTTTTCTTCCAAGGAGTAAGCGTCTTTTAATTTCATGGCTGAAATCACCATCTACAGTGATTTTGGAGCCCCTCAAAATAAAGTCTGACACTGTTTCCACTGTTTCCCCATCTATTTCCCATGAACTGATGGGGCCAGATGCTATGGTTTTAGTTTTCTGAATGTTGAGCTTTAAGGCAACATTTTCACTCTCCTCTTTCACTTTCATCAAGAGGCTTTTGAGTTCCACTTGACTTTCTCCCGTAGAAGTCCAAAATTCTAGATGGAAAATTTGCACCTAAGTTGTGATACAGCTGATACAGAACATTACATATTTCATCAAACAAACTCTTTGTTTTGATATATGTTTGAGAAATGCAAACACTCTCTATGAAGAAACAGTGGTGTCCAGATTTTCATTTGTGAAATAGAATTGAAATTTCATACGGGTTCTTCTTATCTTCAGATCGAAGATTCAAATCTTCAGTGCCATGGTTTTCATATGTGAAATATACATATGTCCACATTTAATGGTAGAGAACCACCGCCCAGATTTTCATGCATGAGGTGGAGAGAATTCCACCTTTCATGTAAGAAGAACAGCTTCCATATTTTCATGAAGTGAAAAAGAAATGCAATATATCATGTGGTAAATCCAGCATCGTTATATTGGCATGTAAAAATATAGGTGATTCTACATTTGTGTTTAGTTCAGTTCAGTTTCTGGATCTTGTCCAACTCTGCGACCCCACGGACTGCAGCACACCATGCTTCCCTGTCCATCAACAATTCCTTGAGCATACCCAAACTCGTGTCCATCGAGTAG
The DNA here is from genome assembly GCF_002263795.3 of Bos taurus. Lineage (NCBI taxonomy): Eukaryota > Metazoa > Chordata > Mammalia > Artiodactyla > Bovidae > Bos > Bos taurus. The sequence goes on from NC_082638.1 coordinate 53,729,690, forward strand.
GTGATTCCATCCAACCACCTCATCTTCTGTCATCCTCTTCTTCTCCTGCCTTCAATCTTTCCAAGCGTCAGGGTCTTTTCAAATGCGTCATTTATTTGAATCAGGTGGCCAAATTATTGGAGTTTCACCTTCAAAATCAGTCCTTCCAATGAATAATCAGAAACGATTTCCTTTAGCCACCTTAAGGCCAAGAGACCCTTAAGAATCTCCACCAAAAGCACAGATTAAAAGCATCGATTCTTCCACCTTCAGCTATCTTTAGACTCCAAATCTCACATCCATACATGACTGCTAGAAAAGCCGTATCTTTGACTATGTGAGCCTTTGTTGGCAAAGCAATGTCTCTGCTTTTCAGTATGCTGTCTAGTTTGGTCATAGCTTTCTTCCAAGGAGGATGTTTTAATTTCATGATGAAGTCAACATCTGAAGCAATTTTGGACCCACCAAAATAATGTCTTTTGCTCTTTCCATTGTTTCTCCATCCCTTTACTAATCAGTGATTGTATCAGAAGTCATGATCTTAGTTCTTTGAATATTGAGATTTTAAGCCAGATTTTTCACTCTTCTCTTTCATTTTCATCAAGAAGCTCTTTAGTTCTTCTTCATTTTCTGCCATAAGGCTGATGTCGTCTACTTCTCTGAGTTTATTGATATTTCTCCCAGCAGTATTATTTAAAGCCTGTGCTTCATACAGCCTGGCATTTCTCATGTTGCACATTGCATTGAAATTAAATAAGCAGGGTGACAATATACAGCCTTGGTATAATCCTTTCCTTATTTGAAAGCACCCTGTTGCTGCATAGCCTGTTGCTTCTTCACCTGGATACAGATTTCTCAGGAGGCAGGTCAGGTGGTCGGTTTTCCCAGCACTTTGCATGTATTTAACAATTTTTTCTGATCCCCTCAGTCAAAGGCTTCTGTATAAAGAATGAAACAGGTCTTTTTTTTTATATCTTACCTTTTTGATGACCCCATGGTTGTTGGCAATTTGATCTTTTGTTCCTCACACTTTTCTAAATTCAGCTAGAACATGTGGAAGCTCATTGTTCAGGAACTGCTGAAGCCCAGATTGGAGAATTTTGAGCATTACTTCTCTCCCATTTGACATGGGGGAAAATGTGTGATAGTGGACATTCTTTGGTAATGCCTTTCTTTAGGATTGGACTGAAAACAGATATTTTCCAGTCCTGTTTCAACTGGTGAGTTTTTCAAATGTCCTGGCATATTGAATGTAGCACTTTCATAGAATCATCGGTTAGTCTGTGAAATAGGTCTACTGGAATTCCATCAGCTCCACTAGTTTTCTCCATAGTGATGATTCATAAGGATGGCTTGATTTCACATTCCAAGATGTCTGGCTCTAGGTGAGTGATCATCGTGGATATCTGGATATTGAAGATCCTTTTTGTATAGTTCTTCTGTGTATTATTTACACCTCTTCTTGATACATTCTGCTTCTGTTAAGTCAGTACCACTTCTGTTCTTTATTTCGACCATCTTTGCATGGAATGTTCCCGTGGTATCTCTAATTTTCTTGAACATATCTTGTCTTTGCCATTACATTATTTTCCTCTGTTTCTTTGCATTCTTCACTAAAGTCAGCTTTCTTATCTCTCCTTCCTCTTCTTTGTAATTCTGCATTCACATGGATATATCTTTGTCTTTCTCCTTTGCTTTCGCTTCTCTTCTTTTCTCAGTAACTTGTAAGGTATATTCAGACACCCATTTTGGCTTTTTGCAGTTTTTTTTTTTTTTCTTGAGGATGGTCTTGATCACTGCCTTTTGTACACTTTCACAAACCTCTGTCCATAGTTACTCAGAAACCCTTTCTATCAGATCTAATCTCTTGAATCTATTTGTCACTTTCACTGTGTAATCAAAAGGGTTATGATTTAGGTTCTACCTGAAAATTCTAGTGGTTTCCCCACTTTTTTTTTCAATTTAAGCCTGAAATTGGCAACAAGGAGGTCATGATCTGAGTTACAATAGATCCCAGTCTTGTTTTGCTGAGTGTATATAGTTACTCCATGTTTGGCCACAAATAAAAGAATCAATCTGATTTCAGTATGAGCATCTGGTAATGTCCTTGTGTAGAGTCTTCTCTGGTGTTCTTGGAAGTGAGTGCTTTGTATGAGCCGTGTGTTCCCTAGGCAAAACTCTGTTTCTTTTCAGTGGTTTCATTTTGTCCTCCAGGGCCATATTTGCGTGCTACTCCTGGTGTCTCTTGACTTCCTATTTTGAATTCCATTCCCCTGTGATGAAAAGGACATATTTTATGCATGTATGTTCTATAAGTTCTTGTAGGTCTTCATAGAAAAAGCTATTACTTCATTTCCTTCAACATTACTATTACTTATAGTGGCATAGAATTAGTGGCATAGAATTTCATTTTGAAAATGAACAGGGATCATTCTATCATTTTTGAGATTGCCTCCAAGTACTACATTTCAGACTCTTTGTTGACTATGGCCACTACTCCATTTTTTCTAAGAGCTTCATGCCCACAGTAGTAGACATAGTGGTCATTTGAGTCAAATTCACCCATTCCAGTCCATTTTAATTCACTGATTCCTAAAATGTTGATGCTCACTCTTGGCACCCCCTGTTTGACCCCTTGCAATTCTCCGTAATTCATGGACATAACCTTCCAGGTTCCTATGCAACATTACTCTTTTTTAAATTTAAATATATTTATTTTATTTAGAGGCTAATTACTTGACAATATTGTACTGGTTTTGCCATACATCAACATGAATCCGCCACGGGTGTACACATGTTCCCCATCGTGAATCCCCCTCCCACCTCCCTCCCCATACCGTCCCTCTGGGTCATCCCAGTACTCCAGCCCCAAGCTTCATGTATCCTGCATCCTGCATCGAACCTTGACTGGCAGTTCTTTTCTTATATGATATTATATATGTTTCAATGCCATTCTCCCAAATCATCCCCCCCCCTCCCTCTCCCACAGGGCCCAAAAGGCTGTTCTACACATTTGTGTCTCTTTTGCTCTCTCACATACAGGGTTATCATTACCATCTTTCTAAGTTCCATATATATGCATTAGTATATTGTATTGGAGTTTTTCTGTCTGGCTTATGTCACTCTGTATAATAGGCTCCAGTTCCATCCACCTCATTAGAACTGATTCAAATGAATTCTTTTTAATGGCTGAGTAATACTCCATTGTGTATTTGTACCACAGCTTTCTTACCCATTCATCTGCTGATGGTCATCTAGGTTGCTTCCATGTCCTGGCTATTAGAATCAGTGCTGTGATGAACATTGGGGTACACGTGGCTCTTTCAATTCTGGTTTCCTCAGTGTGTGTGCACAGCAGTGGGATTGCTGGGTTATATGGCAGCATTACTCCTTATAGCATCGGACTTCATTCCATCACCAGTCATATCTACAACTGGGTGCTGTTTTTTCTCTGGTTCCATGCCTTCATGGAACAAGAATTTTCTTTCTGTAGTTTCTTCTCAACTGATCTCCTGTAGCATATCAGGCACCTGCCACCCTTGGGAGTTCTTCTTTCTGTATGGTATATTTTGCCATAGCATCCTGCTAACGGCTTTCTCAAAGCAGAGATACTGAAGAGGTTTTCCATTTCTTTCTCCAAGGACCTCGTTTTGTCAGAACGCTTCACCATGACCCGTCCATCTTGGGTGGCCCTACACCCATGACTCATAGTTTCATTGAGTTAGACAAGGCTATGGACCATGTGATCAGTTTGGATAGTTTTCTGTGATTATGATTTTCATTCTCTTTACCCTCTGATGAATAAGAATAAGAGGCTTGTGGAAACTTCTTTATGGGAAAGACTAACTGAGGGGGAATCTGATTCTTGTTCTGATGGACAGGGCCATGTTTGGTTCAGTTTTGTGGCTCAATCATGTTCAGATCTTTGTTGATTTGAACAAGCTCCACATAAACTGGAGCTTGCCAGGAATCCCTGTTGGTCACCATCTCACTAAGTTTACTCAGTCTCATATCCATTGATTCAGTGATTCCATCCAATCTTCTCATCCTGTGTTGTCCCTCCTCCTCCTGCCTTGAACCTTTCCCAGCATCATGATCCTTTCCAATGTGTCAGTTCTTCACATCGTGTGACCAAAGTATTGGAGTTTCACCTTTAGCCCCAGTCCTTGCAAAGAATATTCAGGATTGATGTCCTTTAGGATGGACTGGTTGGATTTCTCCTAGCCATCCAAGAGACTCTCAAGAGCCTTCTCCAACACCACAGTTCAAAAGCATTAATTTTCCTGCTCACCTTACATTATAGTTCATCTCTCACCTCCATACATGACTTCTGGATAAACAAAGGCTTTGACTAAATGTATATTTCATGTAAAATTGCTTCATTCAAATTTTCATATCTGAAATATGTACAGTTCATATCTTATAAGACAAATTGTGGCCTGGTTTCCACATGTGAAAGGAACAAAAATCCGACTTTGCCATGTCCAAGATTCCTCAGCAGTTTTTCTTACGTCAAATATAGAGAATTCACTACCGCATATTGGAGACCCTGCTTGCAGATTTACATACATGAGATATAGAGAATTTCCTATTTCAGTTAGAAACATCTAATCTAGATGGTGAAATAAAAAATATAAGGAATACTATGTTTTAAGCAACTTTGTTAGTATATATTTTTAACTGATGGACAATTATTTTACAGAATTTTGTTTGGTATTAAACTTTAACATTCAGTTGAGAATACCATATTTCATGCAAGAAAGTATGTGCCTTGATTTTTATACATGAAATAACGTGCATTCCATAATTCATGTTAAATTATCAAGGACCCACCTTTTAGTGCATGAATTCCACAGATTTCATCTATCATACTGCCAAGTTCAAAGCTATATTTTCAAAAGGGAAATAGAAACAATTGCATATTTCATGTAACAAAAACTGTGCTCAGTTTTTGGTCCTGGAAATACGGAGAATTTCATCTTTAATATAGGAAAATGGACACCCAGATTTTCTAATGGCATGTCCCATAAGGACGTGTATACCCTCATTTTCACATTTGAAATGTACAATACTCTGTATTACATGTAAACATCGTTGTATTAAAATTTGCTTCCTGAATAATTGAATCTCTCATAGATTAAGAAGTGAAATATCCACCCAGACTTTCATAAATGAAATGGAGAGATATTCGTAATTCATAAAGAAGCATTTAATTTTTCTAAGGGGATATAGAAAATTCCATATTTCAGGTACAAAAATCTCCTCCTGATTGACATATATGAGACAGAGTTTTTGCTGGTTTTCAGTTGACTGGCCAGTTCCAACACTGTAACACCGTGGACAGCATCACTGCAGCCTTCCCAACCCTTCCCTGTTTCCAACACTTTGCTCAGACTCACCTTTGTTGAGTCAAGAGATTCCAGGATGGACGTCCAAGCAACTCAACTTCTGTTGCCTTCTTCTCCTTCACTCAGTCTTTCCCACATTAGAGCCAATAATGTTTCATGACAAGTTAGAGTGGCAGTCTTTTCTCATGAGTCCTTTAGCCAAAATATTGGAGCTTGAGCTTCAGCATCAGACCTTCCAATGAACATTTACAGTTAGTTTCTTTTAGGATTGACTGGGTTGAACTCCTGCTGTTCAAGGGACTCTCAGTAGTTGCCTTCAGGACAGGGTTCAAACCTCAGTTTTGATACTCAGGCTTCTTTATAGTCGAACTCTCACATCCATACATCGGCTCAGATCAGTTCAGTTCATTCTCGCAATCATATCCAACTCTTTGTGACCACATGGACCACAGGAGTCCAGGTCTCCCTGTCCATCACCAACTCCCAGAGTCTACACAAACTCATGCCCATTGAGTCTGCTATGCCATCCAACCATTTCATCCTCTGTCATCCCCTTGTCCTCCTTCCCTCAATCTTTCCCAGCATCAGGGTCTTTTCCCATGAGTCAGCTCTTCTTATCAGTTGGGCAAAGTATTGGAATTTCAGCTTCAACAGCAGTTTTTCAAAGGAACATCCAGGGACTGAACTCCTTAAAATGGAATGATTGGATCTCCTGCAGTCCAAGGGTTTCTCAAGAGTCTTCTCCAAAATCACAGTTCAAAAGCATCATTTATTCTTCTCAGCTTTCTATATAGTCCAACTGTCACATTCATATATGACTACTGGAGAAACAGTAGCCTTGACTAGACAGACATTTGTTGGCAAAGTAATGTCTCTGCTTTTTAATAGACAGTGTAGGTTGCTCATAAATTTTCTTTCAAAGAGGAAGCATCTTTTAATTTCATGGATACAGTCACCATCTGCAGTGATTTGGACCCACCATCCACCAATAAAATAAATAAGGTCTAACATTGTTTCCCTATCTATTTGGCATGAAGTGATGGGACCAGATACCATGATCTTAGTTTTCTGAATGTTGAATTTTAAGTCATTTTTTCACTCTTTTTCACTTTCATCAAGAGACTTTTAGATCTTCCGTTTTTTCTGTCATAAGGGCGGTGTCATCTGCATGTTTATATTTATTGATATTTCTTGGTGCAAGCTTGATTCCAGCTTGTACTTCATACAACCCAGTGTTTCTCATGATGTATTATGCATATAAATTAAATAAGCAGGGTGACAATACAGCCTTGACCTACTCCATTTCCTATTTGAACCAGCCTGCTCTTCTATGCCTTGTTCTAACTGTTTCTTACTGACCTGCATCCAGATTTATCAAGAGACAGCCCAGGTGGTCTGATACTCCCATTTCTTGTAGAATTTTTCAGTTTGTTGTGATCCATAGAGTCAAAGTCTTTGGCATAGTCAATAAAGCAGAAATTGATGTTTTTCTGAAACTCTCTTGCTTTTTCAGAGATCCAGCAGATGTTTGCAATTTAATCTCTAGTTCCTCTGTCTTTTCCAAAACCAGCTTGAACATCTGGAAGTTCACAGTTCACATATTGTTGAAGCCTACCTTGGAGAATTTTGAGTATTACTTTACTAGTGCATGAGATGAAGGCAATTGTGTTGTAGTTTGAGTATTCTTTGGCATTACCTCTCTTTGGGATTGGAATGCAAACTGACATTCCATTCCTGTGGCCATTACTGAGTTTTCCTAATTCACTAGAGCAGCGAGCTGTGGCTCTGTGGCACTGGAACAGCCAGCAGTCAGGAGGAGATATCCCACGTCCAAGGTAAGGAGCAGCGGCTGTACTTTGCAGTAGCAGGAGTGAAGAGATACTGCACATCCAAGGTAAGAGAAATCCCAGTAAGATGGTAGGTGCTGAGAGAGGGCATTAGGGGGCAGAAACACTGAAACCACCATCGCAGAAACTTAACCAATCTATCACATGAACCCCGGCTTGTCTAACTCAGTGGAACTAAGCCATGCTTTGTAGGCTCACACAAGATGGACATCCATACATATCCCCTGAGGGGGCGGGGGGAGGAAAAACTAGCTTTGCCTGGGGGTGGGGGGAAGGAAAAACCAGCTTTGCCTAAACGGACCTTTGTCAACAAAATGATGTCTCTGCTTCTCAGCACATTGTATCTAGGTTTATCATAGGTTTTCTTCCGTGGAGCTAGAGTGTCCTATTTTCGTGGCTGTAATCACTGTCCCCAATGATTTTGGAGACCAGGAACACTGTCGTCTTTCTATGTTTAACCTTTGTATTTGAAAAACTGCATTTAGCCTTTGTTCTGCATCATTTTATACCCAAGTCCAAACTTGCCTGTTACCCATGTATCTCCTGACTTCCTGTTTTACATCACAGTCAGCTATCATGAAAAGGGCATCTCTTTTGGGTGGTAATTTTAGAAAATCTTGGATGTTTTCCTAAACTATTAAAGTTCCATGATAGCTTCAGTGGTAAAAATTTGAAATGCAGAAATTTGCATTGTTTATCTATGAAAATCTACATTCAAATTTTCATACAAAATTAAGGAATTCCACATGTGCAGTAGGAAGCATAATCATCCTGAATTTCAAAAGTGAATTATAGAGAATAGCAACTTTCAAATAGAATTGACACCTATGTTTTCCTATGTGAAATTTAGAGACTCATATAGGAAAATCTACACCAAAATTCTTATATGTGAAATATAGAGAATTTATATTTCATTTAGGAATAGTGCCCTTGATTTTAATATTTGAAAGATAGGAATTCCATATTTCAAGCAGTCAATCCAACATCTGGATATTCAATGAAATACAGGAAATTCATATTATATGAAAGAAATTTAAAAATCTAGAATTTATTTATATTTTTTAGAAATTATTTATTTATTTATGGCTGCACTTTCTTCATTGCTGTGCACAAAGTTTCTCAAGTTACAGTAGTTGGGGACTACTCTTCATTGCAGTTAGCTAGTGACTCATGGTACTCCCTTCTATTGCAAACAGAAGCCCTAGGACGCCCAGATTAGGTAGTTGGGGCAAAAAGGGTTATCTACTTTGGTAGCATGTGCCATATCTTCAGACCAAGGATCGAACCCACGTCCCCTGCATTGGCAGGGAAATTCTAAACCCACAGGATCACTGGAGAAACCCAGCAGGCTTTTTTTAAAGTATATATATATTTTTAAATTTCATTTATATTAATTGGGGCCTAATTACTTTAAAATATTGGAGACTAGTCTAAGATGATGGAGGAGTAGGACGGGGAGAACACTTTCTCCCCCACAAATTCATCAAAAGAGCATTTAAACGTCGAGTAAATTCCACAAAACAACTTCTGAATGCCGGCAGAGGACATCCGGCACCCAGAAAAGCAATCCAACTCTTCGAAAGGAGGTAGGAAAAAATATAAAAGACAAAAAAAGAGACAAAAGAGGGAGGGACGGAGTTCCGTCCCGGGAAGGGAGTCTTAAAAAGAGAGAAGTTTCCAAACACCAGGAAACCTTCTCACTGCCGAATCTGTGCCGAGCTTTGGAAGCACAGAGGGCAACATAACGGGGAGAAAAAATAAATAAACAATTAAAACTCGAAGATTGCGAGTCCTACAGTAACTCGCCCAGCAGGGAAGCAGCGCAGACGCCTGCACGCACCATTAGCAAGCGGGGGCTGGGCAGGGAGGCGCAGCGCGGGCTGCATCGCTTAGAGTAAGAATCTGGCCTGAATACCCTGAGCACTATCTGAGCGAAATAATCTGGGCTAGCAAACCAGACTGTGGGATATCTACCACGCGAAAAGCCAGCCCCAACCTAAGACACCGCCAGGCCCGCGCAGGGAACAAAGAACTGAACAGAGATAGCTGGCTGCAGACCTTCCCCCTCCAGTGACAGGCAGCCAGAGCCGGAAGGGCGCAATCGCAGCCCCAGAGAGACATTATCTATAAAACTGTAAGCAGGCTTCTTTGCTAACTAAAACTTCTTGGGGGTCTGGACGGTTAACATCTGACTGAGAAGGTGCGCCGGTTTTATACCCAGATAACCGAGTGGCTGGGAGGCGATAAGTCGCAGTATTGGCGCTCGCCAAACACCTCATCACTTGAGCTGCTCGTACCTGGGAAGAGCACAAAAATCAGGCCCAACTGAGTCTGCGCCTCTGAGGACTGCCCAAGCGCCTGAACCTGAGCGGCTTGGACGTGGGAGGTACATGCAGCCCAGGGCCAGCCTCGGATTGTTCCCAGCGGAACAACCTAGAGCCCGAGCAGTGTGGGCAGGGAGGCTACACGCGCCATGAGTGGGGGCAGACCCAGTGTGGCTGAGGCACTGCGAGCGCACGCCAGTGTTATTTGTTTGCAGCATCCCTCCCTCCCTCCCCACAGCGCGACTGAACAAAGAGAAGAAATACAGCTCCACCCATCAGAACACCGACACAAGCTTCCCTAACCAGGAAACCTTGACAAGCCACCTGTACAAACCCACACACAGTGAGGAAAAGCCACAATAAAGGGAACTCCACAAACTGCCAGAATACAGAAAGGACACCCCAAACTCAGCAATTTAAACAAGATGAAGAGACAGAGGAATAGCCCGCAGATAAAGGAACAGGATAAATGCCCACCAAACCAAACAAAAGAGGAAGAGATAGGGAATCTACTGATAAAGAATTCCGAATAATGATAGTGAAATTGATCCAAAATCTTGAAATTAAAATGGAATCACAGATAAATAGCGTGGAGACAAGGATTGAGAAGATGCAACAAAGGTTTAACAAGGACCTAGAAGAAATAAAAAAGAGTCAATATATAATGAATAATGCAATAATTGAAATTAAAAACACTCTGGAGGCAACAAATAGTAGAATAACAGAGGCAGAAGATAGGATTAGTGAATTAGAAGATAGAATGGTAGAAATAAATGAATCAGAGAGAATAAAAGAAAAACGAATTAAAAGAAATGAGGACAATCTCAGAGACCTCCAGGACAATATTAAACGCTACAACATTCGAATCATAGGGGTTCCAGAAGAAGAAGACAAAAAGAAAGACCATGAGAAAATACTTGAGGAGATAATAGTTGAAAACTTCCCTAAACTGGGGAAGGAAGTAATCACCCAAGTCCAAGAAACCCAGAGAATCCCAAACAGGATAAACCCAAGGCGAAACACCCCAAGACACATATTAATCAAATTAACAAAGATCAAACACAAAGAACAAATATTAAAAGCAGCAAGGGAAAAACAACAAATAACACACAAGGGAATTCCCATAAGGATAACAGCTGATCTTTCAATAGAAACTCTTCAAGCCAGAAGGGAATGGCAAGACATACTTAAAATGATGAAAGAAAATAACCTACAGCCCAAATTATTGTACCCAGCAAGGATTTCATTCAAGTATGAAGGAGAAATCAAAAGCTTCTCAGACAAGCAAAAGCTGAGAGAATTCTGCACCACCAAACCATCTCTACAACAAATACTAAAGGATATTCTCTAGACAGGAAACACAAAAATGGTGTATAAATTCGAACCCCAAACAATAAAGTAAATGGCAACGGGACCATACTTATCAGTAATTACCTTAAACGTAAATGGGTTGAATGCCCCAACCAAAAGACAAAGACTGGCTGAATGGATACAAAAACAAGACCCCTACATATGTTGTCTACAGGAGACCCACCTCAAAACAGGGGACACATACAGACTGAAAGTGAAGGGCTGGAAAAAGATTTTCCATGCAAATAGGGACCAAAAGAAAGCAGGAGTAGCAATACTCATATCAGATAAAATAGACTTTAAAACAAAGGCTGTGAAAAGAGACAAAGAAGGCCACTACATAATGATCAAAGGATCAATCCAAGAAGAAGATATAACAATTATAAATATATATGCACCCAACACAGGAGCACCGCAGTATGTAAGACAAATGCTAACAAGTATGAAAGGAGAAATTAACAATAACACAATAATAGTGGGAGACTTTAATACCCCACTCACACCTATGGATAGATCAACTAAACAGAAAATTAACAAGGAAACACAAACTTTAAACGATACAATAGACCAGTTAGACCTAATTGATACCTATAGGATATTTCATCCCAATACAATGAATTTCACCTTTTTCTCAAGCGCACATGGAACCTTCTCCAGGATAGATCACATCCTGGGCCATAAAGCTAGCCTTGGTTAATTCAAAAAAATAGAAATCATTCCAAGCATCTTTTCTGACCACACTGCAGTAAGATTAGATCTCAATTACAGGAGAAAAACTATTAAAAATTCCAACATATGGAGGCTGAACAACACGCTGCTGAATATCCAACAAATCACAGAAGAAATTAAAAAAGAAATCAAAATTTGCATAGAAACGATTGAAAATGAAAACACAACAACCCAAAACCTGTGGGACACAGTAAAAGCAGTCCTAAGGGGAAAGTTCATAGCAATACAGGCACACCTCAAGAAACAAGAAAAAAGTCAAATAAATAACCTAACTCTACACCTAAAGCAACTAGAAAAGGAAGAAATGAAGAACCCCAGGGTTAGTAGAAGGAAAGAAATCTTAAAAATTAGAGCAGAAATAAATGCAAAAGAAACAAAAGAGACCATAGCAAAAATCAACAAATCCAAAAGCTGGTTCTTTGAAAGGATAAATAAAATTGACAAACCATTAGCCAGACTCATCAAGAAACAAGGGGAGAAAAATCAAATCAATAAAATTAGAAACGAAAATGGAGAGATCACAACAGACAACACAGAAATACAAAGGATCATAAGAGACTATTATCAACAATTATATGCCAATAAAATGGACAACGAGGAAGAAATGGACAAATTCTTAGAAAAGTACAACTTTCCACAACTCGACCAGGAAGAAATAGAAAACCTTAAAAAACCCATCACAAGCACGGAAATTGAAACTGTAATAAAAAATCTTCCAGCAAAGAAAAGCCCAGGTCCAGACGGCTTCACAGCTGAATTCTACCAAAAATTTAGAGAAGAGCTAACACCTATCCTGCTCAAACACTTCCAGAAAATTGCAGAGGAAGGTAAACTTCCAAACTCATTCTATGAGGCCACCATCACCCTAATACCAAAACCTGACAAAGATCCCACAAAAAAAGAAAACTACAGGCCAATATCACTGATGAACATAGATGCAAAAATCCTTAACAAAATTCTAGCAATCAGAATCCAACAACACATTAAAAAGATCATACACCATGACTAAGTGGGCTTTATCCCAGGGATGCAAGGATTCTTCAATATCCGCAAATCAATCAATGTAATACACCACATTAACAAATTGAAAAATAAAAACCATATGATTATCTCAAAAGATGCAGAGAAAGCCTTTGACAAAATTCAACACCCATTTATGATAAAAACTCTCCAGAAAGCAGGAATAGAAGGAACATACCTCAACATAATAAAAGCTATATATGACAAACCCACAGCGAACATTATCCTCAATGGTGAAAAATTGAAAGCATTTCCTCTAAAGTCAGGAACAAGACAAGGGTGCCCTCTTTCACCATTACTATTCAACATAGTTTTGGAAGTTTTGGCCACAGCAATCAGAGCAGAAAAAGAAATAAAAGGAATCCAAATTGGAAAAGAAGAAGTAAAACTCTCACTATTTGGAGATGACATGATCCTCTAGATAGAAAACCCTAAAGACTCCACCAGAAAATTACTAGAACTAATCAATGATTATAGTAAAGTTGCAGGATATAAAATCAACACACAGAAATCCCTTGCATTCCTATACACTAATAATGAGAAAACAGAAAGAGAAATTAAGGAAACAATTCCATTCACCATTGCAACGAAAAGAATAAAATACTTAGGAATATATCTACCTAAAGAAACTAAAGACCTATATATAGAAAACTATAAAACACTGGTGAAAGAAATCAAAGAGGACACTAATAGATGGAGAAATATACCATGTTCATGGATTGGAAGAATCAATATAGTGAAAATGAGTATACTACCCAAAGCAATTTATAGATTCAATGCAATCCCTATCAAGCTACCAACGGTATTCTTCACAGAGCTAGAACAAATAATTTCACAATTTGTATGGAAATACAAAAAAAAAAAAAAAAAAAAAAACTCAAGTACCCAAAGCTATCTTGAGAAAGAAGAATGGAACTGGAGGAATCAACCTACCTGACTTCAGGCTCTACTACAAAGCCACAGTTATCAAAACAGTATGGTACTAGCACAAGGACAGAAATATAGATCAATGGAACAAAAGAGAAAGCCCAGAGATAAATCCACGCACAAATGGACACCTTATCTTTGACAAAGGAGGCAATAATATACAATGGATTAAAGACAATCTCTTTAACAAGTGGTGCTAGGAAATCTGGTCAACCACTTGTAAAAGAATGAAACTAGAACACTTTGTAACACCATATACAAAAATAATCTCAAAATGGATTAAAGATCTCAACGGAAGACCAGAAACTATAAAACTCCTAGAGGAGAACATAGGCAAAACACTCTCTGACATACATCACAGCAGGATCCTCTATGACCCACCTCCCAGAATATTGGAAATCAAAGCAAAAATAAACAAATGGGACCTAATTAAACTTAAAAGCTTCTGCACATCAAAGGAAACTATTAGCAAGGTGAAAAGACAGCCTTCAGAATGGGAGAAAATAATAGCAAATGAAGCAACTGACAAACAACTAATCTCAAAAATATACAAGCAACTCCTACAGCTCAACTCCAGAAAAATAAACGACCCAATCAAAAAAATGGGCCAAAGATCTAAATAGACATTTCTCCAAGGAAGACATACAGATGGCTAACAAACACATGAAAAGATGCTCAACATCACTCATTATCAGAGAAATGCAAATCAAAACCACTATGAGGTACCATTTCACACCAGTCAGAATGGCTGCAATCCAAAAGTCTACAAATAATAAATGCTGGAGAGGGTGTGGAGAAAAGGGAACCCTCTTACACTGTTGGTGGGAATGCAAACTAGTACAGCCACTATGGAGAACAGTGTGGAGATTCCTTAAAAAACTGGAAATAGAACTGCCTTATGATCCAGTAATCCCACTGCTGGTCATACACACTGAGGAAACCAGAAGGGAAAGAGACACGTGTACCCCAATGTTCATCGCAGCACTGTTTATAATAGCCAGAACATGGAAGCAAAAATAAAATAAAATAAAATATTGTAGTTGGTTTTCCATACACTGGCATGAATCAGCCATGTGTTTACATGTGTTCCTGATATGAACATTCCTTCCACATCCCTCCCCATCCCATCCCTCAGGATCATCCCAGTGCACCAGCCCTGAGGACCTTCTCTCATGTATCAAATCCAAACTGGAGATCTGTTTCTCATATCATAATATACATTTTTCAATGCTAACCTCTAAAATCATCCCACCCTCGCCTTCTCTTCAGATCAGATCAGATCAAATCAGCTGCTCAGTCGTATCCGACTCTTTGTGACCCCATGAATTGCAGCACGCCAGGCCTCCCTGTCCATCACCAACTCCCGGAGTTCACCCAGACTCATGTCCATCTAGTCAGTGATGCCATCCAGGCATCACATCCTCTGTCGTCCCCTTCTCCTCTTGCCCCCAATCCCTGCCAGCATCAAAGCCTTTTCCAATGAGTCAATTCTTCACATGAGGTGGCCAAAGAACTGGAGTTTCAGCTTTAGCATCATTCCTTCCAAAGAAATCCCAGGGCTGATCTTCTTCAGAATGGACTAGTTGGATCTCCTTGCAGTCCAAGGCACTCTGAAGAGTCTTCCCCAACACCAGAGTTCAAAAGCATCAATTCTTTGGCGCTCAGCCTTCTTCACAGTCCAACTATCACATCCATACATGACCACAGGAAAAGCCATAGCCTTGACTAGACGAACCTTTGTTGGAAAAATAGTGTCTCTGCTTTTGAATATGCTATCTAGGTTACAGAGTGCAAAATACCGTTCTGTACATTTATGTCTATATTGCTGTCTCACATATAGGGTCATCGTTACCATCTTTCTAAATTCCATATACATGTGTTAGTATACTCCTGATCCTGGGCATTTTCTTTCCTTTGGCCTCTTCTCATCTTTTGATGTATTCCATAGATACAGGGTCTGTGTCATTAATCATGTATATTTAATTTGCAGCGTGCACAACTGGTTGGAAGGTTTCCAATCCTCTTGCTTAATGGCTCTATCCCTGGGTCTCTGGTGTAATTTTTGTCCTTCCTCACATGTGGTCACCAAAGGAGTCTGCCCTGAGAAACTCGTGGCACACCGGGGCCTGCCTGGGTGAGCACAGGATGTGGTACAGCTGCTTGGAGTGCTGGAACCCTGGTGGTGCCAATTATGAATAGGAGCCAGCAGCCACGGGCAGAAGAGATTTGGCCTTAATGGGATCATTATCTAGCGTGTTTTTGCAGAAGCATGAGTAGTACTTCTGACTGGTCTTTCTCTATTGCCTTGTAGTAGGTGTTAACAGGCAGGAAGAGGAGTGGCTACAAAGGTATCTCTACCTCCTGAGTGTGACACAGCAGTAAGGTCCTGCCTCTTTGGCAGTTTGTGATTTCTCAAAAGGCATTTTCTGCTACACAACTACTCATACGTGCTCCGTCAGGCCATCTCCACATAACCAACAACAGTCCTCTCCCAGGATGGCTCTCTAAATCCCGTGTCCAGCTTCCAGACCCCATGCACACTGGTTGAGCTGCATTGCAGTTTGGGCCATATAGAGCCACGACACACATTATCTGTGTAACTTTTGCTCTACATAAATAATATTTCATCAGCTGTTCTACCTTGCTTCCTTTTAGTCCAAAGCAATTTACCCTTTACTGAAGGGGCTTGCCTCATTCTGGAAATCTCTTCCCTGCTTCTCCATCTCCCACCACAAGGCTCAGGTTTTGTTTTGCTTCCTCTTATACTCCTTCTCCCATCCTAATTCCTTCCCACCCAGGTATGTCTGAAACCCACATGGGGCACTCTGGGGACTAGGGTCTTCTGCTAGTATTTATCTGATGCTCTGGGAAAACTGTTGACCATGTAGAAGTATTATTTCTGATCTATACATTGAGAGAGGTGTATTTCATATCCTTCTACATTTCTGCCTTCTTTGAACTTCTCAGTGTTTCCTGGAAAGCTCTATTATTCTTTTTCCTTGACAGCAAAACATGAAACATTAGTGGACATGAATTACTCTGTTTGATGGGACGTTGCTTACGTACACATGTCACTGGCATTACTTTGACTTCCAACATGCAATCAAGCACATTTGTTGTTGTTGTTGTTTTCCCCCTAGAAAATTTCTCTTAATGATGAATTGTCGTCAGCATGAAGAAATGCAGAACTTTCCACATAAAATATAATAGCATAACTGGGCTCAAAAAGTCAGCACTTGAATATATCTAGCTATATTTTGAATGTTCCTGACATTTTCCCAGAGTACCGATGTCTGATTTTGAATCTCAAAGTTTAATTCCATTCAGTGAGTCTCAAGGGTCAGAGACTGCTGTGGGCATAATTTAATTCCTGTAGAATAAGTTGGCAAGTTCATACTGACTTGACTACTTGGTACTTGACTACTTGATAAAGAGAGAAAATGACAATAGCAACAATGACCAAAAAATAAACAAACAAAAAAACACAGAAATGTGTAGTTAGGGATTCAGTCATAACAGGTACACATGAATTGATGTATGGACTATATAATCATCTATATCTGCTTAATTGTTTCTGCTAATGACTTGGACACTGTGAATTGCACACAAACCATTAAAAAAGAAAAGTAATTTTGGAAAATTCTTAGAGAAAAGAATACTATAATCCCTTACCTGTCTCCTGGGAAATGTGTACGCTATTAAATTTACAACAGTTAGACCTGGACACGGGACAATGAAGTGATTCAAAATCGGGAAAGGAATAAGTCAAAGCTATCTAGTGTTGCCCTGGTTATTTGACTTCTGTGCAGAGGACATCATGAAAAAATAAAATCCCAGATGAATCTCAAGCTAGACACAAAATTTATGTGGGCGATATGATAACTTAGTTATCCAGATGACAACACCCAAATGACAGAAGAATAGTAGGAATTAAGGCTCCTCTTGATGAAGGTATTACCTGTTTCAAGTACAGACATCTGAAATGACATAGTCCTTCACAAAATATGAAATTCTCAGTTTCACATATGAAAATCTAGATGCATATTTCAGAATGTGAAATATAAATTTCTCTATTAGTCACATGTACAAATCTGGGGACAATTTTTCCAACTAGAAATGTGGAATTCTCACATGAAAGTATAGATACAATATTTTCTGTGTAAAATGTGGAATTTTTCATGTTAGAGATATGAAAATCGGGATGCAGATTCTTTGACAGGAAATACAAAAATGGCTATTTCACATATCAAAATATAGTCACAGGTTTTTCTCACATGAAATATGGAATTTTTTCATATTTCTCATTTGAAAATCTTTGTGCTGTCTTTCCTTCATGAAATATTGAATACTGTCTATTTAACATTTGAAAAAAGTGCATTCATTCTCCTACAAGAAATGCAGAATTTTCCCACAGATTTTTATGCTTGAGCTGTGAAATTCTCTATATTTCCATCAAGAAAGCTTGAATGAAGGTCTTCTGATATGAGACTTGGAATTTTGTGTATTTCACATATAACAATTTGGGGAGAAATGTTCTCATATGAAATATGAAATCTTGATTATTCACTTATGAAATTTTTTCTAGATTTGCACACATGAAACTTATATGCAGGTCAGGAAGAAACAGTTAGAACTGAACATGGAACAACAGACTGGTTCCAATTAGGAAAAGGAGGACCGCAAGCCTATATATTGTCACCCTGCTTATTTAAATTATATGCAGGGTACATCACGAGAAACATTTGGCTGGAAGAAGTGCAAGCTGGAATCAAGATTGCTGGGAGAAATATCAGTAACCTCAGATATGCAGATGACACCACCCTTATGGCAGAAAGAGAAGACGAACAAAAAAGCCTCTAGAAGCAAGTGAAAGAGGAGGGTGAAAAAGTTGGCTTAAAGCTCAACATTAACAAAACAAAGATCATGGCATCTGGTCCCATCACTTCATGAGAAATAGATGGTGAAACAGTGGAAACAATGTCAGATTTATTTTTGGGGGCTCCAAAATCACTGCAGATAATGAGCAGCCATGAAATTAAAAGATACTTACTCATTGGAAGAAAAGTTATGACCAAGCTAGATAGCATATGCAAAAGCAGAGATATTACTTTGTCAAGAAAGGTTCATCTAGTCAAGGCTATGGTTTTTCCAGTGGTCATATATGGATGTGACAGTTGGACTGTGAAGATTGTTGAGCGCTGAAGAACTGACGCTTTTGATCTGTGGTGTTGGAGAAGACTCCTGAGAGTCCCTTGGACTGCAAGGAGATCCAACCAGTGCATTTGGAAGGAGATCAGCCCTGGGATTTCTTTGGAAGGACTGATGCTACAGCTGAAACTCCAGTACTTTGGCCACCTCATAGGAAGAGTTGACTCATTGGAAAAGACTCTGATGATGGGAGAGATTGGGGACAGAAGGAAAAGGGGATGACAGAGGATGAGATGGTTGGACAGCATCACTGACTCGATGGAAGTGAGTTAGAATAAACTCCGGGAGATGGTGATGGACAGGGAGGCCTGGCATACTGCAATTCATGGGGTTGCAAAGAGTCAGACACGACTGAGTGACTGAACTAAACTGAACTGAACTATATACGTGAAATAGAGAATTTTCAATGAATTAGAAATTGATATTTGAGCTAAAACATCAAAAAAGTACAGCTATATTTCATATATTTCCTGAATAACAGAAAGGGTTCTCTGTATTTCTTTGAAAAAAGTCTGGGTGAAGATTTCTCTGCATGAAATAGGAGATTAGCATATTTTACACATGCAAAACCAAAACACTTATGATTATACAGTGGAAGTGATAAATAGATTCAGGGTATTCTATCTGATAAACAGAGTGCCTGAAGACCTATGGGTGGAGGCGTGACATTGTACAGTAATCAGGGATAAAGACCATTCCCATATAAAAGAAATGCAAAATGACAAAGTGATGAGGCCTTGCAAAGATCTGAAAAGACCAAAGATGCAAAACAAAAACGGGAAAATGAAAACAATACCCATTTGAGTGCAGAGTCCCAAAGAATAGCAAGGAGAGATAAAACCTTCCTCAGTTATCAAAACCAGTTAATAGAGGAAATAAATAGAATGGGAAAGCCTACAGATCTCTTCAAGAAAATCAGAGATACCAAGGGCACATTTCATGCAAAGAGGGGCACAATAAAGGACAGAAATGGTATGGAGATAACAGAAGCAGAAGCTATTAAGAAGAGGAGGGAAGAATACACAGATGAACTATGCACAAAAGATCTTCATGACCCAGTTAAGCACAATCGTGTGATCACTCACCTAGAGCCAGACGTCCTGGAATGCAAAGTCAAGTCAGACTTTAGAAGCATAACTATAAACAAAGCTCATGGAGGTGATGGAATTCAGTTGAGCTCTTTCACATTCTAAAAGATGATGTTGTGAGTGTGCTGCCCTCCATATGCCAGCAGATTTGGAAGACACAGCTGTGACCAGATGACTGGAAAAGTTCAGTTTTCATTCCAACCACAATAAAAGGCAATCCATCGAATGTGCAAACTACTGCTTAACTGCACTCATCTCACACATTCGCAAAGTATTGCTCAAAATTCCCAAAGCCAGGCTTCAATAGAATGTGAACCATGAGCTTCCAGATGTTCAAGCTCGATTTAGAAAGGTCAGAAGAACCTGAGATCAAATTACCAACACACGTTGGGTTATCAAAAAAGCAAGAGAACACCAGAAAACATCTACTCCTTTTTGGCTATGCCAAAGTCTTGTTTGTGTAGATCACAACAAAACATTTTAAATTCTTCTAAACATGGGACTACTAGAGTATGTTATATGCCTCCTGATAAATCTGTATGCAGTTCAAGAAGTAACAGTCAGAAAAGGAAATGGAACAACAGACAGGTTCTGAGTTGGGAAAGGAATATTTCAAGGTGTACTGTCAACCTCTTTATTGAACTTACATGAAGAGTTCATCACACAAAATGCCAGACTGAATGCAACAGGGTTTGGGATCAAGTTTTCTGGGAGAAATATTAATAACATCAGATATGCAGATGGCATGATTCATGTAGCAGAACACGGAAAGAACTACAGAGTATCTTGAGGAAAGTAAAAGAGGAGAGTGATTCAGGTGACTTAAAACTCAACATTCAAAATGAGATTCATGGCATCTAGTCCCATCACTTCATGGCATAAAGATGGGGAACCAACGGAAACACTGAGAAACTTTATTTGGGGGGAGCAGGTTCCAAAATCACTGAAGATGGTGACTCTGTTCAGGAAATTAAAATATGCTTTCTGCTTAGAAGAAAAGTTACAACCAGGCTAGACGGCACATTATAAAGCAGACAAAGGTCAGTCTCATCAAAGCTATGTACAGAGATGAGAATTGGACCTAAAGAATCTTGACCTCCAAGGAATCGATGCTCTTGATATGTGGTGTTAGAGAAAACACTTGAGAGTCCCTTGGACTGCAAGGAAATGAAAGGAGTCAATTCTAAAGGAAATCAGTTCAGAATATTGATTGTAAGGGCTGATGCTGAAACTGGATCCTGGATATTTTAGCCACCTGAAATGAAAGGCTGACTCATTGGGAAAGAACCTGATGCTGAGAAAGATTGAAGTCTGGAGGAGAGGGTGACGACAGAAGATGAAATGCTTGGTGGCATCATAGAATCAGTGGTTATGGGTTTGAGCAGGCTCTATGAGTTGGTGATTGACAGGGAAGCCTGGCATGCTGCAATCCATGGGGTCAGAAGTCGGACTGGACTAAGTACTTAATGATACTCACCGTACTTACTTAGGTTCTCAGCAAAATGAAAATGGTAAAGAACTCTCTTACCCATCAATTGAATCCTGACGATGGGACCTCACCAATCCTGAGGAATGGTCATTGCAAATGGATGTTATCTAAAACAATTTCTGCCTATTACTTTAGTGATGACACAAAGCAAGCACATTATGGTAATCATGCCTTCGTTAACCTTCCCTAACCAAGACAATAGGCTGCACTAGCCATTGGGGAGCTTACAGGATCACAAGGTCTCCTGTAAATGGTTGGAGCCACCTGGGCCTTTCCCACAGAGGGTTTGCAGGTGTGATGAGGTCACCTTTTCCATGGCAAAAATTCTCATCTATGGCCACCAGTCTTACTGCCAGTCCTCTGAATTTGTGAGAAGCCCACAAGACCAATTCTAGCTTGCAAAGTATACATCTGCTTAAAAAACAAACAAAAGGATAAAATCCAGTCCAAACTGAAGTGCCTAAGGATAATCAAATGGTCCTCAGTTCTATGAAGGACCATTAGGGCCACAAAAGCACGGGTCCAGGCAAGTTCATTGTTAACACCTGCAGCCCTTCAAAGGACATGTCCTGGTAATGGATAAAGATTGTAGATTGTAAGTCCTCTACCAATTTGAGAAATTGTGTCAACAAGACCTCTTAACCTCCCATCTTAGCCAAGCCTAAAAGACAGAATATGTGCATATCAGGCCCAAGACACATTCAACTGGGAATATTTGGAGGTAACAGTACCAGGTATAGGACACTATAGAGAAGGTGTACACAAAAATGAAATAATAAAAAAAAGCCTTTTGTGCCAGTTTCAGACTGAAAATGTGCATTTCCCAGATGCCCAAGTGAACAGGATTCAAGTCACTAATAACACTCAACGTAGCCACATGTCAATGCAGATTCCCACTAGGTAACTTCAGAAGCTTCTGTGCAGGCCTGTCTTCAGCCTCTGCTTTCCATTCATAAATTGTGTTCATTCAATCAGCAGACAGTATGAAATATAGGCAATGGGTAGGCACCCACGGAAGATGATGAAGACTGTAAGAACAAAGTATCTTTCCAGGGCAAGGGACAGACAACACCACAGGTTGGTGATAAGATGGAGGAAGTTGGAGAGGAGAATGAAGGGCAGATTTCAGATCTAGCTTCTGGACATTTAGGGTGATGGCAGCTGCTCCAGACCTGGCTGCAGGCCTTGAGGAGATATTTCCAAATGTAATAAATTAATGTGGTCTCTGTCCTTTATGAGCTTTTACAACCTTAAAGCCTCAGCCTATGATACTATACCAAGTAGAGAGTCATAGCTTAGAAATTCAAGAGATATTAATTTAGGGAGGGTGTGTGAGACTTGTCGGAGATGTGTTCTATCAGACATGTTCTAACATTTAGTATAATTAACGGGGCTCGAGCCAGGACTCACTTATATGCATGTAGACTGCTATCTTAGGAAAATTCCAATTATGAGATCATATAACCTGATATCTGGGATTTCACTTTCTTGGTGAGTACTTCTCCACTTAAGAAAAAGGAAGATAGCACTAGTTAGAAGGTACATCTTTGTATTAGGACTTTTCTATCAATTTCCCAACTCTACCAATTGTTCTAGGTAACTTCCTGACACTACTAAATATGGCCAACTATATAGTATCTCCTCCTGCCATACTAGAGGCACTACAGTAAGTGTAAAGGCAGATAACACACACAAGTACATTTATAGCTCATGATTCTTTGCTAATTTTCTTTTCAGTTGATGTATCCATAGGTGTGAGTGGGGTATTAAAGTCCCCCATTATAATTGTGGTACTGTTAATTCCCCCTTTCCTACTTCCTTGCATTTGCCTTGCATCTTGAGGTGCTCCTAAATGGCACAATGGACTAGTTACACCTAATTGTTATACATAGGCATTACACTCATTAGTAATGGAATCACCTTTTTCCAGTGCAGTCCTGAGCCCAAGTCTTGGTCCCTGCACAATAGCAGGCTGTATCCTTCCCATGTTCAAACCGTGAGAAACACTCCTGAGCCCACATCTCTGTCACTGCACTGAACTAGGCTGGGTCCAGCAGTTGCTCAAACCCCTGGAAAATACTCATGAGTCCACATCTCGGTCACTGCACTGAACCAGTCTAGGTTCTTCCTTAGTTAGTCCCCCGACACATACCTCTGAACCAACATCTCGGGCCCTGCCCTGAAGCAGGTTGGTCCTTCCCATGTTCAAGCCCCGACAAATGCTCCTGAGCCAACCTCTCAGTCACTGCACTGAACTAGGCTCGGTCCTACACTTGAATCTCATGCCCTGCACAAGATCCAGTCTATGTCTTGCCCTTGTTAGATCCCCCAACACATACACCTGAGCCCACATTTCAGTCCCCGCACTGAAGCAGGCTGAGTCCTGCCTTTTGTTCAAGCCTCCGGCAAACAACCGTGAGCCCACAACTCGCTCCCTGCCCCTGAAATTAGGTCTGTCCTGCCCTTGTTCAATCCCCCAGAAAACACTCCTGATCCCTCATCTCACTCCCTGCTCTGAGACCCCGATAAATACTCCTGAACCTACGTCTTAGTTTGTGCACTGAACCAGTCTAGGTCATGCCCTTGTTAGATCCACCAACACATACTGCTGAGCGCACATCTCAGTCCCTGCACTAAACTAGGCTGGGTCCTGCCCTTGTTTAAGACCCCAACAAACACTCTTGTGTCCATATCACATCCCCAGCACTGAACCAGTCTAGATCATGCCCTTGTTAGATCCCCCAACACATACTCCTCAACCCACATCTCGGTCCCTGCACAAAAGCAGTCTGGGTCCTGCCCTTGTTGAAGACCCTGACAAACACTCCTGAGCCTGCATCTCAGTCCCTGCACTGAACTAGGCTGGGTCCTGCCCCTGTTCAAACTCCCGACAAACATTCCAGAGCCAACATCTCTGTCCATGCACTGTCCATGTTCAAGCCCCCTGGCAAACAATCCTGAGCTGACACCTAGCTCCCTGCCCCTGAACTAAGGTGTGTCCTCCCCTTGTTCAACTCTCTGCCCCCCAGGAAACACCCCTGATCCCACATATCACTCCCTGCACTGAAGCCGCCTGGGTCCTACCCTTGTTCAAGACCCTGACAAATACTCTGGAACCCACATGTCAGTCCCTGCACTGAAGCAGATGGGTTCTTGCCCATGTTCAAGCCACGACAAATACTCCTGAGCCCACATATCACTCACTACAATGAACTAGGCTGGGTCCTACACTTGTTCAAGACCCTGACAAACACTCCTGAGCCAACATCTCGGTCACTGCACTGAACGAGTCTGCTGCTACCACTGCTAAGTCTCTTCAGTTGTGTCCGACTCTGTGCGACCCCATATATGGCAGCCCACCAGGCTCCCCCATCCCTGAGATTCTCAAGACAAGAACACTAGAGTCGGTTGACATTTCCTTTTCCAAGAATGAGAGTGAAAGTGAAGTCGGTCAGTCGTGTCCAACTCTTAGTGACCCTGTGGACTGTAGCCCACCAGGCTCCTCCATCCATGGGATTTTCCAGGAAAGAGTACTGAAGTGGGGTGCCATTGACTTCTCCGACTGAACGAGTCTAGGTCCTGTCATTGTTCGATCCCCCTACACATACTCCTGAGGCCACATCTCGGTCTCAGCACTGAACTAGGCTGGGTCCTGCCCTTGTTCAAACCCACGACAAACACTCCTGAGCCTGCATCTCGGTCACTGCACTGAACTAGGCTGGGTCCTGCCCTTGTTCAAACCCTCAACAAACAGTCCTGAGCATGCATCGCAGTCCATGCACTGAACTAGGCTGGGTCCTGCCCATGTTCAACTCCCTGACAAAAACTCCTGAGTCAACATCTCCATCCCTGCACTGAATCAGGATGGTTTCTGCCTCTGTTCAAGCCCTGACAAACAATCCTGAGCCGACGACTCGCTCCTTGCCCCTGAACTAAGGTGAGTCCTTCCCTTGTTCAAACCCCCAGAAACACTACTAAGCCCTCATCTCACGAACTGCACTGAACCAGGCTGGGTCCAGACCTTGTCGAAATCCCTGACAAAAACTCCTAAGCCCACATCTCAGTACCTGCACTAAAATAGGCTGGGTCAAGCCCTTGTTCAACCTCCCCGACAACCACTCTTGAGCCTCCACCACCATCCCTGCACTGAACTAGGCTGTGTCCTGCACTTGTTCAAGACCCTGACAAACTACTCCTGAGCCAACATCTTGGTTCCTGCACTGAACCAGGATAGTTCCTGCCTTTGTTCAAGCCCCGGCAAACAATCCTGAGCCGAAAACTCTCTCCCTGCCACTGAAGTAAGGTGTGTCCTCCCCTTGACCAATACCCCAGGAAACACTACGAGCCCATATCTCATTCACTGCACTGAAGTACGCTGGTCCCTGCCCTCATTCAAATCCCTGACAAACACTCCTGAGCCAACATCTCCATCCCTGCACTGAACTAGAATGGTTTCTACTTTGTTCAAGCCCCCACAAAACCATCCTGAGCTGACAACTCGCTGCCTGCCCCTGAACTAAGGTGTGTCCTCCCCTTTTTCAATCCCCCTGGAAACACTCCTGTACCTGCATCTCACGCCCTGCCTTGAAGCCGCCTGGTTCCTGCCCTTGTTCAAGACTTTGATAAATGCTCTTGAAGCCACATTTCGGTCCCTGCACTGAAGCAGGTGGGTCCTGCCCACGTTGAAGCCCTGACAAACACTTCTGAGCCCACATCTCGCTCCCTACACTGAACTTGGCTGAGTCCTACACTTGTTAAGATTAGATCAGTCGCTCAGTCATGTCTGGCTCTTTGCGACCCCATGAATCTCAGCACGCCAGGCCTCCCTGTCGAACACCAACTCCAGGAGTTCACTGAGACTCACGTCCATCGAGTCAATGATGCCATCCAGCCATCTCATCCTCTGTGGTCCCCTTCTCCTCCTGCCCCCAATCCCTCCAAGCATCAGAGTCTTTTCCAATGAGTCAACTCTTCGCATGAGGTGGCCAAAGGACTGGAGTTTCAGCTTTAGCATCATTCTTCCAAAGAAATCCCAGGGCTGATTTCCTTCAGAATGGACTGGTTGGATCTCCTTGCAGTCCAAGGGACTCTCAAGAGTCTTCTCCAACACCAAAGTTCAAAAGCATCAATCCTTAGGTGCTCAGCCTTCTTCACAGTCCAACTCTAACAACTATACATGACTACAGAAGAAACCATAGCCTTGACTAGACTGATTTTGAATATGCTATCTAGGTTGGTCATAACTTTACTTCCAAGGAGTAAGCATCTTTTAACTTCATGGCTGCAGTCACCATCTGCAGTGATTTGGAGCCCAGAAAAATAATGTTTGCCTCTTTTTCCACTATTTCTTCATCTATTTCCCATGAAGTGATGGGATTGGAGGCCATGATCTTTATTTTCTGAATGATGAACTTTAAGCCAATTTTTTCACTCTCCACTTTCACTTTCATCAAGAGGCTTTTCAGTTCCTCTTCACTTTCTGCCATAAGTGTGGTGTCATCTGCATATCTGAGGTTATTAATATTTCTCCCGGCAATCTTGATTCCAGCTTGTGTTTCTTCCAGTCCAGCGTTTCTCATGATGTATTCTGCATGTAAGTTAAATAAACAGTGTGACAATATACAGCTTTGGGGTATTCCTTTTCCTATTTGAAATGAGTCTGTTGTTCCATGTCCAGTTCTAACTCTTGCTTCCTGACCTGCATACAAATTTCTCAAGAGGCAGATCAGGTGGTCTGGTATTCCCATCTCTTTCAGAATTTCCCACACTTTACTGTGATCCACACACTTGTTCAAGACCCTTACAAACACTCCGGTGCCAATATCTTGTTCCCTGCACTGAAATAGGCTGGGTTCAGCACTTGCAGAAGTCCCCTGCAAATGCTCCTGAACCCACATCCTGGTCCCTGCACTGAGGCAGGCTGGGTCCTGCCCTTGTTGAAACCCCTGACAAACACTCCTGAGCCCACACATCAGAAACTTCACTGAACCAGGCCAGGAACTGCACATATTCAAGTCCCTGACCAACTGTTCTGGGCCTGCATCTGACTCAAAGGCTGGTTTTCGGTCTTATTTAAGCCCCAGCAAGCAATCCTGAGCCCACAAATTGCTCCCTGACCCTGAATTAAGGTGTGTGCTCCCCTTGTTCAATCCCCCAGGAAACACTACTGAGCCTGCATCTCACTCGCTGCCCTGAACCAGGGTGGGTCCCTCCAAAGTTCAAGCCATGACAAATACTGCTGAGCCAACATCCCGGTTCCTGCACCAAACCAGGCTGGTTCCTGCCCATATCAACCACGACAAACACTCCTAAGACCACATCTTGGTTCCTGCACTGATAGCGGCTGGGTCCTGCCCATATTCAAGCCCAGACAAACACTCCTGACTCCATTTTTTGCCCCTGAACTGGACTAGGCTGGGTCCTACATATGTTCAAGACCCTGACAAACACTCCTTGGCGTGCATTTGACTCTCAGGCTGATCTCGTTCCCTACACTGAACTAGGCTAGGTCCAGCACTTGCTGAAATCCGTGGGAAATACTCCTGAGCCCATATCTGGGTCCCTTCTCTGAACCAGGCCGGGTCCTGCCCTTGTTCAAGCACCCGAAAAACACTCCTGAGCCCACATCTCGGTCCCTGCACTGATTGCGGCTGGATCCACCCCTTGTTCATCCAGACAGACACTCCTGAGGCCACATCTCAGTCGCTCCAATGAACCAGGCTGGGTCCTGCCTTTGTTCAAGCCCCCAACAAACACTCTTGAGCCCACATCTCAGTCCTTGCACTGAATCAGGTGGGTCCTGCCCGTGTTCAAGCTCTTTGTAGAATGCATGTATCATATATCAGGACTATAGGATGGCTGGCTTAGCTTGGTCCTCTTGCTGCTCCAGGCCCCACAGGCTTGGGTGACAGGGCAGGCTGGGATGTGTTCTCACATGGAGAACAGTGCCACTTTGAAAGGGCCTCAATAGGGTAAATGGCAGACATGCATGTCTCCGACACCGGTGAGTCATGGAACTTAAGGGGAACTGTCTTTAGAGTCTTCCTGGCAGGCATTCGAACAAGGTTCAGGGAGTTCCCTCATGCCAGCAGAGCGGGCCCCATTTCTCCCTCTGTGCAAAGTGTGGCCAAGCCACCTCAGGCCTGTGCAGTGTTCACATCTGTCCAGCGAGGGAGGGAGGGTCGCACGTCCAATTCTGCAGTTCAGCAGTGACCGCCCACTGTTGGCTCTCAAGGTTGAGAAAGCTCTCTCCGAACGTGTGGACTAAAACCGTCTAATCTCCCATTGCTGCAACTCACTCAGGACGCGAAGGGCTTGCAAAGGATAAGCGTCTTTTCTGAGAGCTGCTGTCCAGAGAGTGGCAGACGGCAACAACACTACTTAGAGAGACAGAGACACACAGACATCAGCCCCTGGTACACATAGAGAAGGATTGCCCCAAACAGTGCTATGCCGGAAGCAAAGATAGAGAGACAAAGAGTGAGCTCTGCACCCTAAGGCTCTGGTCTCCCTGAACAGTGAAGATCAACTGTAGCAAATTTGGGGTTTTTTCCCTACTCCCCTAGCATCAGGACAGCAACAGGCTCCCTGTCCCATGAAGAAAAGTATCCAGCCATTTGGCACCCCTGCATATCCTTGGGATAGTCGGGGAGAGCTCCCAGTTATTGCCGGTTCTGGGGGACACAGGAGTGTATTGTTTGGATTGCGGAGCATGAACCCGTGGTTGGAATTTCCAGAGCCAGGTCAATGACAGCGCCTGGGGCTACCCCAGCCATATGCAAAACCCTCTACATTTCTGGGGCAGAATCTGGCCACGTCGGGGCACCGGAGCACAGGAACCGCGGAAGATGCCCTCCGGTCTAGGGGCATGTCCATAAGGGTGCCGCCCACTACCCTCTCCGCCTTTGGTCTAGATTTGGGCAAGGAGCCTGTGCGTGGCTCACAGCCTAGGCTCCTGCCTGTTTTCCGCTGATGTCCCAGGGCCCGTTCACCCTGGCCTGGGCTGTGCGGCACCCCTTTCCTTGGCCTCACGCCATCCCCAACACACCAATCCCCGCCTCCCGACGATCCCCCTCACTCCCCACCCCCAAAGAGCTAGTGGGTCCCACAGGTTTACTGCAGCCTGGGCCGCCATTATGCACCATTGTCTGTGCTGTTATATCGTGTCCCTTCACATCTGCCCCAGCTTGGGCCAAGAGGAGCGTGAGAGGCAATCAAAGGAAGGCGGGAGTGTCCTGGAACCCCCGACCTTCTTAGCTGTGAGCCCCAGTACTCAGGAAGAAACCCCCACCCCTCATCCCTGGATCTGCCGTCCTGATGCTGTGTGCAGCTGGAACCTTGCAACCACCAGTTGTCACGCCAGGTGAAGAAGCCATCCTCTCTAGGGTGGAGGCAGTGCAAGACAGCGAGACCCTGGTGGACGGAGACGTGGCAGGTTATCGGGTGGAAGTTCCAGCTGCTTGCAGAAGACATCATGGAAGAGGTGGAAGCTGTGGCAGATGAGCAGTGGGAACAGTGGTCCTCCCAAGAGCTGGAGGAGAAGACGGTAAAGGAGCAAGGCCAGGACAGGCCGGGAGGCCCGAGTGAGCACCAAGTGCTAGACGTCCTGAAGGCACTGGCCGCCCTGCAGGTGGAACTGAGCTCTGAGTGTGAGCAAAACCACAGGGCCTACCATCAGAGGAGGAAGCATCACTTGGCTTGGGGAAGTGCCATCATCCAGGGCATCCCTGGCTTCTGAGCCAAAACTGTATCCTTTCTGCTGCTCCTTTGGGTCCATTGCTCATGAGAAGGAGGAGATGGGGCAGGAGCAGGAGGAGGGGGAGGGGCGAGGGCACAGGAAGGGCACTGGAGGCCCCTGAAAGAAATGTGGTCCTGGGCAATTGGCAAGCTCCAAAGGCCCAGCCGAGTAGGATCCGGGCAGGGCTACATATGTACACGTTGCAGCCATACCTTTGAGTGTCTCCTTCAGGCCTGCATCTGAGGAGGAGCAGCATCTGAGGCCTCCAAGTCAGGAATGACCAGAGATGGTACACCAGAGCAGCATCGGCACACAGTTATTGCTGTAAATGCGGGTGATCCTGGCATATAGCTGAGACATGTGAGTCATTCATATGCACACACACAACACACACACACATACATACACACGTACACACACACACACACACACACACACACACACACACACAACCCCTTTGCTTTCAAACATGGATTGTCACAGGACTGCAAATCTGACCATGTAAGCAGTGACATGCCACTACCCAGCATACACAGGTCTGGAGGAGAACAGTAGTGGTCAGAAATAGCCCCTGCTTGGAGAATGCAGACCACCTCAGATGCACACCACAACAAGGGGCCCAGAGCCATGAGCCTGTCTGATGGTATGGCAAAGCCTGATGACATCAGTGGTGGCCAGGTAACAGGCAGTACCCAGCTCCTTGCAGATGCCTTTTCCAGTATCCTTGTTTCACCCCAGACTAGGACTGATGCTCCTGGCTCTTTTTGGCCTGGCATGTAGCTCCCTGAATGGCTTCTTGACCTAAAGCAGAATATTAGCCACCCTCAAGTTTCCATCATGATCAGCAACCAAGATCAAGACTTTCTCCGCTACATGATAGACTTGAACGTCAGTGAGGGAGACTGAGGCAGGGTGGGTATGGGACCTGGCGGGGAGTGGGAGGATCCTGTTAGCCATGTTGCTGCACTGTGAGACTTTAGAGAGGCGTCGTGGAAGCTGTTAATGCCTGCCTGGGAGGCAAGCTAAGGCCCCTAGAAGTTTGCACCTTTTCCCTCCTCCCTATCCTGGCAGGTGCAGGTGCGGAACCATCTGCAGTCCCCCTGCAAGCTGGTCTTTTCCTTTCAGGACAACTCCTACTTCTTGAACACCATGATCATTAAGGAGTATTACCTTGACATCACCGGTAAAACGTGGCTCCCAGGGTGATGAATGTGGGTGTGCAAGCATGTAGATGCTCCACCTGTGGAGTCCACCCCAGTCTCCCCTGTCTTTCTGCAGGGTACAGGGCATGTCATTCCACTCCAGTCCACTGGTTCTGGGACTTTGAATGGGGATCCCCCAGCCACAGTCTAGACACCAGGAGCCTTAATTTTCTCAACTGGCTTTCAGGCCACAATGGCCCAGAATCGAACAGGATTGCTGATGTGGGGTTGCTTTGGGCCTGCACAAAGTTGATGATTGATGGTGGAGTTCTTGGCTGCTCATGGGAAGGTTCGGGGCCTGGTCAGCCCTGGGTTGACCTTGCTCGGGTTGCCAGCAGCTCATCAGCAATGACGTGTGGGATGATCCCCTGAAGTACTACCTCAGGGAGGAAGGTTCTTCCATCAGAGATAACTGACAGAAACACATGTAGTGAGGGGGTCTGGAGGTAGGCCCTGAGGGACAGCCTTATCGTAGCCGGGACACTATCCTTTCCCAAATGGGATGCTCAGGCTCATGCAAGCTGGCTGCAGAGCCGGCATTTGGGTTATGCACGTAGCAGGTGACTTGCTGAGACTGGGGGCATGGGGGACTCGGTGTGTCTGTGAGTGAAGTAAGTCTCCCTCAAGTCAGCTATGGTTGCAGCTCGAGAGTCCTAGGTGATACCTAGGTGATACCCTATTCCTCTAGAGGCCTAGAGGAAGGGTGAGTTAAGGGTCTGTGTCAGAATCATCCGTCCCTGGGTCCTGCCATCCTCCAGCCTCCTGCTGCTCACTGAGTTTGAGATTAACTGGGCCCTTCACTCCCGCCCCTTACCCTGCAATGGCCTATCATTGAAAGGGCATCCTCTCAGTGGTCCCAATGCACCTGTGTGCTGACTTTGGGATCTTGGGTGAATTTCCACATTCACCACTCAGATCTCACCACCACCACCACACATGCTGCGCTCGAAGTGGCTTCAGGCTGCCTTGGGAAAATTGGATGAATTTGGGAAGAGGGGGACAGGGAGCCCCAAAGGCAGGACATGATGCCGACTGACACCATCTCTGACATTGCTGGACATGGGCGTCTTCAGCTCCTGAAACACCTGCATTCCCTGTTTGCATTTGTGTCCCCATGCCAAGCATGTGTGTATACACACATGTGCTTGTGTTGGCTGTGTTTATGTGTGTTTTTTTGTGTATCCAGCCCAGGGCAGATGCAGAGATGAAGGCGACAGGAAAGGAGGTGCTGAGTAACCAGAAGAGGAGGCACGAGGCGTTCCCAGTCTGAAGGTGGTTTGTTCCGTATCTCTGCACTGACCCTGTCCAGGATGGGAATGAAGAAAGGATGGCCAGTGGTAACTCCCGTCCATGGCTCCAGATATCTGCAATTAGACCAAACACAAAACACACTCACCATTTCTACTGTGTTGTTGTGTGTGTTTGGACTGGGAAAAGGGATTCATGGTCTGAGGGTTCACTCAGGGCATATCAGGTGGGGTGGGACTTTGAAACCACTGCCTATGGATCCCTGAGTCTGGGGGAACACTGCTGGCCTGTTGAAATGGTGGATGTGGCTATGGCAAGACCCAGAATGGTGAGGAGGCTAAGATTGCCTGCTGCACTGGAGACTTGTTCCACACATGTGAGAGGGAGAACTGGAAAGGTCCTGGGCCAGTGCTGCCCAGGAGCAGCCCTTCAGCCAGCACACTCCCTCCCTGAGGGTGGCACACACTGTGACACAAAACGGGAGACATGCTAAAGTAAGCTGTACCTGCAAACCCACAGGCATCCTAGGAGAGACAGGATGTGAGCGTGGCATGCCTCCAGGCACTTCCAGCCTGCCTCCCTGGCAGTGCAGAAAGGCGAGGAAATCACAGGTGGTTGTACGTGTTTGACCCTCTGCCCGGATGAGCCTATGAGGGAGGGAACGGAGTGAGTAAGGAGTAATTGCATGTCCCAAAGGACCTCAGGAGAGTGGGAGACAGGGAAGCCCCTGGGGGCAGTTCGGGGCCTGCTGGTTTTCAGGGTCCAGGGTCTAGGCAATAGCCGTCCTGCCAAAGATACCCCATGGTGCATGCTGAAAGTCCTGACGAGAATTCCTTCTTTCCTCTGGGGTCTTGCCACTGGCTTTGGGGGCCTGAGGGGCAAAAGTGTGCATCTGCATTTGAGAGAATTTGAGCAGTCTCGATGAAGCAAAATCTCTGATTTAGTCATAGGGGATCTGAAACCAGGTGACACTCAGAGGGAAGCTGCATTCCAGGTGACCGTCTTGGACACTCCTGGGCCCAACTTGGGGCTGGCTTCCTTGGCATGTGGGCTGTGTAGGCAAGCAGAGATGCGTGTCTGTAGGGAGTCCTACCTGGGCCTAATGAGAGCAACTGAAAGACAGTCTTGATATTTAGCAAATCACTGTGGCCTGGGTGGTTCAAGCCCTCTTGGTGCCTTTGAGCTAGAAAAGCTGCTTTCTGCCCAAGGGAGGCATGAGCTGTGGGCCCAGAAAGGGAAAGTTTTGCAGGGCATCATCTGTTCGGGGACTCCGTGTTCATGGGTACTGTTAAACAGAAGGGAGGACGTGTAGGGATGCCACCTTACCTTTATGGCCTCAGGTTCCAATCTTTGTATCTGAAGAGACCCTGTATCCATGTGCACCTTTCTCACAACATTGGATAAGACCCAGGCCTATCACAGTCTCTTGGGGCTCTTGGAGGCTCTTTGGCCTCTTCCTGCTACATGGAGTTAGCACTTGGGGGCACATGTAGACAGGAGCACACAGAAAGCTACACGGAGAGAAAGAACAGAAGGCCTCACTCAGAATGTTGTTGGCCATAAAGGGTTGTAGGCTAGCAAGAGGGACACAACATTGACAAGGAATGACCTAGATAGGTGCACACCGAGAGAGAGCTTCTCCGAGTCACCTGAGCCCAAAGGTCCTTGTTTTCTGTCCCCACATGGATCAGACCAATGTGACTGGTACTGTGAAGCTGTCCAAGGTGATGGGAGAATGCAGAACGCAAGCGCATGTCATACAGCTGTTCATGGCGAGTGCTTCCAACCCGCTCGCTGCTCTGCAGGTCAGTCCGTGTCACTAGCAAATGCCAAGATTTTGTAACCTTTGAGGATAAGTCACAGAGTTAGATGGAGAAGGCAATGGTACCCCACTCCAGTACTCTTGCCTGGCAATTCCCATAGACAGAGGAGCCTGAGAGGCTGCAGTCCTATGCAGGGGTCGCGAAGAGTCGGACATGATTAAGCGACTTCCCTCTCACTTTTCACTTTCATGCGTTGGAGAAGGAAATGGCAACCCACTCCAGTGTTCTTGCCTGGAGAATCCCCCGGACGGGGGAGCCTGGTGGGCTGCCATCTATGGGGTCACATAGACTCAGACTTGACTGAAGTGACTTAGCAGCCGTAGCAGCACAGAGTTAGAAGTGCAAGGTGACATGATTAATTAACAAGTGAAAGGAAACAACCAGGACAAAGAAAGTTACTTTTTCGTTGTGAGTACAAAGGTGCTTACCAAAATTCATATTCCTAGAGAAGAAAGCTTGTAATTCTGCACGTGTGCAAGTTTCCTCTCAGGGATGTTACTGTGTACACGTACATGTGTGTGCTCACATGCGCATAGAAGTCCCTGCCAGTATGCTTGTGAGTATGAGCTTCCAGAATTGACCTAGCCAGGTGATGGAAGTTGGATAGCAAAAACATGAAGATCTTAGAGAAAGGTACATAAACTCTGGCCAGCAGAAGCACTGAAGCCAGGGATTCGATCCCCTTTATCTCACTGAGCAAACACGTTCTAAGTGGGATCACAGGGGTGCACCCAGGATGTGTGGCAGAAAGTAGTGGCAGGAAAAAAGAGCCCGGGGAGTGTGCAGAGAAAAGTCCACTACATCTGCAGTTTGTGAAAAGCAGAAAATGTACCAGGAAGGAGAAACTGTACTTAATTAATTGAGATATCTAGCTAAGCAGATTTCCAGCCAAACAGCCAAAAGTGCTTCCTGATTTCTTCTTGCTGCCTATAGTAAAATATAAAGGGAAATTAAAAAAATATATATTTAAGAGAAAGACTATTAAAAAATAAGACAAAACTTCCTGAATTGGAAATTTTCTAGTCTTTTAACATGACAGAGGATGCTAAAATTAATGGCTCTCAAGCAAGGTTCTATCCAGGGCATTGAGATAAGGTGGTCTAAACATAAAATTTTATAGCACCTATACATCAATTCTTATTCCTTTATTTATTTTTAATAAAGGTGGTCTAAAGATAAGTGTGACTGTAAAATTCTTTGTTAAGCCTCAGAAAGCTGGAAAGGGATGCTTCATGGCATTATTTAGGCAGGCCAATGCCCTCCAAAGAGTTTAGGGGTGTCACTCAGAGATCATTTCAGTCACACAATAAGACTTCTACCAGGTTTCAGGGTGTTATCCCTCAGCTATCTCAGCAGAAAACCAAGACAGACTAGGCCTTATTATGAAGACATGTGTGATGGTGGCTTTGGAGTGGGGTGCTTTGCCATGAAAACCAGTAAGACTATCAGGAGACACACCAAGTTTTTAAAATAACATATTTAAGTTCAGATTGGACTGAAAGGACCAGCAATAGTACAAAATAAGAGACCTCTGGATTTCTACCTTCGACAAGCAGAAAGTAGGCTAGGGAGACTGTTTCACTGTAACCATATACTATCCACCTTTCATGCAATGGAATCATGTCAGAGGGCAGAATTAAAAATTCAGAGACTGAAGCCTAGGAAGTTTCCAGGCCTTAAATCCTAATCAAAGGACTGCCAACAAGAACCTGTGGGATTTCAGAACTGCTACTGTTGACTCCTATCTCCCCTCCCCTTTCTGGAACAGGAGTGTCTATGAAGGTTATCTATGCCTGACCCAGCATTGTATGTTGGCTGTGAAATGAGCAGATCAACTCATCTCTTTTGCTCACAGATCATCAGGTCTACAGGAACTACACTTTTATAATTTGAACTGATGTGTTAGAGATGACTTGAGAGTCTCATGGACTGCAAGGAGATCAGACCAGTCAATCCTAAAGTAAAGCATTCCTGCATATTCATTGGAAGGACTGATGCTGAAGCTGCAGCTCCAATACTTTAGCTACCTGATGCGAAGAAGTGACGCATTGGAAAAGTCCCTGACGTGGGAAAGATTGAAGGCCGGAGAAGGGGACGGCAGAGGATGAGATGGTTGGATGGCATCACCAACTCAATGGACTTGAGTTGGAGCACGCCTCTGGAGTTGATGGTGGACAGGAAACCCTGGCGTGCGGCAGTCCATCGGGTCGCAAAGAGTAGCACACAACTGAGTGACTGAACACTTGAGATAGTGCCCAAGTGCACCCTGGTCCATATCTGGACCTGACTTAGATGACAAGGTCCTGAACTTCAAGTTAATGCTATAATGGATAAATTATTTGAAAGCATTTGCAGGAAAATGCATTTTGGACATACAAGTATGTAAACAATTTGTGGCCATGGGTTTTAAAGTATGTCCACAAGTCCTTTCCTTCAAGGGTGGACCTTATACTCCCCTTTACATGTTGGCTGGACTTAGTGGCTCATTTCTAATGTTAGAATATTGTAGAAATGAAAATGAAGTGTCTGACTATGCCTTTGTAGGTCATAAAAGGCACTGCAGCCTCCTTGCTCATCCTCTTGGATCACTCACTCTAGAAGCCAGCTTAGTCATATCTTGAGAACACTCAGGTAGCCCAGGGGCCCATGTGAAAGAACTGAGGCTTTCTCCCAATAGCCAGCAAGGAAACTGGTTTCAACAGCTATGTGAGTAAGCCATCTTGGAAGGAAATCCACCAGCCCATGTCAAGGCTTCAGATGACAAAAATCTCATGAAAACCTGAGCCAGAACACTCAACTGAATTACTCCTGGATTCCCAACTTTCAGCAGCAGTATGAGATAATATTGTTTTAAGCTGTTGCTTTGGGATAATTTGTTATGCAGCAGTAGTTCATTAACGCACTGCCAACTTTGGTTCATGTCTTTATACCGGGGTGTCTGTCCATTTAGTCTAATCTAAGCTAGATTCTGCTACTTCAGTTTAGAAAACATACTTCACCCTTGATCTGACCACCCTCAGATCAGATCAAATTCTTTATCACTCACTTCAATATCTTATCAGTCTTGCCTAGCCTCAGCAATGATCCTCTCAGTTGAGCCAGAATCCACCGGCACACTTATGGTCGTCTTAATAAGTTTCCATCCACTGACACCCACTCTGTTGTTGTTCATTGCTTTTCAGTCTCCCAGTCTCTCTTTGCTATCACATGGACCCACCCTGTTCCTTAGCTATAAATCCCAGCTGTGTCCCTGCTGGAGTCAGACTTAAAATCAATCTCTCTCCCGTATTATAAGACCTCAGCTGTAGTACTCTTACCTTGAATAACGTTTTTCTTACCACCTTTAGGAAGCGTTATGCATCATTTGTTTAACTTTTCCAGGTTCTGTTAGTAGGGATTATTCTCAAAGGAATAGTTTTATACTTTTACTTTTTATACTATATTCCTTTGGGGAGCAAATTTCTAGAATGAAAACATTTCGTGTTTTTACCGTACAAACAGAAAATATCTTTTAAAATACATTTATATATCTTTAAAAAATGTAGTAATCTGAAAAGGATGTGTATATAGACATGCCAGTGTATATACACACATACCCTCAGACCTCCAAGGAAAACTTAATTCTCAGTAAACTATAAATTAAAACATTCAGCCTGCAGGTAGTGAAATTTTTGTAATTAATGTGCCAAAAATCATAGAGAATGAAATTTTAATTTTAAAAATGTATACATAAAACCATCTGGGATTCAGACAAAATAGGTTATTTAAATAAAGTTAGGTCAAGCCCTAAACCATCTAGTTAAAGAAAAAAAAAAAAGAAAGAAAGAAAAGAAATAGCCTCATGTAATAACCTATAATGAAAAATAACCTAAAAAATAGATATATTTATGCATAATTAAATCACTCTGATATACATCTGAAACACAACATTGTAAATCAAATATATTTCCATAAAATTTGTAAAGAAAGCTTTTAAAGTATATGATTATAAAGAAAAAATCCTAAACAAAGTAGAAGGTATATATGAATGGAAACAAAAATAGAAAACAACAAAAATAAAACTTGCTGGGATAATAAAACAAAAGCTGCTTCTTAAAAAAAAAAAAATCAGAAACATTGATACAACTATAGCCAATCTAATAAGGGGAAGAGGAGGTTAATTCCAATACTAGAAATGACACATGGAATGGGATTCTGAGACGGTAATATTCAACCCTGAGTGGAATTACTTTTGCTTCAGGAAAGGTCAAGTCAAACCAAAACCTGGGAAAAGAAAGGGAAGGAAAGAAAGAGAAAGACGGCCATGGGAAGAAAGGAAGAAAAGGAAAGTAAGGGAGAAAGAAAGAAAAGTAAATGTCTCAACAGATGTTGTAAATATCCAATGAAACAATTCTCTTTAAAATCTAAAAAGAGAAACAGAAATTCATTAAGCCATATCCTCACTGCCTTTGATGGTACTAAGAACCAGAAAACCCATTTACACATCACTGTTTAGAATTTCTGGACAACACAATAAGATTATTTAAAAAAAAGAAACAAACAAAAAAATGCTATGTTATTTGTAAAAAGATGGACAGCAGAAATAATTTTTAAAAAAACATTTTATTTTTATAAATAGTAATTTTACTGACAATGTTTTGGCAACATTAATAAAACAATAAATTTTACCTGAACGAACAAGCAAAGTAGACAAGGAAATTCACCAAAGGCAAAGCAAAATAGTCATCTTGACAGATATTCAATACATTTGTAAAAAAACACAAAGTGTCATTGCTTGAAAAAAATAGAGAGGTATCAATAGAAAAAGAGAGGAAGCTCCTGAAAGAACTCAACTCAGTATTAACTATCTTTGTTCTGCAGGCACAGAAACTTGCTCAAGTTAATTTTACGAAGCAAAGCCCTGATGTTATTATCTCTTTTCAGGTTTTGTGTGTATGTGTGTCTGTGTGTGAAAATCTAGGAAGTTTAGTCTGGACAGGGAAGAAGAGTGTAGAGACTTAAAGTACCTTTAAGGAGGAGAAGGAAAAGGAGGGGCGTGAGGATTTCATTGTGTGATTTGAACAGCATTGGTGAAGCTCAAACAAGGGATGTAGCAAGCCATGGTGGCCTAGGGGAAGAGCATTTCCAGAAGAAGAGAATTTGGAAAGTCTTTGGATTGGGAAGAAATGGAATTTGCTTAGGGAAAGCAAGGCCAGTGTTGTCAAACACTGGGCAGCAGTGGGGAAAACAGTAGAGTAGAATGACAGAGAATGGAAGAGAGGAAGTAGTCAGGGACCATATCACTGGAAACTTTTCATTTGGCAGTAAATCAACTTGTACTCCTTAGGAGCATACTACAGAGCAAACAACAGTAACAGTGTTGATAATCCTAAGCAACAATAAAAACATATAAATAAAACATTTCATATTTTTACAATAGAAATAGAATAAAGGAGATAAGAATGCAATAGTCTGCACATTTATACATAGTTTTCACCTGAGACCAGAAGACACACACACACACACACACACACACACACACTCTTTATACACCTAAAAGCAGTTTAAGCTGACACTTAGCAAAGTGCTTTGGCCCAAGCAAACTAACTGGAAAGGCCTAGTAAAATATTCAAAGTGCAAACCAATCAATCAAGCATTGAGTAAATAAATACAATTTACTTGTGTTTGAATTCACACTCAGGAAATTACCTAAAATGGAGACAAGAGACTCACTACAGCTTAGTCATCTGTAGTCCTTCCACTTTTGTTCTGAGAGGGATGGTAACCCCTTGGTGATGATCACTTTCTAGCATTTTGTGAAAGCTTAGAGGATTTAAATGAATTGTGGAGGTGGGTCGGGGCAGGGGGGAAAAAGTGGGGAGAGACAAAGAGGAGGAGAAAGGAAGAGGAAACAGAGAGATTTCTCCTGGCATAGGTCTACAGCCAAGATTCCAGGTTCCTTGAATGGTGCACAGAGATTCTAGGTATCTGTGCCAGAAGTGGAGAAGGTATGGCATTCAACTCCAGGAGGAGACTCAACTCCAGGAACCCACAGAGGAAGCCAAGTGTGCTGAAACACAGGAACCAGTACTTAGAGGGTACACCACAGGTCTGTGAAAGAGCCCTTGGAGATCACACGAAAAAAGGTTTCCACAAGTATAATCACAGACTAGGTAGTTGGATACAGTAGAGGAAGGATGATAACTCTATGACCTGATAATTACTGAAATAAATGAGAAAATTCCTGCACATCAGACTGTGTCAAGTAAGACAGAAACCAAGTATTAGTTTGATAAAATGGGAAATTAAACAAAGAATTAGCTGTTAACTTTAATACATTCATGCCCAAGGCAAGATAAGATACAAAACTGAAATCGTCACATGTTTAAACTAGGGTAAGACACATGTAACTGGAAAATGTAAGGAAAAGTTCTATAGAGGCTTTAATCACCTTTGTATCCACTACATTTACTATTCTCAGATAACTCCTTTGTAGCTTAAGGGAAAGAGAACTAAATTTAGCTCAATTCATAAACTGAAAAGGTTCCCTGTGTTTGATCCTTTTCAGTTAAAACTATGGGTCCAGTACAAATCAAACTGGATGTCAAGGCTTTTTTCTTGGGGAATCTTAACTTGCTTTACTACTGTGATGGAGACTGATAGGGCTACTTCACTTTGACTAAAGGCCAGCCAAATGGGAAAGGAGATGGAATGAATCAAATTCCCCTTTTGATTACTCAACAGGAGGTCCACAGGCACCAGGCCTCATTCTATTAACTGTCTCTGCTTCTCCAACTGCAGTCAATGATACACAGGTCCTGCTTGATCCTTGCAGGTGCCTCTCACCTAACAGGCATTTTAATGGTTGGCTTCCTTGAGATGTCCCTGGGCTAGGTAAAGACACTCTCAGACAGTGTTCCTTCTGCCTTGGCTCCATGCCTGGAGTGCATGCATGCCTCTTCCTCAACTGGGACAAGAAGCCACAGCTCTCCACTAACTAAATCCCGTGTCTGGTCCAAACTCACATCATAGTTTCTCCATCAACTTCTCCACATCAGGCTTTTGGAACCATTTTATCTTAGAACAGCACAACAGAGGCACTTCACAGAGTTCAGCAGCACACAGGACCATACCATAACAAAGCCATTCCAATCTGGCTATATAGTTAATACTGAGATCTTCAAGGCATGAAAAGAGTTGAAATTTTCATTGCTAAACAGTCTACAGATTACATGTATAGTGAAGAAGGCAATGGCACCCCACTCCAGTACTCTTGCAGGAAAAATCCTACGGATGGAGGAGCCTGGTGGGCTGAAGTCCATGGGGTTGCTAAGAGTTGGGCATGACTGAGTGACTTCACATTCACTTTTCATTTTTATACATTGGAAAAGGAAATGGCAACCCGCTCCAGTGTTCTTGCCTGGAGAATAACAGGGACAGGGTAGCCTGGTGGGCTGCTGTCTATGGGGTCGCACAGAGTCGAACATGACTGAAGCAACTTAGCAGCAGCAGTAGCAGCAGCAGCAGAGCTTTCAAACTTGCAAATAACATGAAATACCAAAATACATTGTTACTTTTCCTTTCTCCACCTCTCTCGTTCTCTCTCTCTCACACTCACACACACACACACACACGCACACATAATTTTTACATGTTAAAATACTTATATGAAAAACAGGTACTATATTTTTAAATAACATCTCAATATTTAAACAAAGCTGTACGTCATGTATTTAAAATAAAAACACATAAATTACACATTGGTTTCCCTATATTTGATATTATTGAATAATTCTATTATTTGAATTTTTTGTTTTTAATGGGGTTTTTAACTTTGACTGAAATACTTGCTTCAGACTTATTGAAAGCAGAATTAATGTTTTTTTTTTTTTTTTTGACCTCCTACTTTTAGATTTGGGGTGATGGTTCAGAATCAGATGTGTTCACAGTAATGGATGCCACTTCCACCAATCTTGTTGAAGGGGTTCCAGTGATACCTGAATAAAAACTCTTGTTTCAGGAGGTAATCCTTCTAGATGCTGAGGCTTCTTATATATTTGATGACACTGGGTCTTGTGCTGTCTTTTCTCTTTAAAAGTTAAAAAGTGTAGCTGACATTTGGAACACTGATGAAAACTTTTCCTAGTGCTGTCTATAATGACATATGTATGGTGTTGCAGTTTTAAAAATTTGTAGACAAAAGGGGCAAAGTAAATTCTTAATGTTACCATGGTAAGCTCTGAAATGTGCATCCACATCTGCAAAGAATGATGATCTGTAACTGCAAACCTGGCATGCATAGGGCATGTCTCCAGGCTTATGATTATCTTTCATGTGCTGTTAGAGAACCCGATCTGTCTCAAAGGACAATTCACAGATTTTACAGACTGCAGAGGGCTCCTGGGAATTATGGACACTTTCAATGTGACACTGCAGCTGGAAGGGAGTAGGAAACTGGCAGTTGCAGTGCTGGCAGGTGGTGTGGTATTTCCAGCTGTCACCTCTCTGCCTCTCAAGCTCCAAATGGTGCTTCATGTGATTCATAAACTTGACATTTTTTAGAACTTTCAAGCAGCTGAGGCATTTAAAGGCTGTGTGAGTTTGCGGTTCTGGCTGCCTATCTCCTATATGCTGTCCATAGTAGAAATCACAGAGTAACACAATCAGATTGCCTTCTGTGGGATCAACAATCTTGTTTTGACTTGCTACACTTGGAAAGTCAATTCTTGTCAGTCCATTTTACCCTAAAGCACTTATAGGCTTGCAATGGACATTGTCCTTTGGAAAATGTGTTGGACAAGATTCTCCATTCTGAACATGGCTTACTGAGGTATGAACACTGTCTGGTGTGCTTTGCTGAGTAGTCACTGTTTGAAAAATACCTGGAGGGGACAAAGCTAAAGAATGTTCTCCTATAATTCCATCACTGAGTTTAGGCCTTTTGGGATTTATTGCTATTTGTTTCAGAAGTGGAAAGTCACTTTGATATATGAGCAATTTTATCCATAGCTCCTGCAGTAACTGCTGTTTCTACTGGATGCTGCAATGAACTTGTGAAGGTAATCAAAGGAGAACATAACTCTGAAAAGCTGTTAGGCACTATTTGTGGTGAAATATTTTTATAGTCCGCTTTGGACAAAGGCTCAATAATAATAGGACTATATGTTGATCTTGATTCAGAGACAGAAAGAGGCAAGACAGTCTTTGCTTCTGATGCAGGAGTCACATGACTAACACACTGTAATTTCTGAGCATTATCTTTCCTGAAGTGAACATACTTTTTTCTCCTTGAACAAGAACCTGGGGTAACTCTGTTCAGTATGTTTGAAACAACTGATTTTGAATTTGAGGTCATCCCCACAAAGATCACATCAGCATCTTCATTTACATGTTCCACTCCAAACAAGATCAGTTCAGCATCTTCATCATCTACTTGTTTGGTTTCTCCCTCGCTTTTCTGTGGTTCTGGCTCTTGTTCTTTTTCACATACATGGTCGTTCCATATTTTAAGTACTTTTTTTCTTTTATTCTTGGAGGATGTGGCCACAAGTCCCAGTGCTTCCTTTAAATAAACTTCCACCTAAGTATAAATATATTACATATTAGCTAAGTACAGAACAATGTGCTATTTGTTTATCTCCAAAACTCTAGGGGAGTTATAAACACCCTTATCTTACAGATAAGGACATTTAGCATCAAAGAGACTAAATGGCAGCGGAAAAACCTATGACTACAAGTCTACATGACTCGAGAATCATAGCTTTGTCCCATGTTGATTTTAATCTTTTCTATTTAAAAAAAGAAAGAAAGGAAAAAAAAAAAAAAAAACACCACTGATCATTAGGTCAAATCACATGTAAAAGACAAATCTTTTTACAAAAGCACTATTTTACACTGTTTAGAAACATGGACTTTGGAGTCAAAGAAGATTAAACTGGAATTCTAAGTTAACCACACACCAGCTGCATCTTTTTCGGCAAATTTATAATTTTTAAATGTGTTTCCGTATCTTAAAGACAAACAAGCTTATTTCCAAGACTTAAGGTTAACAGCTCTTTTTTAAAAGCATCAGCTATTCAATGGCATCTTGCTTTGTAGGAAAATTGAAAAAAAAACTTATCTTAAATGCACATTACAACTGGTTCACAAATACTAATTTCATAAATATTAATACAGAAAATAGGGCACAAATTCAAAGTATATAGTATCTCTACATAATTAACAAACAGCATAATTCGATGTCAAGCACTTAACACAGGCCTAGGAAATTGAGAATGAACTCTCTTGATAACCTCACCTCAAATCCACACTGATGCATCCTAAATTTCTCCCTCTAACCCTGACTAAACTTAAATCCAACAATGTTTTATCCTTCACTCCACATGTCTCTTCCCTATATAGCAGGCAAAATGAGGTCAGTATTTCTCTAATACCAAGATCAGACAGAGACATCACACACAGACACA
Organism: Bos taurus; assembly: GCF_002263795.3. Lineage (NCBI taxonomy): Eukaryota > Metazoa > Chordata > Mammalia > Artiodactyla > Bovidae > Bos > Bos taurus. The sequence goes on from NC_082638.1 coordinate 53,774,454, forward strand.
CAACCAATGTCCCTTATGAATACAGATGCAAGAGTCCTCAACAAAATACTGGCAAAAAAACCCTAACAACATATAAAAAAGGCTATATGACATGATCACGTGGGATTTATGGAGGTATGCAAAGTTGGTTCATTATATGAAAGTCAATCGACATTATGCCATTTTAATACAATAAAGGAGAAAAAACATATCTGCCTGCCGAAAAAGCATTTCCCTGAGTCTAGCACCTAATAGGGGTTAAAAACACATAATAACTAAGAACAGAAGAGCACTTTCTCAATCAAAGGGTACCTGTAAAAGACCCACAGCTAACATCATACTTAATAATGAAAAACTGAGAGCTTTCCCCCTAAGAATGGGAACAACACAAGGAAGTCTATCCCACACTTTGGCTCAATATTATACTGGCAGTTCTATAACCAGAGCAATCAGTTAAGAAAAGGAATTATTGTTTTTGTTGTTTTAAAAAAAAAAAAAGCCTTCAGAATGGAAAGGAAAAAGTCAAAGTATATTGGAGATAACATACTTTTATATATAGAAAATCCTGAAGAAACCACAAGTACGAGAAGTAATAAAAACCTTGCAGAATACAAGATAAATATTTTAAAAATCAAGCAGATTTCTATACAATATCAACAAAAGTTTTGAAAATGAAATTAAGTAAACACTTGACTGTACACTAGCATTAAAAAGAATACTTAGGATGTCAGAAAGAGAAAGACAAATATCATATGGTATCACTTATATGTGGACTCCAAAATATGATACAAATGAACTTATCTATGAAACAGAAACAGACTGAGAGACATAGAGAGGAGACTATGTGATTACCAAGAGGGGAAGGGTGGGGGAGGCATAGATTGGGAGCTGGTGATGAGCAGATGCAAACTATAATGTTAATATATAGAATAGATAAACAAGATCCTACTGTATAGCACAAGGAAATATATACATTGTTTGTGATAAATAATAATGGAAAAGGATATGGAAAATATTGTGTGTGCATGTGTGCGTGTTTACATATGAAGGAAAGGAAAGGTAAAAGGAAAGAAAGGAAAGGACAATTCTTGGCAAGCAGGTACAGAAAGTAGATCCTTGTGTGTTATGGATAGATTTTAAAATGGTGCAACTGCTACAGAAAACAGTATAAAGGCTCCTCAGTAAACTAAAAATAGAACTACCACACGATTCAGCAATTCCACTTCTGGATGTAAATTCAACAGAAGTTAACATGGGGTCTTGAGATATTTGCACAGCCATGCTCAAAGCAGTGCTAATCACAACATCTAAGGGTTGGAAGTATCTAAACATCCATCAAATGTGATATATACATACAATGGAATATTATTTATCCATATAAAGGAAATTTTGCCACATGCCACAACATGCATGATTCTTTAAGACATCACCTAGAGGAGAACATAGGCAAAACACTCTCCGACATACATCACAGCAGGATCCTCTATGACCCACATCCCAGAATATTGGAAATCAAAGCAAAAATAAACAAATGGGACCTAATTAAACTTAAATGCTTCTGCACAACAAAGGAAACTATAAGCAAGGTGAAAAGACAGCCTTCAGAACGGGAGAAATTAATAGCAGATGAAGCAACTGACAAATAACTAATCTCAAAAATATACAAGCAACTCCTACAGCTCAATTCCAGAAAAATAAATGACCCAATCAAAAAATGGGCCAAAGAACTAAATATACATTTCTTCAAAGAAGACATACAGATGGCTAAAAACACATGAAAAGATGCTCAACATCACTCATTATCAGAGAAAGGCAAATCAAAACCACTATGAGGTACCTTTTCACACAAGTCAGAATGGCTGTCATCCAAGTCTACAAGGAATAAATGCTGGGGAGTGTGTGGAGAAAAGGGAACTCTCTTACACTGTTGGTGGGAATGCAAACAAGTACAGCCACTATGGAGAAGAGTGGGGAGATACCTTAAAAAACTGGAAAAAGAAATGCCATATGGCCTAGCAATCTCACTGCTGGGCATACACACTGAGGAAACCAGAATTGAAAGAGACAAATGTACCCCAATGCTCATTGCAACAGTATTTCTAATAGCCAGGCCATGGAAGCAACCTAAATGTCCATCAGCAGATGAATGGATAAGAAAGCTGTGGTATATATACACAATGGAGTATTAAAAAGAATACATTTGCACCAGTTCTAATGAGGTGGATGAAACTGGAGCCTATTATACAGAGTGAAGTAAGCCAGAAAGAAAAAGCACCAATACAGTATACTAACACATATATATGGGATTTCAAAAGATGTAACCATAAACCTGTATATGAGACAGCAAAAGAGACAAAGATGTATAGAACAGTCTTTTGGACTCTGTGGGAGAGGAAGAGGGTGGGATGATTTGGGAGAATGGCATTGAAACATGTATAATATCATATATGAAATGAGTCGCCAGTCCAGGTTCGATGCATGATACTGGATACTTGGGGCTGGTGCACTGGGACGACCCAGAGGGATGGTATGGGGAAGGAGGAGGGAGGAGAGTTCAGGATTGGGAACACATGTATACCTGTGGTGGATTCATTTTGATATATGGCAAAACCAATACATTATTGTTAAGTTAAAAAATAAAATAAAAAATAAATTCACTTAAAAAGTAAATAAAGACATCCAGCCAAAGGAATTAAGCCAGTCATAAAAAAAGACAAATACTATACATTTCCACTTATATGAAATATAACATAGTCAAGCAATAGAAAGGAACAAAGTAGAATGATGGAGTCCAGGATCTAGGGAAACAGGGAAGAAAAGAGGAGTTGTTGTTTAATGGGACAGGTGATGGGTATAGCGTTTCAATTTTGCAAGATGAAAAGGTGTAAAGATATGTTTCATAACAATATGATAAGGAATTCCATGGTAGTTCAGAAGTTAGGACTCCACACTTTCCTATCAGGGGCCTGGGTATGGTTCTCAACCAGGAAACTGTCATTCAAGCTGCATAGCACAGCGAAAACAATGACAACAACAACAAAACAACACTGTGACTGTATGTGTGTGTGTGTGTGTGTGTGTGTGTGTGTGTATTAGTTGCTCAGTCATGTATGAGTCTTTGCTTTCGCATGGACTGTAGCCCATCAGGCTCCTTTGTCCATGGGGTTCTCCAGGCAAGAATACTGGAGTGGGTTGCCATTTCTGCCTCCAAAAAGGCTGATGAAAGTATGTGAAATACTTAGCATGTAAAAATGGTTAAAATGGTAAAAATTTAAGTTAGATTTTTTTTACAACAATTAAAAACATTTAACAACCAGGAAAAGAATTTGAATAGAATTTTCACCAAAAATACTGCTTAACATGATTGAAAGTGAAAGAAATTAAGTCGCTCAGTCGTGTCTGAGTCTTTGCGACCCCATGGACTGTCGCCTATCAGGCTCCTCCATCCATGGGATTTTCCAGGCAAGAGTGCTGGGGTGGATTGTCATTTCCTTCTCCAGGGGATCTTCCTGGCCCAGGAATCGAACCCAGGTCTCCTGCATTGCAGGCACACACTTTACCTTCTGAGCCACCAGGGAAGCCCTTAGCAAAATGTAAATCAGTTTCATTGAAATACTACTTCACACACATTAGCTTGGCTATAATCAAAACCAGGAAAAATAACAAGTGTGGCAGAGGATGTGGAGAAAATGAATCTTCATATATTGCTGAAAAGATGTTGAAAATATACTGCTAAAATATATTGTTGAAAATATATTGCTGTAAAATTGTACAACCACTTTGGTTTGTCAGTACCTCAAAAATTAAATATATAGTAGCCATATGATCCAGAAATTCACTCTTTTGTATATATCAAAAAAAAAAAAAAAAATCCCTGAAACTATTAAGTCCATTCAAAAACAGTGTTCCCAACAACATTACTCAAAAGAGCCACAAAGAATACACCATCCAAATATTATCTATTAATTGATGAATGGATAAAAAACCTGTGGTATTTGTTCACAATGGAGTTCATGTAAGCCGTATACCATATTGATATACCATATCCAGCCATATAAAAAAAAAAAGCATTGCTATACAGCCAAGAAATGGATGAATCTTGAAAATACACAAACTAGGGGACTTCCCTGGAAATCCAGTGTTTAAGACTATGCACAGGTTCCGTCCCTGGGCAGGGAACTAAGATCCCACACGCCACATAGATAAATAAGTAAATATTTCAAAAAAAAAAATATGACATATGAATAAAGCCAGACACAGAGGTCACACATTGTATGTGGGAGAATGTAGGTAGAAAAGAAGCAGGAAAGAGAAGCATTCTGTAATGCAAATGAAACTTTTTTTTTTTTTTTTTAGGGAGGAGGAAATGCACTGCTCTGATAAAGGCTGTCAATAAATTAAATAAAATAACAACTAAAAATTGACCATTGAGTTAAACATTTGGAATTCACTGTTGATCTTGACAAGAGTGAATTTAAAGGAAAATGAGAGACCTGGAGATAACAAATTCTACAAACAACTCTGCAGAAGTCTACCATAAGCAAATATGAAATAAAAAAAGCATAGGCAGGACATGACACCAAAAGACAGATTTTTAATGAGAGGTAACATTATAGTCATTCTGTTTGCTGATGGGAACTATCCAGAGAAACAGAAAACTTAATCCAGGACAAAGAAGAGACTTGCTAGAATATCACTGAATAAACAAGAATTGAGGTGGCAAGAATACACGGAAGAACTGTACAAAAACAGATCTTCATGACCCAGATAATAAAGATGGTGTGATCACTGACCAAGAGCCAGATATCCTGGAATGTGAAATGAAGTGGGCCGTAGAAAGCATCACTATGAGAACAACTAGAGGAGGTGATGGAATTCCATTTGAGCTATTTCAAATCCTGAAAGATGATGCTGTGAAAGGTTGCACTCAATATGCCAGCAAGTTTGGAAAACTCAGCAGTTGGCCAAAGGACTGGAAAAGGTCAGTTTTCATTCCAATTCCAAAGAAAGGCAATGCTAAAGAATGCTCAAACTACCGCACAATTACACTCATCTCACATGCTAGTAAAATAATGCTCAAAATTCTTCAAGTCAGGGTTCAGTAATATGTGAACCGTGAACTTCCTGATGTTCAAGCGGGTTTTAGAAAAGGCAGAGGAGCCAGAGATCTAGTTGGCAACATACACTGGATCATGAAAAAAAAAAAAAAAAAGAGTTCCAGAAAAAAAACATTTATTTCTACTTTACTATGTCAAAGCCTTTGACTGTGTGGATCACAATAAACTGTAAAGTTCTGAAAGCGATGGGAATACCAGACCACCTGACCTGCCTCTTGAAAAATCTGTATGCAGGTCAGGAAGCAACAGTTAGAACTCGTCATGGAACAACAGACTGGTTCCAAATAGCAAAAGGAGTAAGTCAAGGCTGTATATTGTTACCCTGCTTATTTAACTTCTATGCAGTGTATATCATGAGAAACTCTGGACTGGAAGAAGCAAAAGCTGAAATCAAGATTGCAGGGAGAATTATCAATAACCTCAGATATGCAGATGATACCACCCTTATGGCAGAAAGTGAAGAGGAGCTAAAAAGCCTCTTGATGCAAGTGAAAGTGGAGAGTGAAAAAGTTGACTTAAAGCTCAACATTCAGAAAATGAAGATGATGGCATCCAGTCCCATGTACTTCATGGGAAATAGATGGGGAAACAGTGGAAACAGTGTCAGACTTTATTTTGGGGGGATCCAAAAGCACTGCAGATGGTGACTGCAGCCATGAAATTAAAAGACGCTTACTCCTTGGAAGGAATGTTATGTCCAACCTAGATAGCATATAGAGACATTACTTTGCTAACAAAGGTTCATCTAGTCAAGGCTATGGTTCTTCCTGTGGTCGTGTATGGATGTGGGAGTTGGACTGTGAAGAAGGCTGAGCACTGAAGAATTGATGCTTTTGAACTGTGCTGTTGGAGAAGACTCTTGAGAGTCCCTTGGACTGCAAGGAGATCCAACCAGTCCATTCTGAAGATGAGTCCTGGGATTTCTTTGGAAGGAATGATGCTAAAGTTGAAACTCCAGTACTTTGGCCACCACACGCAAAGAGTTGACTCATTGGAAAAGACTCTGATGCTGGGAGGGATTGGGGGCAGGAGAAGAAGGGAACGACAGAGGATGAGGTGGCTGGATGGCATCACTGACTCCATGAACGTGAGTCTGAGTAAACTCTGGGAGTTGGTGATGGACAGGGAGGCCTGGAGTACTGCTATTCATGGGGTCACAAAGAGTTGGACACGACTGAGCGATTGAATTGAATTGACCCTTAGAAAATGGCCAGGCGTGGCATGCCAACAAACAAACAAACTAACGGGTGCAAACCACATGTAAGGAAGGAAACATCAACAGGTAAATACTTAGTCAATGCTTAGAAAGAAGCCTCTGGAAATGTGCCTCATTTGCTCTATTATCAGTGAATTGAAAACTTAAACTGCAAGGCAATATCACTAATAAGAAACCAAAAAGGTCATTATCCAAAAGTCTACAGACAAGAAAGAGTAGATCAATGTTAGTAAAGGGGAACCCTGTATGCCATTAGTGGGAGGAAAGTGGTCAGAGACTTTATAAGCATGGCTGCCAAAGTGCCTAGGAATCACAAAATGACATAGAGAATGTCATATGTCAGCTCGACTCCCAGAGTATTTGAGCAATCAACAGATTGTGAAAAACACACACAACACCACCACCTCCACAAACATACCCTGGAGCAGCAGTCACAATGCCCAAGAGATGAAAGGAAAGAGAATCGCTGGCTGCAAATTAAAAGAGAAACATATGGGACATAGAGACACAATAAATATGAGTCTGACATTATGAAAATGCAAAAAAAAAAGCATTTGCAGGAATATGCAGAAATCTAGGGCGAATCACAGAAAGTAAAGAAAGGCGGATTAAAGAGATATTATAACATATGCCTTCCAGAAGGGATTAAAAAACATATTGATGGGATGAGTACCCAAGGAAAAGTGAAATGGACCTACACTCCTGGTAAGAAAATTACAGTTGGCAAAGGGTATTGGTGGGTGAGAGGCCAACAGGTGAAGGCTGGAATAGAGTTATACCCACAAATACCTATGCAATTCATAATCCACATGGACCTCCTGTATCAAGAGATATGTACTCAATAGATTCCAAAAGATACCTCTGACAATAACTAGAGCTAAATTCCTCCAAGTGTCTGTGGAAAGGAAGGTGGAAATGTTTCTAAGCAACAACTACAAGAGTGTTAATAGTCTTAAAAAATATATAGTTTCGCTTAAAAAAAAGATCAAAGAGTAAACAACCAAAACTTTTGGTGACTACCTGTGTCTCATTTTACTCTCATTTACAACCAGACTTGGGAATAACACAGAGGCTGCTGTTACCATGGGAAAAGAGGAGGGAATGAAGAAATGCTGTCACCTTGTGCACATTTTCTCTAACAGCAACCTTAAAATGCATGCTGATGGCCACAATATTTGCAAGGGTGCTGAGTTCTAATTGATACCCACCCTTAACAAATTTTCAGGGTTCACAGAGGGGAAAATAAGTAAAGTAAACTTGGGAGAAACTAACAGGAAGAGGATATGAACAGCCAAACATAGTTCTGTGTTTCTTGAAAAAAGCACATGACACATAGGGTGAATTCTAAGAGATACAGGCATCTAACCTCCGAGGACATTATCACCTCCGTATGAGCATGGAAAGGGCCACTGTCAAATTCTGGACATGGCATCAATGGCAGAGTAGGAGTAGTACAGTGGATGCTTTAAGGTAATGCTTTAATGGACCTGGTAAGAGCCACTATGGACATGACTAGAAAGGTGCACTCCCATGAGAGAAAAATAAATAAATAAAGATGTCATGACAGCATGATAAATCAAATCCTCTCCTGCAGTATTTCAGACATGTACAGATTTCAAACCCCACACACCCCAAACTAGATCCTGCTGCATCTTTCAGAACATCAAAGAAAGGAAAGTTAAGATAGTGTACTTGGAGAGAGGAATGGATAAAGAAGTGTGATATAGGTCTGGAATGAAGCTTTAATCAGGATTGAGATTTGAAAGTAGGCCCTCTTCACCAATAGAGAGAAATCCAGAGATCATCACACTAAACGAAGGAACATTTCAAGAAACATCATGGGATACATTGGAGTGGTGGGATACAGAAATCCACTGCAGTGTGCACCCACATAAATGTGATATGGACATCCAAACTGGCAAGAAACTTATGGTAGCCAAGGACCTTGGTGGATGGAAGGGATACATCTGGAACTTGATATTAATTTCTTCCCACAGATACATCTTAAATACAAAATCCGTATAAACCTATTGCAGCAAGAGTGGTAGACAAAACAATTTCTAATAATATGTAGGGAAAAGCAAGTACCGCTGAATACATAAAGTCATCTCAGTGTTTCAGAACAAGAATCTGTACACGTAAAACCAACTCATCCTTATCTTCAACTTAAAGAGAATATGAACACTTACTTCAAAGATCCAAAAGTGAGGATACATTAGGTTTGGTGGCATCCTTTGGGTCATTCTACTCTAATGTACTTCCAGGCCTGACAAAAACTCTCAGACATCACAGGCCATCCTAAAAAGGAGCAAATAATAAAGCCTTGCAGCATGGATTTTCTCTGTAACAGCAGCCTTAAAACTATCACTGATGGACGTCTGATATACACAAGGTCCTATTGCTGGACTTGATATGACACCTACCCTTGAACATGACAGTAGTCACTCATCAAAAAAAAAATAATAATAATAATAATAAGTGAAAAAGAAATCCAGGACACTCTTAAGAAGAAAACATCAACATTTAAATACAGCTCAAACTGCTTGGAAAAAAAAAAAAAAAGAAACAGACTCACTTAATATTCCAAAGGCTTCTGAGCTTTAAATATATCTGTCTTTAGAGGAGAACATAGGCAAAATACTCTCTGACATACATCACAGCAGGATCCTCTATGACCCACCCCCCAGAATATTGGAAATTAAAGCAAAAATAAACAAATTGGACCTAATTAAACTCTAAAGCTTCTGTACAACAAAAGAACTATAAGCCAGGTGAAAACACAGCCTTCAGAATGGGAAAAAAAATGATAGCAAATGAAGCAACTGACAAACTAAACTCAAAAATATACAAGCAACTCCTACAGCTCAATTCCAAAAAAATTAATGACCCAATTAAAAAATGGGCCAAAGAACTAAATAGGTATTTCTCGAAAGAAGACATACAGATGGCTATGAAACACATGAAAAGATGCTCAGCATCACTCATTATTGGATAAATGCAAATCAAAACCACAATGAGGTACCACTTCACACCAGTCAGAATGGCTGCCAGATCCAAACGTCTACAAGCAGTAAATGCTTGAGAGGATATGGAGAAAAGGGAACCCCTTTACACTGTTGGTGGGAATGTAAATTAGTACGGCCACTATGGAGAACACTGTGGAGATTCCTTAAAAAAAAAAAAAACTAGAAATAGGACTGCCATACGACCTAGCAATCCCACTGCTGGGCATACACACAGAGGAAACCAGAAGGGAAAGAGACACGTGTACTCCAATGTTCATCGCAGCACAGTTTCTAATAGCCAGGACATGGAAGCAACATAGATGTCCACCAGCAGATGAATGGATAAGAAATCTGTGGTACATATACACAATGGAGTATTACTCAGCCATTAAAAAAATGCATCTGAATCAGTTCTAATGAGGTGAATGAAACTGGAGCCTATTATGCAGAATGAAGTAAGCCAGAAAGAAAAACACCAATACAGTATACTAACACATATATACGGAATTTAGAAAGATGGTAATGACAACACTGTATGCGAGATAGCTAAAGAGACACAGATGTATAGAACAGTCTTTTGGACCCTGTGGGAGAGGGAGCGGAGGATGATTTGAGAGAATGGCATTAAAACATGTATAATATCATATTAGAAATGAATCGCCAGTCCATGTTTCATGCAGGATACGGGAAGCTTGGAGCTGGTGCGCTGGGATGACCCAGAAGGATGGTATAGGGAAGGAGGTAGGAGGGGGTTCAGGATGGGGAAAACGTGTATACCTGTGGCGGATGCATGTTGATGTATGGTGAACCACTACAATAGTGTAAAGTAAAAAACAATAAGAATAAAATAAATAAATACAGAAATACAGAAATGAAAACAAACAACAAAAATTTCTAACTCTTTTGTGTGGATGAAAAATGTCAAATAGCACACCGTATCTGGAAGAAAATACCAACAGGTAAATACATTTCTCAGTATTTCTTTAACAGCATATGAAATACACTCATTATAGTGAATTACCAAGAAGTCTTTTAGGTTCACCTTTTTGCGATCCTGGAGACCATAGCCCAACAAGTTCCTCTGTCCTTGGAATTTTCCAGGCAAGAATTCTGGAGTGAGTTGCCATTTCCTCCTCCAGGGCATTTTCCCAAATCACATCTCCTTTGACTCCTGCCTTTGCTGGAAGATTCTTAACAACAGTGCCACCTGAGAAGCCCAGTGTATTATTATAAATAATCAAACTATGGTAATGAAGTATCACCTCTGAGTAGTGAAAAAGTATCAAACACTATACAGAGAAGACATGGTAGAGAAACATTGCTAAAGGGGAATCTTTATGGTACTAGTGAGATATATTTGGTAGGAGCCATTATAAATGTCACTACTAAGTGCCCTTTATTTTTTTTTTTAATTTAATTTAATTTTTTAAATTTTATTTTCTTTTTAAACTTTACAATACTGTATTACTTTTGCCAAATATTGAAAGAATCCGCCACAGGTATACCCGCGTTCCCCATCCTGAACCCTCCTCCCTCCTCCCTCCCCATACCATCCCTCTGGGTCGTCCCAGTGCACCAGCCCCAAGCATCCAGTATCGTGCATTGAACCTGGACTGGCGACATGTTTCATATATGATATTATACATGTTTCAATGCATTCTCGCAAATCAACCCACCCACTCCCTCTCCCACAGAGTCCAAAAGACGGTTCTATACATCTGTGTCTCTTTTGCTGTATCGTATGCAGGATTACTGTTACCATCTTTCTAAATTCCATATATATGCATTAGTAAACTGTATTGGTGTTTTTCTTTCTGGCTTACTTGACTCTGTATAATAGGCTCCAGTTTCATCCACCTCATTAGAACTGGTGCAAATGTATTCTTTTTAATGGCTGAGTAATACTCCATTGTGTATATGTACCACAGCTTTCTTTTGATGGACATCTAGGTTACTTCCATGTCCTGGCTATTATAAACAGTGCTGCTATGAACATTGGGGTACATATGTCTCTTTCCCTTCTGGTTTCCTCAGTGTGTATGGTAAGCAGTGGGATTGCTGGATCATAAGACAGTTCTATTTCCATTTGTTTAAGGAATCTCCACACTGTTCTCCATAGTGGCTGTACTAGTTTGCATTCCCACCAACAGTATAAGAGGGTTCCCTTTTCTCCACACCCTCTCCAGCATTTATTGCGTGTAGGTGTTTGGATCGCAGCCATTCTGACTGGTGTGAAATGGTATCTCATAGTGGTTTTGATTTGCATTTCTCTGATAATGAGTGATGTTGAGCATCTTTTCATGTGTTTGTTAGCCATCTGTATGTCTTCTTTGGAGAAATGTCTATTTAGTTCTTTGGCCCATTTTTTCATCGGGCCATTTATTTTTCTGGAATTGAGCTGTAAGGGTTGCTTGTATATTTTTGAGATTAGTTGTTTGTCAGTTGCTTCATTTGCTATTATTTTCTCCATTCTGAAGGCTGTCTTTTCACCTTGCTTATAGTTTCCTTTGTTGTGAAGAAGCTTTAGAGTTTAATTAGGTCTCATTTGTTTATTTTTGCTTTGATTTCCAATATTCTGGGGGGTGGGTCATAGAGGATCCTGCTGTGATGTATGTCGGAGAGTGTTTTGCCTATGTTCTCCTCTAGGAGTTTTATAGTTTCTGGTGTTACATTTAGATCTTTAATCCATTTTGAGTTTATTTTTGTGTATGGTGTTAGAAAGTGTTCTAGTTTCATTCTTTTACAAGTGGTTGACCAGTTTTCCCAGCGGCACTTGTTAAAGAGATTCTCCTTAATCCATTGTATATTCTTGCCTCCTTTGTCAAAGATAAGGTGTCCATATGTGCGTGGATTTATCTCTGGGATTTCTATTTTGTTCCATTGATCTATATTTCTGTCTTTGTGTCAGTACCATACAGTCTTGATGAATGTGGCTTTGTAGTAGAGCCTGAAGTCAGGCAGGTTTATTCCCCCAGTTCCATTCTTCTTTCTCAAGATAGCTTTGGCTATTCGAGGTTTTTTTTTTTTTGCATTTCCATACAAATTGTGAAATTATTTGTTCTAGCTCTGTGAAGAATACCATTGGTAGCTTGATAGGGATTGCATTGAATCTATAAATTGCTTTGGGTAGTATTCTCATTTTCACTATATTGATTCTTCCAATCCATGAACATGGTATATTCCCCCATCTATTAGTGTCCTCTTTGATTTCTTTCACCAGTGTTTTATAGTTTTCTAATATAGGTCTTTAGTTTCTTTAGGTAGATATATTCCTAAGTATTTTATTCTTTCTGTTGCAAAGGTGAATGTAATTGTTTCCTTAATTTCTCTTTATGTTTTCTCATTATTAGTGTATAGGAATACAAGGGATTTCTGTGTGTTGATTTTATATCCTGCAACTTTACTATAATCATTGATTAGTTCTAGTAATTTTCTGGTTGAGTCTTTAGGGTTTTCTATGTAGAGGTTCATGCCATCTGCAAATAGTGAGAGTTTTACTTCTTCCTTTCCAATTTGGATTCCTTTTATTTCTTGTTGTGCTCTGATTGCTGTGGCCAAAACTTCCAAAACTATGTTGAATAGTAATGGTGAAAGTGGGTACACTTGTCTTGTTCCTGACTTTAGAGGAAATGCTTTCAATTTTTCACCATTGAGGATAATGTTTGCTGAAGGGTTTGTCTTATATAGCTTTTATTATGTTGAGGTATGTTCCTTCTATTCCTGCTTTCTGGAGAGTTTTTATCATAAATGGATGTTGAATTTTGTCAAAGGCTTTCTCTGCATCTTTTGAGATAATCATATGGTTTTTGTTTTTCAATTTGTTAATGTGGTGTATTACATTGATTGATTTGTGGATACTAAAGAATCCTTGCATCCCCGGGATAAAGCCTACTTGGTCATGGTGTATGATCTTTTTAATGTGTTGTTGGATTCTGACTGCTAAAATTTGCCTTTTCAAGAATACAAGAGACTGAGCATATGACCTGGCAGCTCCACTCCTAAGACTATGTACTAAAACAAAACTAAACAAAACAGATTTTGAAAAAAACATGTAACTCAGCCATGTACTGCAGGGAGATCAACAACATCCTATAATGGCACCACACTCCGGTACTCTTGCCTGGAAAATCCCATGGATGGAGGAGCCTGGTAGGCTGCAGGGCATGGAGTTGCGAAGAGTCAGACAGGACTTAACGGCTTCCTTTTCATTTTCTACTTTCATGCATTGGAGAGGAAATGGGAACCCACTCCAGTGTTCTTGCCTGGAGAATCCCAGGGATGGGGGAGCCTGGTGGGCTACCGTCTATGGGGCCTCACAGAGTCAGACACAACGAAGCGGCTTAGCAGCAGCAGCAGCATACATGAAAAATCAGGCTTCCCTTGTGGCTCAGCTGGTAAAGAATCCACCTGCAATGCAGGAGACCTGGTTTCGACCCCTGCGTGGGGAAGATCCCCTGGAGAAGGAAAAGGCTGCCCATTACAGTATTCTGGCCATGGGCTATATAATCCATGTGGTAGCAAAGAGTCGGACATGACTGAGTGACTTTCACTACCACTACTATACATGAAAATCAAGAAACTGATGCAGCCACTATTGAAAACAGTAAGCAGTTATTTTATAATTATTATTATTTTTTTCTTAAGGGTAATTGCTTTTCAGAATTTTGTTGCTTTCTTTCAAACCTCAACATGAATCAGCCATATGTATACATATATTCCTTCCTTTTGAACCACCTGCCCATTATCTCCTTCCCTTGTATAGAGTTTTTTAATACTCTAAAAATACAGTTACTATATGATCCAAAAATAACACTACTGGGCATATATCCATTAAGATGAAAACTCCCATCAGAAAAGTGATACGCAAAACAGTGTTTATAGTAGCACAATGTACAGTAGCAAAGACATGCAAACGACCTTAAGGCACTTAAATATGTGAGTGGATAAAGACAGATATATTATGCATACAATGGAATATTTTCCATAAGAAAGAATGAAATAATGTTATTCTTTCCAACATGGGTGGATCTAGAGATGATCATACTAAATAAGTCAGAGAAAGACATGAGGAGCTTAGGTGGGTTCAGCTTACCTTGACACATCCTTTGGACCTCAGTTGGTGGGAGATCTTCATCTTTTCCTCCTGGGTATCTAGAGTCAGCTGTCCAAGAATGAGGCTAAAGCTGAAACTCCAGCACTCTAGAGCCTTCCCAGTTACCTTAGTAATTTTGAAGACTTGCAGTCGTCTACTTCAGAGCCCCTGAACACCCCTATATATATCCTTCCCCAGGTGGCCACACCCTTACACTTTATGAGGTCAGCAAGCCACTTCCACAGCCAACGGTGGCCCTGGTGAGCCTTGACATCACAAAGCCTCATCCTGACACCTCTAGGGGAGTATGGGGAGCAAGTCAGAGAGAGTTGACTTCTCCCGATTCTTTTAACCACACCCTCTATCTTCCTAGAGTTTTGGGCCACCTTTAAAATTTCTTATTTTACATGTTCTTTGTCCAGAAGTTTAAAAGGGAAAATTTACATAATGTTTTTTGTAGTAAAACTCCTGCATGACTGAATAGAAAATAAACACGGAATTATAAAATGACAATTGAGAAATATTTGGAAGACAGCTGACAAATGACTCATTTACCTCATTTATGCAGAGTCCAAAGTTAAAATAAGAAAAGATGAAAAACCCAATAGAAGAGAATTGTGAAGTAAACAAGAATACAAAAAAAAAAAAAAAACAAAAACAAATTACCCAGAAAAAAAAAGGAAAATTACCAAAAATCAGGAAAAAATATCAAACCTACTTGGTATTAAAATAAATGCAAACAAAAATAATAATGGAATATGATTTCTCAACATGAAAATTGCCAAAGTTCAATGACAAATTTGAAATATACCAAATTGTTCCTCCAAATGGAGGATGACAAATTGGAAAAGGAGTGTTTAAGCAGTGTTGTGAGCGCATAGTGTGATGCAACTTTCTGAAGGACAATATGACATTATCTAGTAAATTTATAAATACATAGAGCCACTTGGCAAGACCCTGTTTGGAATTTCCATTTCAGAAATATTTCTGCAATTTCACCTAGATTATATACCTAATGCTCACTGAAAAAAAAAATTTTTTCCACATCTTCCTAGATAATTTCTTTGGTACACTTCCCCACACTGTCCTTCCCCATGCAACCCCTGTTCTCAGTTCTGTTATTGTAGATTACTTCTGCTTCTTTTAGAACTTCCTTTAAATGGAGCCTAGAGTATGTACGTATGTACACATGTAGTTGCTTAACAATGTTGTGTTACATTCTTCTGTCGCAAATCACACTAGGTGTACAAGTGTATAAACATAACATCTTTCATTTAATTTTCTTCTAAATTTAAGTCATCACAGAGCATGGAGGACAGTTTCTTGTGCTACACAGATAGTTCCCATTATTTATCAAGGCATTATTTTCCAAAACATACAAACGGCTATGTGGCCCAGTATCAAACACACACACACACACACACACACACACACACACACACACACCACCTCAGTAAAAAAACAGGCAGATCTAAATAAACATTTCCCAAAAGAAGTTATACAGATGATGAAAAAACCCTTGTAAAGAGGCTAAGTTCAGGTTAGTCACTCAGTCGGGTCCAACTCTTTGCGACCCCATGGACTTCAGCACGCCAGGCCTCGCTGTCCATCACCAACTCCCGGAGTCCTCCAACTTATGTCCACTGAGGCAGTGAAGACATCCAACCATCTCATCCACTGTCGTCCCCTTCTCTGTCTGCCCTCCATCTTTCCCATCATCAGGGTCTTTTCAAATGAGTCAGCTCTTCACATCAGGTGGCCAAAATATTGGAGTTTCAGCTTAAACATCAGTCCTTCCAATGAACACCAGGACTGATCTCCTTTACGATGGACTGATTGGATCTCCTTGGAGCCCACAGGACTCTCAAGAGTCTTCTCCAACACCACAGTTCAAAATCATCACTTCTTTAGTGCTCAGCTTTCTTTACAGTCCAACTCTCACATCCATACAGGACTACTAGAAAAAACATAGCCTTGACTAGATGGACCTTCATTGGCAAAGTAATGTCTCTGCTTTTTAATAAGTTGCCTAGTTTGATCATAACTTTCCTTTCAAGGAGTAATGTCTTTTAATTTCATGGTTGCAGTCATCACCTGCAGTGATTTTCAAGCCCCCCAAAATAAAGTCAGCCACTGTTTCTGCCATTTCCCCATCTATTTGCCATAAGGTGATGAGGCCATGATCTTCATTTTCTGAATGTTGAGCTTTAAGCCAACGTTTTCTCTCTCCTCTTTCACTTTTGTCAAGAAGCTCTTTAGTTCTTCTTCACTTTCTGCCTGCAGAAATGGTGGTGTCGCCTGTGTATCTGAGTTTATTGATATTTCTCCCAGCAAACTTGATTCCGGCTTGTGCTTCCTCCAGTGCAGGGTTTCTCATGATGTACTCTGCATATGAGTTAAATAAGCATGGCAAGAATATACAGCCTTGATGTACTCCTTTCCCGCTTTGGAACCAGTTTGCTGTTCCATGTCCAGTTTTAACTCTTGCTTCCTGACCTTCATACAGATTTGTCAAGAGGCAGATCAGGTGGTCTGGTATTTCCATCTCTTTGAGAATTTCCTACAGTTTATTGTTATTCACACACTCAAAGGCTTTGGCATAGTCAATAAAGAATAAATAGGTGTTTTTCTGGAATTCTCTTGCTTTTCATGATCTGACAGATGTTGGCAATTTGTTCTCTTGTTCCTCTGCCTTTGCTAAAACCTCCTTGAACATCTGGAAGTTCATGCTTCATGTATTGCTGAAGCCTGGCTTGGATAATTTTGAGCACTACTTTACTAGTGTGTGAGATGAGTGTAATTGTTCTGTAGTTTGAGCATTCTTTGACATTGCCTTTCTTTGGGATTGGAAGGAAAGCTAATGTTTTCTTGTCCTGTGGCCACTTATGAGTTTTCCAGATTTACTGGCATATTGAGTGCAGAACTTTCACAGCAGCATCTTTGATAATTTGAAATAGCTCAACTGGAATTCCATCACCTCCACTAGCTTTGTTCATAGTGTTGCTTCCGAAGGACCACTGGACTTCACATTCCAGGATGTCTGCCTCTAGGTGAGTGATCAGACCAGTGTGATTAAATGGGTCTTGAAGATATTTTTGGTACAGTTCTCCTCTTAATGTCTTCTGCTTCTGTTAGGTCCATATCATTTCTGTCATTTATTGAGCCCATCTTTGCATGAAGTGTTCCCTTGGTATCTCTAATTTTCTTGAAGAGATCTCTAGTCTTTTTCATTCTTTATTTCCTTCTATTTCTTTGCACTGATCACTGAGCAAGGCTTTCTTATCTCTACTTGCTATTCTTTGGAAATCTGCATTCAAATGGATATATCTTTCCTTTTCTCCTAGCTTTTGGCTTCTCTTATTTTCACAACTATTTGTAAGTCCTCCTCAGACAGCCATTTTGCTTTTGTGCATTTCTTTTTCTTGGGGATGGTCTTGGTTCCTGTCTCCTGTACAGTGTCATGAAACTCCATCCATAGTTCATCATCACTATTCATTAGAGAAATACAAATCAAAACTACAATGTGGTATTCCTTCACGCCAGTCCGAATAGATAGCAACAAAAATTCTACAAGCAATAATTCCTGGGGAGAATGCGGGAAAAAAGGGAACAATCTTGCACTGTTAGTGGGCATGTAAATTGGTACGACCACTATGATGAAGACTATGGCAGCTCCTTTAAAAACTAAAAAATATAGTCACCTTATGACCTACTCCTGGGCATTTTTTCTGGAAAAAACCTTAAAACCAAAAGATTGATGCACACTAATGTTCATTACAGCATTATTTCCTGGAGGCGCGACATGCAACATTTTTTATTTATAGCAAAAACGGAAAAAAAGAATAAAAAACGTATAAAGCAAGCAGTCTCTAAAGATGTGGTCAAATTACTCAGTATTTGTAAAAGGAAAATCTTCAGTATAAGTAAACAAAACAAGAACCACATATCAGAACCAAGTTATATGTTAAAATTCAAATAACAGAAAGTATTTTATAGTGAAAGAACTAATACACCCTGATATTTTATCTCTCCAGCTCAGGAACTCAGAATTCTGAGCCAGTGTTAAATGAGATCATGAGTGATTTTTTCTTCTTTTTTTTTCGAGCAAATTTACATTTTCTATTAAGAGCATGTATTAATTTTTTAATAAACTTATACAGTATCTTTTTCAATATATGAAGAATGGATCTGGATTTTTAAAATTTCATTCATAAGCATTCTTCTATTTCTCCATGAGATGGCAGTATAACCACAGTAAATATTTCTTCATACACGTTTATACATATGAGTGAATACATTCGGATTTTATATTTTCATTTGTTATCATTTTTCTATTTCTGCTTGAGAGGGCATCATATGCATCCGTTCAGTTCAGTTCAGTCGATCAGTGGTGTCCGACTTTTTTGAACCCATGAATTGCAGCACGCCAGGCCTCCCTGTGCATCACCAACTCCTGGAGTTCGCTCAGACCCACGTCCATTGAGTCAGTGATGCCATCCAGCCATCTCATCCTCTTTCGTTCCCTTTTTATCCTGCCCCCAATCCCTCCCAGCATCAGAGTCTTTTCCAATGAGTCAACTCTTTGCGTGAGGTGGCCAAAGTACTGGAGTTTCAGTTTTAGCATCATTTCTTCCAAAGAAATCCCAGGGCTCATCTCCTTCAGAATGGACTGGTTGGATCTCCTTGCAGTCCAAGGCACTCTCAAGAGTCTTCTCCAACACGACAGTTCAAAAGCATCAATTCTTCGGCGCTCAGCTTTCTTCACAGTCCAACTCTCACATCCACTTGACCACTGGAAAAACCATAGCCTTGACTAGATGGACCTTTGTTGGTAAAGGAATGTCTCTGTTTTTGAATATGCTATCCAGGTTAGTCATAACTTTCCTTCCAAGGAGTAAGCGTCTTTTAATTTCATGGCTGCAGTCATCATCTGCAGTGATTTTGGAGCCCTAAAAAATAAAGTCTGACGCTGTTTCAACTGTCTCCCCATCTATTTCCCATGAAGTGATGGGACCAAATGCCATGATCTTCGTTTTCTGAATGTTGAGTTTTAAGACAACTTTTTCCCTCACCTCTGTCACCTTCATCAAGAGCATAGTAAACTTTTATTCATACCCACATATACATATGAGAGAATACATCAACATTTTATGAATTACATTCATAAGTATTATTCTATGTCTCCAAAAGACGTAACATAAGCACAATAAATATTTGTTCATACCCACATATACTCTGGAGAGTCTCTTGGATTGCAAGGAAATCAATCCAGTCAATCCTTAAGGGTATTACTCTTGGATATTCACTGGAAGGACTGATGCTAAAACGTCAATTCTTTGGCTACCTTATGTGAAGAACTGACTCATTGGAAAGGCCCCTGATGCTGAGAAAGATTGAAAGCAGGAGGAGAAGCAGAAAACAGAGGATGAGATCATTGGTTAACATCACCCACTCGGTGGATCTGGGTTTAAGCAGGCTCAGGTAGTAGATAATTGAACAGGGAAGCGTGGCATGCCACAGTTCATGGAGTCGCAAAGAGTTGGACATGACTGGGCAACTGAGGTGAAGTGATAGATACATATAAAATCCTTATACAGACTCAAAATGGACATACTATACCAAGAGTGCTTTATAAACACCTTTTAATAATATATTTTAGAAAATAACCATAGATGAATAGCTCTATGTATGGTTAAAATGATACAGGAATATGTACAGTTACAACAATAAGGCCATTTGAGTCAACATGCATGGCCTGAGAGTTGATCATACTAAATGAAGTGAGGCACACAGGGAAACATATGTACCAAATAATATCATAATATCCAAATGTGGAATCTAAGATATGACACAAATGAACGTATGTGTGAATCAGAAAGACACTCATAGACAGAGAGAATAGACCTACAGCTTCAAGGCAGAGAGAATTGGGGGAGAAATGGAGTAAGAGACTGGGGTTAAGAGATATAAAACAAACTATATGGATTGGATTGACAAGTTCCTACTGTAGAGCACAGAGGACTACATTCAGTATCCAATTTCTCCCCCAATTCTCTTTGCCTTGAAGCTGTAGGTCTATTCTCTCTGTCTATGAGTGTCTTTCTGATTCACACATATGTTCATTTGTGTCATATCTTAGATTCCACATTTGGATATTATGATATTATTTGGTATATATGTTTCCCTGTGTGCCTCACTTCATTTAGTATGATCAACTCTCAGGCCATGCATGTTGACTCAAATGGCCTTATTGTTGTAACTGTACATATTCCTGTATCATTTTAACCATACATAGAGCTATTCATCTATGGTTATTTTCTAAAATATATTATTAAAAGGTGTTTATAAAGCACTCTTGGTATAGTATGTCCATTTTGAGTCTGTATAAGGATTTTATATGTATCTGTCACTTCACCTCAGTTGCCCAGTCATGTCCAACTCTTTGCGACTCCATGAACTGTGGCATGCCACGCTTCCCTGTTCAATTATCTACTACCTGAGCCTGCTTAAACCCAGATCCACCAAGTGGGTGATGTTAACCAATGATCTCATCCTCTGTTTTCTGCTTCTCCTCCTGCTTTCAATCTTTCTCAGCATCAGGGACTTCCCTGGCAGTCCAGAGGTTAAGACTGCAGATTTCCACTGCAGGGGAGGCAAGGTCAAACCCTGGTCAGGGAACTAATTCCACTTGTAGCACAGTGTAGCCAAAAAAGAAGAGAGATTAAATAAAAGAATGTGTGTATGTGTATATATATATATATATATATATATATATCCACACACAACATATACATATATACATGTATATCTATAACTGAATCATTTTGCTGTAAAGCAGAAATTAACACAAAATTACAAATGAACTATACTACAGTTAAAAAATAGCACGACTGAGGAAAGAAAAGATTGCTATATTTCATTGTGTGTAAAGTTAATATCCAAAGAAAATTGCTATACACAAACACGGCTGACTACTTAACGGCAGGCTTGCTGAGATACTTAAGGAGACACATACTGAAATGCACCAAGGAAAAAGATTGATTGTTGATTGGATAGAGGGATGGACAAATGGATAGATATGTGACAAAGAAAGTATTATAAATAGGTTACAAAACCAGACTTCTATGTATGCTGTGCAAAAGAGACCCACCTGAAGCCAAGGAGCACATACAGAGTGAAAGTGAAGGGCTGGGAAAAGGTATTTCATGCAAAATGTGAGCAACAGAAATTAGAAGTAGCAATACTCATATCAGATAAAATAGACTTTGAAATAAAGGGTGTGAAAAGAGACAAAAAAGGCCACTATATAATGGTCAAAGGATCAATCCAAGAAGAAGATATAAAAATTATAAATATATATGCACCCAAGATAGGAGCACTCAATACGTAAGGCAAATGCTAACAAGTAAGAAACGGGGAATGAAAAATAACACAATAATAGTGGGAGATCTTAAGACCCTACACACACCTATGGATAGATCAACCAAACAGAAAATTAGCAAGGAAACACAAACTTTAAGTGATACAATGGATCAGTTAGACCTAATTGATTTCAAAAGAACATTTCACGCCAAAGCAATGAATTTCACCTTTTTCTCAAGTGCACATGGAACATTCTCCAGGATAGATCATATACTGGGCCATAAATCTAGCCTTGGTAAACTGAAAACAAAAATCAAAATCATTTCAAGCATCTCTTCTGATCACAAAGCAGTAAGATTAGATGTCAACTACAGGGGGAAAGAAACCATGACAAATAGAAACATATGGAGGGTAAGCAACATGCTTCTGAATGACCAACATATAACAGAAGAAATCAGAAAAGAAATGGAAATATGCATAGAAACAAATGAAAATGAAAATACAACCCATACAAATAGCTGTGAAAAGAAGAGAAGCGAAAAACAAAGGAGAAAAGGAAAGATATAAACATCTGAATGCAGAGTTCCAAAGAAAAGCAAGAAGAGAAAAGAAAGCCTTCTTCAGCGATCAATGCAAAGAAATAGAGGAAAATAACAGAATGGGAAAGACTAGGGATTTCTTCAAGAAAATCAGAGATACCAAAGGAACATTTCATGCAAAGATGGGTTCAATAAAGGACAGAAATGGTATGGACATAACAGAAGCAGAAGATATTAAGAAGAAATGACAAGAATACACATAAGAACTGTACAAAAAAGATCTTCACGACCCAGATAATCACGATGGTGTGATCACTGACCTAGAGCCAGACTTCCTGGAATGCGAAGTCAAGTGGGCCTTAGAAAGCATCACTACGAACAAAGAGAGTGGAGGTGATGGAATTCCAGTTAAGCTATTCCAAATTCTGAAAGATGATGCTGTGAAAGTGGTGCACTCAATAAGCCAGCAAATTTGGAAAACTCAGCAGTGGCCACAGGACTGGAAAAGCTGAGTTTTCATTCCAATCTCAAAGAAAGACAATGCCAAAGAATGCTCAAACTACCGCAAAATTGCACTCATCTCACGCTAGTACAGTAATGCTCAAAATTCTACAAGCCACGCTTCAGCAATATGGAAACCATGAACCTCCTGATGTTCAAGCTGGTTTTAGAAAAGGCAGAGGAAACAGAGACCAAACTGCCAACATCAGCTGGATCATGGAAAAAGCAAGAGAATTTCAGAAAAACCTCTATTTCTGCTTTATTGACTATGCCAAAGCCTTTGTCTGTGTGGATCACAATAAACAGTGGAAAATTCTGAGAGAGATGGGAATACCCGACCACCTGATCTGCCTCTTGAGAAATTTGTATGCAGGTTAGAAAGCAACAGTTAGATCTGGACATGGAACAACAGACTGGTTCCAAATAGGAAAAGGAGTACATCAAGGCTGTATATTGTCACCGTGTTTATTTAACTTCTATGCAGAGTACATCATGAGAAACGCTGGACTGGAAGAAATACAAGCTGGAATCAAGATTGCTGGGAGAAATATCAATAACTTCAGATATGCAGATTATACAACCCTTATGGCAGAAAGTGAAGAGGAACTCAAAAGCCTCTTGATGAAAGTGAAAGTGAAGAGTGAAAAAGTTGGCTTAAAGCTCAACATTCAGAAAACGAAGATCATGACCTCCAGTCCCACTACTTCATGGGAAATAGATGGGTAAATAGTGAAAACAATGTCAGACTTTATTTTTAGGGGGCTCCAAAATCACTGCAGAAGGTGACTGCAGCCATCAAATTAAAAGACACTTACTCCTTGAAAGGAAAGTTATGACCAACCTCGAGAGCAGATTCAAAAGCAGAGACATTCCTTTACCAAAAAAGGTTCGTCTAGTCAAGGCTATGGTTTTTCCTGTGGTCAGGTATGGATGTGAGAGTTGAACTGTGAAGAAGCCTGAGTGCCGAAGAATTGATACTTCTGAACAGTGGTGTTGGAGAAGACTCTTGAGAGTCCCTTGGACTGCAAGGAAAACCAACCAGTCCATTCTGAAAGAGATCAGCCCTGGGATTCCTTTGGAAGGAATGATGCTAAAGCTGAAGCTCAAGTACTTTGGCCACCTCATGCGAATACTTGACTCATTGGAAAAGTCTCTGATGCAGGGAGGGATTGGGGGCAAGAAGAGAAGGGGAAGACATAGGATCAGATGGCTGGATTGCATCACTGACTCCATGGGCATGAGTCTCAGTGACTCCAGGTTTTGGTGATGGACAGGAAGGCCTGGCGTGCTGTGATCCATAGGGTCGCAAAGAGTTGGACATGACTGAGTGACTGATCTGATCTGAAGGGGAAGGTTCATAGAAATACAAGCTTACCTCAAGAAACAAGAGAAACCTCAAATAAATGACCTAACTTTACACCTAAAGCAACTAGAAAAAGAAGAAGTGAAAAATCCCAGGGTTAGAAGAAGGAAAAAGTAATAATAACAATTAGGTAGTATACTCATTTTCACTATATTGATTCTTCCAATCCATGAACATGGTATATTTCTCCATCTATTAGTGTCCTCTTTGATTTCTTTCACTAGTGTTTTATAGTTTTCTATGTATAGGTCTTTAGATTCTCTAGATAGATATATTCCTAAGTATTTTATTCTTTCTGTTGCAATGGTGAATGGAATTGTTTCCTTAATTTCTTTTTCTGTTTTGTCATTATTAGTGTATAGGAATGCAAGGGATTTCAGTGTGTTGATTTTATATCCTGCAACTTTACTATAATCATTGATTAGTTCTAGTAATTTTCTGGTGGAGTCTTTAGGGTTTCCTATGTAGAGGATCATGTCATCTGCAAATAGTGAGAGTTTTACTTTTTTTCCAATTTGGATTCCTTTTATTTCTTTTTCTGCTCTGATTGCTGTGGCCAAACTTCCAAAACTATGTTGAATAGTAACGGTGAAAGTGGGCACCCTTGTCTTGTTCCTGACTTTAGAGGAAATGCTTTCACTTTTCACAATTGAGGATAATGTTTGCTGTGCGTTTGTCATATATAGCTTTTAATATGTTGAGGTATGTTCCTACTATTCCTGCTTTCTGGAGAGTTTTTATCATAAATGGATGTTGAATTTTGTCAAAGGCTTTCTCTGCATCTTTTGAGATAATCATATGGTTTTTATTTTTCAATTTGTTAATGTGGTGTATTACATTGATTGATTTGTGGATATTGAAGAATCCTTGCATCCCTGGGATAAAGCCCACTTGGTTGTGGTGTATAATCTTTTTATTTATTTATTTACTTATTTTTTTATAATCTTTTTAATGTGCTGTTGGATTCTAATTGCTAGACTTTTGTTAAGGATTTTTGCATCTAAGTTCATCAGTGATATTGGCCTGTAGTTTTCTTTATTTTGGGGATCTTTGTCAGGTTTTGGTATTAGGGTGATAGTGGTGATAGAATGAGTTTGGAAGTTTCCCTTCCTCTGCAACTACCCAAAGCAATTTATAGATTCAATGCAACCCCTATCAAGCTACCAACGGTATTCTTGAAAGAGCTAGAACAAATAATTTCACAATTTGTATGGAAATACAAAAAGCCTCGAATAGCCAAAGCTATCTTGTGAAAGAAGAATGGAACTGGAGGGATAAACCTACCTGACTTCAGGCTCTACTACAAAGCCACAGTTATCAAGACAGTATGGTACTGGCACAAAGACAGAAATATAGATCAATGGAACAAAATAGAAAGCCCAGAGAGAATTCCACACACATATGGACACCTTATATTTGACAAAGGAGGCAAGAATATACAACGGATTAAAGAAAATCTGTTTAACAAGTGGTGCTGGGAAATCTGGTCAACCACTTGTAAAAGAATGAAACTAGAACACTTTCTAACAACATACACAAAAATGAACTCAAAATGGATTAAAGATTTAAATGTAACACCAGAAACTATAAAACTCCTAGAGGAGAACATAGGCAAAACACTCTCTTCCATACATCACAGCAGGATCCTCTATGACCCACCTCCCAGGATATTGGAAATAAAAGCAAAAATAAACAAATGGGACCTAATTAAACTTAAAAGCTTCTGCACATCAAAGGAAACTATTAGCAAGGTGAAAAGTCAGCCTTCAGAATGGGAGAAAATAATAGCAAATGAAGCAACTGACAAATAACTAATCTCAAAAATATACAAGCAACTCTTAGCTCAACTCCAGAAAAATAAATGATCCAATCAAAAAAATGGGCCAAAGAACTAAATAGACATTTCTCCAAAGAAGACATACAGATGGCTAACAAACACATGAAAAGATGCTCAACATCACTCATTATCAGAAAAATGCAAATCAAAACCACTATGAGGTACCATTTCACACGACTCACAATGGCTATGATCCAAAAGTTTACAAGCAATAAATGTTGGAGAGGGTGTGGAGAAAAGGGAACCCTCTTATACTGTTGGTGGGAATGCAAACTAGTACAGCCACTATGGAGAACTGTGTGGAGATTCCTTAAACAACTGGAAATAGAACTGTCTTATGATCCAGCAATCCCACTGCTTACCATACACACTGAGGAAAACAGAATTGAGACACATGTACCCCAATGTTCATTGCAGCACTGTTCATAATAGACAGGACATGGAAGCAACCTAGATGTCCATCAACAGATGAATGGATAAGAAACCTGTGGTACATATATGCAATTGAGTATTACTCAGCCATTAAAAAGAATTAATTTGAATCAGTTTTAATGAGGTGGATGAAACTGGAGCCTATTATACAGAGTGAAGTAAGCCAGAAAGAAAAACACCAATACGGTATACTAAAGTATATATATGGAATTTAGAAAGATGCTAACAATAACCCTGTGTATGAGACAGCAAAAGAGACACAGATGTATAGAACAGTCTTATGGACTCTGTTTCAGAGAGAGAGGGTGGGAAGATTTGGGAGAATGGCATTGAAACATGTATAATATCATGCATGAAACGAGTCGCTAGTCCAGGTTTGGTGCATGATACTGGATGCTTGGGTCTGGTGCACTGGGACAACCCAGAGGGGTGGTATGGGGAGGGAGGATGGAGGAGGGTTCAGGATGGGGGACACATGTATACCTGTGGCGGATTCATTTTGATATTTGGCAAAACTAATACAATTTGTAAAGTTTAAAAATAAAATAAAATTTTAAAAAAATAAACAATTAGGGCAGAAATACATGAAAAAAAGCAAAGGAACCTATAGCAAAACTCAGCAAAAATAAACGCTGGTTCTTTGAGAAGATAAATAAAATAGGCAAACCATTAGCAAAACTCATCAAGAAAGAAAGGGGGGATAATCAAATCAACAAAATTAGAAAGGAAAATGGATAAATCACAGCGGACAACACAGAAGTACAAAGGATCATAAAAGACTACTATCAGCAGCTATAGGACAATAAAATGGACAACTTGGAAGAAATGAACAAATTCCTAGAAAAGTATAACAATCCAAAACTGAACCAGGAAGAAATAGGTAATCCCAACATACCCATCACAAGCATGGAAAGCAAAACTGTAATCAAAAATCTTCCATTGAACAAAAACGAAGCTCAGGACCAGATGACTTATTCACACTCCTGGTTACCCTGGACACCTGGAGAGGACAAGAGAGGGAGCACAGAATACCACTTGTTTGGGGAAGAGGGTGAAGATGGATAGGAACGATAGTTTCAGGAAAAGTGTGACCAGAGGAGAGCTATGTGCCAGGCCAGTAGAGGGCAGGGGGGTCTCATGGGGCGGTGTCAATGGGCAAGAGGAGCTTGGATGGGTTCAACTCACCTTGACACTTTTGTGGACCCCAGTTGACAGGAAGTCTTCATCTTTTCCTCCTGCTTACCTGAAGTTGGCTATTCCATAAGTGCTCTAGAGCCTTGTGGCTTCTGAGTCTCTTTAGTCATTTTGAAGACACCCAGTGGTCTGCTCCAGAGCCCCTGAGCACACCTCTATATACCCCTCCCTAGGGTCCACAGCATTATGCTTTAAGAGATCAGCAACTCACTTCCCCAGCCAATGGTGGCCCTGGCTGAGAATTGACATCACAAAGCGCAATCCTGATACCTCTAGGGCAGAATGGGGGGCCACTCAGATGATTTGATGGGGGGGGGGGGGGAATGCATCACTTTTAATGGCCCTTAGGAGCCCTCCAAACTCACCTGTCATCCTCATCTCTCTAAGTCAACTCTGTTGTGTCACAAGGCAGGGAGCATGTGTCTCCTCCAAACCTTGACCCACAGCCACAGTACCGAGGCTTTGATTCTGTTCTCTCCCACATTTCACCATCATCTAGATTGTAATATCTTGCCTAAAGTTCCTCCATGATAATTAGGCTGTATTGAAGTGTCTGTGGAAATGAGAATCATCCCACTTTCCTCCTACAGTTCAGTTCAGTCTCTCAGTCATGTCTGACTCTTTGAGAGGTGGTCTTAAAGCACTTTCAAGACCATTTAATTCTGGGCCACCTCCCAGAACCTTTTTCCATCCCATCTCCTTTGTTCTAGCTTCCATTCAGACACTGCTGTCTTCAGGCTGTGAGACTGCACTGAATACACTTGCCCTTTCTCCACTTGGAGCTGTCTTGCTTCAAGTCTTGGAATCATGGTCACCTCACTATGTGTAAAAAAAAAAAAAAAAAATGTTTCCCCAAAGACGTGCACATGAATGTTCATAGCAGTCTTATTTCTAATAGTCAAAAAGTTGAGATGAACAAGATGGCAGAGTGGTAGTTGCAGGAGGAATACACCTCTCTCCTTGGACACATCAGGAATACATCTTCAGACACAGAAGTGCTTGCAGAACACCAGCTGAGAGCTGACAGGAGTACCTGACCAGTGGAAAAGAATGTATAGAACCACAAAACTTGGTAGGATGAAGGAACTAGGGGGAAAAACAGGAGTGTTAATAGGTCTGGACCTGCCCTTGGTGGGTGGGAGAACTGAAGTAGGTTTCCACTTCCCTCATTGGAGTAATTGTCTGGATCAGAGGAGAAACATTTAAGGCTGAGAATGAAACAGCTGATCTGTGGCAGCCTACACCAATACATACAATGTATGACATAGCAGAATCCATTGGTTTTTGTCCCCTTAAGAGTGTAGCATTCATTAAACATTTGAAAATCCATCAGGATAAACAACTTACTAAAGAACTGAAAATGATGACACAGTAGGGTCATTTAGATGAATGCTGAAAAATAATTTGATAAAATCTAATATCCCTGGGTTGGGAAGATTCCCTGAAGTAGGGATTGGCTACCCACGTCAGTATTCTTAGGCTTCGCTGGCAGCTCAGCTATTAAAGAAAGTGCCTGGCATCTCAGAGATCTGGGTCCATCCTTGGGCTGGGAAGATCCCCTGGAGGAGAGCATGACAATCCATTCCAGTATTCTGGCCTGGAGAATCCCCAAGGCCAGAGGAGCCTGTTTGGCCTACACTTCATGGGGTTGCAAAAAGCTGGACACAACTCTGTGACTGAGCACATTCTGTATAAAATATTTTAGCGAACTAGAAATAGAAGAAGAAATAGAAATAGAATTGGAGAAGGCAATGGCACCCCACTCCAGTACCTTTGCCTAGAAAATCCCATGGATGGAGGAGCCTGGTAGGCTGCAGTCCATGAGGTCGCTAAGAGTCGGACACGACTGAGTGACTTCACTTTCACTTTTCACTTTCATGCCTTGGAGAAGGAAATGGCAACCCACTCCAGTGTTCTTGCCTGGAGAAAACCAGGGAAGGGAAGCCTGGTGGGCTGCCGTCTATGGGGTCGCACAGAGTCGAACACGACTGAAGCGACTTAGCAGCAGCAGAAAGAGAAGACTTCCTCAACCTTATGAAAGTACTAAACTATCACTAATATCACACTTTATGGTAGAACACTGAGTGTTTTACTTCTAAAATCACAATCAACAGAAAGATGTCCACTCTCATTATATTGAATTTCTGTCCGTGAAGTCATATTAGGAAATGATTGAAAAGTTATCCAGTTTGGAAAAGAAGAATAAAGCTGTTTTTATCTGTTGGTGACATCTATGTAGAATATCCAATGAAATCTACAGGAACAGAATACCTAAAACTAAGAATTAATTTAAGCAAAGTCACAAGATATACAGATGATATATAAAATTTAATTAATTGCTTTCCTATATAGTAGTCCAATTTAAAATTAAAATAAAAAATAATAACAGTCACATTGAAGTCAGAAAAACTTAAGAATCAGACAGAATATATGAAACACACCAATGCAAAAATGGACAAAAGATGTGAACAGGAAATTCACTAGATAATGATATACAGATGGCAAGTAAGCATGCAGGGCACACCGAAAGTATGGCTCTCATGAGAGACAGAGAAGAACAAGTCTGATGAGGAAGTGGAAATATTTGAACTTTCATGCACTGTTTATGGGAATACAAAATAGTACACCATGGTGGAAAACAGTTTGGAAGTTCCTTCAAAAGTTAAACATTGGGTTACCATATGTCCCAGCAATCCCTTTCTTAGGTTTATACAAGCAAGTATGAAAAAAAAAAAATACCCACAGACATGCACATGAATGTTCATAACAGTCTTATTTTTAGTAGTCCAAAAGTTGAGATGAACAAAATGGCTGAACAGTAGCTGGAAGTGGAGTACATTTCACTCCACGGATGCATCAAGGATACACCTTCAGACACAGAAGTGTGTGCAGAACACCAGCTGAGAGCTGACAGGAGTACCTGACCAGAGGAAAATAATAAATAGAACCACAAAACTCGGTAGGGTGAAGGAACTAGGGGTGGGGGGAACAGGAATGGTAATAGGCCTGGACCTGCCCTCGGTGGGTGGGAGAACTATAAGTTGGTGTCCGACCCCCCACCTGGGATCAACTGTCTGGATCAGAGGAGAAATATTTTAGGCTGAGAGTGAAACAGTTGATCTGTGGGAGCCTAAATGGAATGAGAATCAGACAGTCCTTGCCACAGACATACACACCCCAGACAGGGACACAGGTCCCATAGAAGGGACAGCAGTTGGGATCTGGATTTTTCGGATTGTGGAGCAATCCCAGGGCAAGGGCTACTACTGACTGCAGAGAGATGGACTGATGGGATGTGAGGAAGGAGATCGGGATGGGAAATGCTTGTGGAGGAACACCAGGCCCCATGGAAGCAAGGGGATCCTACTGGGTCAATCATAGTAGGTGGAGCCATCACCATAGTCTCTTTCTCCCCATACACCAGCATAGGCAGCTGAACAATAGAGAGGCTGGCCAATCAAGTGCCTGACTTACTGATCTGCAGACTAGGACCCCACCCAGGGGCCCCATCTATGTACCTGATGCTCCAAACAACAGAGAAGTACCCCAGGTAAGGGAGCCCTCTAAGTGCCTGAAAGGGTGGAGCTATGGAGGAAGAGTGGCAAAAGAGGCCTCCTTATCACCAGCTACAAGAGGCTGGTGAAAAGACTCTGATAGCGTCAAAATTTCTGCGGCAGAGGAGGTCATTGTCCCTGCACAGTTATCGCTACCATGGTCCCCAGAGATCAAGAAGCTATGCCAAGTTCATGCTCAATGCTCGCTGGGGCGGAGCTGCTACAGGCCAAAAAAGTCTTGTGTCTATGGATACCTGGTCACTTCAGTTCAGTTCAGTTCAGTTCAGATCAGTTCAGTTCAGTTCAGTCACTCATTCCTGTCCCACTCTTCGCGACCCCATGAATCGCAGCACGCCAGGACTCCCTGTCCATCACCACCTCCCGGAGTTCACCCAGATCCACGTCCATAGAGTCAGTGATGGCATCCAGCCATCTCATGCACTGCTGTCCCCTTCTCCTTCTGCCCCCAAATCCTCCCAGCATCAGAGTCTTTCCCAATGAGTCAACTCTTCTCAAGAGGTGGCCAAAGTACTGGAGTTACAGCTTCAGCATCATTCCCCCAAAGAAATCCCAGGGCTCAATTGCTTCAGAATGGACTGGTTGGATCTCCTTGCAGTCCAAGGGACTCTCAAGAGTCTTCTCCAACACCACAGTTCAAAAGCATCAATCCTTAGGTGCTCAGCCTTCTTCACAGTCCAACTCTCACATCCATACCTGACCACAGGAAAAACCATAGCCTTGACTAGACGGACCTTTGTTGGCAAAGTAATGTCTTTGCTTTTGAATATGCTATCTACGTTGGTCATAAATTTCCTTCCAAGGAGTAAGTGTCTTTTAATTTCATGGCTGCAGTCACCATCTGCAGTGATTTTGGAGCCCCCCAAAATAAAGTCTGACACTGTTTCCACTGTTTCCCCATCTATTTCCCATGAGGTGATGGGACCGGATGCCATGATCTTCGTTTTCTGAATGCTGAGCTTGAAGCCAATTTTTTCACTCTCCACTTTCACCATCAGGAGGCTTTTTAGTTCCTCTTCACTTTCTGCCATAGGGCGGTGTCATCTGCATATCTGAGGTAACTGATATTTCTCCCGGCAATCTTGATTCCAGCTTGTGTTTCTTCCAGTCCAGGGTTTCTCATGATGTACTCTGCAAAGAAGTTACATAAACAGGGTGATAATATATAGCCTTGACGTACTCCTTTTCCTAATTGGAACCCGTCTGTTGTTCCACGTCCAGTTCTAACTGTTGTTTACTGACCTGCATAGAGGTTTCTCAAGAGGCAGGTCAAGTGGTCTGGTATTCCATTCTCTCTCAGAATTTTCCACAGTTTATTGTGATCCACACAGGCAAAGGCTTTGGCATAGTCAATAAAGCAGGAATAGAGGTTTTTCTGGAACTCTCTTGCTTTTTCCATGCTCCAGCAGATGTTGGCAATTTGATCTCTGGTTCCTCTGCCTTTTCTAAAACCAGCTGGAATATCAGGAAGTTCACAGTTCACGTATTGCTGAAACCTGGCCTGGAGAATTTTGAGCATTACTTTACTAGCATGTGAGGTGAGTGTAACTGTGCAGTACTTTGAGTATTCTTTGGCATTGCCTTTCTTCAGGATTCAAATGAAAACTGACCATTCCAGTCCTGTGGACACAGCTGAGTTTTCCAAATTTGCTGGCATATTGAGTGCAATACTTTCACAGCATCATCTTTCAGGATCTGACATAGCTCAACTGGAATTCCATCACTTCCTCTAGCTTTGTTCGTAGTGCTGCTTTCTAAGGCCCACTTGATTTCACATTCCAGGATGTCTGGCTCTAGGTCGGTGATCACATCATCGGGATTATCTGGATCATGAAGATCTTGATTGTATAGTTCTTCTGTGTATTCTTGTCATCTCTTCTTAGTATCTTCTGCTTCTGTTAGGTCCATGCCGTTTCTGTCCTTTATTGAGCCCATCTTTGCATGAAATGTTCCCTTGGTATCTCTAATTTTCTTGAAGAGATCTCTAGTCTTTCCCATTCTGTTGTTTTCCTTTATTTCTTTGCATTGATCACTGAGGAAGGCTTTCTTATCTCTTCCTGCTATTCTTTGGAACTCTGCATTCAGATGCGTATATCTTTCCTTTGCTTTTCGCTTCTCTTCTTTTCACAGCTATTTGTAAGGGGTGCCCAGACAGCCATTTTGCTTTTTTTGCATTTCTTGTCCATGGGGATTGTCTTGATCCCTGTCTCCTGTACAATGTCATGAGCCTCATTCCATAGTTCATCAGGCACTCTATCTAACAGGTCTAGGCTCATAAATCTGTTTCTCACGTTCACTGTATAATCATAAGGGATTTGATTTAGGTCATACCTGAATGGTCTAGGGGTTTGTCCTACTTTCTTCAATTTCAGTCTGAATTTGGTAATAAGGAGTTCATGATCTGAGTCACAGTCAGCTCCGGGTCTTGTTCTTGTTGACTGTATAGAGCTTCTTCACTTTTGGATGCAAAGAATATAATCAATCTGATTTCAGTGTTGACCATATGGTGATGTCCATGTGTAAAGTCTTCTCTTGTGTTGTTGGAAAAGGGTCTTTGCTATGACCAGTGCATTTTCTTGGCAAAACTCTATTAGTCTTTGCCCTGCTTCATTCCGTATTCCAAGGCCAAATTTGCCTGTTACTGCAGGTGTTTCTTGACTTCGTATTTTTGCATTCCAGTCCCCTACAATGAAAAGGACATCTTTTTTGGGTATAGTCCGAAAAGGACTTGTAGGTCTTCATAGAACCGTTCATCTTCAGCTTCTTCAGCATTACTGGTTGAGGTCTAGACTTGGATTACTGTGATATTGAATGGTTTGCCTTGGAAACAAACAGAGATCATTCTGTCGTTTTTGAGATTGCATCCAAGTACTGCATTTCGGAATCTTTTGTTGACCATGATGGCTACTCCATTTCTTCTGAGGGATTCCTGCCTGCAGTAGTAGATATAATGCTCATCTGAATTAAATTCACCCATTCCAGTCCATTTTAGTTCGCTGATTCCTAGAATGTCTACATTCACTCTTGCCATCTCTTGTTTGACCACTTCCAATTTGCCTTGATTCATGGACCTGACATTCCAGGTTCCTATGCAATATTGCTCTTTACAGCTTCAGACCTTGCTTCTGTCACCAGTCACGTCTGCAACTGGGTATTGTTTTTGCTTTGGCTCCATCCCTTCATTCTTTCTGGAGTTATTTCTCCACTGATATCCAGTAGCATATTGGGTCCTTACTGACCTGGGGAGTTCCCCTTTCAGTATCCTATCATTTTGCCTTTTGATACTTTTCATGGAGTTCTCAAGGCAAGAATACTGAAGCGGTTTGCCATTCCCTTCTCCAGTGGACCACCTTCTGTCAGATCTCTCCCCCATGACCCGCCCCTCTTGGGTTGCCCCCAGGGCATGGCTTAGTTTCATTGAGTTAGACAAGGCTGTGGTCCTAGTGTGATTACATTGACTAGTTTTTTGTGAGTATGGTTTCAGTGTGTCTGCCTTCTGATGCCCTCTTGCAACACATACCATCTTACTTGGGTTTCTCTTACCTTGGGCGTGGGGTATCCCTTCACAGCCGCTCCATCAAAGCGCAGCCACTGCTCCTTACCTTGGAGGAGGGGTATCTCCTCACTGCCGCCCTTAGTGTCCAACTGCATGTGACATTGTAACTGTGGCTTGCCAGGCTTCTTTCTCAGGGAAGGGGCTTCTACATGCAAAAATACTGGTACGTATGGGCCAGTACTGGTTGACATACCCTTCTAGAGCACTATATGTCCTGCTGCCCTAGCCACCAACTCCTCTGAGTCCCTGATGCAGCCAGAGCCACTATGACTGAAGCAGTTGATTCCCCATATCTGGCCCCCTCATAGGGGCAAACCCAAGTCCTCCAGGACAGTCTCAAGAGCAAACCCCAGTGGATGATTCACATTGAAAAGTGGGAATAAAACCACAATTGGAACCCAGGAGCAGTGTTGTTAAGGAAGAAGACCCAAAACCTTCCTACCACCTGTACAAGCTGCAGATTAAATCCACATAGCTGTGAAAAGAAGAGAAGTGAAAAGCAAAGGAGAAAAGGAAAGATATAAGCATCTGAATGCAGAGTTCCAAGGAAGAGCAAGAAGAGATAAGAAAGCCTTCCTCAGGGAGCGATGCAAAGAAAAGGAGGAAAACAACAGAATGGGAAAGACTAGAGATCACTTCAAGAAAATTGGAGATACCAAGGGGAGATTTCATGCAAAGATGGGCTCGATAAAGGACGGAAATGGTATGGACCTAACAGAAGCAGAAAATATTAAGAAGATGTGGCAAGAATACACAGAAGAACTGTACAAAAAAGATATTCACGACCCAGATAATCACGATGGTGTGATCACTGAACTAGAGCCAGACATTGTGGAATATAAAGTCAAGTGGGGCTTAGAAAGCAGCATTATGAACAAAGCTAGTGGAGGTGATGGAATTCCAGTTGAGCTATTTCAAATCTCAAAGGATGATGCTGTGAAAGTGCTGCACTCAATATGCCAGCAAATTTGGAAAACTCAACAGTGGCCACAGGACTGGAAAAGCTGAGTTTTCATTCCAATCCCAAAGAAAGGCAATGCCAAAGAATGCTCAAACTACCACAGAATTGCACACATCTCACACACTAGTAAGGTAATGCTCAAAATTCTCCAAGCCAGGCTTCAGCAATACATGAACTGTGAACCTCCTGATGTTCAAGCTGGTTTTAGCAAAGGCAGAGGAACCAGAGACCAAATTGCCAACATCTGCTGGATCATGGAAAAGCAAGAGAGTTCCAGAAAAACCTCTATTTCTGCTTTATTGCCTATGCCACAGCCTTTGCCTGTGTGGATCACAGTAAACTGTGGAAAATTCTGAAAGAGATGGGAATACCAGACCACCTGACCTGCCTCTTGAGAAACCTCTATGCAGGTCAGGAAGCCACAGTTAAAACTGGACGTGGAACAACAGACTGGTTCCATATAGGACAAGGAGTACGTCAAGGCTGTATGTTCTCACCCTGCTGATTTAACTTCTATGCAGAGTACATCATGAGCAACCCTGGACTGGAAGAAACACAAGTTGGAAAGAAGATTGCCGGGAGAAATGTCAATAACCTCATATATGCAGATGACACCACCCTTATGGCAGAAAGTGAAGAGGAACTGAAAAGTCTCTTGATGAAATGAAAGTGGAGAGTGAAAATGAAGATCATGGCATCTGGTCCCATATACTTCATGGGAAATAGATGGGGAAACAGTGGAAAGAGTGTCAGTTTTGTTTTGTTTTCTTTTGTTTTGTTTTGTTTTGGGGGGGGGCGGTGTTGGTGGGGCAGGGCTCCAAAATCACTGCAGATGATGACTGCAGGTATGAAATTAAAAGACGCTTACTTCTTGGAAGGAAAATTATGACCAACCTAGATAGCATATTCAAAAGCAGAGACATTACTTTGCCAACAAAGTACCATCTAGTCAAAGCTATGGTTTTTCCTGTGGTCATGTATAGATGTGAGAGTTGGACTGTGAGGAAGGCTGAGCACTGAAGAATTGATGCTTTTGAACTGTGGTGTTGGAGAAGACTCTTGAGAGTCCCATGGACTCCAGGGAGATCCAACCAGTCCATTCTGAAGGAGACCAGCCCTGAGATTTCTTTGGAAGGAATGATGCTAAAGCTGAAACTCCAGTACTTTGGCCCCCTCATGCAAAGAGTTGACTCATTGGAAAAGACTCTGATGCTGGGAGGGATTCGGGGCAGGAGAAGGGGACGACAGAGGATGAGATGGCTGGATGGCATCACTGACTCGATGGACGTGAGTCTGAGTGAACTCCGGGAGTTGGTGATGGACTGGAGGCCTGGCGTGCTGCGATTCATGGGGTCGCGAAGAGTCGGACACGACTGAGCGACTGAACTGAACTGAATAATATATAAAAAGACACTGATAACTGCCACAAAAGGAAACGTCCTGGTTCTGATAGTTGTGAACATTGGAGACAAAAAACATATAGGAGTAGGACCGGATTAGAATGAGCTCCCCCCAAATCAGGTTCAGAGTTCAGCACAGTTTTGGAGGGCATCCTAGGGAGGTGAGGTGGACTGCAATTTTAGCGGGCGAAAGGACTCTGAGAGCAATGACTAAAGAAAAACCTGTATTATTCTCATGTTTTGACTTGCTCTGTAGATTCTCTAGGATTTTTGTTTGTGTGGTTGGTTTCGATTCCTTCCCCTCTCCCACGTTGTAGTTGCCAATTTCATTGGCACTATGAAATCTAATGAAGCTTTTGAGCCTTATTATTCTTCGGTCACATTTGTATTGCTGTTATAAATCTCTGTCTCTATATACAGCTTTTGAAATTCTGTGGCGTTTCCTTTTCTCTCTCTCTCTCTCTTTTTCATTTTTTAAACCTATTATTATTTTCTCTACATTTATTATTTGTTTACTTTCCCTACTGTTCTTTTCCACTTGCAGTTAATCTTTAATGTATATAAAACTTTTCAGTTCAGTTCAATTCAGTTCAGTGACTCAGTTGTGCCCGACTCCTTGTGACCCCATGAACCACAGCACGCCAGGCCTCCCTGTCCATCACCAACCCCTGGAGTCCAACCAAACCCATGTCCATCGAGCTGATGATGCCATCCAACCATCTCATCCTCTGTTGTTCGCTTCTCCTCCTGCTCTCAATCTTTCCCAGCATCAGGGCCTTTTCCAATGAGTCAGCTCTTCACATCAGGTGGCCAAAGTATAGGAATTTCAGCTTCAACATCAGTCCTTCCAATGAACACCCAGGACTGATCTCCCTTAGAATGGACTGGTTGGATTTACTTGCAGTCAAGGGACTCTCAACA